>NC_086236.1:16445000-17645000 GCF_036321145.2 Pelmatolapia mariae
TGTGGTGCCAAAATGTATGCACCTGCCTGACTTTGTTTAAACAATTATTGCAGACTTTTTGTAAATCCAATAAACTTCATTTCACTTCTCAAATATCACTGTGTGTGTCTCCTATATGATATATTTAACTGACATTTTTTTTTTTATTGTAACGACCAACGATTTATACAGGAAAATAATGACTATTAACAAGGTTGCCCAAACTTTTGCATCCCACTGTATATATGATCTCTCATTCAGATAATTTGGGCCCTGTTACTCAGGAAACCCAGTATCCCAATGCACAGTGAATTGACTGAGCCTGGATTGTTCAGTTTTTGAACCAGTTCGTAAGGCACAGGTTTGTTGAAAGTTGAGCTCCAATCTACAAACAACATTCTCATTTGGATGTTTTCCTGATCTAGTTTTATAAGAGCTGATGGAGAGCTGTAATGACTACATCCTGTGTCAGTCTGTATGCTCAATATTCAAACTGGTGCGGGTGAACATCAGCAGGGTTGAGGATGTAAGAATGAGTCTCAAAACAAATCATAAGCAAACAACAAAAAAAGTCATATTAAATATAGAAAATGATCAATAGTAAGAAGTTCTGTTCAATATAAAACTGAAGAAAAATCTTGGTGTTTGTGTTTCACTCCACCTGCTGATCGGACCTACCAGACTCGCATTCAGATGATTATTCCCAATAATTAATTGATTCAATTCAAAACAAAGTGTGATGTGCTGTTAATAAACACACAATAAAGGATTATCATGTTAAATGTCATTGCTTGTGTTTGTTGTCCACAGTTGATCTCCCCATCAGCAAAGTAACCCCAGAAGGACTGATCTTTATTGCACAGTGGCTTCTCAAGGTTCTTTTTTGGTACTGCTTAAAAGTAGAATCAAGAATAAATCTAATCAATATGATGAGTAAGAATATGTTGTTTGAATAATGAAATAATTTTGATGCCTTGCTTTTTCACCTAGAGTGTGGGAGCATTGTTATAACTATAGTGCATCCTTGGCTCTGTCTTTGTGAGTGAGTGTGTAAGATTGTAAAAGACAAAGAAATGTGAGAATGGCTGATTTCACCATGTATGATTAGGAAAGAAGTCATATTGAGTACATTGTGATTAACAGAGTCATAAAGAGAAAAAGTATGTTTATATGTGATTGAGCTAATGAGAAATCATGTTGAAATAAAACAGCATATAAACTGAATGAGACATGATGAAGAGCATATTCATGTGTGGCTGAGCTACAGCATATAAATGTACAGTGAAATACAGTATATGTATGAGAAAATGTAACCACTGAAATTAATGATTAAACTTTTCTTTAGTTAATCTGTCTGAAAGGTTATAGACAGAGAACAAGAGGGTGTGGCTTAACTTTGGGACAATGTTAATGCCATGTGGGCTGATGGTGGTGTTAAAGAGGGGAAGCAGAGATGAGAACAACATGTATAAAAATCACATGCAGATGGAATAAGTTGTTTTTTGTTGGTCGAGTGGAGAATTAGAAGACCTTGGAATTCACAGTTAGGATTTTCTGCAAGAAACCCAGAGAATTTAACCTTCTTTTTTCAAACCACTGTGGATTATAAATTGGATTGACTATTTTTGGGATTTACTCTGCTCACTGTCACCATGTTGGACTGGAACTCCGAGGAAGTTTTGGGAATTGTACAGAGTTCTCTCTCTTTGAATGTGTGTCATCCTGCATGGTAGGGAGGAGACTCCATCTGTTGCTGAGGTGTTCTCTCTCTTCTCTTCTACAACAACATCAAGATCAGTAGTAGATATTTAGCAGCAATTTAGACTTGATTATTTTTAATTATTATAATTTTTTTTATACATTTTAAGATGTTTTGATTGTTATCATCTTGTTGAGCTGTTTGTTTTGCTCCAGGTAAAATTGCTTAATTAATATATCTTTTCTGCCATTAAAGTTAATTTTACGGACATTCCTTTTTTGGGGGTTCTTTTTTAAAAGTAAAGTGAATGAGTAGTAATATCAATTCAAGGTTCTTATAAATTATGCTAGCCCTAAAATTAACAGATCCGTGGGGCCTATTTTCCAGGTCACAAAAGTAAAACCTAGCAAACCATAAATCATTCAGAGGAAGCTACTGTTAATGGATGTAGCTGTTGATTAAACCGTACTGAGAGTTGCTAGTCTTGTAGCAACATCTAGTAGACGGGGGGTAGACATTCGGGCAGTTTGACATTTACAGAGAAAGTAAAATAAAAATGAATTAAGCCCTACTTAAATGAGATTAATATTTGACGGGCAACATGAAGAATCAGATATTCATATTTTTTCCCTGGTAATTTACCACATCATTCCAGACAGAAATATATATATATTTAAAAAAAGGTCAATAAATCCAATCACAAGTCAAAGGAAAAACAAGAACTTACCCAAGAATCTCTGTTTTGATCCTTTTTTTCAGAATTCTCCCCAAGGGGGAATTATGTGGCACCTCATATATGACAGAAAACCCTTATTGCCTCCTCTGTGGGTTAGAACACGATACACTTGGGTCTCCATAAGGGTTTTCTATGGGCAACCTATAGAGGGCTTACTCATAGAAAACCCTCATAGGGGCCTGAAACGGAAAAATTGCTAACTGACAAATTAAGTTGACTATTGTAGAGAAAATGAAAACACACCAAACCACACCACTACATTGCCTGGAACATGCGGCTGAGTGAAGGCAACTGATTCAAAACCTTAGTAAAAGGAAGTTAAACTGGATCCTAATGATATACTGGAAAAGAACTTACGTTAAAGTTATCAGGCTGCATTCCGTTTACTAAGACAAACTCATTTGATAACATTTGAGGGTTGTTTGTTTTCTTTTAATAATGGCCTCAAAGTGTAGTGGTACCTTGCATGATATGTGAAAGATTCCTTTGAAGTCTCCTTCCCCTTGGAAGTAGACATAAAACCCTTGGGGGTTGTGCAAGAAATGGTATACTCCAAAGAAAGTATGCGAGCAACTGGGTTATCTAATGGCTTACCTGTTGTAACCCCTTGTGAATGGAAGTTTCACATGTTATACAGAAGTGAGTTTCATCTTCAGTGTACTCTAAATAATGTGTTTATTAAACAAGTACTCCTCAAACAGTTGGCAAAACCTCCTTGCAATTGTTTTGGTTGACAGCATATGCTGTGTTTGAATGGAAGTGATGGACTGGTCTTCAAATGCTAGCCAGCTACTCTCTGAGCTACTGTCTAAGCCAGGGGTAGGCAACCTTTCTGATGGCGAGTGCCATTTAAAATTTCCTCAGAAGTCAGTGTGCCATATGATTGCATTAGCAATAAATTTAATAACGCTCTATATTAACAGTTACACACTATATAGAACCACTTTATAGAATTATATTTGCAGATGTTGGCAGCTATCAGCAAATAGTTATCAGCTATTTTGAAACCAAAAAAAACAACACTTTTTATCCATAACAAGAACTCCATAACAGCAAATGAACTGTACAACAGAAAATGCAAATGCTATTTATGGTCTCCTCACAACAATGATAAGAAAAATAAACTAAGCCAATATGGCATGTCTGTTAATACAGAGACACACATGTTAATGTGATCTCTGGTCTCCCACTCAGAGACACAGGTATCCCAGTGTCCAGCATTCAGACGGCTACCTGAGGACGCTCATGTGAGAAAAAATCTGCTCACACAGATATGTAGAGCCAAATACTGTCAATAAGGCCTCTGCAATGTTCTGAAGACAGTTAAACTTGTCAGGTAGTGATGTCCAGCAGGTGAAAATGCAAGCTCCATGAACACACACAGCTGTGGATTCCAGCTGCTTCGACAGTTAATGCGAGACAAATCCAGCTGCTCATTAAAGATTTCTGGTTTGATCAGAAAATAAAACATTGGTCCATACACCTGAAAGTCCCAAAAATGCATTGTGTCTCGAGTCTACGGATGTATCCGTGTATTTCCGTGGTGCTGATGCTGCGCTGAGCGGCTCCTGAAGCTTTTGAAGTGTCGGAATGTGGAAAGCTACCAACGTCCCTCTCACCAGTAGGTTAAGTTATTTTTAGCCAATTACAAGTTGAATCTGATAGTTGGGGTTGTTAGCTAAGATACTGTCATTAAGAAGCGGCACAACTAATGTGTCTATGCTGTTACACACCGGCCTGGGGGGGGGCTGGAGTGCAACACAAGAAAAATAATAAAAAGAAGTAACTCACACAGCCACAGCTTTACAATGACTAGTCGTTTTATTAACTTGACAGGTAGCGAGCGTCAGGGTGGGCATGGCCAAAACAACAAACAAAACACACTGAAAATGAGTCAGAACTAACTTACCTATAGTGAGTCAACCCCAAAAGAAAATACAAACCTCTAACCTGTCTCCCTACCCGAAACAGGAGAAAAAGGTTGTAAAAGAAATGGCTTCCCACCCCTACAGCTACCATGTCCAGATAAACGACTCTCTACACTGTTTTTACTGCAGCCTAGCTCTGTCACACGGCACGAAGGGCCCCGAACGCACAGCTCACTGGAAACAGGAAGTAGGAGGAGGGGCTGCCGGCCCAGTCAGGTCCCAATTTGTAGCTGGCCTCATTCCCTCTTCCACCAATGATCAGCCTCCACCTGGAAACTTACATAACACAGACATCACAGAGTACACACAATGCCCCCGCATGGTGTGGTGAGTAACAGCACCACATGGCAACAATGACCTGGGTCATAACACCCCCCTATCTAAAATCAAGCATCTCCACCTTTTAAGAGATGCTGAATCTAGGTCTCTACTCGGGATAGTGCATCGGCCACAATATTATCAGCCCCTCGGAGATGATGAATGTCAATATTAAAGTCCTGCAGCAACAAGGACCATCGCATGAGGCGCTGGTTGTTATTTCGCATGCGAGAAAGGAAGACCAGGGGATTGTGGTCAGTATAAACAACAGTTGGTGCGGGGCTGGAACTGACATACACTTCAAAATGTTGGAGGGCCAAAAGTAACGCTAGAGTCTCCTTCTCAATTGTACTATAATTCATCTGATGCTTATTGAACTTTTTTGAGAAGTAGCACACTGGGTGATCAATTCCCCGGTCATCCTCCTGCAAAAGTACAGCACCTGCACCATAAGCACTGGCATCCACCTCTAACTTGAACGCGCGAGTAAAATCAGGGGCACCTAACACTGGGGCACTGCACAACAGGGCTTTGGCTGAGTCAAATGCTTCCTGACAGTCAGAGTTCCACAAAAAGAGGTGTGACGGACTTGTCAACGCAGTCAAGGGAGTAACCACTGTGGCAAAATTTTTGCAGAACCCACGGTAGTAGCCACACATACCCAGAAAACGGCGAAGTTGACGCCGTGTTGTTGGTACTGGGAAATCCAAAATGGCCTGGACTTTGGCCGTGAGAGGGCGTACCTGCCCCTGTCCCACCTGTTTCCCCAGATAGGTAACCACAGCTTTGCCGAACTCGCACTTGGCAAGATTCACTGTCAAACAGGCATCCTTCAACCGGGCAAAAACTTCCCGCAGCGTGTCCATGTGCTCTGGCCATGTTGGTGAATAAACTACAATATCATCTAAGTAAACCTCACAGCCATGGACACCCAATAGCACCGTATTCATCAGTCTTTGGAACGTGGCCGGAGCATTTCTTAACCCAAACGGCATCACAGTATATTGCAGGAAGTGGTCTGGTGTCACAAAAGCAGAGATCTCAGCCGCCCATTGTGAAAGGGGCACCTGCCAATAACCTTTCAAAAGATCCAGCTTTGTGACAAATCTGGCTGAACCCACCCTATCTACGCAGTCATCCATACGTGGGAGCGGAAAAGAGTCTGGTTTAGTGACGGCATTTACTTTGCTGTAATCATTACAGAAGCGTGGAGTTTGGTCAGATTTAGGCACCAAAAGGGTAGGTGAACTCCAGGGGCTGAAACTAGGGACCGCAAAACCATTCTTCAGCAAGTATTCCACCTCCTTCTTCATAACAGCCCGCTTCACTGGGTTGACCCGGTAGGCATGCTGCTTAATGGGCCTGTGGTCACCAACATCTATATCATGCTCAAGCACGGTGGTTTGAGTCGGTTTGTCACTAAAAAGCATGGTATGGCCACAAATCAGACTATATATGTCCTGCTTGAGGGGCTCATCCAAGTAAAACAAATGAGCCTTAAGATCCTCCAGGATTTTAGAATTCTCTAAGCGTGCCCCAGAACTTGGTCCCTGGTGCTCATGCAACCCATCCACCTCAGGTTGGTAGGAGGGTGATCCCACTGTCACAACAGGGGAGCCCATGTCGGTATGACTCTTTTCACGAACCACATATTTCTTTAACATGTTGATGTGACAGACCCGGGACTTTTTCCGCCTATCTGGGGTTTTAATCAGATAATCTGTGTCACTGATTTGGCGCTCAACCTCATAAGGACCACTGAAGCGAGCTTGAAGACATGAACCCACGACTGGTAGGAAAACCAAAACATGCTCACCAGGCAGAAAGGTACGCTTGAGGGTTTTCCTATCATACTGCTCCTTCATATTACTCTGGGCATTAGAAAGCGAGCTACGTGCCAACTCACACGCAGCGTGCAACCTCTCCCTAAACGAACTCACATAATCAAGTACATTGTGCGCAGGTCTCGGCTGGTCTGCAAGCCACCTCTCCTGGAGCAGACGTAAGGGTCCACGCACAGTGTGTCCAAAAACCAACTCTGCCGGGCTAAAACCCAGGGACTCTTGTGTGGCTTCTCGAATGGCAAACAGCAACAATGGCAGGCCCACATCCCATTCTGCATCAGTTTCAACACAGTACTTCCGCAACATGGCCTTTAGAGTCTGGTGGAATCGCTCCAATGCCCCCTGAGTTTCTGGGTGATAAGCACTAGACACCCGGTGCTTAACAGACAGTTCAGACATAACTTGAGCAAAAACCCTAGACAGGAAATTAGATCCCTGGTCGGTTTGAATGTATTTCGGTAACCCAAATGTAGAAAAAAACTGAACTAGTGCTTTCACAACGGCCTTTGCCCTGAGCGATCGCAGGGGAATAGCTTCTGGAAACCGTGTAGCCGCACACATTATGGTAAGTACATACTGGTAACCTGCCTTGGTCTTCGGCAAGGGCCCTACACAGTCCACTATGACATGTTCGAAGGGCTCACCTATTGCAGGGATAGGATGTAAAGGGGCAGGAGGGATGACCTGATTAGGCTTGCCAGACACCTGACAAACATGACAGGACCGACAATAATGAGCCACATCAGATTTAAGCCCTGGCCAAAAAAAATAGCGGAGCACTCTGTCATACGTCTTTCTAATCCCTAAGTGGCCCGACAGATGACGCTCATGGGCAAGACTCAAAACCTGGGGTCGGTACTCCGTCGGCACCACAACCTGAGTGACCACATCACCCTCTAACCCAGACACCGGAGTCCACTTGCGCAACAGAACCCCGTGGTCAAATTGGTAGGACGCAGGACCAGGTACAGCCACCTGCTGCAAGGCAGCAGATCGGCAGGCAGACAAAGTATCATCAGACTGTTGAGCCTCAACGAGCTGCTCCCTGTTCACCGCCAAACACAAGTCCTCTGATACTACACTAAAAACCTTAGATTTCTCATCGTCTACCTCCGGGGAAGGGCTATTATGTGAGTCAGAACCATCCAAGAACGTCTCAGATATGTCCACCACGTCACTGAGGAGACGAGCCTGAGCACGTGTAACCACACATGCTGGGAAAACTGTGGAGTCGCCAAGTCCAGAAGAGGTATGACACAAAATATCCGGAGTAGGACATTCAGTGACTTCAGGAGTGGCCGGAAACACCTTTCCCCCAGCCAAGTCGTTTCCCAGAATAAGAGCAATGCCTTCAATTGGCAGCAGATCTTGCACCCCCACCCGCACTATGCCCGATACAAAGGGCGAGGTCAAGGTAACAGTATGAAGCGGCATGCGCAAAATACTCATCTTAATTCCCCACACCAACAAATCAGAGCCACAATACGACTGCTGAGAGAAAGGCACAATTCCACGCCGCGCTACAGAATGCTTTGCCCCCGTATCCCTTAATATGGTGATTGGAACCTGGTCCGCTGCATCACCAGACAGTGACAAAGAACCCACAGAGACAAAAGGTCTGAACACCTCATCTATCGCCACCGGAAAAACCCCATCTGGCACTGGCCCAGGGCGGTCCACAGTAGAACAACACTGTACCGGCCCCACCCCAGATGTGGTCTTAGTCTGCGATACCTCCTTTGTCCTTAACACTGGACAAAAAGCAATGAGGTGACCGAGCTCATGACAATAGAAACACCCGCGGTCCCCACCCACCACTGTAGGACTACGCCGTGAAAGCGGGGGAGATCGTGCCCCTCCCACCCCAGGCAAAACCCTAGGGCCCCGACGCGGCGGAGGCGAAAAACCACTCTTGTGAGTCAAGGCAAACTCATCCGCCAGGACTGCTGCCTTTGCAAGGGAGTCAGCTTTCTGTTCGTGTAAATAGACAACAACCTGCTCTGGCAGGCACCCCTTAAAGTCCTCCAACAGCATCAATTCCCTCAACTGTGCAAACTCCTTAACCTTGCTAGCCTGACACCACTTATCAAAAAGCAGACCTTTCTCACGCGCGAACTCCACATAAGTCTGGTTAGCCCCTCTCTCACACTGCCGAAATTTCTGACGGTACGCTTCCGGCACCAACTCAAAAGCACGCAACACAGTAGCCTTAACAACATCATAATCCAAACTGTCAGCTGCCGAGAGACTAGCACACACCTCCTGAGCCCTACCCACCAGCCGACATTGCAGCAGCAAGGCCCAGACCTCCTCCGGCCATTTCAACGCAGTAGCAACACGCTCAAAAGCAGCAAAGAACGAATCCACCTCAGACTCACTAAAGGGTGGCCCCAATTTAATGTGCTTACCCACATCAAAATCTTGATGGGGAGCCTGGGTGAGACCAGGTGCGGGTGGCGCAGGGGTAGGGCTACGCGGCGGAGGCTGGCGTTCTAGCTCTAGCGCTCTCACCCGAAGGTGCATCGCCTCCACCTCCAACTTGCGATTACTCAACTCCACCTCCTTAATGCGGAGCATCAGCTGGAGCTCCTCAGCTGACGTCCCCACCGTAGGAATAGGAGGAGCCACAGAAGAAGAGGTTACAGGAGGAGTAGGGGAAAGAGCAGATAAAGGAGCTAGCGGCTCCACAGCAGCCTCGCCCGCCCCACTTGCAACCGCCACACCCGCCAACAGGCCCCGCTCACCTAAGGCCTCAGCGATAAGCCGCCGCAATTCATCCTTCTTCACCACCACAGGAGCATGCACATCAAAATGGCTGGCAATAAGCAGCAAATCCTCCTTCCTACACTTGTTCAACTGCTGCAAGGTAGGAGTCTTAGCGAACTTATCCAAATCAAACTCCATTTGCGGCCAACAACACAAACCAGCCACCAAACAATAGGCACACAAAGTAACAAACACCCACACGCCTACACGAACCCCACAAAACACAAACGGGCAAGGACGAGCCCCCAATTATGTTACACACCTGCCTGGGGGGGGGCTGGAGTGCAACACAAGAAAAATAATAAAAAGAAGTAACTCACACAGCCACAGCTTTACAATGACTAGTCGTTTTATTAACTTGACAGGTAGCGAGCGTCAGGGTGGGCATGGCCAAAACAACAAACAAAACACACTGAAAATGAGTCAGAACTAACTTACCTATAGTGAGTCAACCCCAAAAGAAAATACAAACCTCTAACCTGTCTCCCTACCCGAAACAGGAGAAAAAGGTTGTAAAAGAAATGGCTTCCCACCCCTACAGCTACCATGTCCAGATAAACGACTCTCTACACTGTTTTTACTGCAGCCTAGCTCTGTCACACGGCACGAAGGGCCCCGAACGCACAGCTCACTGGAAACAGGAAGTAGGAGGAGGGGCTGCCGGCCCAGTCAGGTCCCAATTTGTAGCTGGCCTCATTCCCTCTTCCACCAATGATCAGCCTCCACCTGGAAACTTACATAACACAGACATCACAGAGTACACACAATGCCCCCGCATGGTGTGGCGAGTAACAGCACCACACGGCAACAATGACCTGGGTCATAACAATGCGAGCTGATTTGCGATGTGCACCGCTGGCGCGGCCATTTATTTTTTGATGCACCTTCTCAAATTAATTCACTGCGTGTCGTGCCCAGGGCTGGATTGGGACAAAAAAAACAGCCCGGGCATTTTGACTAGAGACCGGTCCACCAGGTATTATAGGAAAAGCCATAAAGCCTTTGAATGAAAACAAACGCTGCTGTGACAGTGATGTACACTGTCTTGTTGGTATATGTATGATTTCTATACATTTTACGTCAGATAAAAACTTTGGTTGTAAGCTTCAGATAATTATTTAATAACAGCTAAACATTTTAAATGAAAATAAGAAATTATTTCTTTGTGCTCCCCTCTCCCTGTTAATGCCCTACCTGGCCCCCCTGGCAAAACTTTGCTAGACCCACCCCTGCACAGTTACCAGCTACCAGCTACTTAGAAAAGGATCCTGGTGTTATTTGTCTCTCAGAAACAGTTCATAACGTTCCTTCAACTCATTCATGTCACCTAAAAGGTGAACCTGTTTCTCCATCACCTGTCCAGCTCTGATGATTCAGTAAGGACATCTCCTGGTTTCATCTTCATGTTTCCCTCTCACCAGATATCCAAACCGACATCATGACCAGCAGCTTTTACGGCTGTGGCTCCAGCAAACATCAGCTGATACTAGAAATTTATATTAAATAAATTCTAACAACAGCTGATCAAGCTTAAACGGCTGCTGTTGTTTAGCGCGACATCCGCTGGTTTCCTCTTTCTGGCGCGAAGTGGGCGATAAACAAACGAGAGAGAAAAGCCGATCAGCTGATCATTGATCAGTTTCATGATTGAAGCAGCAACAGGAGAGGGAGGGGGAGAGAATGAGAGAAGAAGAGGCAGCTGCAGCGTAAATACAGAATAACTCCAGCTTTGTGTCTTTTCCATTGTAGCTGAAGTACGGGACAAACTGCGTCCCCTCTCAGCTCAACACGAAACGCTTAATAATTTCTCTGAATGCGGGACGATTCCGTCTTTTTACAGGACGGTTGGCAACTCTACTTATGAATAAAATAAAGTTCACTATCAGTAACATCATAGCACCCACCCAACAGTATATAAACTCCGTCATGCTAGCTAGTACACAGTACAAGTTATTGTAACTGACTGTAAAAACTCAGCACAACGAAAATAAACTCCACCTAAACTTGGTTTATATCTGACTCAGATAGACTGCAGGTCATAACTTCTTACCTGAAGTTCAGTTCACCTGACACTCGGACCGGCGGCCGCCTCGGGTCTCTCCTCTTGCCTCCCCTTTCTCTCATCCACCTGCTGGCCTCCACCATTCGCTAATGTTACTGAATCTGTGGAAGCTCCAATGCCACCACCAAACAACTGAGTTATTTTTACACACCGGCCAGCATCTGGCCAATCCACCACCTTTCATTGTTACAAAAAAAACAAAACAAAACAAAAAAAAAATCCAGTCCAGCTATGGTCGCGCCATCAGTTAACCCTTCGCGTGCCAACTGTGGCACGGGTGCCCAGGGTTGCCGACCCCTGGTCTAAGCTCTAGTGAACCTGTAAAAGTGCAACCTTCTCCGTTTCCTGTCTGAATCCCACTTTTTCAAGTTACAACCAAAGGACTAGTAGTTAATATTTGAAGACAAACATGAAAAATTGCAGGTATCTGTGGCAATTCTCTAGCAACCAAAGAAATCAATAAGATTTAAAGTGATATTTCTGCTGCAGCACATTCCTTTAACCAATATCACCCAGCAACAGCAACATCCAGGAACCAGTGACAGCCAGTTGGGAAATAAACATTTTTCCAAAGCAACTAATGGCTGTGTTACATCCTACATGGTAGACCACTTTTTAGTAATGTGCACTTGACATCACATTAGAAAACTAAACAGAAAAAGCAAAGGGATCTAAAAAAACAAAAAAAACAAAAACAAAACAAGAAGGTATATTAAACTCTAAATAGGAAACAAAAGTCAATAAAAAACTAAATTCAAAACATTAGTAAAGTAAAGTAATCCAGGCAGGCACCAAGACACCATACAAAGTCAAATACACTTCCCAGAGGTTTCTTGAGAATCTTTTATACAAAATAAAACTCTCTAAACATATCTCAGTTCGGAAACTAAAGGAGGTGTTAGATAAGACACGTCTAAGTTTTCTTAGAACCGACTGTGATGTAAAAAAGAAACTTGGCAGAAGGAACAACTTGGCTTGAAATCCAAAGGTGAATTATCATACCACTTGCTGTGACTAAGTCTTTCATTTTCTGCAGGCATTTGTGATCTGCTGCAACTTGTCTATCGAATATAGTGTCTGGGCACACGGGCATACATAATTGTTCAAAATTGTAACTTCAATGCTGAAAGCTTGATGATTGTTGCCTGCCATTGCTTTAAACATTTGAAATGCCTGAAGCTTAATTTTACTGACCCAGCTCAACTGCATTGCATTATGAAAACATGTACCATGCATTAATGTAAAAGCAGAATAGGATGCTGAAGATAACACCGAATGAATCAGAAACTGGAGCTGCATTTGTTGAATTTGCTTTAAAAAATGTAAATAACACATAAATGGGATCAGAAGTGCCTGAAAAGCTGAAAGGCCTTTGAGTTAAATAATATTTTCTGGACAATGGAGCAGACTTACTGTACTGCTTTATTAGGGATACCGATTAGTTTGCCAAAGCTGAAGCTAATATAGTTGCTATCTGATAAAGTTTCCCTGATAGAGGAAACAAGTTTACCTAATAAAGTAGACAGGTACTCATACATTATTTTCCCACAGGTACAGAAAGCCTACACCTTAACTTTCATTTGACCTCTGTCTGCCCACACTTGAAAGCTGAGTTGGACAGCTACCACAAACCAAACAACCTCTGGCACTAATAACAAAACAAAATTAAAGTTGTTTAGCCTCCCAGCATGTTAAATCCCTCAAAAACATGCATTGTTGTATTCTGCGAAATAACGAAATGGCACACTTTCAAAAGGACTTTTAGTCTGCAGCCCATTGTTATTGGGCGGTGTGAAAAAAAAAGAAAATGGCATGCAGGTCAGAATGCCACTTTCATGACTAGCATCTTGCTTGTTATGAGGATAAAATGGGCAAGAGGGGGCTGAAGATGGATGTTTATGGGCTCAAATTGTAGTCATAAATATTTTGTACTTGTAAATCAAATGTGTATACATATACATATATACACTAGGCGTCCCACGGCAGCTTACACCAAAAAGACCAGAGTTTTATCCACAATGCACATGTGCAAAACATGAACACATTACACTGACAGTCTACAGGAGAAAGCACAGTTTTCATGAACAATAGCAGACTGTGGCCACAAGATGGCAATAATGTAAAGGTTAGATGCATGAAAGGAGAAAGAGTTCTATACTTTGGTACTTTCTTTTCTCTGCCCCTGAAGGATATGTTGTTTTAGCTACTTTGTTCTTGCCCACGCCTGGTTGTACACATTACAACTTAGAACTTAGAGTGGAAGGGCATCAAGAATCCCTATTTAAATAATTCTCTTTAAACATAATACTGTTTTTTGGGGTGGTGGTGGGGGGGGGGGGGTGCTTAGATTATGGGTGAGATTGTGTTATATTATGAAAAGTAGGATATGACATGTAAAAATTCTTTTAACTTTGATAAATATCCCAAATGTTCTAATGAAATTAATTATTTCAATCATTTTAAGCTAAATAAAGTTAATGTCGTCTCTAGCAAGTGAGTCATCTCTGAGCCTATAATATCTCCCTCAAGGCTTCTGCAGCAATAAATCGTGTGTGTGAATGTGTAAAGCTTTGAATGCACAGTAAGAGCAGAAAAGCCAAACACTAAATGGAAGCTATGAATGCCCCTTTGCCACTTTTTTCCTCTAAAAACTGACTCTAGTGATGGGTCCAAACACCCTAAATCAGTGCATATACAGCACTGTTTGTTGGAGACTCTCCACAATTTAACTGTTTCACAGCAGGTGGTTCCTTGGCATTTGGACACTGGTTGAATGCAACTATGAAGGGCCAAAATGCACTTTTTTTAAATGCGGTTTTTATCCTTCAAGCTCGGGTCCTCTACCAGAGGCCTGGGAGCTTGAGGGTCCTGCGCAGCATCTTAGCTCTTCTGGACAGAGATCTCTGATGTTGTTCCTGGGATCTGCTGGAGCCACTCGCCTAGTTTGGGAGTCACTGCACCTAGTGCTCCAATTACCACGGGGACCACTGTTACCTTCACTCTCCACATCCTCTCGAGCTCTTCTCTGAGCCCTTGGTATTTCTCCAGCTTCTCATGTTACTTCTTTCTGATGTTGCTGTCATTCGGAACCGCTATATCTATCACTATGGCCGTCTTCTTCTGTTTGTCTACCACCACTATGTCCGGTTGGTTAGCCACCACCATTTTGTCCATTTAGTCCCATAGGATCTTAGCTTGGTCATTCTCCACCACCCTAGGGGGCATCTCCCATTTTGACCTCGGAACTTCCAGGCCATACTCGGCACAGATGTTTCTGTACACTATGCCGGCCACTTGGTTATGGCGCTCCATGTATGCCCTGCCTGCTAGAATCTTGCACCCTGCTGTTATGTGCTGGATTGTCTCAGGGGCATCTTTACACAGCCTGCACCTGGGGTCTTGCCTGGTGTGATAGACCCCAGCCTCTATGGATCTTGTACTCAGAGCTTGTTCTTGTGCTGCCATGATTAGTGCCTCTGTGCTATCTTTCAGTCCAGCCACTGGTAGGATTTATGGATATCAGCCACCTCCTCTATCTGCTGGTGGTACATACTGTGCAGGAGCCTGTCCTTCCATGATGGTTCCTCGTCTCCTTCCTCTTTCTTGGGTTTCTGCTGCCTGAGGTATTCACTGAGCACTTGGTCAGTTGGGGCCATCTTCCTAATGTATTCGTGAATGTTCGATGTCTCATTCTGGACTGTGGTGCTGACACTCACCGGTCCCCGGCCTCCTTCCTTCCGCTTAGCGTACAGCCTCAGGGTGCTGGACTTGGGGTGAAACCCTCCATGCATGGTAAGGAGCTTTCTTGTCTTTATGTCAGTGGCTTCTATCTCCTCCTTTGGTGAACTTATTATACCAGCTGGGTCCCTGATCATGGGCAGGGCGTAGGTGTTGATAGCCCGGATCTTGTTCTTACTGTTCAGCTGACTCCTCAGGACTTGCCTGACCCTCTGCAGGTACTTGGTGGTTGCAGCTTTCCTAGGGTCCTGCTGATCTTGTATAGTTCTATGCATTCCAGGATCCAGCTGTGGGGCATTGAGTCACAGGCCTTCTTGTAATCAATCCAGGCAGTGCACAGGTTGGTCAGCCTAGTCTTGCAGTCTCGGCTGACTCGGCTGACTGTTCGGTCTACCAGTAGCTGGTTTTTGCAGCTCTGGTATTCTTGCCCATCCCTTCTGTGCCCCATCTGTGCCCCACTCATGTATTGACCCATGTGCCTGTTCATCTTAGCCGCTATGATGCCTGACAGGAGCTTCCACGTGGTGCTGAGGCAGGTTATTGGTCGGAAGTTGGAGGGGACTGGTCCCTTCTGGGGGTCCTTGAGGATCAGGACTGTCTGCCCTTTGTTTAGCCATTCTGGGTGTCTCTCGTCAACTAGCAGCTGGTTCATTTGTGCTGCTAGGCACTCGTGGAGTGCAGTCAGCTTCTTCAGACAGTAGGCGTGAACCATGTAGGGGCCTGGTGTTGTCCAACTCTTCATACTGGAGACCCTTTCTTGGATGTCTGCCACTGTGATGGTTACTGGACCCTGTCGGGGGGTTGCTGTGGTCTGCCCTCAGATCCACTAGCCGCTGAGCATTGCTGCTATGGGTTGCATCCTTCTCCCATATGCTCTTCCAGTATTGCTCTCCAGCCTTGGTGGTGCTGTTCTCATATTGTTCCCCTGCCACTAAGAGTACACCTTTGCTGGTTCTGTGGAGAACACCTGGTTTATCCTCCTGCCTTCGATCTGCTCCTTGTGGCTGTTCAACTTGTTGCCAAGCATCTCACTGATCACTGCTGCCATGGTGTAGATCAGCTTGTTAGTCTTGGTAATGGTGGCTGTAGGTATCATCCGTAGTGCTGCATTAACATCATCTACCAGACCTTCTGAGGGTACTTCACATAGTCTTGGTAACTGGCTACAGGGGATCCAGGTTTCAAGCTTGGCCATGATCCTATCTTTCAGGTCAGTTCCTCTTGCACTCAATGATCCTTCTTCTATCGCACTACCCCCCGGACCTGGCGTCCAATATGTGAAATTGCAGGAATGTCTTAACCCTTTGAGGTCCACACCAAGAAAAAAGCAATGGAATTTTATTTTTGTTTGCATTTCTTATTGACTTGGGTGAGTAATAACCACAATCAATATTTTTTTCACTAGACCCTGTAGTTTTTAAAATATTGATCTCTACCAAATGGTTGAGATGTCACTTAATGGTAAACGTATGAAATGTCATGCAAATACAAGTACAGTAGATAATATGGTTGAAAAAATCAAATAAAGGGCCAAATTATAATTAAATTAATAACAAAGACTATCCAGGGCATTGGATATAGTTTATTTCTAGTAGCATGCCAGTGACCATTGCTGGTTTTCATTCCATCAAAGAAAAGTATTATATCAAACAACATAATACATATTTTTTTAATCTGCAAATGTGAAAAATGTGCAAAAGCACAAAATACAGGCCACTTCTGATTGAATGTTACTGTGCAAAATCATTTTTGTTTTTTAAAAAAATTAAATAAAAATAGAGCAAATCAAGCACATCAGCTTGTAGTTTTGGTTGTTGGGGTCTTAGGGTGTAACATTTATTCTGTAGTCTTAGAGAGCTGAATCATGGTTATCCAACTCTAGATGCTGGCTTCTTAACTTGGTTCAGACACAGCCAGGCAGAAACCTTTTGAGAGCCATTGGTTTCTGGTCCAGTAGGGCACAGTCCCTCTTGTAGACTAGGTATTCAAGTCAAGAATGTATCCGAACAGTGGAATATGCCATCTCCTTAACTTGTAACTTATAACTTGTCTTATACAGTTGTAATAGCATATCAGAAAGCTTAATTCCTCCCATATGGTAATTATATACAGGGATGAATGATGGGCATGAAATTGTGACCTTTGCATTGGACTCTTTGCTCCACCGTTTGATCAATGAAAGAGGCATGAACCCACAGGCATTGTTTAGAAGGTTGACACATTTGTTATTAAACAATTTTATTGCAATCAGACCTTCGTCAGACCTTTAATAACAGGCTCCATGGCCCTTCTTCATCAGGTCTTTGTCTGCCATCAGGGGAGCTCCACCAGTGCAGTTAGGTCATACAGCACCAATGCACCTGACACCCAAGGAGGTGTGCAAGTGGACCAAGCTAAAACTTGTGAAGAGCTGAGGTTCTTTCATGGGTTTGCATACTGTTTTTTTAAAACTTTGGCCCCTAGAGGTAGCTTCTGTTCATTTTCACTGAGAGGAGCATTGAAGAATGTGGATTCCCCTTGATACAGCAGCAAGTCGTGGACGATGCCAGATGAACTTTAAAGCCCCACTTATCTGGTTTGTTGGCAGTATACTGGTGGAGACTGCCAGCCCTTGTGGCTTCATATGAAACCATCCACCTCAAACATACTGTGGTTGAAGGTGGATGGTATCATGAGACACCGCTCACGAATCTGCCACAGGACCATGTGATTTTAGCCATGTAATTGTTTAGCGTCCATATACTACTTGTTAAACATGAAATTATAAATTTGACAACTTAGTAATATTAATTTACCAGCTACTGTAATTTGATTAAAATGGTAAATGGCCTGTATTTGTATAGCACTTTTACTTAGTCCCTATGGACCCCAAAGCGCTTTACACTACATTCAGTCATCCACCCATTCACACACACATTCACACACTGGCGATGGCAAGCTACATTGTAGCCACAACTGCCCTGGGGCGCACTGACAGAGGCGAGGCTGCCGGACACTGGTGCCACCGGGCCCTCTGACCAGGTAATCAGGTAATCAGTTGTGATATTTCCACATGTTACTCTTGATTTTTACGATATTTACTAATATTAACTCAGAAGTTACAAAAATGATTTACTGAGGAAATTATTTCAGCATGTTCTTGCTGTGCTAACACTTAATGTGATTCATCAACAGCAATGGATAAACAAAATGGGTCTAGTGGTCTGATTTTATGGCAAATAATCAATTTTAATTTCACCTTTTTAATGCTGTCAAGTGACAACACTATCATATATCAAAAAATTATACCTTCCTACCTTAGTTTCATCAAAAACACTCAAAATATGTTGGATGGTTATTTGTTTCTGACTTCCTGGTTGGGAAAGGGATAAGAAGAGCCAACCGTTTACATTCACAGTGCCTTCTGGTGGATTTTTTGGCATTACAGATGTAGACCAATTGGTAGAAAAGACTCAATAAGGTAGGTCAATTTCAGTGAAAGCCTCAGTTAGATATAGGGCCTAAAAAATGTACTCTACCAATTAGAAATATCCTGTCTCAGAGTGATGCTGAAAAACTAGTTCATGCATTTATTACTTCTAGGGTGGACCTAGAAGTAATAAAAGTAGAAGTAATATGTCCTAAAAACTCCCTGAAAAGCCTTCAGTTAATCCAAAATCCAAAATATAATTTATTTATTTTTTTTGCATTAATCCCTTTCAATCATTACTTGTTTTTAATGGTCTGTATTTATTTATACTTTACTATTGCTCTGGTCTCTGTTAATCAATTAATTTAAATAATGTGTTTGTCTTTTAAGTCCTATCCCCAAATTATTTTCCTAAAATATAAAGTTATTTAGTTTTTATTAATTATTCCTTCTTACATTGCAATTTTTCTGATGCAACATAGTGTTTTATTCTATTTTGTATAGTATACTATTCTATTTTATCTTCTATTTTTTCTTTTGTCTTAATTTTTGCTGCTCTTAATGATAATGATAAGGGGCCTCAACACAGGCTTCATATGGACACACCCCCAAGTGAGTGAGAAAGCCACAACCCATTTGCGCTGAGTATTTAAGATGCCTGCTGAGCACTTACTGAGCAGATACTTTACTGCAGCTCTTAAGAACACACCAACTTCCTGTTTTGAAGAGATCAAAAGAGCTTCATTATGGATGCTGGTAGAAGACAGATTTTGGGT
Organism: Pelmatolapia mariae; assembly: GCF_036321145.2. Lineage (NCBI taxonomy): Eukaryota > Metazoa > Chordata > Actinopteri > Cichliformes > Cichlidae > Pelmatolapia > Pelmatolapia mariae. The sequence goes on from NC_086236.1 coordinate 16,464,256, forward strand.
TTGGCTTTAGCCATCATTGGTGTATTGGGGACTATCATGATCTGTGCTCTCCCTGCCTGGAAAGTCCTCATTAATACTTCTGTGTACTCTCGTGAAATTTATGGAGCATGGCATGGTTTATGGAAAATCTGTACAATATACGCCACAGGCAAGATGGAATGCGTTGGGTATGAGGTTTTTGCACCACTGGTAGATGACACCACGAATGCTACCAGAGCACTCGTCATTATCGCAATCCTCAGTGGGATCTTTGGAATCCTGCTTGGTGTGGCCGGGAACAAGCGCACTAACTTCATGTCGGATGATGGGCAAAAGCGCAAAGTGGGCTTTGCTTCTGGGGTTGTCTTCATAATTGCAGGTTTCTTGGTGCTCATACCTGTCTGCTGGATTGCCAACATCACCATTCGTGATTCCTACGAGCTCAGAAATGACAGTAGTGTCAGCATAAAGCTGGGAGCCTCACTCTACATTGGCTGGTTCACCACTGGGCTTCTGTTCCTGGCAGGAGGCCTGCTCCTGTACCGGCAGGAATGATACTGTCATACTGAAAGAAAGGCATTCATTATCTCAGCTATGTAAGGCTTGCTTTTTTTCCCCCAGCTCATTGAAAACAAGAGTAATGTTTGTTTCCAATGTTTTCAGAAAATATTTCTGTTATGAACTTCTGTTTTTCCCTTTAGTGATGACAATAATAGAGCCTGAAATGTAATGAAAGTATGGAGAAATGTTATCAATATGAGTGTGTAACTTAAGTTCTTTCTTTATCCCCCCCCCCATGTGAAATTATTACCCTGTGTGTGTAATAGTCCTATAGAATGTGTATCCAGTGGTTTAAGTCTAAGCCTGATAACTATTTCTATATATTTCTTAAATAACTGCTTCCATATTGATGATAATGTGATTTTCTTTTACTCTCTGAATACTTTTCTTTTGAGTTGTCGTTGTTGTTGTTTTTTTTTTCTTTTACTTTTATTGCTTGATTGCATACCAATACAATTTAGGTCAAATTAAAATTCATATTTCTAATCATGAGAGATCATGTGTTGCTAAATTTTTACATCACTGTCTCTGTTTTAATGTCAAAAACCTAAATAAAGACTCTGAAAAAATATTTTAGTTTGGGACATATTTTCTATTTTTAAAAGGACTGAAGAAGACCTGAAGAAAACAAATATTAAATGCAGCACAGATTTGTTTTGTTTTTAAGTACATTTGTTAATATGTATTTATGACATTCATTTTAGATTTCCACTTGAACAAAAATATTGTTTAATTAAATAAGTAATTAAATGTAATTAACACTGACAGATAAATCTACAATTTACACTTATAAATATATAATATTTTCTAAACTAGATTGTTCAACTCAAACACAGAAAGAAAATCCGGTTGCATTTGCAGACAGTCAGAAAGGCAACTTAAAAATCTTTAAAATCTTTGTTAAAAATCATTGTTATTGTTGATTTAAAAATCATCAATAACAATGATAATAATAAGAAGAGTTTGCACAATGACAACAAATATTTGAGCAAATAAAATAAATCAAAGCATAAAGGTCAGCACAAGAAAACATAATGACAACAACCCGACAAAGACTCAAGACCTGTCAGGAAATTTCTGAGGAAACCAAGTGGGACAATAGTCCTAAACCAATGTATTACATTTTACACACACATTGCACATACCTTTATAACTGACCAATGCTCATGTTTACTGCACACACAGCATAGTCTCTCTATTAATTATTAAAAAAGAAACTTACATTCCGCACACTTTCTGGGCATGTTTTCTATTAAATTTTCACTTCACATTATTGATTTCCTGTAGCCTACATGTATTAGACACTGGTTACAAAGTCTGCTTTACTTGCTTGGTAGCCAAAAAATACTGTAAATGTACACGCATTCTTATTGTTTGAAAAAAGATCAAATTTTCAATACCCACCATTATGACTAGAAACATCAGCAGGCACTCAGCGAATGTAGACAACCACAATCTACCTCGCTAACATATAATACTTATATACCCACTGTGCTCGTTTTCTGTGGAAATGAACACATTAAAACTGCTACTTAAGTGAACTGACACATGTGGTTGTACTTACCAGGTGGACTATACATGAAATTTAACTATACTCACTCCATTTGCACAGGAAGAGCATTCTCTCTTTCATGGGGGAAAGGTTTTATTAATGTAGCAGGATGATTTAAACCTGCTCTCAATGACTGATTATGGCCATTTTGAATCTGCTGACCTATGACCCGTCTGCTTAATCCAACTTGTTTATGCACTTAGAGGCTTCTTGCTTGTGGCATCTCCTGTTTGTGCTGGGGTGCAAGGTTTACTACTCCTCCCCAGGCGAGCATAATACAACAGAAGAAGTATGTATTTAACTGTTTGGTGTGTTATTCGTTTTGGACCTAATCTTCGACTTGAGCCATTTGCACGGTAGAAATTGCTGGCATGATGTGTCACCTGTTGTTGCTGGGTTGGGAAGCCCTCCTCTCCTGTCTAAGTGGAGTAGTTCATTGGGCCTGGTATGCATCAGCCGCCCTTTCCTCTGCATTTGGCTTTGAATTTAATTGGCAGTCTAATAAATGCAACTTGTCACTTTATAGATAGTAAAGCTGCTGCCGCTCTGTGGGATGCCCTGCTGTTTCATGTCCATTTGTACTATTTTAGTTTTTTTTGTTCATTAGTATTGTTGTCAAGGTGGGCCTGGGGAAGAGTAAGTACATGTGAACCCAAAACGCAGATTCAGATGCAGACAGCTGGAATCAATCTTTACTGGGATTTGAAGAACACAAGAGAAAGACAGTACAAGAGGGAAATGTGCATGGGGTGCGGAGGTTAGGAGGGATACTGGGGTATGAAGATGTGACAGACTGGTTTTCTAGGTCTTACTTTACTAGCAGGTGGAGAGTGCCTACCCACATAGCAGACAGGTCCAGGTCCACCAGTGTGTCTGGAACTAGCCTTGTGTGGGCCACCTCTGGCAAACCAAATCTGGGCCACCAAAGGCCATCATTCTTTGCGGTATGTGGGCCATGTGTAAGCATGTGTCTGGGAAAGATCCGGGCCATACCAATTTTGCTATGTGGGGTCAGTAACCTTTAACACCCAAATTTGACCTGGTTTACACCGAAAAGAAAACACTGGGATCCACAAATACTTTTTGACATATGAGATGAAGATAACACTGTATACAGTTTTTTTTTTAAACCTTTACATGTGTATGTACATACATACGTACGTACGTACGTACGTACGTATGTGTGTGTGTATACACATTATCATATTCAATAATATTAAAAGTTGTACTTGTTCCTCTGCATGAATGCCTTAGTGGACTTCAAGCTGTGTTTCGGGTCGTTGTCTTGTTGAAAGATCCAGCCCCGGCACACCTTCAGACCTTCAGCTTTGTCACTGATTCCTGGACATTGGTCTCCAGAATCTGCTGATACTGAGTGGAATCCATGTGTCCCTCAACTTTGACAAGATTCCCAGTGCCTGCACTGGCGACACAGCCCCACAGCATGATGGATCCACCACCATATTTCACTGTAGGTAGCAGGTGTATTTCTTGGAATGCTGTGTTCTTTTTTCTCCTTGCATAACGCCCCTTGTTATGCCCAAATAACTCAATTTTAGTTTCATCAGTCCACAGCACCTTATGTTCCATGTTGCTACTCTTCAGAGAAAATGAAAAGAGGAGGGAAACTTACAATTGACCCCCTTAAATACTCTTTCTCATTATTGGATTCACCTGTGTATGTAGGTCAGGGGTCACTGAGCTTACCAAGCCAATTTGAGTTTAATTAGTTCTAAAGGTTTTGGAATCAATAAAATGACAACAGTGCCCAAATTTATGAACCTGCCTGATTTTGTTTAAACAATTATTGCACACTTTCTGTAAATCCAATAAACTTCATTTCACTTCTCAAATATCACTGTGTGTGTCTCCTATATCAGCGGTCCCCAACCCCCGGGCCACGGACCGGTACCGGTCCGTGAGTCGTTTGGTACCGGGCCGCGAGAGTTGAGGCTTGGGTGTGAAATGTATGGTTTTCAGGGTTTTTATCGGTTTTCAGCGTTATTTTGTTATCGTTTTTATCGTTAACTCGGTTTTCCTGGGTCTTTTCACGTGTGTTATGAATAAATCTTCTTTTTTCGGTACTGGTACTAGTTTTATTTTGTTGTATTTTTCCGCGACACCTTAAAGGCCGGTCCGTGAAAATATTGTCGGGCATAAACCGGTCCATGGCGCAAAAAAGGTTGGGGACCGCTGTCCTATATGATATATTTAACTGACATTTTTTATTGTAATAACCAATGATTTATACAGGAAAATAATGACTATTAACAAGGTTGCCCAAACTTTTGCATCCCACTGTACATGATTTATAGTTTTCTGTGCATTTCAAACATTTTCCTTTCTAATGCTTTTTTTTTAAAAATCTAAAGTAACATGGCTGCTATGAGCCCATGAGACCAGTCAAGATGGCCCTTGAAGCAGACCAGAGAAGGAGGAAAATAAGTTTCCCAAAGAAGAGGCTGTGCCAGAAACAAAGCAAATTCACTCCAACAAACCTAAAACAATCCAAGCTTTCAACATTGCGAAAGAAAAATCTGAAAATAAATAATACTGAACAGGACAACATAGATTCCTCAGATGCTGTATTGACTTCTGTATTGTGTGCATGTGAAACTTCAATAACTCAAACTGAAAAGAAGCTTGGGTGAAGTGCCTGACCTGTACTCCGTGGGCTCAGATGTATTGCACTCCAGGAGTGCAATACATCTGTTACCCCTGTGATTCAGATAGTGATTAAAAACTTGACACAAACACACACAGTTCAGTTCATGAAGCTGGTGCACAACTACATTTTTTCATTGTTATGTTCAAAGGTTGGTGCAAGAGTTGTAGGTTACAATGCCCACTGAGCCAATGAAGCCAAACTCAAGGAAGGCCAACCAAAATTAATGAAATATTAGTGAAAATTCCATAATTTGTCATAATCTGGGTCCCACACACAAATAGTTACATAAATAATTCTAAGTGAATTCAGGTGTTGAATAAAAAAATTACATGTTAAGATCTTTTTAGTACCCTTATTTCATTGTGTTACATCTCACCCCAGGGTATGTTACAACTAACCCAGGCTATGGGGTTAATTGTAACATTTCTCTCTTTGTGTTTGAGACCATACCATGCAATTAGTAATTGTGTTGAACAGAAAATAGCTGTACTATTTAATAGCAGAGACATGTAAATCCTTTGCATTACATTTTGAATCCAGTACCTTAAAAGAGCTCCAAGCTACAGACAGAAATGTCAGAAATGTTACAGCTATCCCTGCACTGTAAAATATAACTTGTTGTTTCAACTTAAAAATATGAGGTAAAGGGCTGCCTTAAAATTTTAAGTTAAGTCAAGAAATAGAGTTTGTTCTTATAACACAACCAATTGTTATCTTAATGAAAAATCACATGTTGTCTAAACTTTCATCTTAGTTTAGTTGACTGAGATTTGTTAGTCAGTTCAACTCCTTTAATTGTCATCTTTACTTGGGAAAACCCTTTCAGCTAAATTAAAATAATCTATTGTTTAAACTCTTGTCCTAGTTCAGTTGACTTGGGTTTTTTAGTTAATTCAAATACTTTAGTAGTTCTTTTAACTTAGGAATCTATTTTAGCTTAACTAACATAATCTGTTAGCTAAGTTGATTTAAGTTTATTAATTAACTGAGCTCCTTAAGGTAGCTGAGTGAACTTGTAAATCAGTTTCATTTTAATTATCAGAGTTGATTGACTGGATGTAAAGAAAAATGTGTATTAAACATCTTAAGTTTTGTTTTTTTTTTGGCTTTCTAACATCCATTTCAGCAAAACTACCTGTTAGGTTTATCTTAGATCTCAGGTTTAAATATCTACATTCCTTTAAATTAATTTTCTGTTGTTTACAGAAAAAAAATAAAACCCCACAGATTCCATTAAAGTCTATCTGATCATTTCATACAGAAAGTTTGTTTTAAGAACATGACAAGACAATTACTCATGAGCACCCAACATTCACCATTTATTGTGCCATCTTAGTCATCTGAGAAACAGAAAAATCAGTGACGTAGCTCATCAGGCTCACAATCCATCAAAACTCAAAGGCTGCTCCCTGTGAAACAATTAATTTGAACTTGGTCTTGAGCCCAGTTTGGGTGAAGATGAAATTCTGACCAATACTCTAGGAGCAGTAGTGATTCTTGTGAAGTAACAACATAAAGTCTGCATTAATGTAATGTATCAACGGGACACTTGCTATTTTAGAAAAGTTATTCTTTACATTTACAAAATTTTTAAACTTCATTGTGCTCAGTCACACCTGTTAGCATAAAACTTGAAATATTAAAATAGTACAAAACCTTTGATAAGTGACAGTAAAGATCAGTTTATAACAACTAAGACATCAAACTCTTGTATTTGTCTTCGTTTACAATTGCAACAAATTCCACAGAACCAATATCTCTGAAAATGAGTGCATGCTTCTGAAACATTTGATAATATGAATATTTCAGAAACATTAGTTTGAGTCTGCTCAATTGCAAAACAAAGGAAAAACTACTGACTTGCATGAGATAAGCATCTGCAAAGTCCAGCATTATATTGTTGTTCACATAAGTTTCTTAAACCATGAACAAATGAGTAATTGTCTAATCTGGAATGTAAAGTGTAGTCATTTAGTGACATACAAAAGTGAGAATGAGAACTTGCAAGAATAAAAAAACAAACAGTAAAATAAAAACTGTCCTTAACACTAAGGATCATACAATTACAGTTCTGCATGGCTTTCTGCAAGAGTCTGTTTCTTAGACCATGCACTAGTGAGATGCACTGCCTTCCACCAATGTTCATTAGGATGTTCTGAATGACTTCAAAGATGTCCTTAAGTTCCTTTGGATAGTCTATGTTGAGGGCAAAAAGAAGGCCCATCAGCATGGAAATGGCACTTGAGACATCCCTCAGATTAGACAGGATTACTGCTGCCTCAAGGACAACCAACACATCGATGTCTTCTTCTTTCACCATCGCAATGCCAACTTTCATCCTCTTAGAAAACGTGTCTTCAATACCTGTCGGCTATAAAAGGGTTCAAAGACAAAAAAAAAAAAAAAATTACACAATTACAATTACACAATATCCCGTGTGCTTAACAATTCATGTCTTTCCAAAGAAGAGCCATACTGATGCTTTGGATGATGGTGATTGGCTTTGGGTAACACTTATTAGTTGTTAAAGTTTTTTCAGAATGAGATATGCACCCCCATGTTACAAATCCATTTCTTGCTTTAAACAAAGACCATGTTCATAAATAACTGAGCATGTCTTCAATTGCAGAATTCAAACAAAATTTTCAATTTAAATGGTAAATGGCCTGTATTTGTATAGTGCTTTACTAGTCCCCTAAGGACTCCAAAGTGCTTTACACATTCAGTCATTCACACACATGGGTGGATGACTGAATCGTGACTCAAGAGTTGACAGTTCGTCTTATAATTGGAAGGTTGCCGGTTCGAGCCCTGGCTCCGACAGTTTCAGTCGTTGTGTCCTTGGGCAAGACACTTCACCTGTTGCCTACTGGTGGTGGTCAGAGGGCCCGGTGGTGCCAGTGTCCGGCAGCCTCGCCTCTGTCAGTGCGCCCCAGGGTGGCTGTGGCTACAATGTAGCTTGCCATCACCAGTGTGTGAATTTAAATCTACTTATGCTAAATATTGGCTGTGCTCTAAACCAAATCTGGCTGAGAATACATGAAATGTGCAAACTGCAGCTACACTACAGGATCAGATTATGGCTCCATAGACAATGCTTCTTTAATCAGTTTATTGATTAAAGTTTATTTTTTCCCCCTATATTAACAGCATGAAAAAAGAACATATAGACATGGCTGAACAGGTTGCATAATTGGCACTGAATATCAACATCCACCTTTACCCAGCTGCCCAATGACTCTCGGCCAGTAACCTTTAATTGCTTACCCAGTCTACACAGTCTCTTTTCCAGGGTCCAGGACATTTCACCAAAGTATTGCCCCCCACAGCTGTAGCAGCCACTGCAGCCCCTTAAATATCCTAATATCTCTGCCATTACAATATACAATGTGAGAAATCAAACGTAAAGCTGAAGTGAACAGTACAGCAGCGAAATGTCAAAGACCCTGGTGAAGACACGAATAAACACAAGACACTAATAATATCAATGCTAGCTTGCCAGTTAGTTTCTCTGAAACCCAGACCAAATCCAGTGTCAAAGATCTTGTAATAATACATTTGGTGAGGAAAAAGTACACATGTACTTTTTAATTTAAAATCCACTGTGGTGCTGTCATTATTAAATTTACTAAAAGAAACAATGCTAACCTTCACAGTCTTGAAAGTGTGTGAGGGATCTTCCTTTAGAAAATGAGGTCCTCTGTCCTCTTCCTTTGTGTAGGGCTCTGGTCAAAGAAGTCAAAAAGAAAACAAAAACACTTTTTAAACAGTGTTTATGAAGCATGTAGACAGCTCCAAATTCACAGCTTTTTGATGCATAATTCCATCAATATATGATTATCATTGGAGATTTTGAATCAGGCTTATCAGGACATTCAAGTAGAATATGATATCCAACCTACCACCAATATACATAGATTCTGTAAAAGTTACCACACTAAATGTCCAGTTGTGAAATATGATGACAGACTTTACTTATCAGCTTTCTTTCAATGAGTTCATCAGTTGAACTGGATAACCTAAAACTTAAACAAAGGATTAGATTTCGCAGTTGAACACTTACATCATCTCCGAAGCATCTTATGAGCCTAGTTAGCCTTTCTATGCCGCTCTTGATTTTGTACAGCTCCACGAACCTCTCCATAATGGTCAAGCACAGCAAAAAGGAACCCTTTCAGGTCAACAGATGTAAGACGGGCAAATTCTGCTTCAACCTGAGCAATAGAAGAAGAGGGGTGGAGAGTACAGGCAGAATTAAAAAAAGATTCTTTGAGACCCAAATTTAAGCAAACAGTCATCTGAGGCCCATTAGAGAAAACACAAACACACAAAAGCAAACAAACAAAAAGATGCACTTTACCTGCCGTTCAGCAAACAAGGAAGTTCAGAGAACAATAAGCTCTGTCTTGAAATCTTTTAAAGTAGAATGATTGTGAAAATGACTTATGTGATGTAAAACTTTAGTAAACGTGCGATTAAAAGAACACTGAGTAAAAGGACAAGTAACAGTTTCCTTATTCCTCAGATGTTTACCTTGATGAGCAATACTGTTTTAGTCCAACTGCCTCATTAAAGTTACACAACAGGCTTTTTACATTAAAGCCAGCAAGTCCATTACATACTCCCTTTTTAGATCTGAAATACTGTGCAGATTCTGTGTATATGTAGTGGACAGCAATTTACCCCAAAGAGCGCAAAGTTTGCAAGTCCACCTCATTTAAATGACAAAGTCAAATGTGATCATCTAGACCTGTGAAAATAAATTAATGACAAACTTGCAGTTATGGATGTTATTACAACCACAAGAACCTAAACAGTCTGCTCCATTGCTTTTGTTAATGAATCATTTGTTGGTAACACGTCTGAATATTTAGTTTATGCCACCTGCATGTGATCATCAATAGTGCCATATTACTTCTTAAGAAGTACCCTGACACTACAATCTTTATATCATTTGTTCTACAGAGCTATTAAATTACAATATAATCTGAGGTGTTTCCAGTATGACAAAATGCACAAATTGTAACTTACCATTTGACTCCACTGACAAAAATAAATCCCCAGCATCAAGTTTGGCTTCACAGACCTAAAATAAGTAAAATAAAAATATATGTTATAATTATATTGTTTTCGCCATTTATTCATGTTTGCTAATTTTCTGACATATAAACAATGTTAGTTTTGTTACAATACAGAGAATGCAGTTTAATTAAAAGGTAAATTATGCAAAAAAAAAAAAAACTTCTGCAGTATACCATGCCAAAAATCAGTGTCTCTGATGCCAATTATTTTATCACTACAGCTCGTTTAGTATGGAAACTCACACAATCTAGTCATACTGATCACAAGAGTTCAAAAATAAGTCAAAATAGTGAACTGTTGTTAAGCATAAAGCATTTCAGGGTAACAAATAACTGCACAATATAATTAAAGCAAAAAATAAGCACACTGGAGGACTATCTGATAAAAACTAATATAATGCTGGTTTGTAGACCATATTTTGTCTCAGTCCTCAGTGCACTCTTGTAGCTTAGCATGCAGCAGTTAATAACAACTTAAGTGATTACATAGGGATAAACAGATGACAACAAGCATCCGAGTCCTGCCAAAAAGGTCTTTTTGAACCCAGCCAGTTATTGGAAATATTGCCAAAATGAACTTCCACCAAAATACAACAGCCTGTGAACTTGAAAGGAATTTACAAGTACAGAGACAATATGAAATAAGCTTTATTAATTAGCTGAGTTAGCTTGCTAATATCGCAACAGTGGTTGAGTGCACAACCTTAAAGCTAGCGGCACAATACTTGTGATTTGCTCAGCGCCACATTAAACCCATAAAAAAGGCCATATGTCAGTTTATTAGGTCAAGTTTGGTCATGACACACAAGCTGGACCTTGTCGGCTAAAGTTACATTAGCTAAAGCAAACATTTCGGTAAAAGAGAAAAACACACGTCATGCCATAAATTCAAAACATGTTCCAACTTTTGTAGCTCTCTTTCCTTATAGTTATAACCAATGTTACTCACCTTGAAAGCATATTCCAAAGAAGACGATTAGAAAACGTCCAAGTAAAGTGAGCATGTCGTTAACCGCCAATTCCCCATGATGCACCTCGGTAGCAGTCACGTGAGGCAGTTTTGAATCCTGCTGTGCTCAACTTACCCGCATTGTCAAGTTCACATAAGTTTCTGATTTAGCTGGACATGAGTTTTCAAGTTAGCTTTTTTTGGTGTAATTGGGACGTTTTTAACTTGTAATTCTATGTTATAACAACAACTTCAGTCATCTATCGTCAAACTGATATAGAATAATATGTTGAAATAACAAACAGCTAGAATTACATTTTACAGTGTGGTCTCCCCTACCATACAGAAAATTACAGAGGTCACAGTAGAAGTGCTGCAGAATATATTACAGTAACACTGTAAACAGTAAAAGTAACAATAAAAGTACCATAAATTGCACTACTACTGTAAATGGATAATACAGAAAAAAATGTGCTGTACAAGAAATTCCACTACAAATTACACTGTAAATGAAATTACATTTATTAAACAGGACTGTTGTGAGAACTCTTTGTCCCTCCTTCAAGGCCACCTGGGTCCACTGGAGACTGTTGACCTTCTGTTAACCAGGCGTGGTGACACTTTCTCTCAGCTGAACACGGGAAACACACACACACACACACACACACACAAAACATGTACACTGATACTGATAAACACTATCTCCCTCCCTCCCTCGAATCCAAAGCCTCCTCCTATGCTTACCTCCCATCCGATGGGGACAGCGGATCAGCTGGAGGCAGGATTGAAGATTGCAGCGGCCCCAGATTCAGCTGTGCACACTGGAATATTCTCCCATGTTGCTTGCCTGTGTTTTATTGTGTTATGGTGTGTTGATATCTGTGCATTCCTGGACTATCCTTTTGTGTTACACATTTTGATGATTTTTTTTCCCTTGCTACCTAGCCTGACCTGTTTCCCTAATGTGATGTTTGTGTGTGGGAACAAGAAGCATTCTGCTAAAGTGTGGACTCTAACCAGAAACATCTAGTAAGACCAAGACAGCATTTTCCATTTCCCTGCTGGTATTTTTTTGTGACTGTGACTGGAGAGTCAGATCAGCTTAATTTATGAAGGCTGTTTGAGTCTGAATGTTGGATCTTGTGTATCTTGTGTTCTCTGGCCTTTGCTGAACTCGGTCTTTTTGCAGGATCAGAAAACAAAAACAAGGTTTAGTGTAAATGTTTTTTCATCCAGGTGGACGACGATAAGACTGTGTAACATAGGATGCCAGCTTTGGTCTTGTGAGGAAGCAAAGCTCAGGAAGAAGTATTATTGAACTGTTATATGGTCCCCACCAGAGGCGGAGCCAGTCATTTGAAACACCCGGGGCTTAGCCCTAAAGGGTAGTATGCATGTGGGATCTTTTTTTTTTTTTGGGGGGGGGGGTTAGAAATGACTGAAAGATGACTTCATATAGGGAAAAATATATATCACATATGCAGGACACCTTAAACTAGTTTTTTAATTAAGCAGCAAGGCAGAACAAAGTCGGGGCTGTATCAAGACACGAGGACTGAACCCCAATTCAACCAGACCCAGAGCTGATCCGGAATTAAAACAGGACTACTACAGTTCAAAATCAGGACTACTTAGGACTTAACCAAGACAGAACCAGAATCAGAACTAGATGATAGTAGCACTAAAAATCATCATAGACCTGCACTACACGCATTTTTTAATTCTACCAAAGTACACTATATAGATTCAGAAAAGTTTATATAATTATTTAGCCTTGTTGTGCAAACAAGCCTGCATAACTTAATAAATACAGAATTTAAAAAATAACAAACCTAAAAAGAAACACTAGGTAAGAGATACATGAGTACCTATGATACGGTGATATTTTTGGTAAACAACCATTTGACTAACATCTGTGTCTCACCTGCTCTTGTTCCATCTCTGTTCTGTCCTCATTCTCCTCTCCATCTCCCTCTCTGTTCCTCTCTCTCCCTCTCTGCTCCTCTCTCGTCCTCTCTGTTCCTGTCTCTCTCCCTCTGTGCTGACAATCATCAAATATACAGTTGAAACCAGATATTTACATACTCTTCAGATAAAAACACAAACACTTTTTTAATTGTAACATCAAATCAGACTAAATGTTTATTTTTTTAGATTGATAAATATAAAAAACATATTTGTTAATTTTAAGAGTAAAGAGAGAAACTATCTGTATTTCTTAATTGCAAATGGCACCAAATTGTATTCAAAATTGAGCCACACTTGTGGAGCTCCACAATTCTTTTCCTGGTGTTTTGGTTGACATCTCTTGATTTTCCCATTTCAAAGAAACAGGCTCTGTGTTTTGCCTTATATGCATCCACAGGTGTGCCACCAATTTACTCACATGGACTCTACTAACCTATCAGAAGCTTCTTCAGCTCAGAATGGAATCGTCTGGAGTTTTCTTATTAATTAACAATAAACTTAGTGTATATGTACTCCTACATTTGATGAAAGTGATAGACAGCTCTGTCTCTCTTTATTCTGACATTTAACTAATTCAAAAGATATTTCAATATTTATTTATCCAAAACAAGTTTACTCTAAATTGATGTTGTACAGTAAAAAAAAAAGTTCTTGTGTTTTACATAAAGTGTATGTAAATATCTGGTTTAAACTGTGAATATACTGCTGTGTATTGAAGTTCCTCTTGTTTTGCATAGAAATATACTGAACAACATACAAAGTATAATATATAAAATAACATCTACCAGAGTTTTTTCTTTGAGAGAAGCTCCTTATGTCTTGTGTATCTGTACATTACTGAAACAGATTTATTTAGCCGTGGAGGGAAACAACTGAAAATATGAAATAAACACACATGTAAGCTAAGACTCTAAAGAAACAGCATTGTTGTTGTTCAGCTTTTCATTTCGCCATTTGTTGATTCACTTGAAGAACATGTAACGTAACATGGGTCAAGTGATCAGTTTGATATCAATCTTTCGTGATACACCGTCATATTTACATTATTTGTACAGTACGAATGATTTGCTTTGGTACCTGGTCGAACTTCAGTTCTCCTCTGTCTGCCTCGCTGCGCTTCTCTAACAGCGCACTCCAGGTAGCAGCTGCCCCGCCTCGCTTAGTGTCTGAGCTCGGATCATACCAATATTAGCATGGAGCCATCACAAGAACCGGGCCCATCAAGTTTGCCGATGAGATTGCCGCCTGAACCATCTGCAGCTGCTACTCAGGATAGCCCGGCGGATCAAACGCCATTCCCATCCGCAGCACCTGCTCCGTCAGCATCCCTGCAGGAGAGCAGATTGCAACTCACAATTGATGTGTTTGAACAACAAAAAAAAAGTCCTTTCCCTTCAGGAGGAGTACTACCGCCTTAAAATTGAACACCTAAAAAATAAACCATTTACAGATTGTGTTCTGTGTCTTGCATTTAACAATTGCAGGTGATGTGCAGTAAAACTGTGGTAGTTCTTAATACCATCACAAGTTCTCAAAAGACATGGGGCTACAGCTTGCCTGAAATGTAAATTTGTGAAGTTTGCCCTGTAAGGCAGTCCACTCTGGGCTAGGTTCCCCTGTGGAATGTAAATATCTTCTTCACCACCATCCTCATCGTTGTCTTCATCCTCATCGCCATCCTCCAGAGGTTCTGCAATCTGTCTAACCTTGCAAATATTGTGTAATATTACACAGGCTATGATGACTTTGCTGACTTTTTCTGGCCTCAGCCGCACCTCTCCGTGGAGAACATAAAAGCGCCTCTTAAGCTGGCCTATGCCACGCTCCACCACCGCTCTTGTTGTCTTGTGGGCCCTACAATAGAATACAGAGACCTTTAATTATTTGATGGAAATATTGCACTACTTGGATGCTCTAACATATTGCTTGCATTTCATTTCCATGGTTTTTGTATTGTTTGGCTTACCTGTTATAGTTTAGTTGGGGCCCTTGGCGTGGCTGGAGGTAAGGTGTAAGGAGCCATGGTTTGCATGGGTAGCCACTGTCCCCTAACAAGTGGCAATTAGCTGGCACATAGCGTCTCTCAAAAAAGCTGTCTGATGCCACTCTCGGAGAGCATTCTCGCATCATGTGTGGAGCCTGGCCATTTCGCCACAATGTCCAAAATCTTACAGACCGCATTGAACACTATTTGCACATTGATGCTGTGGAAATTCCTCCTGTTAACAAAGACAGCCTCGTCCTCTGATGGCGCAATTATTCTCACATGTGTTCCATCAATTACACCCACAACGCCAGGGAATCCTGCAATGTCCATAAATGCCCTTTTATGTGTGTGTATATTGCGGGCATCCAGCGGGAATGAAACAAATTGTGTCACATTAGGTTGTGACAAAGCTGTCAGTGTTTGGGTGATGACTCTGCTGACGGAGGATTGGGACAGACCCAAGTCATCACTGCTGCATTGTTGCATTTTCCTGGTTGCCAAATACCTCAGGGTTGTGATTACTTTCGTCTCCGGTGTAATAGCGTTGTGGCGTCGAGTTGGTGAAGTAATTGCATCTCTAAGGAGATCCACCACAAACATGATTCCTGCACGATCCAATCTGTAGCGTCTCAATAATTCCCTGTCATCCAGTGTTTGCAGGACATCTCTCCTGCCTCTTCTGTTGGCCATTTTGTGCAGCTGCTTAGGGGAACTCCTAAGCCACTAAAAGTCCTCTTCCCTGCTCTTAGCAGATCTTGCCTTAGGAGCCCTTTTAAGCGCTAGGAATCTTGAGGAATAGCTTTTATATTAACTGGGATTGTCGTGTCACTTTTAGGGGTAATTCTAGGAAAACGTCATGACTCTGAGAATTTTCTTAGAATTTGGCCGCTAGGAGCCACTTTTTGCACAAAGATTCTTTAGGGATACGGGCCCAGATTGGTTTTTCTACACTAATAGACAGAATTTGTTATAAGATGGAAAGATGAGACACCCCCCACCCCCACTCATTGGATTATCATGTAACAGAGTTTCTATACTTAAAAAAACTGAAATCAAATTTGAAGGAAAAAAGCGGGAACGTTTTATAGGGTTTGGCAGCCATTTAACTTGTATGTAAGCATGTCAACATAAGAGCTGGCAGATGAGGGAAATAATGATGTATTTATTCCCTGTTTTGTTGTCCCTAAGTTTTGTCTTCTCATAGGTTTGGGTTCTTATTTGTTTGTTGTTGTCATGAGCTGGCTTTGTACCAGCCAGACTGAGGACCAAGTGCAGACAAAACATGAATTTTTCACAGCTTTATTGTAGGGGCTTATGAACTTGAGAATAAAATACAAACTAAGAAGTACTATAGCTAGGATAGGGGTCAGGATGCACACAGCATTAAAGGTAAGACAACAATGTGACAAAGAACAGAGGGAAACTGAGGACTTACATACACATGAGGTAATCAGGGAGATGGGACACACCAAATTTGATTAACGAGACGGGGGAGCAAAACTGAACATACATACGTGAAACAGGGGGCTAACAACAGACTGAGGAGACAAAAGGATGAAACACAACAAAAAGAAGATGGGAACAGGAAATGAAAAAACACGAGGACCAGGAGTACAGGCATATTAGCCTGACAAGGCATGAGAAGACAAGACAGGGAATGCAGAAAGCCATGGAGAGAGAAAAAACAGATGACGACTAGGGAGATGGATCGCAAACGGGGACAATCAACCAGGAAACTGACCCAGAAAGATGGATAACAACAGAACTAGAATGTAAACAACACTGGCTCAAGGAACCATGAAAGTTGTTCTGGGTAGAGGACTCTGGTAGACAACGTTCGTGTCTATGGCAAGGAAAGCAACCTCATCCTCAATACAGATATGACCAAGGAATTAATACTGGACATCAGGAAGAACCCCCCTCCCCTGCAGCCTCTTATCATCAAAGGGACGGAGGTATAGAGGGCCAATGGCCACAGATTCCTGGGATACCTGAGCTGAACTTTCAACCAGAGATGGACAGTAACACGTTACTGTAATCCGATTACTTTTTTCAAGTAACAAGTAATGTAAGGGATAACTATTGCAAAAGATGTAATTAGATTACTGTTACTTTCCCATAAGCGCGCTGCGTTACTGCGTTACTGCGTTACTGCGTTACTAAACCGTCGTGATTTTGTTTGTGAGAGCATCTAATGACAATGACGTGGCAGCAACAGACATGTGTAGATCAACAATGGATAAAATGGAGTTCGGGAGAAAGTACGACCATGCAGCGTTTAAAGCGTGGAAGTACTGACATTACTTTGAGTCTGACTCTGTAAAAAGTGACAAAAATATTGGTGTCCACTCTACTCTCTGCGTGGGAAGAAAACTTCTTTCTACAGCGAAAAATTAAACTTCAAATCTGAGCAAGCACCTAGCAAGCTGCCACAGGAATGTGAAATTCACAGAGAAACCCCTGGATCCCCCCGCTGACATGACCACTGCGGCGCCAGGCAAACCAGCACCGGGCAAACCTCCGACAGCCCCACTCCTGCTAAACAGGTGAAAATAGATTTAAGAGCGACAGGACTTAGTGCCGCTGAATCTTTGCTTTTATTTATTTTTTGCTGTGTTTTACTTGCATCTCTTTGAAAGTGTGATTGTAAACACACAAGATTATTGTATTTGCTGGAATTTATTTTATTTATTTATATGCTGGAATATGCAGAAAATGGGTTTAAATGTTAAAGAATTTCTTTAAGTCATAGACAGTTGCACATAATTTAATTAATGCAAAGTGCATAAAAATAAAACATTAAAACTAATAAAACAATTTTATAAAGAGACTTTTCCATGTGATTCAATTTTATATGATGAATTAGAATTAGAAAAATAGAATTGGACTGAAAGCTTTATTACGTATTCAGGTTGTGTATCATGTTTTTAAGAAGTAACTAAGTTACTAATTACTTTTGAAAATAAATAATCAGTAAAGTAACGGGATCAATTTTTTTGAGAAGTAATCAGTAATTAGTTACTTATTACTTTTTTCAAGTAACTTGATCAACACTGCTCTCAACACCACAGCAACAGTGAAAAAAAGCCCAGGAAAGAATTCTAATTAAATCTGCTCCTTACTATGTAAAATAAATCAGGACACTGGCATAAATTCTCAAACATCTCACATTTCTGTTTAATCAGTTTTCTGTTTGACATTTTTTCAGCTGTGTGAAAACTATAACTTTAATCTCAGCCAAAACGATTTACTCAGTAACAAATAAAACACTAAAAAAAAAAGCCAAACAATAATATTTTTAAGTTATCTTAGTGACTTATATATCATGTTTAACCTGAGTAGCGAAAGACCACGGGGGTTTGGAAACGATGTGCTGGGAGTTCGCTGTTATCGGCCCGGCTAGCTATGGAGCTGGTGGGTAACGGACGTCTCAGAAAACGTCGGAGCACTTTTGTAAGTATGTGATATCTTGATAAACCAAGCAGATATCTGAAGTTTACACAGCTACATTCTTGCCTGAAAATATCTTAAAAGTTTATTTTGTGACCCAGAAAGAGTAATTAGAGTAATATTAAAATTAAGTAGCTGCCGCCATTGTTGGAAACTGGAATTGGCTGGGCTGCACTATGAATTCTGGGATATGGTGGGCCATGAAGGATACACCCGACCCATCCTTCAAATCTGGGGAAAAGGAGGACGCATTTGTCGGCTGCATTTGGATGAGTCTACGAATTTAGACAGCCTTCGTCGCGTCACTGTGATGTAATCAGCCTACAAATGCACCCTCAGGAGGATGCAGCCTATGAATTTGGATACCCCCTTTGTTTCAGTCGGTTGCTTGAACCACCACCCTCTCACCCAGGGCTACAGAGGACTGATAGACAGCATCCTCAGCACAGACATTACTGTCTGGTATGGGAACAACACACAAGCAGAGAGGAAGGCTCTGCAAAAAGTCATAAAGTCTGTGGAGAGGATCATAGGAACAAAACTTCCTTCCATGGGCTCTCTGTAAACACAACACTGCCGAAAAAGAGCAGAGAGAATTATTAGGGACCCACACCATCCAGCTCACCCTCTGCTCAGACACAAATACTGTACATATAATCTGAGACACAACAGAGCGGACAACAGCATCATCACACACACAACAAGGTTTTTCAACAGCTTCGTCCTCGCAACTGACAGACTGATGGCAAAACAAAAAGCAAAGAATAATCATAACAACACTGAACATGCCATAGTCAGACTGATGGCAAAACAAAAAAACCACTGAAATCTTGAAATAACACAGCACTACCTCACCTCATTTCGAATGTACAAATTGTCAATGGGATTAATGTGCAATATACTCACTGAAACAGATTTGTGAAAATGTGCAATATTATGTGTGCAATACTAGGAAGTGTATTACCACCTTCTCTGTACAGTGTTTTTGTATATAGTAAATATTATGATTGCTCCATTCCTTGCTTTATTTATATTTTGTTTTTCTTTAAGTTGCTTTCTTTTTACCTTGTAAAAGATGTAATTTGACCTGGAGAGCTCTGCACAATAATTCAAATGTGCATGAACTGTTGGTCCCGTGCTCAAATAGCAAATGAAAATCTTGAATCTTGAACATTCAAAATAGGACAGGAAGTGGATTGAAAGAGGAATTGGTTGGGCAGGTCACACAGAGACACAGACAGAAGTTAACACAAAAGCCGCATTTCAGTGAAACTGGTTCTTACTTAGGAAATTGTTTCTCATCATTTTCCACCTGCTTCTCAGATACATTCTGTATGCACACATCAGTCACATGCAACACACACGCATACAGAGACCACTCATCTCACACATGTATAAAGACCTGAGGCAAATCGGATTCCTCTTTAATCAAATACAGCATTTTTTCAGAAGGATCAGATTAACAATATAACAACAAAACAGACATTTGGTAGCAGCAATGCATAATATCAATATGTTTTAATCCAGAGCAATAATATTCTTCATTCTGCATTGTTTTTCTGCTATACCAACCAAGTGCACTAATTTGCATACCAGCTGCCAAGCAAACCTTTGTCAGTTATTATTAGAATTTGGTTTTTGAGTAGTTTTCTGCAAAATTTTCTTTATAATGTTTTTTGTAGCTGCCATACAGTAAAAGATCATAGACATTTTTACTGTGAACACTGCTGCCAGTATTTGACTGCAAAATGTACAGTTTTCTTGCTCTGTGTGTTCAGAGGATGAGTGAGGAAGCCACAGTCAATTTTGGCTCAGAGTAAAAAGCACAAAGACCACTTCCTGCTCAACTCATTTTCTCATAGATAAAATACTGTAGATCTCATTTATATACCAGCCCTTCTGTAGAATAGATCAACAAAGTTTCATTATGACTGCTGGTGTAAGACAGCTTCTAGGCTTGGCCTTTGTCATTGTCAGCTTTGTGCGGCGCATCATCATCTGTGCTCCACTATCCCATGAAAAAAGAACACAAAAATACACTCACAAAAACTTGCATCAGTAAATGTGGCTTTTCAACAATACTAATTGCTTCTTTAACATATTTTTATAAATAGTCGGTAATACCATGCAGCTATGAAAACCTGACAAACACTTCACCCTAAATACATTCTGCATGCACACATTATATGCAGGCATTGCATACAGAAGCAAACAGGTTCTTTTTTATTCGATTTCAGGGTCACCAAGGCATAAACTGCAAGCAAGATCACTTTAAGCTCTAATGTTAGAAGATCAGTTGGCTCACAGAGCTCTGATGATTATGCAGAGATGCAAAAGATAGAAAACTGAACAAGCAACCCATTTTATAGTCCTTTCATCAAGTTTTATTTCTAATCAATTTGTCTGATTTTCCATGAGCCCCCAAAATTGGCATATGGAGAAAAAGATCAGACACTGACAGACTTGTAATACTAGTTACCCACATAGCAAGAGACTGATTTTTTATTTTTTTTTTAAAAGCTGCATTTGAAAGTTTTTTTATGTTTCACATGTTTAAATTAGCTGGTGCTCTCTCCAGTGTGGCTGAAATACAATAATTCTGCAAAGATGTGGGCCAAAATCCTTTAAAGCTCTGTAAAAGACTCATTGCTTGTTATCACAAACACTTGCATAATGCAGTTGTTGCTGCTAAGGGAGGCCCAACCAGTTATTAGGTTTGAGAGCCACATCTTAACTTAGAAACTCCATTTTGTGTTTAATTTTGTTGTGTTTGTCTAATATTTTAATTTGTTAGATAAATATTTAAGTGTGCCAAACATACACAAAAAAGGGAAATCAGGAAGGGAGCAAACACTTTTTCACACCACTGTATTTCGAAACTATTTGCTGCGCTTTTTTTCTGTGTGGAAATAACAGATGACTCCAGAGGTCACTGTGGTTTTTCAAATGAAGCACGAAATGCCACTGTATGCATCAGCCTGTCCTAGTGTGAGCTGTTTAGGAGAAATAAAGTACCAAATTAACCACTCTCCTGTTAATATAGCACATATACAGCTGTGCCAACTCATTCTCAGTTAAGTCTGTTAAGTGACCACACCAACTGGTTCACTGACCTTCATTCATAGAACTAGTGTTACCTCTGTAACCATCTGTTTTATTTCATGCTTGTAAACAAGCCACCACTGTTACACTAATGGTGTTTGAAAATGAACAAAACAGTCTAGCAAATAAAGTCAGGAGAGACGTGTACCAAGGCTACAAATCTAACTACACACGTAAAACAGTAAAGGCTTCACTGACAAAGTGAAGAAATGGGCCTCTGACTTCATCGTCCATGAAGGCTATAGCTGAGAAAGCAATAAAACTGAACAGAAGACACACACACACACACACACACACACACACACACACACACACGTGTATTTATATCCTTGTGGGGACATCTCATTGACATAATGCTTTCCCTAGCCGCTTACCCTAACCCTAAACATCAAAAATGAATGCCTAACCCTGACCCTTACCCTAAACCTAACCATAACCAATTGTAACCCTGACACTAAAACCACATTTTGCGTCTCAAAAATGGCTTCAAACTCGTGGGGACCGGGATTTTGGTCCCCACGAGTGTAGTAAAGTACCAATTTTTGGTCCCCATGAAGATGTTAATACCCCCCCCCCCCAACCTAAACCCTCTGAACTAGCAAAGACACATCAAGAAATCAAAGATCAATAATACAAAACAGAGAACACTGAGTCACGACCCAGGACCATGACACACACACACACACACACACACACAAAATCATGGAGGGGATCATTCAAGCTTATTTTGTGACCTGGAGAACTGTTAAATGATGATATCATAGTCTATCGTGTAAACTTGAAAAAGTGCTAAATTAATGAATGGAAAAAGTCCAGCTGGAAGCTGCACAGCTGGAATCGCTCTTGAAGAGAGCTTAAGTGGTGGCCATTCCCACAGTGGAATGTGTCACTGCACCTGTGGTATTTCAGCACTGGAATAAGCTAGGGATGATGGTGATTGACAAACAATGTTCAAATTGTTAGTGTAAGTAAATAGGAGGAATTATTTCTTGAGGATTTTATTTTATCACTGATGTGTACATCTGTTTTAATGGCTTATTAATTTTTTTCCAGGCAAGTTTTTATGGGTTGTTATGGGTTATGTTCTGTCTGGCGTCCCGTGCCTGATCTCAGTCAGCTGGTTAGCAGCTCCTCAGCTGTCATTTTGAGTAAACATTTTATATTCATATGGAATAGGTGATTGGTTAAAAAGGAAAAAAAGTAGCCGTATCTTGTAGCTGTAGCATAATGAGTATTTTTCCGTTTTACTATCTCAGCGTTGCTGTGGTTTAACTGCTCGGCAGTTTGTAAAAACTGTGTAGGTGTGACTCACTGTTTTCCCCCTCACTCATGATGCCGAGTACCCTCTTGTTTCCTGCTCACCAGGGCCGGTTCTAGACAAGCATATATGAGGGGGCAGACAGAAATGCAAAGGGGGCAAATGACGGCAACAGAGGCGGGAAAGGGGTGGGGTGGTGGTGGTGATAGTGGGGTGCTCTGGATAACCATTTTTGCCATGTAATTGGATTGCATTTTTTCAGGCCTCTACCCTATGACCTGACCAACTTAGCTCTTAGGCTTAGCTCTTAGGGTCACTGAGGCACGCAAGGCTCCTGACCATGTTAAGGTGGCAATCCCTCAGGTGGAAAACTGAAAAATAAAACAACCATAATAAAATCCTTCTCGTCAAATTATAACAACAAAAAACATGACATATAGGTTAATTTGATAGCATGCATATATTACATATAACAATTGACATTGAGAAATCAAGCAGATATTTGAAGTTTACACAGCACCATTCTCGCCTGAAAATATCTTAAAAGTTTATTTTGTGATCCAGAAAGAGTAATATTTCAAATTTCACCACTCTGCGTTCCTCCACCACTGCCTTGTTTGAGTTTTGGACGAAATGCATTCTGGGATATTGCATTTCGTCATTTCGAGCTGATTGGAGACCAAAACAGCATCCAAGTCTGTGATTGGTTGATTTTGTGGCACAAATACAACGGTGTACAGAAAGAGTTGAACGGGCACGGGCAGAAATGTTGAGAGCGCAAGCAACACATTGCGAACAAGCGCAAATGCAAAAACTGAGCGAGAGGGGCTGCTATTGTGTGTGTATATGGATAATAGTAAACACTGAAATACATTTTTTGCACGCAGCAATGAATTTTGTTCACTCAAATTTAGCTTTTCTTCGCTCAAAATAAATTTCTCCTCAAAATGCAACACTTGCACCTGCAAATTTTTTTTTATGTGGACTCAATTTTTTTTTACGTGCGCTAAGAATAGTGGCACAAAAATAACGCCATACATCTACAGCATCTTGCAGTATACCACCACAACCACTTAAACCAACCCAGAGCTCTATTAGACAGTTTTTGCAGAAGTCTGTAACCCCAGCAAGACAGGGGTCATAACTCAATTGATAAAGACCTGGCAAAAATGATTGCACTTGTACAACTATTTTCAGTTGTGGATGTTAAAGGATTCAGAAAGTTTATTCATGTACTGAATCCTATGTATGCAATTCCAAGCAGGAAAACACTGACCCAAAAAAATCATCCCAGGTCTATTTGACAGAGAATGTGCATCTTCTTTTTGTTTTGCATATTAATTTATATTTTATTGTGTTGTGGTTTGTGGTTGTTGGGGCTGAAAATTTATAGGTAAAAGTAGAATAGTAAATAGTTGGTTTTTGTATTTTCTAATTTATTTTTTAAATATAATGTGGAATGAATAAATAAAAGCATATTTACATATTAAACATATTACTAAAATTGCTGTGAATACATCAGTATATGAAGCGAGGAAACCGCTGAGTGTCTATTTGAAAGTGGGCGGGGCTTTGTGTCGCAGTCTGGCAGTCACAGGTCCTCCAGTGGACTCTGTGCAGCAGAAAGGCTCAAAAAGAGAGAAAGTCTTCTGTACCAAACAGAAAATGTGAGAAGAACAGTGGACTAGTTTCCCATTGACTGTACAAATATAGATGTATTTTTTAGCTGTTAATTATCTCACCAGTCGCTATTATTTTGGCGGCAGAAATTTGCTGCTTCATTTTGCTATGCCCTGCCTACTTAGAAACCTGACACTGGCTCATTTGCATAGTAACAGTGATTGGCTATTTAGCTGGGGGGAGGGTGGGTGCTGTGGGAGCACAAACAGAGCACAGAGGGAAAGAGTGATCGAGAGGTAAAACCTAGCATGTCATTTTTGTCTTTTCCAGCGGATTGTTGGAAAAATAAATTGTTCCCATATTCACTTTCGGGGTAATCTATTATTTTATTTCTCAAGTTTTATTTAAGGGGGCGTTGCCCCCCTTGCCCTAGCTGAGGCATAACATCCTGACGTTTTGTCACGTCCCGCGGTGTTCCTGAGGAACACGAAAGGTGACCTTCCACGTTGTTATGGTACGCGGCGGGTTCCAGCCCTGTATTGCAGCCCTAAACCTAACCTTATCCCTAAGCCTAAACCATAACCTTATTTGTAACCTTAACCATAACCTTATGCCTACCATAACCTTATTCCTAACCGTAACCATAACCGTATCCCTACGCCTAAACCTAACCTTATCCCTAAACCTAACCATAACCGTATCCCTAAGCCTAACCATAATGTTATTCCAAACCTTAACCAGCACTTTAATGACGGGAAATAGTGTTTTCCCAAGCGATTTTAAGGGAAAAAGCGAAGATGTGTAGATTGAGTCCAAACGGTTCTCATGTGTCCACAGTTTTCCAATGTCGTGACGTAGGAACGCGTTGGGTGCCCGAAAACGTAATATGTTGACGATTTGTCACCTAGCGTAAAATGTTACGCTTTGGGAGTGAGAACGTGTTGCGTATAGCCGCCCCGCTACTCACCGGATTTTTAAAAATCCACCTGTGGATATTGTGTCATAGCATTTTTTTTTTCTCCCAAAAATGTAGTAAAGCAGGTAAAAGATATCTCATGCCAAAAGAAAATGATCATACGCAAAATGAGTAATTTGTGTTGAAATTGAAATCCAGTTGACAACGACATCTTAACCACCCCTTTCCATACTTGACCATAAACCTCAAAAGTCTTACACACAGACCAACGCTAAACAACGAGCCGCTCGTAAATGGGCAGCCGACCCGTGACACACCGATAATGTCACGGAAGGTAGCGATACCTGCAATTTGTTTGCTATTTAAAAAACAAAACAAACAAGTTACAGTGCATTATCAGGGACTGTAACATCTATTCCTTTTTACTGAATTAAACAGTCCTTCATATTAGTTAGCGATCACTTCCTTACGGACTTCTCCAGTGACACCTCTCCATGAGTGACAGCGTCCTTTTATCACACGGTTCTCCTTTTTTGTTTTGAGAGCAAAGTAAACTAAAGATTAAATGTGCTTGGCTTGCCTTGGGCTCCACACCTCCAAAACTAAGTTTGACTTGACATCTGATACTCAGAAATTCACATATAGAGATAGCAATACACAATTATATCTTTATAGTAGCATTGTCTTACGTATTTCTTTCTCAGAGTCTAGAAACTGGTTGTGAAGATGAAGATTGTGGCTTTAATGGAGTGACTGATGAAGTGAAGATGGGGAGGAGATAGCTTGCACATATCTGAAAGGGAGAATACATCATTTTTTTTTTTACATAATTCCATTGTGCAAGCAACTGTACAATAACAATAAAAGTTCTAAGTCTAAAAAAAGTCTAAAAGAAAGTTGGAGAGCACAGACTTAAACCTTAAACCACACAGAGTGGATGCTGATTGGTTTAAAGAAGACCCTCAAAAAGATTACTCATGTTAGTATTGAGATTGTTAGCCTGTGAAGGGAAACGGGAAAAGCAAGCAAGCAATGGGTGATTACAGATCTTTCTTATTAAACTTAGCCAGAAGCTTCATGTTATGAAACTTCCACATGCCATCGTTATTTGTAGTTTACTCACAGCTAACTGACATACTAAGCCAGGGGTGGGCAATCTCAGTCCACGAGAGCCGGTGTCCCTGCAGGTTTTAGATGTGTCCTCGAACCAACACAGCTGATTTAAATGGCTAAATTAGCTCCTCAACATGTCCTGAAGTTCTCCAGAGGCCTGGTAATGAACTAATCATGTGATTCAGGTGTGTTGACCCAAGGTGAGATCTAAAACCTGCAGGGACACTGGCCCTCGTGGACTGAGATTGCCCACCCCTGTACTAAGCCATAAAGCAGGATGGGTGTGTGAACTAGTGTGATGAGCATCACTGGTATGTTAATCTGTGAAAAACTGAATGTAGATCCCTGATCAGTCGACATCATTACTTTATTGACAAACATGGCCATGATGTTACGTACTAAAGGAAGACAATATTCATGTAGGTGCACTTGTCTATTGCGCTGAAACACATCGAGCAATTTTGTGTTGTTGTCCACTCCTCTTACCTTTACACTACTCTGCATTACCACTGAGTTTCCAAGATTATTGGGTTAGTCAGGTTTTAGCCAAGCTGAGAGTGTACAATGACACAAAGGTATCTCCCCCCCCCCTCCCCCACCACCACAAACAACAAAAAACAAAAAACAAATGTAGGCAACACCAAGCTCACAACAAAACTAATACAATAAGGCTATATTCACACTGCAGCTGTTAATGCTCAATTCCGATTTTTTGATCAAATCCGATTTTTTTGTCTGCTTGTTCACACTACAAATAAAATGTGACAGCAAACACTCTAGTGTGAACCCTCAAAGCGGCCCGCATGTGCAAAAGAACACACAACGCGCTCTGTTTAGACCCAGACCAAACAGTATTATTTGACTGATGGCCGTTAATATAAAGACTTGTTTCGGACTTTACGTTTCCCAATTTTGCTTTAAGTTGTATGCTTATTTTGTTATTTAGATATAGCCTAATAATTATCCTTATTGCTGTTTTAGAGAGGAGCGGTGCTTCAAAGGATAGCTGCAGATTTCTGTCAGAATCTACAGATTATACAGTACAAATAAAATGTTCACGTTTCTCCAACGTTGTCTTCCAAACAACGTCTTCTCCAGCACTGATAATTGGCATCTGTCTTGTGTCAGTGACGTAGTTGTAATCAGGCTCAGTAAATGTTTGCTTATTTACTTATCTTTTTCCAATACCTTGACATTGTTTTCTCATTCTTCTCCTAACTCTCCTCCTCTGAAAGCCTGTGACACTTGAAATCGCTGCAACCTGTAAATAAATACTCAGCTGTCACCTGCCTGCCTCCACTCCGCCACTCTTGATCCCTGGATTGCCTCATCTTCCCTCTTCACCAGTAACCTAAAGCAAGAAGATCAAGAAAGCAGTGAATCCAGAATATAAGAGTAATACTGACAACTGCGGTGCAGGGAACCCGCGAGGATCGCCAGCCTGAGGTAAGTATAAAAATACGTAAGTCCATGATATTGACTGCATTTAACTGGATTTGAACAGACAGTATGTCTCTGAACACCTCAGAATTCATTCGGCTGTTTCTGTCCTGTGTCACATCATCAATATACAGTAGTGTCTCAGTGACACTGGCAGCCATGCAAGCCCAAGCCATCACATTCCCTTTGCCATCTTTTACAAATGATGTGATACGCTTTGGATCATGAGCTTGTTACATGCCTACTCCTTTTTTCTTGCTATCATTCTGGTAGAGGTTCATGTAGGTTTCATCTGTCTAAAGAATGTTTGGTCTGTTTATGTTTTGATCAAGCATCAACCATTTTTTGCGCATCTGAAGAGGAGAAGTCAATGTTATGGCCAATCTCTGGCTGTATCTTGGTCATATTACCCAGCAAAACCCAGTATGCAGGTACATCTATAACAGTCCTTGTGCCACAGATTTGCACTGTTGCTTCTATTTTAAACAGAAGAGCAGCAACATGGGTGCAGGTCTCCGTGATTCTGGCCATACAGCATGGGCAAATCCCCCTCACCCAGACTGGCTCCAGAAACCTGCATTATCTACTAGTGAAGATTCAGGATCAGAGATTAAGACTTTTTAATCAAAGAGCCAAAGCCAACTTCCTAGATACGGGTTTGTTGGCATACCGACCAACAGGTTAAAGCACTTACGGTGAGCCTAGCTACAGTGCTGAAGAGAAATCGAGGGTTTTTCTTATTTTCTTCAGTGATGAAATAATAAGATGTTTTCAATCAATCAATAGAATCAAGTACTTCCAAACAAGTTGAGTTAAACAGAGAGAGTAGGTTGTCAGTAGTTAAATGGGTGGGCCTATTTGCAGGTAATGCATGATTTAAATTTTTATACAAACAAGCGAAGCGATCTGCAGTATTTGAGTTGATCATATGAGATCTGCATTTAGGCACATCTGATTTGATGGGCTGACCTAAGAGAGGAAACTCAAAAACTACAGGCATGTGGTCAGAAAAATTAATGTCACAGAGTTCAATGTCAAGACGTGACAAGCCACAAGATAGTACCAAATCCAAAGTATGACCACGTTCATGTGTTGGGCCGTTAACTGATTGAACAAGAATAAAAGAGTCTATCAGATTTAAAAAGTAATTGGCCAGCAGAGTGTTTGGGCAGCAAACGTGAATGTTAAAATCCCCCACAATTAAAACACTGTCATAATTCAGAATTCAGAAAAGTCTTGTATGGAGTTCTTATTATATTTCGGAGGTCGATACACTAGCGCACATCGCACCGGAGTAGACAAACGAATTTCAAATAACTGCAGTTCAAAGCTGCTGTAGGCATCAACTGACGACAGTTGAAACAGTTTTTATAAACAGTGGCTAATCCTCTGCCCCGGCCCGTGATTCGGGGTGAACTGAGGTAGTAGCAGTCTGGGGGAACAAGTTCAAAAAAGGGCTAAACTCACCCAAGTTGAGCCACGTTTCAGTCACCAGGAGAAAGTCCAAATTACGAGTGGTGAAAAAGTCATTAAGGATGAAGGTTTTGTTAGCTAATGACTTGGTGTTAACCAGGGCCAGTTTAGCTAACGTAGTATTCACCGCAGGCTCGAATGATCGACGTAGAGGGCGAAGATTCTGGTAATCCACTCCACCCCTGCAAAGCTGTGGGGAAGGATACCGTGGACGCTGGATATCTTGAAGTGGAGTCACCGGTACATTCCAACGAGGTGCCGATTCCAGGGAACGCCAGGAGATAAACAACTTGCTGTCCGAGGCAAAGTTCTTTAGAAGAGCACGAAGATTAATCAACGGGAATACTGCCGTGCGTAGCAATGCAGTTTCTGAGTTTTACCAGTATTCCACTCCGTTTCCCTCGTCTTGTGTAGGAATTCTTCCTGAGGGGAAGGCTAGGTGGATAATGGCGGAGAAACAGTGGTACGGTTTCTATCACAGGTGGGACTCGGTAATCCTCGCCTCCTTGGGCCATATGATACTGCTCATCAACAGTGGCTCGGATGGTTAATAGCAATTGGAAATCATACACAAAAAGAGTAGAGACATTGTTGAGAAAAACAGATATAAACAAGGTTAGTGGAATCAAAACAGGTAACAGCTGACGACAAGCCACACACACAGGCGCCATCTTTTATTAGTCCTTCCTCCCTCCTTTAGCATTTTAGAGGTGAGAACTTTTGATGATCTTCTGAGTTAGTGAGAAACCATTTCCTCCCCAGCTTATGAGTTATGAGCAAACAGTCTCTGTAAGGGAATGGGGTTCTGGAGGGAAAACAGGAGGAGAGAAGCTGCAGATAAGTGATAAAACGTTTCGCTCACTGAAAACACTACGTCCAGGTAAACAGAATCAAGTTACTAGCCTAAGTTAAGAGCTAGCTAACAAGTGAGTTCTTCTTCTTGAAGACAAGCAGACCTGTGTTCTGACAATGTCTGAATTATCAAATTAAATTCTTAAATAAAACAGGTAATCTGTGTCAATTGGTCAGGGACACACAATATTGCATGCCGAGGGGCAAATTCCAAGCTCCAATTGAAAATTTGCTTCAGACTCTGATGAAAAATCTTTGGCCTGTCTTGAGACTCTGACTTTGCCAGCATCCATACAAGGAAGTTGATACATAAATCTATTATTTCCAAGAACTTAGGGCACAGTGTAATGAAGTTTGACCACAGAATGGATTCTGGAAAACACATGCAGGCAACCACACATATTGTATAAACTGCACTTCTTTGTAATATATGTAGTACAGTATTTTTATAATTAATTTTTATGGCGATATGCCAAATTCTACTAATTGGAAAGTTGGTGGTTGTGTGCTGGCAGCTCTCAGTCTGCATGCCACATATCCTTGGGAAAAGATACTAACCGAAAGTTTCTCTAATTACATAATGTTTCAACTTATTTCTTCTTAAACACTGTTATGGGGTATTTCAGCTCAGCCTGTTGAGTCATGAATTCCTCTTGTCTTCGCTGCTACAGTCCTCAACTCATAACAATGCTCTGCATTAAAACTTTTAGATAAAAATCAGTGATGAATGAAGGGAATAAGCAAATAATTTAGCCAATAGGTGACTGAATTATCACCTCATGTCTGACAGCAACATTAATATAAAACTTTCATCACAAAAAGATGGCTGTTCAAAAATGCTCATTTCTTTCTTAACTTTTTTCTCCACAATGTTTCACACGAGCATGAGAAAACATTGCCAACCTGACAAAGAATCAGGCCACAGAAACCCACAAGACCCTAAAACACTAAATATGAAACCCACATATGGGTCTAACATTTAAACTAAAGGAAGCAAACAGACAGAGGGACCAAAACCACACTGACGTAGAGAGAAACAGAGGGGCACAGGGGAGAATTCAGGGGGCAAACAAAAGAAGAAAACTCTTAGTCAAACATAAACATAAAGATTACAATAAATTTACAAGAATTAATATTTAACAGCACAAACAAGGAGGAAAAAACCAAAAGAAGTTAAAAAGATTAACACTTGTTCTGAGCATGTGGTAAAAGGTTTGATTCCATGTTGTACTTGTGGTGGCTGGTTTGTAGGGTTGTTTCTGCAAAGTATACATGTTGCTGCCCATAAAAAAAACAAGGCCCAGGTGCAAGCACATGCAGAGGAGGACGGGGGTGGGTGGCATGCAGATTGGGGGGGTGGGGGTTGCATGGTGTGCAGAAGGGGCTTGAGCACCTGCACCCTTTTGAATGTATATGTGTGTGGAGTGATGCCTGTGCCCCTCAACAATAATTTTTAACTATTAATCACAATTTTGCTAATTGAAAGGATCTGGCTTGCATCAGTCACATGCAGTGTTGAGGAGTAACGGAATACATGTACCAGAGATTGTGAGAAAGATTAGAAATGGCTACGGGGAAGTGGTGACTGGAGCTGAGAAGGGCAGCCCTAGGGAACTGGATCACAGAGGTGCGTCATAGGGAGAGACAGAGTGACAGAATAGGGATCCTGTAACAGATAGAGAGGGAGTTATTGTATGGATAAGGAGCAGTCAACTGAGAGTCTCTTGCTGGTGAGTTTATGGTCCTTGCTTTGCAGGTCAAGGCTTTGAAGGCTCTGAGGAGGGGATATCCGTGGGAATTTTCAGTGTGTTTGAGGTGTAGTAGCAGGCCGGAGGGCAGGCAAGCGGGTGAGGAAGCCAAACAGATGTCCAAGAGAGTCCAAACTGTGGAGACAATTTCTTCTTAACATAAGGAGAGCTGAGTTACACCAGGGAATGAACAGAAAATGTTTTTACTGAGGAACTGCCTTGTTACCACTATGGAGCGCATAACAAACTGGTGACAAAAAGCAGGTTGCACAGGTTTAAGTAGCTCTCCCGCTGACTGCTTGCAAATGAGGCCCAGGTGAGACACAGGAAGCTCCACCCCAAAGAGATGGACAGGAGACCAGCAGCCATGGGTGGAAAATCCCCAGACACTCCCATGGACCACAGCCATACATTCTTCCTGGAAACTCTATATTACCATTTACTGTGAATAAATCTCACACATTTCAGTGATAATGAACAAATTTAGAATTCTTTATTTGCACTGAAATAGCTTACTTAATGACTTTTTAATCATTTAGAAATTTATGTCAAACTTGAAAAAAGTTAACACTAAAACTATAATTGTCACTGAGATGTGGCATTTTTCAGTTTTGATGATGCATATTTAGTACGATCCAACCTAATATTACTTGCATTTTTCAAATTATTTATTTTGGGTTAAGTTTTTCTGTGCGCTGTCTTTTGTCATTATGTGTCACCTTCTTTAGAAATCAGTTTCATCTCAGAGGCAACAATAAAATCTGTCATCTCCTTTAAAAGTGTGAACAGGTACAAAGGAAACCACAGTCAAATTCTGAGTACTAAAACCAAATGATAACCACTTCCTTCTGAGCTCTTCAGATAAAATTACCGAACCTCCTTTGAGCACATCATCTTTCCTCCTTGAAGAGAGTCACAGAGCTTCATTATGGTGGCTTGCGAAAGACAGCTTCTAGGCCTGGCTTTGGCCTGCATCGGCTTACTGGGGAGCATCATTAGCTGTGCTCTCCCCACATGGAGAATCATGACAGCCTTCAAAGATTACAAAATGCTCATATCCTTGGTGGACGGTTTATGGAAGAGATGTGTGATCTCACCACCATTTGAAACGCATTGCATGGGGTACGAGTATATACCATTACCTGCAGACATGAAGGCTGCCAGAGCGCTTATCATCATTGCCATTATCATTGAGGTCCTTGGGATCCTGCTTGGTGTGGCTGGGAGAAATTGTATGAACTTTGTGCCAGACGAAAGGCAAAGGAGGAAAATGGCTCTGACTTCTGGAATTGCCTTCCTCATTGCAGGCTTCTTTGTTCTCATACCAGTCAGCTGGACAACTAACACCATCAATGATCATTTTCATCCTACCCAGTCTACTTTTGGTCCTGATCGCGAGGTACTTAAAAAGATGGAGTTGGGAGCCTCGGTCTACATTGGCTGGTTCACCACTGTCCTTTTGTTCCTGGGAGGAGGCCTCGTTTGCAGCTCCTTTTTCCGCAGAAATGGGACTGAGTAAAACATTACTCCAGCTCTTACATTGTGTAAGCAAGGCCTTACTTATTGCTTTTTAAATAAGGCTTATTTTCATACATCGAGCTGGTTTTTTTGGAAATAAGAAAAAGGTTTTATGAAAGTTTTCCCCTTAAGTTTGTCATTTGAATGAGTAGATTAACAAAGTATAAAATCAGATTCAAATATGAAGAAATATTTACAGTTTGATTGTGTAACTTGACTCTGAATCTATTATAATCATTATAACCACCTTTTGTATTTTTTTTTCATTTATTGTTTTTGTTCATAAGTGTGGAGACAGATTTGACTTTTTCAAGAATCTGTGTAAAGTCATAACCATGTCCATTTAAAACTGTTATGAAATCTATTCAATGTAAGTCTGTGTTTTATCTTTGACTATCATCTCTTTATTAAATTGATTCAATATTGATGATCATGAAATTGTTTTTACATATGCTTTTTGAATAAAAATATATTTTTGTGTGTGATTGTATACAAGTGAAATTTATATCAAATGAAAATGAATATTTTGGAGCATGCAAAATATTATGTATTTTTGGTGCCTTTTTAACATTAAAACAGCTTAATAAACATAGTAAGAATGAGTTTGCAAAAACTGAACATTGTAGAGTTTTGCATTGAAAAATAAAACAACAAGATGATTAAAAAACTGTTAACAAAGACCACACTGCCAAAGTTGAAAAAGTTTAAAAATGATACATTAAAAAAGACAATTAAGTGTTTGAGCTTTTTAAAGTTTCATGTGTGTTACATCTAATCATAGACGACAAGTCAGAGTTGACAAAGTGTCAGTTTTACTTCAACACATCTGTCGTGTCAAACAGTAACTACCAAAAGGATTTAGTTTAGACTGGAGAAATTTCAAAAGTTGTTTTGTAGAATAATTTTGACATTAAAGTTTTTAATCACAAATAATACTGAATAATGTTTGCGGGCAATACTTGTCTATGGTGTAATGAATGTAATTAAGTTTATGGAAAATTTAGATCAATGTTTGTTTTTCTTACCACCCCTTCTTAAAAAATAAAATAATAAAATAATAATAACAATAAATTCAAACACTTGTTGCAGGTTAGTTTTCTTCTTCTTTTTTTCTTTTTTCCCCTTCTTCGCCCACGGTCTTTCCAAAGTCGCGGGCTGGCTGAAAAATAAACTTGACGTGGGTGTCTTAAACCACAGAGAGTGGACGATAACTCCACTTTCTGAACACAGAAAGTTTCCAAACACCTGTACTCAAACTCGACGCTTAGTCTTTGGGCTTAAACTTAAGTCTAAACCTAATCGAGCATTCCATCTTTAATGTTTAGATGTGTTCTTCATTTAGAGGCTATCATCATTAAAGCCGCCATCAACAATGTTCTTCCGTTCACTGAGAAACCATTTCAGCAGGCTTTTTGCTTTTGTTTTCTTTGAGACCGCCGTTTACTCCATTTACACACAACACAAAGAAAGAATAAGCATCTTTATATATATTTAATACTTTTCAATATATTTATCAGTACAATTCAGAATAAATGTAATATGTGTGAAAGTATAAGGAAAAAAGTGTTTTTCTTTGCTATTTAAAAATATCATAAATAGAAACAAAAATAAATCCCAATCACCTGCACTTGTATTGGTGTGAATATTAGGGGTGCAACGATACACAAAATTCACGGTTCGGTTCGGTTCGATACTTTGGTGTCACGGTTCAATATTTTTTCGATACAAAAAATGTTCATGCTTTTTTAATTTGTCATTTATTAAAATTATAAATATATATTTTAACTCAAAAGTACAGTTTTTAAATTTAATGTTGCTGAAACGACAAAGTAATAAAAACATAAATATCTCATGGAGAAATCCCTCATCTTTGGAAAAGAGAGTTTATTACAGAGAAATGGCTCTTTCCAAAATAAAAGCTATACTATACGCTTCTTCTGGGGTATACTCTCAGCAGCATATTAAACATATCAGGTCCCCATAAGGAGAATCATGTGCTAACGGCTGTCTAAATGACTCTGGTAAAGTTTGTAGCATGCGTGCTTGTTGTTTTTGTCTGCTTCCACTTGTCTTTGCACTAGGATGATGTCGGAGTAAATGTGCAGTCATATTCGTTGTGTTCCCACTAGTGCTGTCAGCGTTAATCTGAAATGACATTAATGCCACAACACGGCAAATCTCCGTTAACGAGCTACCGCGGATCGCCCCGTGCGTGGGGCTGGACAGCGTCAACACGTTAACGAGCAAACTGCGCTAAGCACTAGTTCCCACCCATGTAATTGAGCATTGCGTGGCACATCCGACATACTGTTTTACTTTTGTCCATGATGTGCTTACCTTCAGGGTCATACTTCATATGAAGACCAAAACAGTTCCAAAGGCCAGATCTGAATGAGGGTGGGGGAGGTTCAATTTGCCATGTTGCAACGAGCTAAGCTTCTGTCTTGCTAGCTTGCGCTGCGCTCAGTGGCTCTGCGCTCGACAGTGCAGCCTAGGCGGAGTAGTCGAACGCAGATCCACTGAGCTCTCAACACAGACAGCATCGTCAGAAGAAAAGTTGATAAAATAAATTAAAAATTTTGTATTGTTCGATACACATGCGTACCGAACCGAAAGCACTGTATCGAACGGTTCAATATCGATACGAGTATCGTTGCACCCCTAGTGAATATATATTCACATTTCTCTGAATTCAGTTTAAATATATTTGCATATATCCTTTATATCTTAAGATAAAACACTACACTAGTAACTGACACAAGCACGAGACTGCAAAACTACACGTTTATGCTAACAACAGCTTTTTGAAGGACTACTCCCAACTTTCACCAGCGCAAACCGTGCTCGTCTAAAGATTCAGAAGCTAAAACGATGCGCTTCAGACACAAACGGAATAGAAATGCTTCCGTCTTTTGATTAATTTGCCTTTTACAAATAAAATAATGTTGAAAGCACAATGAAACCCTGGTTTAACTTAGCAAGTTGCTATCCAACTTTGTGTGACTGCTTATTCCGATTGCCAATGTTAGGGAAAGTGAACTCAGATAATTGAAAGTTACCCTGATATGCTGAACTCACTTTGTAGTTTAAAGCGCAAATTCGGTTTACAGTATAACTTGCCATGGTCATGTGGTGGTCCTGAGCGTTTTGGTACCTTAAAACAGCAGACACAGAAAGCAAAAGAAGGAATTGCTCACCC
Organism: Pelmatolapia mariae; assembly: GCF_036321145.2. Taxonomy (NCBI): domain Eukaryota; kingdom Metazoa; phylum Chordata; class Actinopteri; order Cichliformes; family Cichlidae; genus Pelmatolapia; species Pelmatolapia mariae. Next base: position 16,500,690 of record NC_086236.1, read on the forward strand.
CACATCTAGTTAGCAAACTCCACCTTTCATACAGCGTGCTGGAGGTCTGTGTACATGCTCTCCAATGATCTGTAGACTTCTGCTGAATATTTCATTCTAGATGGCTGGTTTCACAGAATTGGATGCTCTTGTGAGTGAAATTTTGGTCTGTCTGTAGACTCCGACTTCGCCAGCATCCATACCAGGAAGCTGATACATATATATATTATTCCCAAGAACTAAACACAGAGTTAATTGAAGACCACAAAATGGATTCTGGAAAACACATGCAGGCGACCACACATGCTGTATTGTTGTATAAACTGTACTTATTTGTAATGTGTGTTGTATTTTTATAATTAATTTTTATATCAATATTTCAAATTCTACTAACTGGAAAGTTGGTGGTTAGATCCCTGGCTGCTCTTAGTTTGCATGCACTTTGCATTTTCCTTGGGAAAGATACTAACAAAAAATTTCTCTAATTTCGTATGGTTTTGACTTATTTCTTCTTAAAGGTGACCACTTTTATGGGGTAGCTAATTTCAGTGTGTTGAGTCATGAATTCCTCTTGTGTGCGCTGCTACAGTCCTCCACTCATAACAGTGCTCTGTGTTACGACCCCTCTGCTAGGGGACAGGCAGGAGTAACATACATAAGCCCTCACATGGGAAACTAAGTGAAATAAAGGTTTTATTGCAAAATTCAAACAGAAAACCGACAGGGCTGCATTCAGCAGACCACTGGGCATATAATCAGCACATAATTAACTAACACGCACACGGGAGTGAAAAACTAAAGCAAACTAAGGCTAACCTCACAAGCAGTAACACCACAAAAATCTGCTCCAGCTAAGTTCAACCATAGAGATTAACAAGCAAAGTTCAAAGAGAGAGGCAAGGGGGACAAACTGCATGTTCAGTCCTCGGCAGCAGCCCACAGTGTGAAGAATCTTCAGCACAATCAGCCACTAATTGCTTCATGGAGCGTCACAGGATCCCAGGCAGCCAATTGTCTATGTGGGTTGCCGCACTGCAATCTGCATACAGGGGGCTGGCATGGGTTTCCAGCTTGCCAGCGAGTCCTGGCATGCTTGGATTTGCTTGAAGAAAAAGGCAGTCTCACTCCCTCTGAGGCTCAGGGCTGTAACACTCTGCATTAATAAAAACTTTTAGATAAAAAAAATCAGTGATGAATGAAGGGAATAAACAAGCTATTTAGCCAATACGTGACTGAATTATCACCTCAGTGATGTCTGACAATAACATTAAAATAAAACTTCCATCAAAAAAAGATGACTTTTCAACAATACTCATTTCTTCCTTAACCCTTTTTCCACAATGTTTTACACCAGCATGAGAAAACATTGCCAACCTGACAAAGAATCCCACCATAGAAACCCAGTAGACACTAAAACACTAAATATGAAACCCACATATGGGTCTAACATTTAAACTAAAGGAAGCAAACAGACAGAGGGACCAAAACCACACTGACGTAGAGAGAAACAGAGGGGCACAGGGGAGAATTCAGGGGGCAAACAAAAGAAGAAAACTCTTAGTCAAACATAAACATAAAGATTACAATAAAATTACAAGAATTAATATTTAACAGCACAAACAAGGAGGAAAAAACCAAAAGAAGTTAAAAAGATTAACACTTGTTCTGAGCATGTGGTAAAAGGTTTGATTCCATGTTGTACTTGTGGTGGCTGGTTTGTAGGGTTGTTTCTGCAAAGTATACATGTTGCTGCCCATAAAAAAAACAAGGCCCAGGTGCAAGCGCGTGCAGAGGAGGACGGGGGTGGGTGGCATGCAGATTGGGGGGGTGGGGGTTGCATGGTGTGCAGAAGGGGCTTGAGCACCTGCACCCTTTTGAATGTATATATGTGTGTGGAGTGATGCCTGTGCCCCTCAACAATAATTTTTAACTATTAATCACAATTTTGCTAATTGAAAGGATCTGGCTTGCATCAGTCACATGCAGTGTTGAGGAGTAACGGAATACATGTACCAGAGATTGTGAGAAAGATTAGAAATGGCTACGGGGAAGTGGTGACTGGAGCTGAGAAGGGCAGCCCTAGGGAACTGGATCACAGAGGTGCGTCATAGGGAGAGACAGAGTGACAGAAAAGGGATCCTGTAACAGATAGAGAGGGAGTTATTGTATGGATAAGGAACAGTCAACTGAGAGTCTCTTGTTGGTGAGTTTATGCTCCTTGCTTTGCAGGTCAAGGCTTTGAAGGCTCTGAGGAGGGGATATCCGTGGGAATTTTCAGTGTGTTTGAGGTGTAGTAGCAGGCAAGGCAAGCGGGTGAGGAAGCCAAACAGATGTCCAAGAGAGTCCAAACTGTGGAGACAATTTCTTCTTAACATAAGGAGAGCTGAGTTACACCAGGGAATGAACAGAAAATGTGTTTACTGAGGAACTGCCTTGTTACCACTATGGAGCGCATAACAAACTGGTGACAAAAAGCAGGTTGCACAGGTTTAAGTAGCTCTCCCGCTGACTGCTTGCAAATGAGGCCCAGGTGAGACACAGGAAGCTCCACCCCAAAGAGATGGACAGGAGACCAGCAGCCATGGGTGGAAAATCCCCAGACACTCCCATGGACCACAGCCATACATTCTTCCTGGAAACTCTATATTACCATTTACTGTGAATAAATCTCACACATTTCAGTGATAATGAACAAATTTAGAATTCTTTATTTGCACTGAAATAGCTTACTTAATGACTTTTTAATCATTTAGAAATTTATGTCAAACTTGAAAAAAGTTAACACTAAAACTATAATTGTCACTGAGATGTGGCATTTTTCAGTTTTGATGATGCATATTTAGTACGATCCAACCTAATATTACTTGCATTTTTCAAATTATTTATTTTGGGTTAAGTTTTTCTGTGCGCTGTCTTTTGTCATTATGTGTCACCTTCTTTAGAAATCAGTTTCATCTCAGAGGCAACAATAAAATCTGTCATCTCCTTTAAAAGTGTGAACAGGTGCAAAGGAAACCACAGTCAAATTCTGAGTACTAAAACCAAATGATAACCACTTCCTTCTGAGCTCTTCAGATAAAATTACCGAACCTCCTTTGAGCACATCATCTTTCCTCCTTGAAGAGAGTCACAGAGCTTCATTATGGTGGCTTGCGAAAGACAGCTTCTAGGCCTGGCTTTGGCCTGCATCGGCTTACTGGGGAGCATCATTAGCTGTGCTCTCCCCACATGGAGAATCATGACAGCCTTCAAAGATTACAAAATGCTCATATCCTTGGTGGACGGTTTATGGGAGAGATGTGTGATCTCACCACCATTTGAAACGCATTGCATGGGGTACGAGTATATACCATTACCTGCAGACATGAAGGCTGCCAGAGCGCTTATCATCATTGCCATTATCATTGAGGTCCTTGGGATCCTGCTTGGTGTGGCTGGGAGAAATTGTATGAACTTTGTGCCAGACGAAAGGCAAAGGAGCAAAATGGCTCTGACTTCTGGAATTGCCTTCCTCATTGCAGGCTTCTTTGTTCTCATACCAGTCAGCTGGACAACTAACACCATCAATGATCATTTTCATCCTACCCAGTCTACTTTTGGTCCTGATCGCGAGGTACTTAAAAAGATGGAGTTGGGAGCCTCGGTCTACATTGGCTGGTTCACCACTGTCCTTTTGTTCCTGGGAGGAGGCCTCGTTTGCAGCTCCTTTTTCCGCAGAAATGGGACTGAGTAAAACATTACTCCAGCTCTTACATTGTGTAAGCAAGGCCTTACTTATTGCTTTTTAAATAAGGCTTAGTTTTATACATCGAGCAATTTTTTGGAAATAAGAAAAAGGTTTTATGAAAGTTTTCCCCTTAAGTTTGTCATTTGAATGAGTAGATTAACAAAGTATAAAATCAGATTCAAATATGAAGAAATATTTACAGTTTGATTGTGTAACTTGACTCTGAATCTATTATAATCATTATAACCACCTTTTGTATTTTTTTTTCATTTATTGTTTTTGTTCATAAGTGTGGAGACAGATTTGACTTTTTCAAGAATCTGTGTAAAGTCATAACCATGTCCATTTAAAACTGTTATGAAATCTATTCAATGTAAGTCTGTGTTTTATCTTTGACTATCATCTCTTTATTAAATTGATTCAATATTGATGATCATGAAATTGTTTTTACATATGCTTTTTGAATAAAAATATATTTTTGTGTGTGATTGTATACAAGTGAAATTTATATCAAATGAAAATGAATATTTTGGAGCATGCAAAATAGTATGTATTTTTGGTGCCTTTTTAACATTAAAGCAGCTTAATAAACATAGTAAGAATGAGTTTGCAAAAACTGAACATTGTAGAGTTTTGCATTGAAAAATAAAACAACAAGATGATTAAAAAACTGTTAACAAAGACCACACTGCCAAAGTTGAAAAAGTTTAAAAATGATACATTAAAAAAGACAATTAAGTGTTTGAGTTTTTTAAAGTTTCATGTGTGTTACATCTAATCGTAGACGACAAGTCAGCGTTGACAAAGTGTCAGTTTTACTTCAACACATCTGTTATGTCAACCGGTATCTACCAAAAGGATTTCGTTTAGACTAGAGAAATTTCAAAAGTTGTTTTGTAGAATAATTTTGTCATTAAATTTTTAATCATCACTATTAGGCTGACATCTGGGGGCAGAGCTGAAACGGTTCTGGGCCAGCACAGGGCCAGCAGTGTGTCTGCAACTGGCTTTGTGCTGGCCCATGCCTACCAGGGTTTTCTTTTCTTTCTGTGTCTCTCTGCACTAGCTCCATTTCCTGTAAGTGTCAATTGGTGTTGCTGGGCTTGCTGTGTTCTGATGGTCTGTCCACAGGAGACCAACTTTCTGCTCCATTTCTGAATGGAGTGATTAGATCTGGTATAAAGGCAAGGCAAGTTTATTTATATAGCACAATTCAACAACAAGGTGATTCAAAGGGCTTTACAGAGACATTAAAAAACAAAAACAAATAAAAAGCATGATTTAAAATTGATTTAAAAAACAGTAGATAAAATCAGAACAGTAGATAAAACCAGTAGTTAAAATGTAAGTTTTGAAATTTAAGCTTAAAAGTGTGGATTTGGTGTTTTATTCAAATGCAGCTGAGAATAGGTGAGTCTTCAACCTGGATTTAAATAAACTGAGTGTTTCAGCTGATCTGAGGTTTTCTGGGAGTTTGTTCCAGATATATGGAGCATAAAAGCTGAATGCAGCTTCTCCGTGTCTGGTTCTGACTCTGGGAACTGATAAAAAACCGGATCCAGATGACCTGAGGGATCTGGAAGGTTCATACCGGGTCAGGAGGTCACTGATCTATTTTGGTCCTAAACCATTCAGAGCTTTATAGACCAGCATCAGAACTTTAAAGTCTATCCTCTGACAGACAGGCAGCCAGTGTAAAGACCTCAGAGCTGGACTGATGTGGTCCACTTTTTTGGTCTTAGTGAGGACTCTAGCAGCAGAGTTCTGAATGAGCTGTAGTTGTCTGACTGATTTTTTAGGTAGACCTGTAAAGATGCTGTTACAGTAATCAAGCCTACTAAAGATGAATGCATGGACTAGTTTTTCCAGGTCCTGTTGAGACATCAGATCTTTTATCCTTGATATATTCTTGAGGTGATAGTAAGCTGATTTTGTTATTGTCTTAATGTGTTTTTCTAAGTTTAGGTCTGCATCCATCACTACACCCAAATTTCTCGCCTGGTTTGTGGTTTTTAGGTGTATATATTGAAGTTCTCTGGTGACCTGTAATTGTTTTTCTTTGGCACCAAAGACTATTACTTCAGTTTTGTATTTGTTTAGCTGGAGAAAATTGTGGCACAACCAGTCATTAATTTCCTCAATGCATTTACCAAGAGCCTGTACAGGGCCTCGGTCTCCTGGTGACATTGTGATATATATTTGTGTGTCATCTGCATAGCTATGGTAGTTTATTTTGTTGTTCTTTATATTCTGTGCCAGTGGGAGCATGTAAATGTTAAACAGAAGGGGTCCCAAGATGGAACCTTGGGGAACTCCACATGTGATACTTGTCTGCTCAGATGTGAAGTTACCTATTGATACAAAGTATTTCCTGTTTTCTAAGTATGTTTTGAACCAGTTTAGTACAGTTCCTGAAAGACCTGCCCAGTTCTCCAGTCGTTTGAGTAATATGTTGTGGTCAACTGTATCAAATGCTGCACTGAGATCCAGTAAAACTAAGACTGACATTTTTCCACTGTCTGTATTCAGACATATGTCATTAAACACTTTGGTCAGAGCAGTTTCAGTGCTGTGGTTCTGTCTAAAACCTCACTGGAAGGCATCATAGCAGTTATTCTGTTTTAAGAAGTAATTGAGCTGTTGAGAAACTGCTTTTTCAATGATCTTACTTAAAAATGGGAGATTTGAGATCGGCCTGTAGTTATTCATTTGTGTCTTGTCAAGATTGTCCTTTTTCAGTATATGTTAAATTACAGCAGTTTTTAGTGGTTCTGGAAACACACCTGACATTAAAGAAAAGTTGACGATCTGTAACAGGTCTGACTCCAAAGTCTTTGAGACCTTTTTGAAAAAGCTTGTTGGCAGGACATCTAAATAGCAAGAGGAGGAGTTCAGTTGACCTAAGATGTCCTCCAGGTCTTTGCTGTTAATAGGGTGAAACTGTTTGATGGTGTTTAAACAGTTTTTCGGTGGACACAGTACATATCCTGAATCTGCTGTTGATGTACCAATTGCTTGTCTAATCTTTTGGATTTTTTCTGTGAAGAATTTGGCAAAGTCATTGCAGCCATGGTCGAATGAAGTTCAGCTGCCACTGACACAGGAGGGTTTGTTAGCCTGTCAACTGCAGAAAATAAGACCCGAGCATTATGACTGTTTTTGGTGATGATGTCAGAGAAAGTTAAGTAGTGATGGGCTAATGAAGTTCTCTGAAGTTCTCTGAAGAATTGACTCTTGTACTGAAAACCGAATTACTCAAAGTTTTTCAATACAGTTCTCTTTGGTGACATCTGGCGGTGAAAAATATTAAGAACAGCTTGAAACTTCAACTACCTCATTATAACTCTACAGAGCTGAATTGACATCTTGTGTTTAATATCATGCGACAGTTCTGTCTGATATCGAGCTACTGCTGTGGTGCTTTAACATGTATTTTGTTGGGTGAAAAAACTATGTTGATTGTTTGATTAAACAATAAAATATAACTATATGTATAGTGTATTTCTTATGTATGTTTTAGACCCGGGGTAGATGAACTTTTATTCTTATATTTATTGTCCAAAAACATTTGTAGTACATGAAATACATTAATGTAATTAAGAAAGGGTGTGTTTGCCACCTTTTGTGCTCACACAGGTTTAGTGTCTGACCCCACTGCTGCCACTAAGGCAGTGTAATTCTGTACAAAATGCTGTTTTCAGAACAAATTATTAAGACAAATTCTTTTTCTGTTTCTCTCTTTTTTAGTTTTCAACACAGATGGGAAACTTCTGTTTCCTGCAATCCTCAGTCATCTCTGTTTTTGAAGTATTTTTTCTTTAAAATTGCAGCCCACCAAATGTACTGCATTGCAGTGGTGTAAAAAAATACATAATTTAAAATGTACCAAAATAAAGCTAATGCTAATTATGTGCATCCTATTGGTGTTAGGTATGAACCTAAATGTGTTATACATCTCACAACCAGTAGATGGCGCCAAGCCACTGGTGTATGTAACTTTGAGAGTTCCAAGTAATAAGTGCCAGTGACACAACTTAACCCAACTTATGAATGTTTTAAATGTATTATTTTATTGTAATTGTAGATTGTATTTTTACAATTTATCACTGTGGCATTATTAATTTAAGACCAGAAATATAAATAGACCAGAGTTATAATAGGGAGGACAGGCAGGGCTTCCACTCCTTTAGAGGACATGGACAGACCAGTGAACAAGGTGGAGAAGTCCATTCGTCAGGTGTTGAGGAAGATTAACATATTCAGGATGACATTAAGACAATACATGGAGAAGAAAAAAGATTGATGGAAAAGAAATAAGGCTATAAAAGGATGTGAACGATCTGGACTTGCCAATCAAAGTTTGACAAACATATGTTTGAATGAGCTGGCAGATCATTTAAAGGCACTAGCACCATTTATAAAGCCAGTTCAGGGTATTTGAGTATGCACAAAGAAATGAGATTTTGATCCAGCTGGCAGGAATATCAGAGGCAAAAGCAGTTTGGGTTAAGTGTGCAAATATTAAGAAAAACTAATAGGGAACATTAATAATTATTTCCAAACGAAATGCTCATTATCAGTTATCAAAATGCAGATAGCTCACAGCAAAGCAAAGTTGGGTACTTATTTGAAGAGTATAGCTTGACATATGCAATTATATGTAATGACATATGTAATCATGAAAGTTATTGTGATACTGTGATTGTCATAGGGAACTTTGCAGGTAAATCCAAATCCTACAACTACGGTGGATTCGTTGATGCTGATTATTTGGTTTGATGTTGTATTAATAACTTTCAATGAACCTTAGATAAGTGATTTTGTGTTATATTTATCTAGCTTTTATATATCATTACAGCTTCTGAGATCAAAATACACTGTTTTACTTTCATAATCAATTTTCACAACCTACCCCGCTCCAGGGGCAAGTTCTGTCGCAAGACCACTTTTTTTCAGAAAGCCATATTTCTTAAAAACTATATTTCAGATCCACAATGATTGTTTCCGGTGATGGACAACATCCTGAGTTATATGTATGTATGTACAGACAGACAGACTCTCTCTCTATCTATCTATCTATGGCTACGTCCACACGTACCCGGGTATTTTTGAAAACGCAGATTTTTCTATGCGTTTGCACCTTTCGTCCACACGTAAACGGCGTTTTCGGTCACTGAAAACGGAGATTTTTAAAAACGCCTCCCAGGGTGGATATTTTCGAAAACTCAGTTTTTGCATTTATGTGTAGATGAGGAAAACGGAGAAAACGCAGAGTCAAAGGTGTGCGCCTTTTTTGACGTCACACTGTGCGCCACGTTATTGTCTCGGTGAAATGAATTTCTACAGTGGCGGACTTACACAAAATACTGTTACTGGTACTCTCTGCAGTGTTTAAATGCTTACATATACACACACAGTTACTGTCCCTCCGCACAGGACTCATTTCTGCTTCTATGGGCTATCTTTGTTTACTCTTTCCCACCCAGCCTTCTAGACTTCTGATTGGCCAACATTTCTACACGGTTAGGAATATATCACCACCTGTTGGCATGTTCCTAGCAGCGTTTTCCTTCGTTTTTGCGTTTACGTGTGGAAAGGATGTTTTTTAAAAACAAAAACGGACGTAGCCTATATCTATCTCTTCTATCTCAGGGCCCTAGACTAACTTTTTGCCACGGATGCACTGGTGCACCTAATTTTTTTTTTTTTAGGCGCACCAGCACAAAAGTTAGGCGCACCCAAATTTTTCAAACACATCGATTAACACCACAGTTTTACATGTTCACTTTCTGGGGGGGTGGGAATTGCTGTCCATACAGACAATATTGGTTTGTAAATGATTAACTAACAACACAAAGTTCTTTATTTGTAGCACAGTTCTACAAGAAAGATAAGTTACTGAAAAAGTGCTTGTACTTAAAGTGCTTTGGCACTCTTTTGCAATATTGTAGGCAATGTTAAACTTAATCATCACATCGGTCTCCTCTGATGACCTGTTTGCTGCTGCCTGGCGCTGAAAGGCAGTGGGGAGAGGGGACACTTGGGCAGTGCATTTATCGCAGCATATAATGTTTTCTGGATATACTGTGCTTTTTCAGCATTCAAAGATTGATTGTTCCGTGTCAGAGCACTGGCTATGAATTTCAGATGAATATGGCCCTAACTTAACAAAAAAGTTATCAATAGTTCTTTTTATCTTTTCTTATTAACCACAGCTACATCCACTTCTGTCAGGCCTGGGCTACTCACTAGGGCTGGGTATCATCACTCATTTCTGTAATCCATTCGATTTGATTCAATTTTGCCTTAGACACTCAGAAATATTATAATTCTGATTATTTATTAGTACTGATACATGTGAGACTTCATGAGAATTGTGAGCATCACAGCAGATGCCTTTGTGTCAAAGTAACTGAGAATAAAACACAGAAAAACATGAAGGAGATTTTCCTGGCCTCGCTTTTTATAGCAGATAACCTTAAAAGTATTCTGCAATTTTGCATAATTTTAAAAAGTTTACATTTCTTCAGTATTGAACAGCTGAAATTAGGCTTTCTTTTCCAAGGTCATTTAATAAAAAACATAAATAAAGACAGCTGCCGACAGCGCTGTAAACAACAGTAGACTGGTGGGTAATAAGCAAATGAATAATGCAGAAAACAGAAATTTGAAATGGGAAACTGTTCTTGAAGTACACAGAGAGAGAGAGAGAGGGCTGTGCATGAAGTGTGACTTTATCATGGTGGAAGCTAAACAGCAAAAGTAAGAGGGAATTAATTGCAACATTTATAAAATGTGAAGCGTAGTTTGCTGCTTCTTTTGCTGCTGGTTCAGTGAATTTTGGTTGGAGAGAAACAAAACCTGCAGCTTCAGAATCTAGCGCCAAAAGACGTAAACACAAAACCTGACATATCAGAATCAGTGAGCTGTCGGCTTTCAGCCCCGACAGCCTGTACACGGACACGCTGTCGGCATGAACCCACCAACATCTTTCACTGAGGCCGTCTTCTTCTGTTTGTCTACCACCACTATGTCCGGCTGGTTAGCCACCACCATTTTGTCCATCTGTATCTGGAAGTCCCACAGGATCTTAGCTTGGTCATTCTCACCACCCTAGGGGGCGTCTCCCATTTTGACCTCGGGACTTCCAGGCCATACTCGGCACAGATGTTTCTGTATACTATGCTAGGCACTTGGTTATGGCGTTCCATTTATGCCCTTCCCACTAGCATCTTGCACCCTGCTGTTATGTGCTGGATTGTCTCAGGGGCATCTTTACACAGCCTGCACCTGGGGTCACACCTGGTGTGATAGACCGCAGCCTCTATGGATCTTGTGCTAGGAGCTTGTTCCTGTCCTGCCATGATTAATGCCTCTGTGCTGTCTTTCAGTCCAGCTTTGTCCAGCCACTGCAGGGCTCTAGAGTGCGACCAAATTTTTCAATGGTGCAACTAAAAAAAAATCTTAGGTCGCACCGGTGCGACCAACTGTTCGAGTAACGAAAAAAAAAAAAAAAATGCTCCGCAACTCTGAAAGTCTCTGGGCGTTTCTCAATATGTGTACTTGTGCGTACTTGCGTTCTCGTGTACTCGTGATACGTCATCAGTCGGAGACCAAGTACTGTTCCAATTCGAAGTACGCATCAAGCCGAGAACGCGAAAAAGTCCCGGATGTGTTCTCGCTCCGCCCGTTTTATCGAGCATGCATCGGTGTGGACTTGGTACAGCTAAATATCCCAGAATGCATTTCGTCCAGAACAGCGGACTCCCGGCACATCGTTTTCAACCCCCCCCCCGCCCGCGGTCTTTTCGCTACTCAGGTTAAACAAACCCCAGCAGCTGTCTATTGTATTAAATGTCCACTAAAATAAAAATAAAAGCGTTCTAACATCTCACCTGCTTGTTTTTATTAAGGTATGTACACGTATGTACATGTACACTATTCTTATTAATAGAGGTTTCACTACTGAGGTTAAAAATGATATATAAGTCACTTAGATCACTTCTAAATGTTAATGTTTGGTTTATTTCAGTGTTTTATTTGTTCCTGAGTAAACCGGTTTGGCTGTGATTAAAGTTAAGCTTCATAACATGTTACTCACAGTTACATTAAGAGGGGACGGCAGTAGAAACTCCGGACCTGTGACATCATCACGTACGCTGGTGTTCCAATTGTACAAATCACGAGTCTGTGCTCGCGTTCTCGGCGAGTCCGTACTCCCGTGCGTTCTCGGCCAGTACGTACTCGCCGAGAACTTGAGAATTGAGAAACGGCCTCTGTGTGGTCAAGAGCAGACACACATTATGCCCCTATCGTGGTGTAATCCAATCAGAGATAGTCAGAGGCGGGACCTCTCTGATTGGTCGTGGTCCATGTAGTCCGTGTGTACGTTTGAAAGTGCAGGGCAGGCGGATATGGGATCAGAACGATGCCACCTTGAAATGAAACCGAAAAAAATATTGAAACCGAAAAAAAATATTGTAACTGAAATAAATGTGCTGAAAAATCTTGTATTGAAACTGAAAAAATTGATTGTGAAAAACAATTAATTGAAACTGTCATTTTTTTGTTTTCGCTTACAATTTTTTTTTTTCAGCTTCAATCCATTTTTTTTCGGTTTCAATCCATTTTTCGGTTTCAAACCATTTTTCAGTTTCAATCTGCTGGCACTGTTTTGGCGTTCGGGGGCGCGCTGGGGGGGCGGGGATTCCGACCCGCATGTATTTGCACACATTATAGAGGCCACTAGTGCTGACCAAGCTGCCATCTTTCTCTCTTCCCGTCTTTCAATGGCTGCTTCAATTTCAGCTTGACCCTCTAAGCCGCAGGTAAGTAATCATTTTTTTTCATCTTTCCTTGCTGTCCCACTGGACTGGACATTAGTTTAGCTTTTTTAGCTACATCTGGTGAAGTTGTGGTAAAATGCTAGTATTAGCCTATTCGTCGCAGCAAGCTAGCCTGAAGCTAATATTTGCTAAATTTAGGGATACCCCTGTCTCTTTAGGAGTTGGAGGCTGGTGTTTTAGGAGTGGCACAAGATCTCATCAACAGGCAGTGTTGGGGAGTAACGTAATACATGCACCGGCGTTACGTATTTAAAATACAAAATATGAGTAAATGTATCCGTTACAGTTACCGTTCAATAGGTGATATTGAGAATACAGTTACTTTGTTGAAATAAATGGATTATATGGTGGTATTTTCCTGTTTCATATGTTAGGCTATGGTCTCTCTATTTTTGGTAATTCCACGCCGGTGGAAACCCAAACAAAACACGCAATAAGAGGCTCTAAAAATTATTATACAAAAATGATTCGCCCTAAACAATGTAGCCTCATGGGCAGTGTAGTCCGTGCTGCAGGGTGAATGGACTGCCATACCCGTTATGTGTCTGTGAGCGAGGGAGGGAGAGAAAGGAAAAGTACGAACTGTCACGGAGCAGAAACGGGAGCTGGAAGCATGTAAATATAATAATAACCACTGCAGCCAAGAAGAGTGCCTGACGAGCCCAGCTGTAAGTAAGCTATTAAGACTCGACTGTACACTGTGTTCGTGTTTTCCTCCAAAACAATAAGTTCCGTTGGAGCAGCCTTTCAACGCCTCTCTTTGTCTCTCGCTAGCAAAGTTGACCCAGACAACAAAGTAAAGCTAGTTTTCAGCTACGAGCCCGACACGGAACCCGACGTGTTAGTCAAAGGTCCCTTTACTATGGTTCAGAGCCGCGGACCTGTTTTATATATGCGCGGAATAGTTTTCTATACGAGATCGCTGCAAAAAGTGCAGCCTTACCTAATGTCCACCCTACTGTTACTCATTTATATTAAGATTTTAACATCTAGTTGGTATTGGTATGGCGAGTAGCCTTCACACAGCAATAGTACATTCATGTAGTTGTAAAGTATTCAGAATACATTACTTCTATAATCTTTGGTGGAATACATTTTAAAAGTAACCTTCCCAACACTGTCAACAGGTTAGCCCCTCATACCACAGTGCACCAAAAGCAGTCTCATGAGCGCTGGGAAGGACAAGCCCAGAGCCCAAAACAGACAGTACAGGAGATGACAAGGTTAGTAATTGTATGGTGAAAATTATAATTTAAGTTATCTTGATTAGCAAAAAAAAAAGTAAATACAAAATCTGCTTCTCACATATAGGGCATTTCCAAGATTTTTTTCAAAACTTCTTCAATTTATTTCATTACAGCTGTCCTGTGCCAGATGTTCTGTTGACCCACAGTGAGAGGCATCATTTCACAAACACCAGGAAGACTGAAACTTATCGCCGGGATCAAGCAGGGCTCGTGATCTTCACCAGCAGCTCCCTCACAAGAAGGATAAACCCAGCATTTCATGAACACTGATGGAGACCTTTGCTTTGTGCAATGTTAGAAGTACTCAGATAATCCTCAGAGGGTCTGGACTTTTACATAATATAATATTTTTAAGTCCTGTAGAAAGTTAAATATATGTTGTGCTCTCTGGTTACTCTGGTATGAATGACTCTGAATTACTTTATGATAAATAACACACTATTGTCAAAAAACAGTGAAAGAATTCCAGATCACAAGTTTTTAGTTCAAAATACAAGTAACAACCTTTGACTTTAATCAGGATTTATTTAATTGTGTCAGAGAAAACTCTGCTCTTCAGAGTGCTCTTCATGTAGCTGAGTACATTCAGTGTTTAAAACACAAGTTGTGCAGGTCTGAGATCAGCAGTTTTCTGAAACACCAAACTGAGGTCCTGTTAATGCTGATGTATAGTGACACAGTTACATGGGTGATTAACCCTTTTGACTTTTTGTCTTTAAATTTATCAATAAAACAGCTGCAGCTTTCACTGCCAGCACATGTGGTACTTTAACCTTTGTACTGTTTTCTTCAGTTAATTTTGGAGTTAATACAAAGATTGACAACATTAACACAATAAAATAGGTCTCTTTCCTAAACGAAAGACTGGTACGCTTCACTTTTTGTGCAAAATGACAAAATTAACACAAAGAACTCTGTCCTGCTTAACTTAAAATTATATAAATTAATAGAAAACAATAGAAAGAAAAACATTCTTGTAACAGTGCACATTTAGTGCAATTAGAAAAGTGCAAACAAAGTCTGTGGAACACCTGTAAACACAATATTTGTGCCTCAAAGGCCTTGACTGTAGCTGAAAGTTGAAGTAAAAAAACCCAACAAACTCATGAACTCAAAAGCTCAATGCTACATTATGTGGAAACAGACTACTTTTTCCATTTGTATTTTTTTTGAGCTCTTGCTGCAGTTAGGAGTTGTTTGTCTTTCAGTACTGCAGAGTAAAACTCTGAGCAAGACATATCATAATTTAGACTGACAATGAGCTCACTTCTAATTAATTCAGCAGAACATTTGTTCCGCACATCAGTCCACTTATTCTTCATAAGAGAGAAAATCCTCTCCTCAAACCCAGTGGAAGATGGGATGCTGAGTACAAAGGATACAACAGCCTGGATATTGGGGAGGTCAGCTGCCTGAAGAATTTGCATCCACTTTTCTGCTGTTCCCTTGGACTGCCACTTTTCCTTATCCTGATGTTCTTTGGTGAGGTGCTCCAGAAGGCTGGTTGCAGTGACACACTCTTCATAAAGCTCATCCATAGAGATGTTTAACCTGCCAATAGAGATGAGAAGTTGACCTAAATCCTAAGTGGCACATAGAACATTTACAGTGGTAAATAAATGGAAAAAAATGTATTATATATGTTTATAACATTGTATAGCATTTAAACAATACAATAAGTATAGTTTATTTATTATGTATTTATCCATCCTTATATTAAGTATATGAACTCTTTGAATTTGTAAAATAGTGTATAAAAGATTACATGTGTTTATATATACACTCCAAACAAAGTTAATGATTATGGTTTTATTTATATATGTTATCTATCAATTGTATTTATTTGTTTTTAACCATCAATAATATTAAAACATGGTTTATCATTTCACTGGCAAATGTTTTCTTCTTACCTGCCAGCCAGGTGAAGCCGTTCAATGATCTTCTCCATGTCATCAAAGGAAATCTTCCCAGATGCTAGAGAGAGGGGCTGCAGGTGGAAAAGCCTGTTTTCTTCTGAAAAGTCAAACCACTTCCGGACATAAATGATGGCAGTGTCTAGGAAGGCTGTAAACTCCTGCCTGGCACCATCAGCATCAGATGGCGAGAGACGCTGGAGCTTTTGTCTTGTTAGGTACCCGTAGAACCCATCATCTCTTCTCTGAATAAGTCTTTTCAGGAAGCACTCCATGATGGAATAAAGGTCAACAGACGTGGTTACATTCTTCTCCAGTTTTTTCACCACTTCTTCAAACAGACACATGACATTATTACAGAAGAGGAGGTAGACTTCCACATTGTCTCCCTCTCCCTCAACTCCAGCAGCATCTTCTGTCAACTTCAGCAATTCCTTCAGGCGCCTTGGACATTCCTCACAAATGCTAATGAGATACGACTTCAGCGGGTCCCAGTTCTGCAGCAGGCGGGTGATTGCAGGGTTGAGTGACAGCCATCTCGTCACAACATGGCGCAGGATATCATGGAATTCAACGTCACAAAATTCACAGAACTCTTTCAGGGACTCTCTCCTTTTGGCAGAGGTGGAAAAGAAGCTCTATATCTTCAGGACAATATTTTCCACATCAACTGAGAGCTTGTCCAGGGCTTTTTTCACAGTGTTATGAACAATATGTGCATGGCAGTTGCCACGAAGGATCTCACTGTTGGTCTCTCTCTCAATTTTGTGAAGACTGAGTTGTGGATGCCATAATTTACATTTGCATTGTCAGCACTGAATGCAGAAACCTGATCTAAGGATAGCCCCACGTTTTCAAGAGAGCTTTGTATTATTTTTACTATTCCCTCTGCAGACTCATCTGGATTTTCAACAAAATCCAATATCTTGTTGACAACTCCAGCCTCTGGTGTAAAAAACTGCAACGCCAAGGGAAACATCTTCCGATTTCCCTTATTTGAAGCATCAGTGTGAAGAGAGAATGGGAGTGGAGTTGCACCACTTTTCAATTTTTTGATCACCTCTTCTATTGCCTTTGGAGACAGGACATCTGTGACAACTGCTTCAGCTTTCGTCCTCCCACAGGACATCTTCTTGGCAATACTGGAGTCATTCAGCGTTCGTACAGTCAGTTTGAGTGCACAGTCAGCCGAGTTATAACTTAAACCGTGCTTTACAGTGTGGTAGATATGGGTCACCTCTGCAGCAGTCACCTATAAAATAGAAATATATATATATTACAGTATATCTGTATAGTTTGTGTAGTTTATCAACTGACTTTAAAGTATAAATTACGCATGCAACTTGTAAGAAATGGGTATGGTCATATATATGTATGTTTTCAATATAATGTGTATTCTTTATATATATTCAATTCAATAATACTTTATTAATCCCAGAGGGAAATTAGGTGTTGTTGCAGCTCAGACTAATCAAGTCTTCAAAGAGTTGTTGAAGACCACAATGACTGTGGGAAGGAAGGATCTCTGCCTTGCCTTGAAACTGAAGTCTCTTCTGTGTCAACTTATTTGGGCTTTGTGGCTTCAGTTGAGGTATTATTTCAGCTTTTCTAATGCTAATCAGCTGCTCCCGTTTGTAAACCTGCTTGTTCCCATGATTACGCATCATAACTCATCATCATTATTCATCTAAGTATTACTTTTATGTATTAGTCATCTATTCGTTGTAATCATATATCCTTGCAGTTGTTTATTACACAAAATAAATTATATTATCAAACTTCTGGCCACATAGCGCTGATATTCATTGCACATGCCCATATTAACCTTAACCAGAGGGTTTAAAAAAAAACAAAACAATGTTTACATACCATATCTGCTTCTGCCGTGGCCTGGTGGACAACAAATTGGTCAAGGGTTCCCCTTTCTTTCACGCCCCTCATGTTCATCATGTGCCCACCAGTAGAAGCATGCTGCTTAACGTCAGTCAGTCCACCATGGCAAATGGAAAAAGTGCGCCGGCACACAGTGCAGTGCGCTTTATACGTGTTATCGTGCACTTTTCCCAGCCAGGTGTTTTCATTTTCCCATTCCTCCCTGTATTTTTGCAGCCTTTTTTTTTCTTTCTAGGAGGGGAACAAACACTGTTGGTCAAAGGTGTACTGTCATCCCAGACCTGCTCCACAGTGTCGTTGTTTGTTTCTCTGTTGGCCATGCTTTTTTGTTGTGGTCATCTGTTGTCTTCCGGTATCTTCTCCGCACGCGACCTTTCCTCGATCAATGAGATAAGCGGTAATCTGAATTGTTATACTCGTGCGTAAGTGTGCTGTCAGCTCATTGGTCACAGAGCAGGAGAGGGGCTGGGAGTTATGTTTTCAAACAAAGCGTTAAATCCATTAACATTTATAGACTTTTTGTGATTCTCCCTGTATTACAGGACAAAGTGCATCCCTTTTCAGCTCAATACGGGACGTGTACTTTTGTTTCTAAATACGGGACGATTCTGTTTTTTAAGGGACGGTTGGCAACCCTATTGACTAATGAGGGGTTACTGAAGTGCCAGGTTTTTAAAAGTTGGCGTTAATGTCCTTCCACATGTGGAAAGCGACAGAAAACATGCTGCTGTTTGCACATATTTAATAATCAGCTCTGCACAGGAGCAGAAGCAAAGTCCAGCCTGTTGCTCTTACAGTATAATACTCATAATAAAAGTACAGTAACCGTGGTTAGTCACTGAGCAGCCTGGTGCGTTTCTCTTGATTTCTTGATAACCTGCCACGGATTAGCTAAACGAACTTTACAAAACAAGTTTCCCCTACAGCCGAGTGCTCATCTTAGCTAGCTAGGTAGCTAGCTAGGTAGCTAGCTAAGGACCTAAATTA
Organism: Pelmatolapia mariae; assembly: GCF_036321145.2. NCBI lineage: Eukaryota > Metazoa > Chordata > Actinopteri > Cichliformes > Cichlidae > Pelmatolapia > Pelmatolapia mariae. Next base: position 16,519,282 of record NC_086236.1, read on the forward strand.
CGGATTAGCTTACAAACACATTTAACTTACCAAAAATAATGCGGTGGGGCCTCAGGTCCTCCTGTCCGGTAGTCCAATTTACTGAAGAACACCTCAGGCTGTCACTTTGAAATAGTCGGTAATGTAAACGCTGGACCTCTCAGCATCTGCCATTCCCGAACAGACACATGCAAGTTTGTCCGTGACTGCAGCCGCGTCGTCAGTGTTTTCTCCAGTCATTGGTCAGCATTATAATATATGCAAAAAAAAATTTCAGTTTCAATACAAGATTTTTCAGTACATTTATTTCAGTTACAATATTTTTTTTCGGTTTCAATATTTTTTTCGGTTTCATTTCAAGGTGGCATCGTTCTGATCCCATAGGTGAGTAGCTTGAATAAAGCGATATCGATTCATTAAATCCTGAATTGACTTTTAAATATAAATGTATTTTGCCAGAAACACCAAAATCTCAGGTTAAAGTTCACAAAACTATTTCAACAACCACCAACAGCAAATCAGAGCAGTAATTGGATTCCACACAAAGACGTAAACACAGAGCAGACCCGACGCATCAGAATCAGCTTTCTCGGCTTTCTCACCCGACGGCCCGTGCAGGGACACGGCATCGGGGCTGAAAGCGGACAGCTCACTAATTCTGATGCGTCGGGTTCGCGCTTTGTCTTTACATCTTTTTTGCGCTAGATTCTGAGCTGCAGGTTTTGTCTCTGTCCAACCAAAATTCACTGAACCAGCAGCAAAAGAAGATTCAAACTACGCTTCACATTTGATAAACATTGTCATGAATTCCCTCTTACTTTTGCTGTTTTGCTTCCATACTTCATGCACAGCCCTCTCTCTCTCTCTCTCTCTCCCTCTCTCTCTCTGTGTGTACTTCAAGAACAGTTTCCCATCTCAAATCTCTGTTTTCGGCATTATTCATTCGCTTATTACACACGAGTCTACCGTTGTTTACAGCGCTGTCGGCTGCTGTCTTTTTTTTTTTTCTTTTTTTTTTTAATGACCTCGGACAAGAAAGCCTAATTTCAGCTGTTCAATACTGAAGACAAGATTTCTGGATATCAGCCACCTCTTTTATCTGCGAGTGGTACACCCTGTGCAGGGGCCTGTCCATGATGGTTCCTCGTCTTCCTCCTCTTTCTTGGGTTTCTGCTGCCTGAGGTAGCATTTTCGTGGATGTTCCTTGTCTCATCCTGAATTGTGGTGCTGACACTCACCAGTTGCCATGTTGCAACGAGCTTAACTTCTGTCTCGCTAGCTTGAGTGAATGCATATGGGCGGTGCTCAGTGGATCTGCGCTTGACAATGCAGCCTAGGTGGAGTACTTGAACGCAGATCCACGGAGCTGAAGAAGAGCTGAAGAAAAGTTGATAAAAAAGTTGATAAAATAAATAAAAATTTTGTATTGTTCAAAACATATGCGTACCGAACCGAAAGCACTGCATCGAACAGTTCAATACATGTATTGTTGCACCCCTAATAAATCATATATGCACACACACACACACACACATATATATATACATATATATATATATATATAGAGAGAGAGAGAGAGAGAGAATAGCATATGTGTTTATGTGTACTGAGGTTTTTTAAATAATGTTTTATTGCTTGTTTTCCTAAAGAAATGGTGTGAAAAGTTCCTCCAACACTTGCCACTTTTAGCTAATAATAAATAATATTTTGGTAATATAGTAGATATTTGTTCAACTAAAGAAGTAATAATATTTTACAATTCTTAAGACAGGAAGAAGTGCACAAAGGTGACCATGTCCATGTAGATTGCAGACAGCATGTTTTAATCTCATCCAGTTTATCTTGTTAAACTGGTAAATTGTAGTAAATGATGGAGGTTTGTTTTGGATGGGTGTGTATTGTAGGAGTGGGGCTATAGTCTCCTTTCTGTAAAAGGCACCCCTCACCAGTGGATTATAATTGCCACTGATTTTCAGTGCAGTTTCCGTGTAATTTAACATACTCTAGCCTTTTCTCCTGGTTTCTCTTCCCGGTTCTCATGGATAAACTGTACTTCTAAAGAACACGTCATTTGTTATGAAGTAAAAGCAGAACAATAACCGGTTTTAAAGAATGCATTTGACTGGCACAGAGATTCAACAAAGTAACTTGGAAGAGTTAAGTATTAACAGGTGGGGTGGAGACTTTCTATGATAGAGAATGAAACAGGTTAGTACTTCCCCAATATGATAGCTTGAATTTTAATAATACTGGTAGATTCTAGTCCTTACTTCTATTTAGTTTGCTAATAGATAGGAAGGGCAGAGAGGGAGCATTTTTCCAGGAGGTAATAGTGGTGGATAGTAGGGCTGGGTATCGTCACTGATTTCTAGAATCGATTCAATTCCGATTCACAAGGTCCCGAATCGATTCAATCCACGATTTGATTCAATTCGATTCGATTTGAATCGGGGAAATTTTGCCTCAGACAGTCAGAATTATTATAATTCAGATCATGCATCAGTACATTTCCATATTTTTGTATCTATAAAAAGAAAGCTGACACTTGCGAGACTTTATCAAAGGTGTAAGCATCACAGCAGATGCCTTTGTGTCAAAGTTTTTCAAAACACAGAAAAACATGAAAGTGATTTTCGTGGCCTGGGATTTTATAAAAATATTCTGCAGTAGATCAAAAATGAACGAAAACCATTAATCAGCATATGAACATTACCTGATGCTGCTGAAGCGAAGCAGAGCAAAATTACAGAGGTTTTATTAGAGACACAGCTAAGCGTTTTGCAATTTTGCATAATTTTAAAAAGTTTAAATTAGTTCAGTAGCCTATTGAACAGCAGAAATTAGGTTTTCTTTTCGGAAGTCGTAAAAGGAAAAAACAGCGTCCGACAGCGCTGCAAACAACGGTAGACTTGTGCGTAATAAACAAGCGAATAATGCAGAAAACAGAGATTTAGATGGGAAACTGTTCTTGAAGTACACAGAGAGAGAGAGAGAGCTGTTCATGAAATGTGATGTTATCATGGTGGAAGCAAAACAGCAAAACTAAGAGTGAATTCATGACAATGTTTATGTGAAGCGTAGGTTGGATCTTCTTTTGCTGCTGGTTTAGTCAATATTGTTTGGAGAGAGATTCAGAATCAGCGCAAAAAGGACATAAACACAAAGCACGGACCCGCCGACGGATCAGACTCAGCGAGCTGTCGGCTTTCAGCCCCGACTGTGTCCGTGCCGTCGGGTGAGAAATCATCTCACTGATTCTGATCCATTGGCGGGTCTGCGCTTTGTGTTTACATCTTTGTGCAGAATCCGTGTACTTGCTCTCTGTTTTAGCTGTTTGGTGGTTGTTGAAATTTTGAAATTTATATTAAAAAATCAATTCAGGATTTTAATGAATCCACCCCTAGTGGATAGTTGTCCAGCTTGAATGTAAAGGTAAGTTGTCTTTTAAGGCACATCAACCTTTAATTTCGCAGAATTTTGAGAATATCCGAACCCATAAAGAGAGGATACAGTTGACAATAAGCAAAGGCTTTTTACTGGGAGACAGGTATAGAAAATACTTTGAAATATGCCGGTCAAATTTTTGTCACCTTAAGATACAGGTCTACAAACATGTGAACTCATGCGTTTCTCTAGTCAACTTTCTCCTCTGAGTAAAAAAAACTCCCAGCTCAGCTCTTTTCTCTGAGAAAAATTACTGCAGTTCTCAAGATCACATCATCTTTTCTCTTTAAATAGATCAGCAGAGTTTCATCATGACCGGTCGTGTAAGACAGCTTCTTGGCTTGGTCTTGGCCAGTGTCAGCTTTGTGGGGTGCATCATCCTCTGTGCTCTCCCACAATGGAGAGTCACAACAGTTAATAACTTTGCTGGTCCTGTACTCTGAGGGTTTATGGAAGATCTGCATCACCTTCGGACTGACTAAATGTGCAGAATACGAGAAAGTATCTAGAGTATCTCGAGACCTGCAGGCTGTGTTAGTCCATCTGCTGAACTAGCACATCATGTTTGATTATGATCATGATCATGTTTTTCAAGCATGACTTGCTGGCTGGTGAGCATAGGGAGCATAGGATTGTATTCTACTGAGTTCATTTGGTGACCAGATTGTTCGGTTATATCTCAGGGACACAGAAATAATCAACCTTAATAAATAAAAAGTTGAACACAATAATTGTAAACACTGAGGTGAAAGGAATTCAGACGATAATTTGCAGTTTGGTCTAAGGCCAGGTGGCAGGTAAGTCCACAGATTTCTTTCCGAGAGGAATTTCTCCGCACCCCTCTCATCACACATTTCAACTTAGCAATTCTCCACAGCAGACACAAGAATGATTTCCAAGACAGAAAAAGGTAAACTTGAGATAAAAGCACCGCATGAGGAGCCAGTAGTTGCACCACCACACTTAGTGGAATCATCTAGCATCAACTGAGGGGAATTTTAAAGCCTTAAATAATGATCCCAGTAAAAATCCAGCCCCTAAAACACAAAGCCAAAAACAACCCATTCACACACACATATTTCTTTGCACTGCCTCTATGCACTTTGCAACTATTTTGTTCTCCAGTGTGTGGCACTCCTGGCAATTTTATGACTCTTGCACGACAATTTCTTTAGTTTTGTCTGATAAATACTGAACTACAACAACTATTTCAACAAGGTTTATCAACTTATTTGTTCTAAAAGGTGACCACTTCTATGAAATGCAAACTTGAGCTCAGCCTGTTGAGACATGAATGTCTGCACTGCGACACTCCTCCACTCATAGCACTGCTCTGCATTAAAATATTAACTTTCATTGCATAAAATATTATTCAAAGCTAGAGCTAGATCCCCTTTATCATCCCTTTTAATTTATGCCCATAATTGCACTAATGTGACAACACAATGGGGGCCAATTAGATTAAAGGGGTGGTGCTGACCCCTCCTAGTCCCCCTTTATCCCCCTCCTGATCCTGTTGTTGTAAATTTGTTCCATGGATTATGGCCAAAAGTTCCCTGCATAGATACTGATTTTGTTTCCTAAGACAAATACTACAGCCTAGCTTTGCTCAAAGCCTCACTCAGAGAGTTATTTTGGTGCATTTGGGCTTTGTTTTCTTTGGGTTTTTGCTATGCTGCATGATCATCAGACAAGCAATCATCTTTGGGCCAATCGATCTTGTAACGTCAGATCTTACAATGGCCATGCTGAGTATTTATGACTTGGTGATCTTTCTGAAGAAAAGCTCAAACTGAATACAAAAGGAATCTGATTCGTGAGATCAGGGGCCTCTGCACGCAATGTGCACAAATGTGTGTGAATAAGAACCACCTGTTACCCTCTTTGCTCCAGTTTCACTGCAGCAACATGTATACTTCACAGAAACAACCATACATACCAGCCTCCACAAATGCAACATTAAATCAAACCTTTTACCACATGCTCAGAACAAGTATTCATCTTTATTATTCCTTTGATTTTTGCCTTGTTTGGGCTGTCAGATATTAATTCTTGTATTTTTATTGTAATCTTAAATTGGTGTTTTACTAAGAGTGTCAGACCAAGCGGAGAGAGAGAGGTGGACCCAGGAGCAGACGAAACTAAATCTCAAACGAAAAGCGAGCCTTTATTGTGGCTGATACAATGACATGACAAAAACGGCCGGGACAGAAGCTAAACTTATGTAGCCAGGTGGAAGGTCGGTATTATGGGACATGCCACTGGATGGCGCTATTTCATTTGGGGTAACTTTGAGAGCGCAAGGGATGATGGTGATCTACAGAGACATTCATGGAAGTGCTAGCTTGCATTGGTGTAATGTGGGTGTGCAGTGCTGTTTTTCACTCCATGGTCTGTTTTAAACGCAAACTGTGGAACAGTTAAGGCACCAGGAGTTGCTTCAACCGACTTCGCCGTTCATCTCAGAGGGATCTGTATTCCGTTTTCTATGTTCCCTTTCAGTCGATTCACTCGGTACAACACATAAGTATGGGATATCACGCCCTCGCGTGTCCTGGCTGAAGAAACCTTTATTCACGCCTTTAAGGCAGATGACGTGTGATGACACGCGCACGGCCCCGCCTGCACATATAGCCGCTGTCATCACAGTCATCCCTCAGTTCTTACGCTCTTCACCTCGCTGAGAACACCTCTGCTGAGTTGGGCTAGCTAGCTGCTGCTAGTTAGCTCCGTTGTCTGCCGACTTGAACTAAGCTTAACTGCCCCTGTTGGTGTTAGCCTCCACCGCGCTGTTGGTGTGTAGGCTGCCCGCGGAGCGCTAATTTCAAGTTTTCCTGTGCAGCGTTTCGCTTTGCGTTTTGGAATGGACTCCAAACCGAAGCGAGCAAAGCAGAAATCTTCTGTTCGCCCCTGTCCTCAGGGATGCGGTTTCTCTTTGCACGACAGCGACCAGCACGATGCCTGCCCTGTCTGCCTGGGGATCGTCCACGCTAGGAGTGCGTTGACGGAGCCCGAAGCCTGTGCGTTTTGCCGCCAGCTCCGGCGCTCGACCCTGGAAAGACGGATGACGTTTGTGGAAAAAGTGCTGGGACGCTCAGCTGTCGCACGGCATGACCCTCTCCTTTCCGAGTCTGGAGCCCCGGCTTCGTCCGAGTCCGAAGACGAGGATTTTCCGGTCGATGTCCCCGCAATTAGCTGGGCTGACCACATGGAATATGTTGACGGGTTAGCCGATGACGAGCCGGAACCATGCAGGAGCGCTGGCGGGCTTCAGCCTGGGTTGAAGCCCGCCAGCGCTCCCCAGGAAGACGATGACGTGCTGGACATCGGCCTGGACATCCATGGTTTGTCGGAGGATGAGCAGGAGAGCTCATTGTCGGCCCAATGTGCCGCCGCTGCTGCGCCGGTCGGCCACGATGACACCTCTCTTTTCTCCCTGTTTCGCCGTGCTGCTGAGAAGCTGCAGGTGGACTGGCCCTCTCCTCCGCCAGCTCAGAAGCCGTCGCGGTTCGCGGGTTTTTTCCTCCCACCGGAGCCCGCAACGGCCAAAAACTGCCTTCCCATGTTCCCAGACTTTGTCTGCGAGCTAACAGCATCATGGGACAAACCTCTGTCTACCCGCGTCACTGTGCCCGGCTATGGACAGTACATGGAGTTGGACGGCGCCGAGGGGGCTGGCTTAGCTAACCCACCCCCTATGGAGCCGTCTCTGGCTGCTTATCTGGCCCCGTCCCATAACCATGGTGTCGGCGGCCCCGCAACTCTGCCGTCCAAGCACTGCAGATTCTCTGCTTCGCAGCTGGAGAAGATTTATCGGGCTCAGGCCGGCACTGCTCGCGCCATGAGCTCCGTCACCATGCTCCAGACGTACCAGGCAATGTGCCTGGTGGAGCTCGGATCGCTGGTTCCTGATGACAGCTCGCTGGCACCTCTTCTTAACGAGGTCAGAGTCGCCACAGATCACATCCTCCGTGCGTCTGGCTGTGCAGCGCTCTCCCTGGGCAGAGGGATGGCTTCGACAGTAGTGGCGCAGAGGCACCTGTGGCTGACCCTCTCTGACGTCCCGGATAGGGACAGAGCTGTATATCTGGACGCACCAGTGTCTGCGGCTGGGTTATTCGGACATTCACTTGAAGCCATTCAGGCTAGATTCGATCTGAGGAAGAAGCAGACAGAAGCTCTGCGCGACATCATCCCCAGACGTCAGCCGAAACCCAAGCCCGCAGCTAGCTCTCACAGGCACGCCGCTCCTCTGCCGACTGGCAAGAGATCGGCGCCCACTGCTGAAGTGGGTGTGCCGCCAGCGAGAGCACATCCTCCGGCCCGAGCTCCACGCCAGTCGGCCTGGAGCAAAGGCCCACCCTCGGGCCCCCAGCGGGACCCGACGCCCAGGAGGAAGAAGCCTCAGCCCTCCTAGCTGTGGTTTCGAGTGGAGAAGGGGTCCAGCAGCAGGGAGATGCTGCTTTTACCCCTCTGTTGCCGCACAAGAGGTGCCGCTTAAGTTCTGTTCAGGTTGTCAGCCCCAGAAGGCGCTGCACTTTCCTAACACTGTCTCCCAAGCACAAAACCCCTGCACACAAAATGCCTCAGGTAACTCCCTGTTCAGGTGTGTTATATGTTCAGGTGACCACATCGAGTGTTCCCGCTGTTTTTCATTGTTGTGCCCCAGAAAAGGTGCCTCCAACAAAATGTATGAATGTACATGTTCCCATGTTACAATCAATAAAGAGTGTTGTTTATTCTCAAACAATCACAAATGCTCAGCCTGCGGGCAGAATGAGGCAGGTCAGGCAGGTGATGCAGTTCCCTGCAGACACACTGGGGGGCGACAACGCCCTGCCGACGGTGCTGCAGGTCAGCCGGCTGGCTGCTCACTTCCCTCAGTGGCGCGCTTGCGCCCCCTCTCCGTGGGTGCTGCGAACTGTTGCCATGGGTTACCGGTTGCAGTTCCGGGTCAAGCCGCCTCGTTTCCAAGGAGTCGTAAACACGACTGTCAACACCGAGGCGGCCATGATACTCAGAGAGGAAATAAAGGCGCTATTGCAGAAAAGAGCAATACGAGTGGTCCCCGCTTCGGAGACAAACAAAGGTTGGTACAGCCGCTATTTTGTTGTTCCGAAAAGAGGGGGAGGGCTTCGTCCCATCCTCGACCTGCGAGTCTTGAACACGTATCTACGTACGTACAGGTTAAAGATGCTAACACTCAGACAGCTCTTGAATGCAGTCGGTCCGGGAGATTGGTTTGCGACAATCGATCTAACAGATGCTTATTTTCATGTGGCTATACACCCGAAACACAGGCAGTTTCTGAGGTTTGCATTCGAGGCCGTAGTCTACGAATACCTAGTGCTGCCGTTCGGGCTGTCGCTCGCTCCTCGCACCTTTACGAAATGTGCCGAGGCAGCGCTAGCGCCCCTCAGAGAGAGAGGCATCCGCATCTTAGCCTACCTAGACGACTGGGCTCTCGCAGCTTGTTCCAGAGAGCAGGCGGAGACACAGCTGTCACTGGTTCTGTCACACTTTCAAAAGAGCTCGCTAATCCCGAGTCAGCAGATTTCTTTCCTCGGTTTGGAAATATGCTCGCTTTCCAGCCGCGCACGTTAGTTGGATCACAGAGTGGCCGCGTTTCATCGCTGCCTCGCTCAGTTTCAGCTGGGACGCAGACTGCGTTTCCAGACGATATTACGCTTGTTGGGCATGATGGCATCTATGATCGCCGTAGTGCCACTTGGACTGTTAAAAATGAGAGCGTTTCAACGCTGGACTCTCTCTCACCGCCTGTGTGCATCGCGTCATCCCCGGAGGAGGCTGCCGCTAACCGCGTCTTGCATGCTAGCTCTCCGTCCTTGGAGGGAGCCCAGGCTGCTGCATCAGGGCTCTCGGATTGGGAGGGTGTTGTTTCGCAAGGTGGTGTCCACAGATGCTTCCCTAAGAGGGTGGGGAGCGCTGTGCAAGGGTGCATCAGTGAGAGGGATCTGGTCCGCAGCTCAGCGCCAGCTGCACATCAACCACTTAGAGCTGTTAGCAGTGTTCTTAGCTCTAAAGCATTTCCGTCCAGTCCTGGAGGGCCAGCATGTCTTAGTCAGGACGGACAATTCAACAGTGGTGTCTTACATAAACAGGCAGGGAGGAACACGCTCTCTTCCCCTGTTGAGGCTGTCTCGCTCTCTGCTGTTATGGTGCAGTGTTCATTTTCTGTCTCTGAGAGCCACCCATGTCCCGGGCCACCTGAACCTGGGGCCGGACCTTCTCTCCAGGGGGGGTCCTCTGGTGAGAGACCCTTTAATAATCAGCCTGCTAGCAGCGAGTTCTTGGCAGCTTCCTCTCCGCAGGGATCTCCTCTCTCAGGCGGGAGGAGAAGTGTTTCATCCGCGCCCAGATCTGTGGCGCCTTCATGCTTACCTGCTGAGAGGCTAAACTTGATTGCTAAGGGTTTGCCACCTAGTGTGATAGCGACAATTCAGAGCGCTAGGGCCTCATCTACTAGAGGCTTGTACGCTTACAAATGGCGAGCCTTCGAGCAATGGTGCCAGGACCGCCACACTCTCCCATTTCAGTGCTCTATTGTGGATGTTTTGTCATTCCTGCAGGAGCTGCTGGATAAGGGCCTTTCATTTTCGACAATTAAGGTTTATTTAGCAGCTATATCTGCTTGTCATATTGGCTTTGACGGGGTGACACCAGGTGCACATCCCCTCGCCATACGTTTTCTGAAAGGAGTTCGCCGGCTGAGACCCGTGCTTAAGTCCAGTGTCCCTGCTTGGAACTTGTCTTTGGTGCTGGAGGCCCTTTCTAGCCCCCCGTTTGAACCTATTGAGTCTGTGGATATGAAATTTCTTTCATATAAGACTGCATTACTTCTCGCTTTGGCTTCGGCAAAGCGAGTGGGTGACCTTCATGCGCTGTCTGTGCATCCCGCCTGCACACAGTTTTCTCCTGATGGCCACAAGGTCGTATTGCGTCCAAATGCTGCCTATTTTCCCAAGATCATGCCTGCATCTTATAGCTCAATGGAGTTTGAGTTGCTGAGCTTTTGCTCCCCTCCTTTTGCATCTGAGGAGCAGAGGAGGATGCATTCTCTTTGTCCAGTGCGTGTGCTACGCACCTACATTGAGCGAACTCAGAATGTGCGTTTATGTGACCAGCTGTTTGTCTGCTTCGCCAATCCAAATAGAGGTAGATCTCTGTCCAAACAGAGGCTGTCCCACTGGATTATAGAAGCTATCTCACTGGCATACAGCACCAGAGGTCTTGCTTTGCCCCACGGGGTGAGGGCTCATTCCACCAGGGGGATGGCAACCTCATGGGCTCTTTTTAAAGGGGTGCCTGTAGCTGATATTTGTGCGGCAGCTAGTTGGGCATCACCGCACAGTTTTGTGCAGTTTTATCGGTTGGACGTTACAGCCCCTTCGGTGGCTCATACTGTCCTTTCTGCTGGGTCTACCACTCACTAAGGAAGTAGTGGCCCAATTCCGGTTCGGTGGCTGCTCTGCGGGGCGTGTATATATGTCCCATACTTATGTGTTGTACCGAGTGAATCGACTGAAAGGGAACGAATAGTTATGTCTATAACTTCTGTTCCCTGAAGGAGAGGAACGAGGTACAACACAAGGTGGCCCCACTGAGCAGTTTGGCTCGGTGAAGAGCGGCTATCGAACTGAGGGATGACTGTGATGACAGCGGCTATATGTGCAGGCGGGGCCGTGCGCGTGTCATCACACGTCATCTGCCTTAAAGGCGTGAATAAAGGTTTCTTCAGCCAGGACACGCGAGGGCGTGATATCCCATACTTATGTGTTGTACCTCGTTCCTCTCCTTCAGGGAACAGAAGTTATAGACATAACTATTCGTTTTCTAAACATAGACTAAGAATAATAATAATCAACAAGACACAACCAGAGATTAAGAATAACCCATAATACAAAATCAAACCAAAAGATAAGAAACTCAAAATGCTGGGTCGAAATGACCCAGAACCGTGACAGAGTTTTCTTTTGTTTACCTCCTGAATTCCCCTCTGTGTCTCTCTATGTGAGTGTAGTCCCTCTTTCTTTTTACTTCCTTTGCTTTTCTCATGTTGGTGTGAAACATAGTTTAAAAAAGGGTTAAGAAAGAAATTAATACATTAATGGTTTTATTTTTACTGTGAGACATCACTGATGTGTCAGTCAAGTATTGTGTAAATTGCTTGTTTATTCCCTTCATTCATTACTGATTTCACCTGAAAGCTTTTAATAAATATAGATGAAAACAATAAACTTAATTTTTAAATATGGACTCCCACTTGTGTAACACAAAATGGCTTAATTTTCATATACCTCTCACTAAATCTAAACATGTTTTCTGTTGTCCACTCAACAACTATGTTGGCTCATGCAAGATGGTGTTTTAAAATAATGTTCACGATCTTTTCAAAGACACAATTTCTGTATGTGGCAGCTGTCAGATAAATACAGCCACAACAAAGAAAATTTCCTAAATAAAGATTGTACATGCATTAACAGGAAAGCAACAGCAACCTCATCAAGAATCATAGCACAAGATTGTGTAAGTGACACAATGCGTTACACAGGAAGGAGTAAACAATACTAATAGGTATTAAAGCGAACAAACACCTGACAGGCCACAGAAACATGTCATGAGAATAAGGTTTACCTTTATGAGTGTATGCTGGAATAGGTCACTAAGAAACACAGCTTGAAGTGCTTTGGTTAAGGTTAGAATAAGTATGGCACAACAGCAGACCATTTCCTGTTACTAACCTTAGCTAAGAGAAGAGGGTCTGCCACATAAAATCAAACAATTGTGTTAAAAGTTACTACTGTACCTGGTGCCTTCACCCATAGCTGACCTTTTACAATAATTTTGATACACTTATTGTAACCAATTTTCTTTATTAAATATTTTTTATTTTATTTTATTTCTTTTTTTTCACTTTAGTGAATAAAGAAGTGTTTGTCCTTCAAGTGTATATCATGTTATGAAGCGAGATTTTGCACATTTAAATCAGTTTTATCATTACAGTGGATATACACATGCATGCACAGTTATATAAACTCGTGTAAACACAGCATTAATAACAGACTACTTTATTTCCCTAATATTTACATATTTATTTCCCCATTGCACTGTTCCATGTGGTCACCCCAGCTACAGTATTCTTTGCCTCGAGCTCAAATGTTGTGTCTACCCCCTCTCCAAAACCTTTTCTCCATTTTGAGCCGTTTTTCACTTTTCATCTTCCTGATTTATGTGATATTTCTGACTTTATATGTAACTCAAAGCCTTCCACATGTCATCTTGACCCTATGCCTACAGGGCTTGTGAAATTCTGCCTCTCTTCCTTACTCCCACTCATCTCTGCTATCATTCACTATTCACTCACCACCAGTATCATTCCCACCTTACCAGGAGATTTCAATCTGTTTTTCGTTCATGTCACAGTACAGAAACTGCTTTACTTAAAGTCACTAATGATCTTCTAATCAGAGCTGACTCTGGTCTTCTCACCCTTCTCGTCCTTTTGGATCTGAGTTCAACTGAAATCTTTCCTCTCTTGTCTCTTCCTGGTCACTTCTGGTGTACCCCAAGGTTCCGTCTTAGGCCCTCTTCTCTTTATAATATACATCCTACCTCTAGGTACCATTTTCCACAAATTTGATCTTCACTTTCACTGTTTTGCTGATGACACCCAGTTATATCACTCCTGTAGGCCTGATTCCTCCCTCCCACCTTCTTCCCTTACAGAATGTCTATCCAAATTAAAATCCTGGCTTAGCTCAAATTTTCTAAAGGTCAATGAGGATAAAACTGAAATCCTCCTTACTGGCACTAAATCCAACCTTTTAAAGGCAAACCATTTGTCACTCACCATCGATAACTCCACAGTTTTCTCTTCTCCTCAGGTTAAGAGCCTTGGTGTCATCCTAGACAGTTCACTTTCCTGTAATTCTCACATCAATAATCTCACCCGTTCTGCCTATTTCCATCTATGCAACATTAACAGATTGCGTGCACTTTCCACCCAGTCTAGGTCCATTCTTGTCCACAGTCTTGTTACGTCCCATATTGACTACTGCAATTCTCTTTTGCATGGTCTCTCCCAAAATCCCTCCATAAGCTTCAACTGGTTCAGAACTCTGCTGCTCGCGTTATCACCAGAACCCCCTCCTACCAGCACATCACCCCTGTTCTTCAGGAACTTCACTGGCTCCCAGTGAAATTCTGGTTAATATACAAACTTCTTCTGCTCACCTTCAAGACCAGTCAAATGCTGTGTCCGAATTCAGGGGAAGGATGCTCATAAGGACACTACCTGCCTACGTCACAAGGTAGTGTCCTAAGACAGACAGGTAGTCAGGAAGTGAGCGGCTGTGGACAGCCCCCTTTTTTCTTCATAGAAACTTTATTGAACAAACAATGAGTATACAACATAACAGATGGGCTGTGGACAGCCTTTTAGCCTTCAAGTCCAACTCCGCCCTTACTTGCGTGTTTTTCTGGTCGCTATCTCCACAGCGCGAGAACTTTAAAATGGACCCAGAAATGTCGTTCCATTTTTTTGTACATTTGTAATTCTTCTTGTCGTCGCCGGCACATTTTGTACCCTAGGCTCATCAGAGACAAACATATCCAGGTAAAATAATTTCCTTTAATCTACACGCATTTAGGAATTACTTGGCTAATTACATGGATAATTGAATCATTGCCGGTGTTGTGCCAAAAAGTGTTCGCCTGCCAAAACTGATTTCCAATGTTTCCGTGTGCAATATGTGTAATATCTTTATGTATGTTGGTAAATAGACTTCGGTGAACCGGGTTTACAAAGGGGTTATATAATTTAAAAATTACCTGTTTTTCAAGTGTCTTTATAACTCTGTGTTATTGTACCTACATTATAACTAATCTAATCCTTTTTGTCCACTTAAAGTATGTTTACAGAACGGTTGACATATTTGTTGCACTGTCTGCTGTCCTCTTGGCCAGATTACTGTCAACATTTTTTTTAACTGGATAAATAAAGGATATTTAAAAGTCACTGCCAAAAACTGATTGCAGCTTCTACCTTGTTACAGGAATGTTGTTTGTGGCTCAAGGTGACTTGATATCATTCACGAGGGATACATTTGACATGTGTTTCACGTATTATAGACCAACAAGTTATTCATAGCAGTTTAAATACGAGCAATCAGTTTTTGGCAGATGTTCATTTTTTGGCACAACACCAGTCATTCATACACATGTACTTGTATTATATAAAATATATAAACCAAAGGTCTTTGAAACTTATAGAATCTAATCTTTTGGTTTCTTTTACATAGCACTTTATCAAACTGTTGTCTGCTACAGAGTTACAAGTATTATACTAGTAGTAATATAGCATCCACCATCTCCTGCTTGCATATTTTTGAAAACATCTTAGTGGTGTGGCAGCCGTCGATTGAGCCAGCCCTGCAAACCCTGTGGATGGACAATGCAGTGGACAGTGGGAGGAAGCATCCTAAAGCTCTCTTTGCAGACCACACTGTGTGATTCTCCACTCGCAGACCAGAAAAGACAAACTGCAGGTCTCAGTTGCAGCACCCCATCCACGTCTGATCTTGCTCGGGCAGATTCAGCAACACTGCCAGAGACTTCTTGTAATCTATTACAGTTGTACAAGAAACTGTCCAGGAACAGGTCACTCAGGTTAACCCTGTGTGAACAACTGAACATATTGTTATTTCATCTTTAAAACTGATGGTGTATTTGAAATATTCTTGTTTAAAGGTTTTTGTTATTTACTTTGTTGCTATCAAATAAATATCCATGTAATATTGTTCAAAGTTAGCGTTATGTTCATACATGTTACAAATGCCTGTAAATCAAATTGAGTTCAGTGACAATTACTGTTTGTTTTGATTAATTTATTAATAACATAAAACCTTTACACTAATGCAACACATAACAACGTAACACATATATCCAAATAAATACATTTCTTAATGCATAACTCATTTTGGAACTAATCTTTCTAGAAGTGAAAACAGTCTGTCCATCCTCTCCTTGCTCTCCTGCGCTCTCCTCTCCTCAGCCTCTCTTTGCTACCTCATGTCCTCTTTGAGGTCTAGCAGCTTATCATCTCTATCCCTTCGCCTCTTTATCCCTGTTCTGGGTGGCTCACCCTCTTCCTCATCGCTGTCATTTTGGTCACCCACTGCTGCGCTTGGCCCTGGAGTGTCCGCAGGGAGAGAGGAAATTAGGATGGAAGGCATCTGTCCTATCACCTCATCCATGAGGGCAAACCAAGGCCAAGTAGCAGCAGTGGGCTTCCCACTGACTCCCTCTCCTGAGCCTGGATACTTGCAATCCTAAAGGCAGAGTAAGTCAAAAATGACAGTAGACAAATAAAAACAACACAACAACTCTTAGTAATTGTACATTTATTAACTTGCGTTCTTAAGAATTATCTTCTTGATAACACACATACGTACTTTGTATTTTTTTAAGTTATCCCATTTCTTCTGGCCTGCAAGGCAGTGACTTTCCCCTGCAGGCCCATCTTCTCTAGAATTGTCCTGCTCACACACAACAAATAAGAGAAGAAAGGAAACCATGGCAACTATGTTAATCCCTAAATCCAAAAGTTTTTCACAGCAGAACACAAGAGGAACACCGTCTAGAAATCATAGGTTCTGTACAGCAGCGGTCCCGGAGTCGTTTGTTACCGGGCCACGAGAGTTAAGGCTCCGGTGTGAAATTTATGGTTTTCAGGGTTTTTATCGTTAACTCGGTTTCCCTGGGTCTTTCCCTTGTTGTAGTTGTATGTCTTATTTTGAAAGAAATATTTACACGTTACTGATAGGTTCATAGCATAAACCTATTCGCTGGAACGTTCAAGACAATTCAACTACACAGCAAAAGCATTGAACACCAAGCAGAGCTCTTTATGATTCTCGTATACGAGGATGACCAACTGGACAAACGACGTTCCTTCGCTTGACCCCAGTTGTTCTCCCAGCAGCAGTCAGAGTATTGCTGACAGGAATCTCCTGAGAATCTTCAGAGGCCCAGTGAGAAGCGAGAACCATTCCAGGCATAGCTGACAGCCCAGGCAGTGGTTGAGGTCAAAGGTCGAGCTGTTTGGGGCTCATCATGAGATCAGATTTTGGAGCCACAGCAAGGTCCATGAAGCTGTGTTGGAATGAGAGCTGTGCCAAGGGGGCTTTCCAGAGGCCAACAGAGGAGATTGCGGACACAGACGGGCACCTGAAGGATGAGGGGAGCATGCCACGCTCCATTGACAGCGCAGAGGGAGTCCAAGGATGGCATCATGATTCTGTGAAAAGCACAGGAACCAGAAGCTATGGTGGTGATGGCAGCAGTTTCCTATGAACATCACCTAGTGCTTTTTCACTGTACTATGCATACGATGACACTCTGAAGACTGCTGGGATCATAACAGCAGCAAGACAACTGGATCCAACACCCTTTCCACAGAGGGGTTGCAGAGATGAATGGACAGTAGAGGAGTTATAAGTATCCCCCTCGCAGGACGAAGGCCTGAAGTGAGGTGATGGGGGTTGGTAGAGGCCATAAAACAGGAGTGCTGACGAGGCCTAAGATAGCTGAGACCCATGTTGACAAACAACAAAACCAACTGGTATGTTTGAATTTCTATTCTACATACATTTGGACTCTGGTCCTATGGACAGTGATGGAAACAACTGGAAGAGACATTTATGACGCCCTGCAGAACTTAAACCACTCTGCAGAGAGACGTGTGATTTACATGTCTAGAGGAGGAGCACCACCAAGCTGGAGTGTTTTTGAAAATGTTAATTTCTCTTTTGACCATTAACAATTCATTTGTTTGCTTGTAGGATGCAGTTTACCATTGAATGAGATCAATGAGAAATTGGATAACTGCTAATACATTTGTCAAACTGTGTGCGTTTACAGTAATTTAGGGTGATTTGACATATGCTGAGTACAAAAATGGTTGCATTGACACTGTCAGACATGAGGTGATCATAACTGGGGACTTTTCTAGCATAACTGTCAAAAGGGGGGAATGTTGGATTTGTATTGTTGATTGTCATTTATGCTTAGAAATATCTACTCATATATGCTTAGAGTTTTATAATCAATGTCATGTTGGTAGAGGTTTGATCCT
Source organism: Pelmatolapia mariae (assembly GCF_036321145.2). NCBI lineage: Eukaryota > Metazoa > Chordata > Actinopteri > Cichliformes > Cichlidae > Pelmatolapia > Pelmatolapia mariae. The sequence continues at coordinate 16,536,860 of NC_086236.1, forward strand.
TAATAGTCTGGAATGCACACAAAGTCTTTGCAGAGTGTTCTGGCATTCACACCCACATCCTGGGAGCATGGGAGAGGGCATACCTTCTCTTATTGTTTTGTGGTAGGATAAACGTATCTATATCTGTTTTAGGCTAAGTGCCTTTTGTTTAGATGAACTGCTGGACTTCCAGGCCAGTCGTTTATGGGGTCACACTCTGACCCCCCACCCACACACACATGCTTACACAGCGCACAGGCAAGGTACTCTTTGTGTGTATGTAGACGTCATATGTTAATGAACCTATGCATATTCATGTGACCTCAATAAAAGAGCAGTGTACGGGGGAGCGGACGAGAACAACTGGGGTCAAGCGAAGGAACGGCGTTTGTCCAGTTGGTCTCCCTCGTATACGAGAATCATAAAGAGCTCTGCTTGGTGTTCAATGCTTTTGCTGTGTAGTTGAATTGTCATGAACGTTCCAGCGAATAGGTTTATGCTATGAACCTATCAGTTACCATAGCGACCAGAGAGCATTAAGCGACAGAGAGGAGGATGTTACTCTTAAAGTTGTTGGCATTTTCGGGAGGACACTGCTAATAAAGTTACACAATTACACAGTACATTCACGTTTATTATTATATTTACAAAATACCACAGTTTTTGTCTTGGTCGGATCATTTTATGTGGTTGTATTTATCCGCGACACCTTAAAGGCCGCTCCGTGTCTGACATAAACCGGTCTGTGGTGCAAAAAAGGTTGGGGGCCGCTGCTGTACAGCATGAGGGTTAATAGGACCATACTCATATGAATATGATGTGTACATTGATTTATTCTTGTACCTCCATGCCACAGTGGCCCAATTCGTCACCCCAGTGAAGAGGTGATCGTTTTCTCCTCGTTTTAATAAATTAAGCCATTTGGTCTTTGTTCCCCACAACATATCACCAATTCGAAAAAATCTAAATAATACATGAAAAACCGCGGGACCCACCATACAAGCTGGTTTACGGTTATTTAAATAAAAAAAAAAAATGTCTATGCAGATGCCCAAAGCTTAACAACACAACCGCTATAACAATTTAACTTTTGTACAACCAGATTTTCATATACTTACATTTGAAAGTGTTTTCCTCTCCCGCTTCGACCACCATCGTTATCAGAAAAAAATCTCCTGTATGACCCGTAATGAATCCTGGGATATGGTAGGACACAAAGGATACATCGGACCCATCCTTAAAATTTGGGGAAAAGTAGGATGCATTTATCGCCACATTTTGAGTAGGGGAGACCGGGGATAGTTGTAACGTGGGTCAGTTGTAACACTTCCAATTTCTCCAATCAGGGCTAAGTTTCAAATGATGTGACTCATCCTGTGCATGCCTAATTCAGTTCTGCTATCACATGTGAAAAATCAGCACGTTTTGTCAAACACAGACAATTTAACACGAAAAAAAGTCATTTGTGTGCCAAAAAGTAAGTTTTTCTACTTTATTTCAATTTCTAATAGCATTATCTGCTTTGCAGTTAAACTCATCAAATTTAAATTATGTTATTTGTATGCCTATGGGGATATATTCTGTGTAGGTCTTTAGTGCTAATGTTTTAGCCGTTGGCTGTAATCTTAGCTAGTTCATGGCTATAGGAGTCTGGGTCAGTTGTAACAGCAACAGTCTGGGTTAGTTGTAACAATAATGCAAATGTTACAACTTACCACACTATTACTTTAACTTATATTAAACAAGTTGGGGCAACAACATTAGCAGAGAGAGGTTCACTGGTCGCCTTTGTATATGCGGTTAATGCCATTGGCAACACAATTCCTCCACTGTTTGTGTTCCCACACATACATTATGCAGACCACTGTGTCAGAGATGGACCAGTAGGAAGTATTGGTAGTGGAAATAAATCAGGATGGGTGCAAGAAACAGATTTCCTCATCTTTCTGAAGCACTTTGCAAACCACACCAAGGTAAGCCATGATAAAAAGTAATGAAATTACGATGCTGGTGCACAACTACATTTTTTCAGCTTCATTGTTATGTTCAAAAGTTGGTGCAAGAGTTGTAGGTTATAATGCCCACTGAGCCAATGAGGCCAAACTCAAGGAAGACCAACCAAAATTAATGAAATATTCAGTTGCAGAAAATTCCATAATTTGTCTTTTTTGGGGGGGTTGGAATATGTTCAAAAGCTAGATTTCTGATTCTGTCACACACACACATAGCTACATAAATTGCTCTAAGTGCATTCATGTGTTGAATAAACAAAGATTACATGTTAATGTTTTGTTAGTACCCTTATTTCATTGTGTTACATTTCACCCCAGGACATGTTACAACTAACCCAGACTATGGGGTTAATTGTAACATTTCACTCTTTGTGTTTGAGACCATACCATGCAATGGGTAATTGTGCTGCAGAGAAAATAGCTGCACTATTTAATAGCAGAGACATGTAAATACTTTGCATTACATTTTGAATCCACTACCTTAAAAGAGCTCCAATTTAGAGACAGAAATGTCAAAAATGTTACAACTATCCCCGGTCTCCCCTACTCTTTGAATTTGGACAGCCTTCGTCACGTCGCTGTGACGTCATTGCATCTAAATATGGCATTTTAAGCATCCTTCCCTTGAATTCGGACACAGCCAAAATCTCGCACCTCCTTACCTTTCTGACCTGTTAAGTACTACCTTTTCTGCCCGCTCACTTCAATCTTCTTCTTCTATCCAGCTTTCTGTGCCTTCCTTCCACCTCAGCACCATGGGAAGCAGAGCTTTTAGCTGCTCTGCTCCCAGGCTGTGGAACTCTCTACCCCCAGATAGAAGAAACGTTGGTTCTCTCCCCCAGTTTAAATCTCAACTCAAAACCCATCTGTTCAAATCTGCATATTCACTGTGAACCCACTGTTTGTTAATTTTATGCTGTGCTTTTGTTTTATTGTTCTTCATTGTGTCATTGTTCTATTATGTGTTTTATCCTATTGTAAAGTGTCCTTGGGTGTCTTGAAAGGTGTTTTATAAATAAAATGTATTATTAGTAGTAGTGCTGCAATGAAAACAAGAAGCTATGCCTTTTACCCAGCCAAGCAACTGAGCAACAGCTGGAACTTTCAGACCTGCTTGTGAGGCTAAATCGACTGTGTGGGCAAAACAACCAATGAGCAACCTGTCCATTATTTCATTATTTCCATAGAACATACCATATTTGCAACATTGTACATTAAAGTTATTGGGTTTCTGTTTTTTTTTTTTTGTATGTTTGTTTTTTAAAGATTGAATTTTTGTATATTTTTGCATTAAAGCACAAGATCTCAGGAAGAGGAAAATAAAGTCACATACCTGGGTTGATGACCCAGTGTTTTAAGTTTTCTGGGTTAATTATTTATTTTGGGTTCATAAATGTTCTAGTGCTATACTGTTTCACCCATTTAGTGTAGTATTATTTTCCAGGACTTCTGATATTATCCATATTTCTAGTTCTGTTCCTTGATTAATAGTTCCCTTTTGTGATCCCTGTCTTCCTGGTTGTATCCCATTAGCTGTCTGGTCTCTCACCTTGTTCTGTCTCTGTTGCTAACTGCATTCCCTTATTGTCTAATTAATATACCTGTACCCCTGGCCTTGTGTTTTTCCCGTTCCCATGTTCTTCTCTCTGTGTTTTGTTCATTTGACTCCCCAGTCTGTCATGTCATTCATGTTTTTTTCTTTCCGGTTTTAGTGTCAAGCTGTCTTGTCTTAGTCCTGGCCTCTGTTTTTGGTGCTTCCAGAATGGTGGGGACACAGCTGACTGCTGAACACTGACTGAACAGATAAATTACTGCAGGTCTGAAGAACAGCAACTTACTGTTTTCAAGAGATTGAAAGAGATTCATTATGGATGCTGGTAGAAGACACATTTTGGGTTTGGCCTTAGCCATCAGCTGTGTATTGGGGACCATCATCATCTGTGCTCTCCCCACGTGAAAAGTCTGGAGTTTTCGTTCTCAAAACATGCCTGCTAATCACGTTGTTAGTGCATGGTATGGTTTATGGAAAATGTGTGTAATGTGGGGTACAGGCAAGATGGAGTGCAAAATGTATTTGGATTTTTCTATGATGCCTGAAGCCATGAATGCTGAAAGAGCGCTCATCATTATCGCGTTCATCATTTGCTTGGCGTGACCGGCAACAAGTGCATTAACTTCATGTCAGATGATGGGCAAAAGAGCAAAGTGACCTTTGGTTCTGGACTTTTCTTCATCATCGCAGGTTTCTTGGCTGTGTCCCAATTAAGAGACCGCACGCAGTACGCGTACTACGTACGGTGCGTACTATAAGTACGAGAAGTGCGGAAGTGAGAGGCTTGTGAAATGGGACGGTCTAGCCTTCGTCACGCTGTTCAGGTTGCCTAGCAACCATGATACTAACCGCGAGAAACGTTACATACAGCATTGTTTGACAGAAATGAAGGAGAAAAATGTTTTGTTGGTCATTCATTTTTGTCATGACATCACTTTGATTAGTTGAGTATCTGAGGCTGAGACCACGGGACTGTAAAACATGATAGTTGGGCTTCATTTCTGTACTGAACAGTCATTTCAAGATTAGTTGGTAAATAACAATTAGCGAATGTTGTTCATGAGACTAAAATCATCTTACTGTGGTAATGTAAATATAATATGGCCAATATTATATGTATTGTCAGATTATTATGATATATATCTATAGATATCTCTCTCTATCACACACACACACACACATTAAAAAAAAGGATATATTACAGCAGTGAGCTTGAGCTCTGGGTCAAAGATTCAAGTTGCAGTTATTTATATTTCCTATCACCTTAAACCTTCACTCAAAGACAAGTACCTTTGACAGTGTATATACAGATGTATTATACATAATAGACAAATATTGTCTGTTTAATATGTTGGCATTACATTACATTTGGCTCAATGGTAAATGGCCTGTATTTGTATAGCGCATTACTAGTCCCTAAGGACCCCAAAGCGCTTTACACATCCAGTCATCCACCCATTCGCACACACATTCACACACTGGTGATGGCAAGCTACGTTGTAGCCACAGCCACCCTGGGGCGCACTGACAGAGGCGAGGCTGCCGGACACTGGCGCCACCGGGCCAGAGAGAGTGCAGGACAGACAGACAGGTGACAGTCTCAGGTGTATACACTGCTACAAAACAGCACAAGAGGAGGAGGATTTAGTGTTTGTGTTATTACGAGTGCTAAACAAGAAGAGTTCCCAGATGGTACAGTGGACACATGTGTGACTCCTGTGATTAAAACATCTTTCTTTCAGCTTAACAAGTGAACCGTCAGCTCGTTCAAACACACGTTAAAGTCCGTTTGGCTCGACACCACCGAACAGAGGCAGCAATATAACATAGCTAACATTAACAGTGCAGTGAATCCTGCTTGTGCCGTGATATTCAGGACTGCAAACCGAGCAGCATTCACTGACTTTCAGCTTGTTGTGTTTGTGGATATATGACTGACTTTAATTATCCATAAAATCATCACATTCTCTGTAAGATTAAGGTCATCTATCTATCTATCTATCTATCTAATTTTTTATTTTATTTTATTTTATTTTTTGAAGTAGAGGCCTTAAAACCAAGTTAACGCTGAAAGTACAAATATTGCTAATGTCACATAACTTTGCCGACATGTGGCCAACAGTAATGTTTTAATGTTCTTCATTATTAAACATTCGCACATAAATAAGTGACATCATATTCAGTACTTACTTTTGACAGTTCACTCTTCGGCCGCTCCCTTCTGCCGTATTTTGCAGCAAAATTATCCACACCCACTGCCGCGCTATGAATTGTGGGATATATGGGACCACGAAGCGTGCACTGGACCACGCTTGGGGAAATCGTTACAGCATCTTCAGCAGCCTGCCTCTGTGCTAATATTTCCTTGTGCTGCATGAATCGGCAATGAAGTTGCTGAGCTAGAAGACTCAGAAACAATCTTCTTTTGCCTGTCCACCCTGTACATGCCTTGTACAAAATGTAGGCATTCACCGCCGCCAGGTCCAGCATATTGTAGAAAACCGCTACTGGCCACCTGCGTGTTGCTGCTCTTACGGAATACTTCCGCGCCATTTGGTCTAACACGTCTACACCACACTGTAAAAGCAGAAAAATCAATTGGCTCGCAGAGCTCTGATGATTATGCATAGATGCAAAGGATTGTAGAAAACTGAACATGCAACCATTTTATAGTCCTTTCATCAAGATTTATTTCTGATCAATTTGTCTGATTTTCCATGAGCCCCCTAAATTTTTTAAATCGAATTGTTCAGCTGTAACCTAATGGGGAAAAAATGTAGGTGACAGAAGCTGAAGACAAACATATGGAGAAAAAGATCAAACACTGAAAGACCTGTAATATTAGTTACCCACATAGCAAGAGACTTATATTTTTTTAATAAAAAGCTGCGTTTGAAAGTTTTTTTTATGTTTCACATGTTTAAATTAGCTGGTGCTCTCTCCAGTGTGGCTGAAATACAATAATTCTGCAAAGATGTGGGCCAAAATTCTTCCACAGCACTGTAAAAGACTCATTGCTTGTTATCACAAACACTTGCATATTGCAGTTGTTGTTGCTAAGGGAGGCCCAACCAGTTATTAGGTTTGAGAGCCAAATCACTTTTGCACACAGAGCCACGCATTTGGATTTTTTTCCCCATAATAATGAACATCTCAAATTAGAAACTGCATTTTGTGTTTAACTTTGTTATGTTTGTCTAATATTTTAATTTGTTAGATAATCTGAAATATTTAACCTTGCCAAACATACACATAAAAAGAGAACTCAGGAAGGGAGCAAACACTTTTTCACACCACTGTATTTCAAAACTATTTGCTGCATATTTTTTTTCCTGTGTGGAAATAACAGATGACTCCAGACGTCACTGTGGTTTTTCAAGTGAAGTATGAAATGCCACAGTATGCATCAGCCTGTGGGTAGACTGTTTAGAAGAAATAAAATACCAAATTAACCACTTGTTAATATAGCACATATACAGCTGTGCCAACTAATTCTCAGTTAAGTCTGTTAAGTGACCACACCAACTGGTTCACTGACCTTCATTCATAGAACTAGTATTACCTCTGTAACCATCTGTTTTATTTCATGCTTCTAAACAAGCCACCACTGTTACACTAATGGTGCTTCGAAAATGAACAAAGCAGTCTAGCAAAAAAAGTCAGGAGAGACGTGTACCAAGGCTACAAATCTCAAGACACACGTAAAACAGTAAAGGATTCATTGACAAAGTGAAGAAACGGGCCGTCCATGAAGACTATAGCTGAAAAAGCAATAAAACTGAAGAGACTTATGTGGCTTCTGACGACAAAGTGGTACAGTCGTCTCCGTAAGCTAACTGGCTAGTTAGCTGCCAACATTAGCGTAAACAGCGAGCTACTTACTCATATTGATAGCTGTAAACGTTACGTTACAGTTCTGCTAAAAAACATGTTCGTCTCGAATGGATGAATTTGTCGCCAAGCCAACAACATGCACACCTCGGCATCTGCAAATTTCATTGAAAGTGTAATAAACTATGATCTTCTCTATATTTTTAGTTGTGTTTTGTTTTGGTTCCGGCGCCCCCCGTGTGTGGCAGCCTGTTACAGCAGCTCTGCTCATTTCTCCATAACCTTCATAATATGAGAGGTTAGTGCTACAGGCCTGTGGTCATTTAGTGCCACTGGATGATTCTTCTTAGATACTGGGACCAGGCATGATGTTTTCCTGGGTAGCTACAGGTTTTTTTAAGGGTGCAACTCCAGGTCTCCAATTCAGTTATCCTGGCATCCAGACCTATGAACAGGCTACATTTATTACAGCAAACGTTATTACTACAAGAGACTGAGGAATAACTAAACATCTGACACACTGAGCAGGAAAGCACAGGAGGGACAGGTGAAGAGGCTTTGCTGCTAGTCAGTGCGCTACCAGTTAAGCTAGCAAATCCCTAAACACACCGTGCGTGAATACTTTGAATATAACTAACAAGTGAATCAACAGAGTGTGCTTTGGATAAAGCCATGGAAATTACACTACAAAATAAGACCTACTAAAAATTGCCTACAGAGATAAGCCACTAGGGTTGCCAACTCCCTGAAAAATAAATAAGGGACACCTCATGGCCAGGGCTGGGCGACCCGATAGTCTTCACCCTTCCCAGTGTGGGGAATTTTTTAGCTCTTTTTTTTTTTGTGTGTGTGAAATTATTTTTTTCACCATTTGACAAAGTGCGTCCCTTTTCAGCTCAATACTTTTGTTTCTAAATACGGAACGATTCCGTTTTTCAAGGGACGTTTGGCAACCCTATAAGTCACACAAAAACTTTACTGTTTACTGTAACAGGAAGTCATACCACAGAGAGCCAACACCAAGAGAGAGCCACTTGGTGGCTTGGTCATATATTCCTTGATAATACTATAGAGAAACTCAATGATCTTTGAGAAAGAAAAAGAAGAAGTTAGAGTAGTTTAAGAAACACGTATCCATCCATTTGACCACCGGCACAGGCACTAGGTTGTGGCCTTGTACCATTTGTGGCTGTTTCAATGTACATATTTTTTCTGTATTAACTGACTGATTTAGGCTGTCATGAACTGGCTGTGTAGCAGAGGGAGGAGAGGACCCAAACGCAAACTCACGGGAAATGAAACTCCAACTCAAAATGCAGCTTTATTCACTGTTAGGGAAAAGGTGATACAAAACTAATAATAATAATAATAATAATAATAACCCACTGGGGGAAACACTGAGAGGTACACAACCATGAGGGAGGATGTGACATGGAACTAAGGGAGACGCGGACATAAATACACAAAGATAACGACGTGGGAGCATACAGGGAACACAGCTGACATGAATTATCATAACGAGACAGAGCAGGATCAAACACAACATGACATACACTGATGGGAGACTAAGTAAAACAGGATGTACACAATACGCAGACTGGAGGGGGAGAGAGAATGAGGAGCACGAGGGAGAGCACAGACATGACGGGCTGGGTAAACAGAATAAAACAAGGAGGGGAAACAAGACACAAGGACTCACAACTAAATAAACACAGATATGCAGAGGGAGAGAGAGAGAGCAAAGACACAAGGGGAAATCTAATAAACCAAACTCACCAGAATAACCTAGGAACCACAGAATACAAGTGAACTCAAAAATAATTCAGAATGATCAAAATAAGAACCCCACCCCCCCCCCCCCCCCACACACACACACACACACACAAAAACACAAACAAAACAAACAGGGTCAAAATGGCTCAGGACCATGACAATAACAACCATAGAATATATTAAGCACCAAAAGGTTGTGAAGGCTGGGACATAATCAGGTTTGTAAAAAAAATCTATTACTCAGAGTCCTATAGAAAGCACAGGAGGTGAAATTGAATAATTGTGAAATTTTGTGATTTCACTGCTAAAGAAGCTTGGCCCAGAGTCAGAAACAGCTAAAATTTTCCAAAAAAAAAAAAGAGGGCAAAGATGGTCACTGTGTTATCAAGCAGATAGACCAAGACAGAGCAAATTCCATATCAAGCCAAACTTGAGATGGCAAAGGCCTATCCAAAAAATAGTTATGATAGTTGTCATAGCAAAGAAAAAGTAAAAGTGATTATTTTGAACCCATATGTTCACATAGGCAGCTGTTTGAAAACCCACAATAGTGGCAGACTCAGCCTTTCAGCTGACTTGCTGGGAAACTAGCGGGAAGTCTTGCAACGATCCAGCACTGAGGGGTGCTCAGCCACTCTGCTAAGACTGCTCCTGAGATGAGACTGATCAGCTGTGTGATTGCGTTCCAGGTGCGGCAAGCCCCATGACAGGGACACCACTCTCTGGGCCCAGACTTGCAGAGAGACCAGAACACAGACACACACACACACACAGGGAACATGAGGACACAACAAATAAACCAGGTAACCAGCGGGGACCGCCAGCCTCAAAACAGACCTGCAAAAGTACAGAAGTCCATAACGCACACATAAACCATGGGTCCCCAGACCCAGGCCCATGACAGAAGTAATACATCCTGTTGATTGGAGAGGTGACCTAGTACCTGATTGTGTTTCTAAACCAGGGCTCGCCGGCTGGCGAGTGCACGACAGGTCAAACAATGTAAAGCATCTTACAGGTCAGAGAAGAAAAAGCACAAATCTTAAATCAACACAAATATTTTTTAAATGTTTGCTATGGAAAAAAAACCTTTAAAACATGAATATTTACACAAATTTTAAATAAACATGAACACTTCAACACAAGTCCAACTGGGACTTGTTGCAAGTATCTTCTACTACTATGAATCTAGACATGATGTGATGTGATTTTTTGTTGTGCTTTATTCTGATAATTTGATAGCTTCTGCTATGCTAAGCCTGCCAAAAAGGTACAGCCTCATGCTATTTTCCTAAGTTAAGAGTTAGCTAATGAGTGAGTTCTTCAAGACAAGCATACCTGTGGTCTGACAAAGTCGAAAATTCCAATATTCCTCAGACTCTTGTGTCTGTCTGTAGACTCTGATTTCGCCAGCGTCCATACAAGGAAGTCGATACATAAATCTATCATTTCCAAGAACCTAATGCACAATGTAATGAAGTTTGACGACAAAATGGATTCTGGAAAACACATGCAGGAAACCAAACATGTTGTATTGTTGTACAATCTTTACTTATTTGTAATGTAAGTTGTATTTTTATAATTATTATTATTATTATTTGTAATGTCGATATGCCAAATTCTACTAACTGGAAAGTTTGTGGTTTGATCCCTGGCTGCTCTCAGTCTGCATGCATTTTACATTTTTCTTGGGAAAGATACTAACCCAAAGTTTCTCTAATTTCATAAGATTTCGACTTGTTTCTTCTTAAAGGTGACTACTTTTATGGGGTCGCTAACTTCAGCTCAGCGTGTTGATTCATGAATTGTCTTTGCTGCTACAGTCCTCCGCTCATAACAATGCTCTGCATTAATAAAAGCTTTTAGTTAAAAATCAGTGATGAATGAAGGGAATAAACAAGTAATTTAGCCAATACTTGACTGAATTATCACCTCAGTGATGTCTGACAGTAACATTAATATAAAACTTGCATCAAAACAGATGGCTTTTCAATAATACTCATTTCTTTCTTAACCTTTTTCCCCACAATGTTTCACATCAGCATGAGAAAACATTGACAACCTGACAAAGACTCGGGTCTTTGTTATGAAACCTACATCTGGGTCTAATGTTTAAAATGAAGGAATCAAACAGAAAGAGGGACCAAAACCACACTCACGTAGAGAGACACAGAGGGGCACAGAGAGGAATTCGGGAGGCAAACGAAAGAAGAAAACTCTTAGTAAAACATAAACATAAAGATTACAATAAAGATACAAGAATTTATATTTAACAGCACAAACAAGGAGAAAAAAATTAAAGAAATTAAAAAGATTAATGATTGTTCTGAGCATGTGGTAAAATGTTTGATTTCATGTTGCACTTGTGGTGGCTGGTTTGTATGGTTGTTTCTGCGAAGTATACATGTTGCCACAGTGAAACTGGAGCAAAGAGGACCACATGTGGTTCTTATTTACACACATTTGCACACATTGCATGCAGAGGCCCCTGATCTCACAAATCAGATTCCTTTTTATTCAGTTTGACCTTTTTTTAGAAAGACCACCAAGTCATAACTAGTCAGCACAGTCACAGTAAGATCTTATGTTACAAAATCCACTGGCCCAGAGATGATTGCTTGTCTGACGATCATGCAGCAAAGTGAAATCCCATGAAAAATGTAGCCCAGGTGCACCAATACACTCAGAAAGTTACATTGGTGTACTTGGATTACATTTCCTATGGGCTTTGAGCAAGGCTAGGCTGCACTATTTGCTTAGGAATCAAAATCTGCATCTAGGCAGGGAACCTTTGGCCACTCTCCATGAAACACACTTTATTGTTCAAAACTTTCTTTCAACAAGTTGACCTACAACCATCAATAAAGTCACTCTGAAAGTCATAAGTTCTTCCTGGAAACTCTATATTACTATCTGCTGAGAATAACTCTCACACATTTCAGTGATAATGAACAAATTTAGAATTCTTTATTTGCACTGAATTAACTTAGTGACTAGTTTGTCATGAAGTTCTAAATATTAAAAAGTTAACAGTAAAACTATAATTGTAATGGAGATGTAGCATGTTTCATAATTCATATTTAGTATGATACAATTAAATACTACTTGCATTTTTCAAATTATTTAATTTCAATGTTATTTAAGTTTCTGTGTGCTGTTTTTTGTCATTATGTGTCACTTTCTTTAGAAATCGGTTTCATCTCAGAGGCAACAATAAGTCTGTCATCTCCTTTAAAAGTGTGAACACGGCCAGAGGAAACCACAGTAAAATTCTGAGTATTAAAACCAATTGATAACCACTTCCTTCTGAGCTCTTCAGATAAATTACTGAACCTCCTTTGAGCACATCATCTTCCTTGAAGAGAGTCACAGAGCTTCATTATGGTAGCTTGCGAAAGACAGCTTCTAGGCCTGGCTTTGGCCTGCATTGGCTTTCTGGGGAGCATCATTAGCTGTGCTCTCCCCACATGGAGAATCATGAAAACCTTCAGGGATTATGAAATGCCCTTCTCCGTGGTGGAGGGTTTATGGAAGAGATGTGGGATCTCACCAACAGGTGAAATGCAGTGCATGGGGTACGAGTATATGCTGTTACCTGCAGACATGAAGGCTGCCAGAGCACTCATCATCATTGCCATTATCATTGAGGTCCTTGGGATCCTGCTTGGTGTGGCTGGGAGAAATTTTATGAACTTTGTGCCAGACGAAAGGCAAAGGAGCAAAATGGCTCTGACTTCTGGAATTGCCTTCCTCATTGCAGGCTTCTTTTTTCTCATACCAGTCAGCTGGACAACCAACACCATCAATGATCATTTTCATCCTACCTGGTCTACTTCTGGTCTTGCTCATTTGCTACTTAAAAAGATGGAGTTGGGAGCCGCACTCTACATTGGCTGGTTCACTACTGTCCTTTTGTTCCTGGGAGGAGGCCTCGTCTGCAGCTCCTTTTTCCGCAGAAATGGAACCGAGTAAAACTCAAATCTTACACTGTGTAAGCAAGGCCTTACTTATTGCTTTTTAAATAAGGCCTATTTTCATACATCGAGCTGGTTTTTTTGGAAATAAGAAAAAGGTGTTATGAAAGTTTTCACCTCAAGTTTGTCATTTGAATGAGTAGGTTAACAAAGTATAAAATCAGATTCAAATAGAGAGAAATATTTACAGTTTGACTGAGTAATTTGACTCTGAATCTATTTTAAGGTATAAGGCCTACACCATTGTAACCACCTTTCGTATTGTTTTTTTTTTCATTTATTATTTTTGTTGTTCATAAGTGTGGAGACAGATTTGACTTTTTCAAGAATCTGTGTAAAGTCAAAATTATGACCATTTAAAACTGCTATGAAATCTATTCAATGTAAGTCTATGTTTTATCTTTGACTATCATCTCTTTATTAAATTGATTCAATATTGATGATCATGAAATTGTTTTTACATATGCTTTTGCAATAAAAATATATTTTTGTGTGTGATTGTATACAAGTGAAATTTATATCAAATGAAAATGAATATTTTGGAGCATGCAAAATATTATGTATTTTTGGTGCCTTTTTAACATTAAAGCAGCTTAATAAACATAGTAAGAATGAGTTTGCAAAAACTGAACATTGTAGAGTTTTGCATTGAAAAATAAAACAACAAGATGATTAAAAAACTGTTAACAAAGACCACACTGCCAAAGTTGAAAAAGTTTAAAAATGATACATTAAAAAAGACAATTAAGTGTTTGAGTTTTTTAAAGTTTCATGTGTGTTACATCTAATCATAGACGACAAGTCAGCGTTGACAAAGTGTCAGTTTTACTTCAACACATCTGTTATGTCAACCGGTATCTACCAAAAGGATTTCGTTTAGACTGGAGAAATTTCAAAAGTTGTTTTGTAGAATAATTTTGACATTAAATTTTTAATTACAAATAATACTAAATAATGTTTTTGGGCAATACTTGTCTATGGTGTAATGAATGTATTTAACTTCATGGAAAATTTAGATCAATGTCTGTTTTTGTTTTTTTGATGAATTACCACCCCTTCCTAAAAAATAAAATAATAAATTAATAATAACAATAAATTCACACACTTGTTGCAGGTTAGTTTTCTATGTCAACCAGATGTGGGCCAGGTCTGGAAATGATGGCGCTATTTAAGTTCCTATTTTCCAATTTTAGTTAGAAGATCCAAATGCCACGTTGCAATACTATACTGCTATGGTAGCCAACGTTTCAAATGCAGGTTTGACAGGTTCATGAGTGTACACTTTATCCACAACCTAGTGAGGGTTTACTCATATTTGCCACTGGGTAGCTGTACCTCAGGAGGTAAAGCAGGTCACCTACTGATCGGAAGGTTAGTGGTTCGATCCCTGGCTCCTCCAGTCAAGAGTGTGAATATATTTGGAGGCACAGTTTAGAGAGATTGGGTGAATGTGGCATGTTGTATAGAACACTTTGAGTAATCTGGGAGGGTAGAAAAGCGCTGTATAAGAATCTTTCCATTCACTGTCTGAACAGAGTTTTGTCATGTTACTTTTGCATTATTATTTTCCGGCACATGTTGTTATTACATGGCTTGATTAAGGTACACATTAGGCTGTAGTGATATGTCGGTCATGAACGAAACGGCTCTTAGAGTGACTCTTTGAAGTGAACAAGGCGAGCCGGCTCCTTATTGGGATCCGTGTTTTTTTTTTCTTTCTCTCACCCTCTCTCTCGCACTTTTTTTCCGCTTCACTCCACACTTCAGCCTTGTGCTTGCGCTGAGCAGAAGGGGGAGGGGCGGTAGTTACACTCGCAGTAGCACAGGAACAGAGCCAGAGGGAAAGAGAGAGAAAGAGAGCCAGAGACAACAACGTCACATTAGAAAGGTATAGTAATCATCCACAACTATTTTCAGTTGCGGATGATAAAGGATTCAGTAAGTTTATTCATGCAGGCCCATATGACAGAGAATGTGCATCTTCTTTTTGTTTTTATATTTTAATTGATATTTTATTGTGTTGTGGTTTGCAGTGTTTTGTCTTATTTCACTTTTTTGCACTTTTTTGTCTGTTTTGGAAGTTCAGTTAACACTAACAATGTGCTTTGGAATTTGTGCGTGCTTTGTCTCTAGGGGCCACCATATATATTTATATATAAACATATATAAATAAAACCACTTTTTTTACATTAGTAATTCCTTTTGTGCATAATTTTATATTGTTCTTGATAATAAATTAAAGCAACAAAAACAACCTGAAGAGCCGGTTGGGAGCCGAAAGATCCGGCTCTTTTTAGTGAGCCGAGCCGAAAGAGCCGGTTCTCTAAAAAGAGCCGGAAATCCCATCACTATTAGGCTGACATCTGGGGGCAGAGCTGAAACGGTTCTGGGCCAGCACAGGGCCAGCAGTGTGTCTGCAAGTGGCTTTGTGCTGGCCCATGCCTGCCAGGGTTTTCCTTTCTTTCTGTGTCTCTCTCTGCACTAGCTCCATTTCCCGTAAGTGTCAGTTGGTGTTGCTGTGCTTGCTGTGTTCTGATGGTCTGTCCACAGGAGGACTTTTCCTGCTTTAGAAGAACTTTCTGCTCCATTTCTGAATGGAGTGATTAGATCTGGTATAAAGTTAAGTAGTGAAGTAGTGAAGTAGTTAAGACATGAAGTTCTCTGAAGAATTGACTCTTGTACTGAAAACCGAATTACTCAAAGTTTTTCAATACAGTTCTCTTTGGTGACATCTGGCGGTGAAAAATATTAAGAACAGCTTGAAACTTCAACTACCTCATTATAACTCTACAGAGCTGAATTGACATCTTGTGTTTAATATCATGCGACAGTTCTGTCTGATATCGAGCTACTGCTGTGGTGCTTTAACATGTATTTTGTTGGGTGAAAAAACTATGTTGACTGTTTGATTAAATAATAACAAGAAAATATAACTATATGTATAGTGTATTTCTTATGTATGTTTTAGACCCGGGGTAGATGAACTTTTATTCTTATATTTATTGTCCAAAAACATTTGTAGTACATGAAATACATTAATGTAATTAAGAAAGTGTGTGTTTGCCATCTTCTGTGCTCACACAGGTTTAGTATCTGACCCCACTGCTGCCACTAAGGCAGTGTAATTCTGTACAAAATGCTGTTTTCAGAACAAATTATTAAGACAAATTCTTTTTCTGTTTCTCTCTTTTTTAGTTTTCAACACAGATGGGAAACTTCTGTTTCCTGCAATCCTCAGTCATCTCTGTTTTTGAAGTATTTTTTCTTTAAAATTGCAGCCCACCAAATGTACTGCATTGCAGTGGTGTAAAAAATACATAATTTAAAATGTACCAAAGTAAAGCTAACGCTAATTATGTGCATCCTATTGGTGTTAGGTATGAACCTAAATGTATGTTATACATCTCACAAGCAGTAGATGTTGTTGTATGTAGCTTTGAGAGTTCCAAGTAATAAGTGCCAGTGACACAACTTAACCCAACTTATGAATGTTTTAAATTATAGTTATAATAGGGTTATATATATATTATAATAGAGTTATAATAGGGAGGACAGGCAGGGCTTCCACTCCTTTAGAGGACATGGACAGAGCAGTGAACAAAGTGGAGAAGTCCATTCGTCAGGTGTTGAGGAAGATGAACATATTCAGGATGACGTTAAGACAATACATGGAGAAGAAAAAAGATTGATGGAAAAGAAATAAGACTATAAAAGGATATGAACGATCTGGACTTGCCAATCAAACTTTGACAAACATATGGAGAAAGAGCTGGCAGATCATTTAAAGGCACTAGCACCCTTTATAAAGCCAGTTCAGGGTATTTGAGTATGCACAAAGAAATTAGATTTTGATCCAGCTGGCAGGAATATCAGAGGCAATATCAGTTTGGGTTAAGTGTGCAAATATTAAGAAAAACTAATAGGGAACATTAATAATTATTTCCCCATGAAATGCTAATTATCAGTTATCAAAATGCAGATAGCTCACAGCAAAGCAAAGTTGGGTACTTATTTGAAGAGTATAGCTTGACATATGTAAATATGAAAGTAATTGTGATTGTCATTGGGAACTTTGCAAGCAAAACCAAATCCTACAACTACGGTGGATTGGTTGATGATGCTGACACTGTTGCAAAGCTTTTAAGGTGAAGTAGTAATAGGTCTGTGAATGGAAAAGCCATCTTCACTTTCAAAGAAAATGATGATGGAGTCATCCCTGGAGAAGATGTGCATAAAAAACAATTACCCACACCACAAAAACTTGGCGGTACAGCCAGAAGGCAGCAGTGGGTAACATCAACAATTTGATGTTATCGAGTAGGCAAGAGCTATGAAGAGAATTGCAGTTAATTTTGTCTTCATTTGAATTTCATTTTGTTCTGAACATGAGGTCATCTGACCCAGGCCTTGTTTAAGAAAATTGACTTTTGATGTGCTCAAGTGGTAGAATTGGCTTGTATAAATTGGCCTTTGATGTTGTAAAATAACTTTCAATAAACCTTACATAAGTCATTTTATGTTAAATTTATTTAGCTTTTATATAGCATTACAGTTTCTGAGATCAAAATATACTGTTTTACTTTCATAATCAATTGCACAATTTGCCCCAAGCTATTCTCTCCAAAGGCACAACTTACCCCGCACCAGGAGCAAGTTCTGCCGCAGGACCACTTTTTTTTTAGAAAGCCATATTTCTTAAAATCTATATTTCAGATCCACAGTTATGGTTTCCAGGGATGGACAACATCCTGAATTATATGTACATGTTTTATTTGGAAGCATTACTGTCATGGCCTCACTTTAAGTAAAAACTGGCACAACTCACCCCACTCTCCCCTATTAAGACACCTTGTGCATAAGATGACACACCCCGAGCCAGTACCTGGTCCTCAGTCACCACAAACCTTTATAGAATATGATGCTGAACATTAAACAGAAAAAAAAGTGTTGAAAATGAACTCAGTCTTAAACACATTCAGCAGTAATATTAATCAATTTAACACTGATAGATGATGATAATCCCTGCCTGTGTTTCTCTAAAAGTCACCACATGCCAAAATAAGGACAAAACAATTATACATTTTATAATAAAGTACTTGCAAACCTGCTGCCAGTATTTAAATGAAAAATCTACAGTGTATCACCAGTGGGAGGAAGCCACAGTCAGCTTCTTCCTCGAGCATAAATAACCCACATAAAACCCACTTCCTGCTCAGATCTTCTCTCACAGATAAATGACTACAGCTCTCAAGGAGACACCATCTTTTATCTATAAAGAGATAAAGAGAACGTTTCATTATGACGGCTGGTGTAAGACACCTTCTAGGCTTGACCTTGGCCATCGTCAGCTTTGTGGGGACCATTGTCATCTGTGCACTTCCACAGTGGAGAGTCACAAAAATCTTCCAGCAATCGAGCATTTTTGATTCCCAGGTGCTCACTGAAGGTTTGTGGAAAGTCTGTAGTACCTTTAGTGCACAGATTGTGGAGTGCAAAGAGTATGAGAAAACACTTCTGCCTATAAGTCAAGACCTGGAGGTTGCTAGAGCGCTCATTGTCATTGCCATTATCGTTGGTGTCTTTGGGATCCTGCTTGGTGCTGCTGGGAGCAAATTCATCAACTTTGTGCCAGACGAAAGGAAAAGGAGTAAAATAGCTATGGCTTCTGGAGTTGTTTGTCTCATTGCAGGCATCTTTGTGCTAATACCAATCTGCTGGACCACCACCACCACCGCCACCATCCAGAATAATTTCAACCACTTTCTGCCTCATGGCACTCTGGAACTGGGAGCCTCGCTTTATATTGGCTGGATCACCACAGCACTTCTGTTCCTGGGAGGAGGCCTTCTCTGCAGCTCTTTCATCTGCCAAGATGGAACTGACTAAAACGTTAAGTACGCCAACCCTTGCTCTTTGTAAAAAGCCTTATTTACAAAGAGCATTTACTTAGTTACTCATATTAACCCAGACCTTCCCAAAGTGTGGGGCCCACCCCCTGGGGGGGGGCGCAGAGCCATTGCAGGGGGGGCGCAGTATGAAAAGGGGGAGGGGGGGACAAAACGCTTGGAGACTGCTGGCACGGGGCGCCTACAGAAACGCAAAGCAGGAGATGAAGCATAGCTGAATATGTTTCCAAACCAACTTCATTCTAAGCCAAAGACTGGAAAATATGGTGAAGCATATCTTCCCTTTGGTTTCACCTGCACAAGTGCCAAGGTAGGTCTCCCCTGCATAATTGGTTTTCCCTGCGTCGGGAGCACACGCTGGGCTCTTCAAATCACGGACAAACTGTATCCCACATTCTTGATTTTTAGTCCACAAACACTTGTTGTAATGACTAACTACTCCTGACATTTTGGAGATGTTAGCTCTTTATACAGTAAAGTTACAGCGGGATACAAATAATATCAGGCTGATCCTGCCACGATTTGTTCCCTCGGTTCAAATCACGGACAAACAGTATCCCACAGTTGTTTATGTTTTTGAACCCATTTTGCACAGAGAGGCATGTTTTGAAAAATGTATTGATATCAATGTTGAATATTATTACACAGGAAAAAAAACAACTACACGTAAAATAATTACAGCATGACGCCTCTGCCTTTCTAAATAGAGGGACAGTAGCTGCGTGTGTAAATGTAAGCGTGTAAAAGTTGAAGATAGTCAGATTAACAGAAACAGTATTTTGTCTCTATCTGCCATTCTGCAATTCATCTCATGTAAACAATAACGTCGCGCACAGCGTGACGTGAAAAAAGGCACATACCTTTGACGTTGCCTGACAACTCTGTATTCCTTGAGTTTTAAAAAATCTCCGTTTCCGGTGATTCGAAACGCCGTTTACGTGTGGACGAAACAGCTACGTTTTTAAAAATACCCGTGTAGGTGCGGACGTAGCGCAAAAGAGTTAGTAGTTTATTTTCTTACTACCTGTAATTTATTGCAGATTACTTGTATTTGCTTAATTGTTTACTAAATGATGGAGGTGTGAAATAAACCGCAATGGAGCAAAATATGGGTGTGTGTGGTTGGAGGATGTGTTTGTGCGTGCACGCGCGGGGGGGGGGGGGGGGGCGAACATTTTTCTTGTAAAACAAAGGGAGGCCTAGCAAAAAAAGTTTGGGAACCACTGTATTAACCTATGCTTAGAAATCCAGCAGTCTGTTGAACATGAAACAAAGGTTGCATGAGTAGAATAAGAAATTCTAAAATCGAATTAAAATAGGCAGAAATATTGGTAATTTTAGGATGTAAATTGATTCTTGATGTATTTTGTTGTATTTTATAGCACTATAGACACTTTTTCTTTTCATGTTTATTGTTTATGCTGTTTACTATAAAATTATGGACACAGTTTCCCTTTTTTCCTGTGATCTTTGTAAAAATCAAAAGCATGTGCTTTCAAAATATATAAAACATGATTGTGTGGCTTAAATCCAGATCTGATCTTTGACTTTTTCTTTATTAAACTGTTCAATATTGATTATTATGTTATTCATTTGCAGTTGCATTCAGAATATTCTTCTGCAGTATTTGTTTAATTTGGGGGTGGGGGATGGCCTGGGGCGATAAAGTATGATTGTATTGTAACAGTAAAATTGTCACATTAAAATGCCTGGTTATAAGAGCATGAGATCATGTTTTGGAGTTTGGGGAATTTTGAGTTTTGGTTAGTTTTTTTAAAGATGACTTTATGTTGGCTGTTTGTTTTGTTTTTTAAATGCCCTGCAACAGGTAAAGGACAATACGTGTCAGGCTTGACGAACAATGTCATGAACACAAAATACAGGCTGGATGTCATTGCCTTTGGTACAGTGATAGCTAAAAGATTCATCCTTATAAGGTGAAAAGACGTGTCATTGGCTACTCTTATTCAATGGAGAGTGTAAGTGGGTTCACAGAGATGCGACACAATTTTCAGGGTTTGTATTTGAACAATGTCAGCAGCTCAACATGTGGCAAATGAGGGTATTTGGAAGAAAACAGAAATACTGAGGACCTGCTTATTTATTATAATTATTAACTATTCATTTATGTCCCTCCTGACTTCTCTGAGGGACGGGGGCTTGGGATGTTTTTTTGTTGTTCTGTCAAGTCAAACTGTTGATATAACATTCAATAAATAAAGTGTGTTGAACTTTAAACATGCCCAGGAAGAGTTTGGAATGAGTGCTTTGTTTTATTCATTATGAGATATATGATGAGATATTATAAGTGTGTGCTAAAAGGTTTGGTTTGGTGCTTAATATGTTGGTGGCCTTGTGTGGTTGTATTTCTCATACTATATCCTGCTGCAGTGAAACTGGTTTTCACACAGGATATTGTGTTTCTCATCTTTCTGTCTCTGCTTCAGAAATACATTCTGTATGCAATAATTATTCCCATGCATTAAACACACACATAGACTACTGATCTCACACATACATGAAGTTCTTAATCATAGATTCCCCTTTAATTTAAATACAGCATTTCTTCAGAAGCACTGAGATTAACAATATAACAACACAAGACTCCTGGCAATACCGAGTATCTTATAAAAATGTTTTAAAAGCCGTCTTTTTCAGAGCCATCTGGTCCTTCTTGTTAAATGTTGGTTCCAAAATATCCTCAATGGATGAGTATTATGAGAGTTTAGAAGCTGTCATTATGACATGATTTGGGCTAAATTTCTGAGTGACAAATAGCCATGATGTAATGGATTACATTTGATAAAGGAATGGCATTTACCTTTATATCTGACCACTGTATGCTAGCACACACAACACAGCCTGTCTCATAATGAATAAAAAAGAAGCATTAATCCCTCATATTTTCCATGCATGCTTAAACTTTCACATTTACACCATTAATTTCCTGTAGGCTGCATATGATAGACAGTGTTTTTAAAAACTCTGCTTTATTGGTTTGATATTAGAAATTACTGCCCATGCTTTCTGACTGTTTAAAAGCACATCAAATGTTCAGTGCCTAACACAATGAATAAAAAAGTGTCAAGGTTTGCTGTGTGGCAGGCAGGATGTAGGACCCAAGTACAGAACCTGAACACAAATGGTAAACTCAAAGCTTTATTCATTGGGAAAACTCTACACTAATACAAAAAACAAAACCAAAAACAAGAAACTAGAAACATGAGACTTAATCAAAAAACTAGGAAACTAAACTGGGAACAGAAAACTAGGAAATACCAGGTGCACTGAGGAAACACACACAGCACAGAGAGGGTACATATGATGTGCGACATGACAACAGTTAGAGGAAAAACACAGGGCTTAAATAAACAAGGAGTAAGGAGGGAATGGGAAACAGGAGGGAAACACAGCTGGAACTAATCTGACATAAGGAGACCAGGAGGAAGTAAAACTGAATGTAATGAGAACAGGACAAGGAAGTATCAGAACAAAACAGGAAACAGAAGACATACACAGAGACTTGACAAGGAGACACGGCTGACAGGGGAGAACATGGCTGCAGAGTGAACATGGAGCACAGAGACAACACTGTGCCTATTTTCTGTGAAAACAGCTATAGTAAAATCCACTACTTCAATGGACTGATCTATGTAGTGATACCAGCCAAGTGCACTTAATATGGAATTTAACTATAATGAAAATGCAAACATATATTCATGAACAGCTTAGTCAACAATAAAACAGTCCAAGAAGTGAATGTTTTGCTGTTTTAAGAGGAAGGTTATTCTCTCTTTCATGGGGCCAAAGTTTTTACAAGCATTTTTAAGATATTCACACAAGTTTGAGAAAGTCCATTATCTGAATCTGTAGAATAGAATAGAATAGAATAATCCTTTATTGTCATTTTATATGTATAGATTAGATTAGATTAGATTAGATTAGACTTTATTAATCCCTCGGGTGGGTTCCTCTGGGAAATTCAGTTTCCAGTAGCACAGCACCGACAGAAGTTGCATGTCACAGATACAATAAGGGGAACGAGAGTACGGATATAAGCATAAATAAACCATATATACACATATATAAATATAGAATATACAATTTGGATAAATAGAATTGCACATTTGAGTATATTGCACAGTGATTATTGCACAGCCGAATATAAGAAAAAACAAATATTGCACAGTGTAAAAAAGCACTACAGCTCAGTTGTTCCCGCCCTCCTTAGTCCCTCTGTTTCCCCTCCCTCTCCCCTCCAGTGAGGAGTTAAACAGTCTGATGCAGGGCTCTAGAGTGCGACCAATTTGGTCGCAAATGCGACCAAATTTTTCAGTGGTGCGACTAAAAAAAATATTTGGTCGCACCGGTGCGACCAACTGTTCGGGTAACAAAAAAAAAATCTCTGCAACTCTCTGTGTGGTCAACAACAGACACACATTATGCCCCTATCGTGGACTAAACCAATCAGACATAGTCAGGGGCGGGACCTCTCTGATTGGCCGTGGTCCAGTTGAAAGTGCAGGTGGAAGAGAGAGGTGAGTAGCTTGAATAAAGCATATCGATTCATTAACAGATTCCACACAAAGACGTAAACACAGAGCGAGCCGACGCATCAGAATCAGCTTTGTCTTTCTCGGCTTTCTCACCCAACGGCCCGTACGGACACGCTGTCGGAGCTCACCGAGCCCACCGTCCGCGCTGTGTTTACGTCTTTTTGCGCTGATTCTGAGCTGCAGGTTTTGTCTCTCTCCAACCAAAATTCACCGAGCCAGCAGCAAAAGAAGCAGCAAACTACGCTTCACATTTGATCAATGTCATCATGAATTCCCTCTGAGTTTTGCTGTTTTGCTTCCACCACGATAAAATCACACTTCATGCACAGCTCTCTCTCTCTCTCTCTGTCTGTCTCTCGCTGTCTCTGTCTGTATTTCAAGAACAGTGTCCCGTCTCAAATCTCTGTTTTCTGCATTATTCATTCACTTATTACCCACCAGTCTACCGTTGTTTACAGCGCTGTCGGCCGCTGTCTTTTTCTTTTCTTTTTTTTTCACTTAAATGACCTCGGACAAGAAAGCCTAATTTCTGCTGTTCAATACTGAAGAAATTTAAACTTATTAAAATTGTGCAAAATTACAGAATATTGCAGAATATTTTAAGGTTATCTGCTATTAAAGGTCAGGTCAGAAAAATCTCCTTCATGTTTTTCTGTGTTTTATTCTCAGTTACTTTGACACAAAGGCATCTGCTGTGAGGTTCACAATTCTGATGAAGTCTCACATGTATCAGTACTGATAAATAATCAGAATTATAATATTTCTGACTGTCTGAGGAAAATTGAATCGAATGGATTATAGAAATCAGTGATGATACCCAGCCCTAGTGAGCAGCCTAGGCCTGACAGAAGTGGATGTAGCTGTAATAAGAAAAGAACTATTGATAACTTTTCTGTTAAGTTAAGGCCTGATCCGTCTGAAATTCATAGCCAGTGCTCTGACACAGTGCCATCAATCTTTGAATGCTGAAAAAGCACAGTGTATCCAGAAAACACATTATATGCTGCAATAAATGCACTGCCCAAGTGTCCCCTCTCCCCACTGCTTTTCGGCAGCATGCAACAGTAAACAGGTCGTCAGAGGAGCCAAGATGATGATTAAGTTTAACATTTTCGACAATATTGACAAAGTATTTTAAGCACAAGATTGTTAGTTAATAATTTAGAAATTAATATTGTCTGTATGGACTGCAACTTCCCCCTCCCAAAAAAGTGCACATGTAAAACTGCGGTGTTAAGTGATGCGGTTGAAAAATTTGAGTGCGCCTAACTTTTGTGCCGGTGCGCCTAACTTTAAAAAGTTAGGCGCACCGGTGCGCCCATGGCAAAAAGTTAGTCTAGAGCCCTGGTCTGATGGCATGTGGGACAAAGAAGTTTTTAAGTCTGTTAGTTTTTGACTTTGGGAGAAGCAACCTGTCGCTGAATAGGCTCCTCTGATTGTGTACGACCATGTGCAGAGGATGCCCAGCATTGTTCATAATGTCCAGCAGTTTCTTTAATGTCCTTTTCTCTATAATGAAGTTGTGTGTGCTCCACACCAGGAATATATATTTTATTAGGTGCAGGAATAAACAACAAACACGAGAAATATTTACGTATAGGAGGAATAATTAGAAAACAAGAGAAAGGCACACTTTAGAGAATGGGATGCAGAGAGTTTGCAAGCAGTGCAAAGGACTTGGTCTATGTGTGAGTGGCCTGAGTGATAAGGGTTACTCAGATTGGGTCGTGTGTGGGCAGGGGTGGGGTGTGGGGAGGACAGTGTTTGTTAACAGTCTGAATGGCCCAGGGGAAGAAGCTGTTTTTGACCGACGGTCCTGGGTCGGTGACCCAGTGTTTTTGGTTTTGTACTTTTACTTTTGATTTTATTACGAAGTATGACTGTTTGTTTTGGTTTCTGTCCTAGTATTTCATCTTCCTAGTTTTGGTAGTACTTCCTGAGTTCTTGTTTTTAGGTTTTGTTATTTGGTTTCCCAGTGTTTATTCTGTGCTCCCTCTTCTCTGTGTTCCCTCTGTCTGTCCATGGTGTTATTTTGTCTGCTCATGAGTCTACATCTGTTTAGTTCCATGTCTCGTCTGGATCTCTCTGTCTGTCGTGTACTTCCTGTTTTACTTTGTAGGTCTGTGCCTTATGTGTATGCGTTCAGCTTTGTGCTCTCCCTGTCTCGTCAGTGTAATCAGCATCAGCCGTGTCTCCCAGCTGTTTCCTCTTAGCTCTGTTCACCTCTTGTATTTAGTGTCTGCGTCTTTCCTTGCTCGTTGTTGCATCGTACCCTTACTTCCACTGTGTGTTCTGTTTGCCAGCCTGCCAACCTGTTTAGTTTGTTCCCTACTCCCAGTTTAGTTAGTTTTTTGTTCAGTTTCTTCCCAGCAATAAAGCTGAGTATTTTGACTTACTTCTGCCTTCATGAGTCCTGCATTTTGGGTCCTCTCTTCCTGCCTGCCTGCACACAGCCATCACACTGGAGGTGTGGGACCAGATTTACCTGAGGCACCAACCAGAGGGCAGCAGGTCAAACACATGGTGAGCAGGTTGCAAGAGGTCACCTGTGATGGCCCTGGTTTTCCTGAGACAAGAGGTCCTGGCGATGGCCTCCAGGGGTGTCAGAGGGCAGTTAATGATTTTTTTGGGCAGTGTTAATTACCCTCTGTGCAGCCTTCCTGTTCTCAGTCCTGGCCCCTACGTACCAAACACCCAGGCAGTAGGAGAGCACGCTCTCCAATGAGGAGTGGTAAAGGCCAGCAGCAACTTCTGGTCCAGGTTATTCTTCCTCAGTTTACATACTGTAGTAGTCTGTCTGCCATATAAACTGGTGTCGTTAAGTTATTAGTTTTTGCTTTTTAAAATATTTTTCTGTAGTATTTGCTGGCTTTTAAGCATGTTTTCCAATATCATCCAATATGATCATTTACTACAGAAATTACACCATTGCGGTATAAAAAGTTCCTCAAAAATATATCACCACCAAATCTATAATGCACAAATTAGTGCAAACACACATACAATTATAAAAAAGCAAAAGGAAAAACAAATATAGTACCTTTAAACTTTACAATAAAGGTGACTGAAAAATTTGCAGTGTTTTTCTTAGTGTGTGTGTGTGTGTGTGTGTGTGTAAACCAGTCAGCTTCTCCTTTAAGAACAAAAAAATGCCCACACATATATAGATTAATTCCTGCTTAGCACTTTCACAATTAAATTACAGTACCCAAGAGCACACCAGCTTTCCACTTTGAATTGATCGACAGAATTTCATCATGACTACTAGTCTAAGGCAGCTTCTATGCTTGGCCTTGGCCACCATCAGCTTTGTGGGGAACATCCTCATCTGTGCTCTCCCACAGTGGAGAGCCACTGAAGTATTGTATGAAGTGGATCCCTTTGAATCTAACGTCACTATGTCTCAGATGTTCTTTGAGGGTCTATGGAAGTTCTGTGCATCAACCTCCAGTGTACTCCTGACTCGGTGCAAAAGGTATGAGGAAATGCATGTGTCTATAAGTCCAGACCTGAAGGTTGCCAGAGTGCTCATCGTCATTGCCATTATCACTGGTGTCTTTGGGATCCTGCTTGGTGCTGCTGGGAGCAAATTCATCAACTTTGAGTCAGACAAAAGGAAAAGGAGTAAAATGGCTATGGCTTCTGGAGTTGTTTGCCTCATTGCAGGCATCTTTGTGCTAATACCAGTTCGCTGGACCACCACCACCACCACCACTACCATCCAGAATAATTTCAACAACTTACTGCCTCATGTCTCTCTGAAGATCGAACTGGGAACCTCTCTTTATATTGGCTGGATCACCACAGCGCTTCTCTTTCTGGGTGGAGGCCTCCTCTGCAGCTCCTTTATCTGCAGGGATGAAACTGACTAAAAAATTATGTACTTCAACGCTCACTCTTTTTAAATATGGCCTTACTTATCTAAATTTGTAAAAAAGAAAATTGTGTTTTCTGTTCTGTGTCCAGTTCTGCTGATACAACCAAATTTCCCCTTGTGGGACAATTAAAGGATTAATCTATTCTATTCTATTATATTCTATTCTAAAAAACAAAAAACAAAAAAAAAACCCCATCAACTTAGCAGTCTGTTTGGAACAAGACAAATGTTTTATGACATTTTTTACTTTGGTTTGTCCTTGAATGACTAGAATAAGAAAATCTAAAATCTGATTAAAATAGGCAGAAATATTTGCAATTTGAGTGTGTAACTTGCTTCTGGATATTTTTTTTATTGTATTTTATATCATTATAGACATTTTGTCATCTTTATTATTTATCCTGTTTACTATAAAAATGTGGACACTGTTTTCCTTTTTTTATCTTTGCAAAATCAAAAGATCCAAAACTGTTATAAAGCATGACTGTATAGCCAGTGGTCTGGGCCTGATCATTGACTACCATTTCTTTATTAAACTGGTTCAGTATTGATGATTATGTTATTGATTTCCATTTTGAATATTTTACTGCAGAATTTGCTTGAATTAGAATGAAAACAAAAAAGCAGTTCAATTCATCTTTATTTACATAGACCTAAATCATAGCAATCACCTTAAGATGTTTTATATTCTAACAGACAGCCCCCTATAAGCAAGCTCTTGGCAACTGTGGGAAGGAAAAACTCCCTTTTAACAGGAAGAAACTTCCAGTAGAACCAGGCTCATGGAGTGGCGGCGATCTGCTGCAACCAGTTTGGGTCAAGGTGTCAAGATCTGCAAGGTGCAGACCATGTGGGACAGAGAGAGAATCCAAATGCTGACGTTTGCAGGCAGGAAGGAGTTAATTGAAGGCCAGCCGTTTATTCAGGCTGGTTGTCAAAAAAGTACAAAAATAAAAACACAAAACTGAAATGAGCAACTAAACAGAAAACCTAAACTTGGTAAAACACTAGAAACCTGAACTATTAGGAACTTGCAGACATAAGTGCAGGAGAACAGGACAGAGGAAAACAGACAATAAATTCCCTGAAGGGTGATTAGGGAAGTGGAAACACAAGGGAATACGTCAGGAATAAAAATTGAACACCATCCATATGAGACAAAGATTATCAAAATAAAACTACAAGCAGCATGAACACCAAGCTTTAGACAAGGACACGTGGGCTTGAGACTAAGGGTGCAGACACAAACTAAACACCAAAACACAGCAACACGAGCTGATTAACCAACCTTCAAAATCAAACAGAACCTGAACTGAAAGAGGTCACCTGAGAGACTGGAGTAAAAGACATGGACGAGGAGAGGAGAAACCCGAGTCCCGTGAAAGAAAAGCACAATAAAAAGCCAAATAAAAAGAAATATTTTTTAAACAAGGCCAAATGATAAAAACATTGTTGTGAGCCTGACCAAGAAGTTTTGGTCTTGGTCGGCTTAAGTGGTTGTATTTCTCACGCTATATACAACTGCAGTGAAACTGGTTTTCACACAGGATATTGTGTCTCTCATCACTGACTCCTGCTTTAGAAAAACAATCCGTATGCTGTCATTTTTCACATGCATTATACAGAGAGAGAAAGACCACTGAGCTCACACGTTAGATGACGTCGCTATGGTGTGACAATAGCTCTGAAATAATGGAATGCATTTTACACACAAATGGCGCATGCCTTCAAATCTGACCAATGCTCCTGTTTAGTGACAAACACAATGTAGTCTCTTTCTCATAATGAGTAAAATGCAAGTATTCATTCTTAACACTTTCCAGGCATGTTTTTTTAGTTTCATACTATCATCATTTTTTCCTGTAGGCTGCATTGCAATGACCCATAGGAACTAGGTGTCTGCATTTTTGGTTTTTGTGTCATGCTTTATTCTACACGAGCTGATTTGTTGCATGAGCTATACTTGGGCCCAGTTAGTTTGCCTATGAACGCTCACTCTGCAGGTCTTTCTGCAGCAGGTCTCTCTTTTGCTCACTGTCCTGATTTGGACACCAGCTTTCTAGACTACCTCTGCTCAGCTATAACCAGTGTTTTACTCTAAAGACCTAATGACATTTTGCTGTAATTATGTTGTATAAATAAATTACCATATACTAGACACTACCTTGTCCAGTCTCCCAATGTTTCGTTGCAATTTATGAGGCAGTTTTTGACAAATAGGAGCTTGTCTTTTGCAATTTAGCTTTCTGAAGTAGTTGGATATGCATCTGTAATGTGCTTGATAGCCAAAAACTGACTTCTTGTTTTGAAAGTGTTAATCAGTCATGTTAGCATCCATGTGGTTCAGCACTCTGTTATTGTGCAGCTTGTCCCGATAAAGGCACACTCTGCTTCACTGAGAGACTCTGACATGTGGTAGAGAGTAGAGAGTTCTAAGTTTAGGGTCTCAAGAGTTGGGAGTTCGTCCTTGTAATCGGAAGGTTGCCGGTTCGAGCCCCGGCTTGGACAGTCTCGGTCGTTGTGTCCTTGGGCAAGACACTTCACCAGTTGCCTACTGGTGGTGGTCAGAGGGCCTGGTGGCGCCAGTGTCCGGCAGCCTCGCCTCTGTCAGTGCGCCCCAGGGTGGCTGTGGCTACAATGTAGCTTGCCATCACCAGTGTGTGAATGGGTGGATGACTGGTTGTGTAAAGCGCTTTGGGGTCCTTAGGGACTAGTAAAGCGCTGTACAAATACAGGCCATTTACCATTTATTTGAGTGTCTGAGTAATTTCTATAACTGTTGAGTCCATTTAAGGAGCTAGGAAAGAAAAGTGTTTCTTAAAAACGTTTCATTTTGGATGCTTTCTCCGGCCCACAACATTCAATCTTGGTGATTTCATCCTTTGAAGCTCTATTTTCATCATGTATGTCAATAATTAATTGCACTCTACTGAAATTTTTGCTACAACTCCTCTAAAATGTTTAGCACATTGAACTGTGTAGTCCACAGTCTGCCTTTGTGTTTTGCTTTTAAACAGGAGTTAAGCAAGAGGATGCCTGAGGTACTAGTTGCATTAGATAATTAGCAGATGTAACAAAAATGTCTGCAGGTAATTGTGTTTGTTTTAAAGAATATTTTCATGCCGAGCAGAAATTTAAAGAGGTAAAACTTTAAAATGTATATTCTATCTTAAGAAACTGATATATTCACTGCATATTTGTACTTTTTTTTACTACTGTGTGATGAGTCCAGAATTTATTTCTATTCTTCATCATTTTCTTAAACTTTAAATTAGAGAACATAAGTTTCTCTCAGACACTGCACACTCTACATAAATCATTTCCATTTGTAGCTTAGACGCGTTTGAATATTCATTTTATATTTACAGATGGCTCACAAGCAACATCTTTGAAGACTATATTTACATTTTAGGAATTCTTTTGTTATGTAACCTGCATATGTGGTGCAAGAGATCATTTGTGGGGTCAGACGTTTTGATTCCACAAGCGACAAGTTCATTCACATCAAATGGTTTCTCCACTCTTCCAATATGATGACTAACAGCTATTGTGTTTTGTGAGATTGTTTTTTACCATTTCTATGGTATTCTATTCAGTTAAGTTGTGTTTTCTATTCTATTGCATCGTTTTTTTCTATTTGCTGTTGTTTTCTTAAGTTGCATTTTATTTGACCTTTCAGCTCCTTTGTAGTTACATAATTCATCAAAATTAGATTAGCTGCCAACAAATAAAGATTTGAATTTGCAAAATGAACCACTGAGTATATCCTGTTACAATGTGGGCAAAAACTGCCTTTGTACTACAAAGGAAATAAGTTCTAATAAAGTTCTAGCTAAAAAAAACAAAGAAAAAAAGAAACCCACACCGCACCCACACTGGAAATAGGTACATAAGATTTATTTATTTTCAAAGCTGACAAGTGTGCTGGGAGTGTAATTCTGGTCTGCAATCTAGGGCCCAAAGGCACAATGGCCAGAATTATCAGCCTGAATAGAAATTGTCAAAGGTGGTCACTCAGAGGAAGAAGAAGTCAATCATATTAGTTTTGCATCTTCTTAAGAGATCTTGACCCACTTTAATAGGCTTTGTGTTAGTGGGGAGTGAGTTTCCTCTCCAGATACTATGTGCTTTCATCAGGTTGGCCCCCTCTTAATTGCACAGTAGTTCTTTCTTCAACCAGCTACTCCTGTGCTCTGTGCCCCCTTGCTTCCTATTATCTCTCCACCAGATTTATCTTCTTCTACTCCTCCCTCTCTTCATCCTCCTTCTTCTTTGGTTCATAATGGCTGCTGACATCCAATAAGGTGCATTACTGCCTCCTGTAGGGTTCTGTAGTCATTTAATTTCACTAACCAGTGACTCTGCTTCTAGATCAGCAGAGTCAAAGACTTAGAGCAAAAACTAAGGTATTACTGTTTAAATTACATGTCATTTTCCTATATTAAGAAATCTCAGCTAAATGTGTAGTTAAACTTCTTTTCACAGACAGAAAGGGTAGTTTAACTGGTCCAGCGCACTTAAGATTTCAAATGAAATGTATGCGACCAATGACATAAAATTATTATCATGTTGATTAATCCTCTTATTTAGTCCCGTCACTTTAAGAGAACTCAATAGTCCTTCCATTGCTGTGTCAATGTCTACCCACTTCAGCATACTTTCTGCATTATAAGTACACGACCAAGTCAGCATAACTTCTGTAAAAAGTCTTGTCTTTCCCTAATGAATATCCTACGCGACAGAAGAACATGCTTAACTGTCTCGGTCTCATTCACATAGAACAGATTGATGTTTCCCAGTGTTTAATGCTTTGTGGATTAACACCACTTATCTCTCTAAGAAGTTGGACTTGGATCACAAGGGGTCAAGTAACTAGTCACAATGTTGGAGTCTTGTTCATTATCAGAACTAATTATTCTGTATACATACCTTTATTCGAACTTTGTGAACTTTTATACATATCACTGTACATTTTTATCTGTACAAAAGAACTTTGGTTGCTTATGTATATAGTACTACTTTGTGTCTATATTCCTCTTGCTATGAGAGCTGCATAACACCCAAATTTCTCATTCGTGGGATTATGAAGGTTTATTCTATTCTAATCTAATCTATTCTTTTCTATTCTATTATAGAGATGATCCCCAAATCCATTACAATCGGCTACTTTGTCTACCTTACTTCAAATAGCTGAAAGCTGGACTACAGTGGAATCTCCACTCCTACGTGGGTGTGGCCACAGAAGAGCTTAAAAAAAGCAAATGCATGCAATATAGTGCCAATACTTTGGTAGTTCCTAATACTAGTCATTTGGGGCAAGTGTTGGTCTCATAAAAATTTCAAAGCAATGTTAATCTTTTTCTTTCTTGAGTAATATCATGACACATATGAGATGATTTTGCTGTCACTGGTCACATGTATTAAGAAAAAATTTGGAAAAGAATGAAATGGCATTCAAACCATCTATTTCTCCTTACTAATTAGCAAGTCTATTTTCCATACAATTCCATAAAGGGAAATCAAAAGCTTCTAATTTTCTTTCCACAAATGTAGATTTGGTACTGTGTGAGATTTGTTTTTTGAGGGTGTTTTGGGTCCTCCAACCTAAGGAGGTCAGCACCTTATATGGCAACCCTAAGGGATTCGGCTGTGAGTGTGTGTGATTCCTAGATACACTTTAAAGCACTCTTTAAAACACAGCTGAGCTTGATAAATGCAATTTTTCATCTCACTCAGTCATTCACAAGAACAGACAGTTTCAGTGTAAAAACGCCTACATCTATTGACATCTATTAACCTATGAGCTACAGGTATCGGTTGACAATGAGCTCACTCTGAAAGTCATGTGCGTCATTTTTCTAGCATTGTTCATTTGGTAAATCCCTGTTTGGTATTTAGTATCACCCAAGTAAATAGTGTTCTCATAAATATGCCAGTTCGAAAAATTCCTTTTATTGTTTCACAGAACATAAAAAATTGATGACATTGGTGGTAATCTGTATTTCTGTGTAACTCGTTTTGGTGTTTTTTGTTGTTGTTTTTTTCCATTATATTGGCCTTTGTTATGCACATGAAACTGCTATCTTTTCTACAAGTGTTGAAACAAGCTGGTTGGGTGACATTTCTTCAATAACCTGTTTTGCCTTGCATACAGCACTAGAAAAACACCTCCTCTGTCACCTCCTTTAAAATTTTAACCACTGAGCAAGGAACTCACATCTCCTCTGAGTGATCAGCTGAAACAACTACCTGCTGAACTTTTGTTTCGCACACAAAGCTCTCAAGGACGCTCAATCTTTTTTCTTTGACGGGATCAACATGGTTGCTGGTTGTAGACAGCTTCTTGGTTTATTTTTGGGAGTCATTGGCTTTCTTGGATCGATCATCACCTGTGGACTCCCACTATGGAGAGTCACCGCTTTCATTGGTGCCAACATCGTCACTTCTCAGGTCATCTGGGAGGGTCTGTGGATGAACTGTGTGACCCAGAGTACAGGCCAGATGCAGTGCAAGGTTTATGATTCTATGCTAGAATTAGCTCAAGACCTGCAGGCTGCCAGAGCACTCACTGTCATCGCCATCATCGCTGGAGTTTTTGGGATTCTGCTTGCGGTGGTTGGAGGCAAGTGCACAAATTTTGTCGAAGACGAAGTGCAAAAGAGCAGAGTGGCAGTAGCTGCTGGAATTGTCTTCATCATTGCCGGCCTCTTGGTGCTTATTCCAGTCTGCTGGACCGCTAACACCGTCATTCGTGATTTCTACAACCCTACCCTGATTGCTGCACAAAAGAGAGAGCTGGGAGCATCTCTCTACATTGGCTGGGGAACTGCAGGGGTGCTGATCCTGGGAGGGGGCCTGCTCTGTAGCTCCTGTCCCCCCAAGGATGTCACTGATTATGACGTTAGGTACTCCAAGGCTCGCTCTGTGGATAGTCATAAGGAATATGTTTAGATAGCGAGCATTCTGCTGGATATCTTAAAGAGTCCACCTTTTAGAATTACAACGTCTGTGATTAAAATAAGTAGAAATATTTAGAGTATGACTGTGTAACTTAAGCTTTTTTTCTTCAAAATATACACACATGCAGTATTTTCAGCCTGTTTTTGAATATATCTGTTGTTTTTATGTTTTCTACCACCAGAATTTTTTTTACATTTTTATTTTCTGTTCTTTTTTATATCAATATGGGATACTTTCTTTCAGGGTTATGTCTGAAATCTGATGCTTGTTTAATTAAAACCATTGTAAATCCGTATTGACACCTTTGTAACTCTAGACCTCATTTTTTGACTGCTTTCTCTGTTAAACTAGTGGAATACTGATGGATATATATATATATATATATATATATATATATATATATATATATATATATATATATATATATATACATATCCATATATCTATGTATTATGGCTGACTGTATTGCAATAAAATTGTATATATGTGCATGTGACATTGCTTGTGTTTTTTTTTGTTTTTTTTAATTTCATCATAAGACGAGTTACACTAGTGACAAACAGTAAAGAAATTCAAACAGAAGATCTGGTTTTGCGAGTGTTCTTGAAAGAATCTTTACAAACAGGTTTTGGGACATTTCCTTCTCATCAAAGATCCTGAAAAACAGACACTGGATGTTAGCATTTATGTAATGCTATTTAGTATGAGTTCATTTCTTTATTTAGTTTTGTGGATTTCTGAATTAAACACAAAAATCACGATAAAAAATATTCTTAAATACAGCACTGAAAACTTGGCTCTTTGTATCTGATGTTAAAAAACATTTAAAAAAAATAATGTGTAGCATTTTTAGTGAACGCACATTAAACTTGACACAACCAGTGTGTCAGTTCCTTTAAAATCCTTATTGTCTCAGACAGTAGATATAAAGTTGAGCTAATTATAAATAGGAAGAGACTTTATTTAGTCCCACACGAGGGAAATTTGAAAGACAGAATGAAAAAGTGAATTAGAAATATACTAGAAATTTTTTTAAAAAAAGAATATTGTGCAAAAAATACTATACTATGTAGATATGTAGTATATACAGTAACATATATGTACATAATGTGCAGTGGGACCGATAGTAATACACATGTAATACACTTAAACAGTACTTATCCTATGTGGGTATTGTGCTCTCTGTTGAAGCACCTGTGATAGCTCTTCATCTTACACCATGGTAGTAACAATCTACTGCTGAAGGAGCTGCACAGGGACTCCACAGTTGTATGCAGGGGGTGAAAGGTGTTGTCCATAATGGACATTAGCTTGGCGAAAAATGATTTTGAGCTTGATGAAAAGGTTTCATTTTCTGCCACACAGGTTTACATAAGTGTGTGTTCTCTTGTGTGGTACGGGGGTTTTGCATATTTCGAACAGGTTTTTCTGCACAGTGTGCTATTCGAGTGAAACTCCTGTCCTGTCCTCTCCCAGGAAACTGTTCCACCCTCCTTCTGTTTCACATATTCTGCATGCGCACATTATTCAAATACATTAGTTGCGTGTAGAGGCCTCTGACCTAACACATGTATTAAGTTCTTAATCAAATTAAATCACCTGTTAATCAAATGCAGCATTTTCGCAGAGGTATTGTATGTGACAGATTAACATCAGAACAGACCGTTGGTAGGTGTTGGTTTATACCTCTGTTTCTTCTGCCTACTTCATAGCTGTTGTTTACAAAATGTTCTCATGAGGCAAAGATAATGAGCGAGGGTGATGTCATTGCCTATTCATTTTCTCTCTCTCTCTCTCTCTCTCTCTGTCAACTTCCACTCCTTTATTTTTTCTACAGAGTAGGTGTGGCACTGTCCACACCTGTCCAGTAGCACATAGGCTTCTGCTCAGGTGACAAAAAGAACGAATGCTCTCAGGTGCTGAAGTAAAAAGTAAAGAAGGAAGAGGCAGAAAGGCATGGTATAAAAGGGGAGGGACATATGCTGTAAACAAATGAAGTGAGGCTTAAGTAAGACACGCCTCGATCCCAGTAGCAAAAAACTGTAGGCAGGACAACAACTGAAACAGACTAGGCTCTCCTGAGATACATAGTTTACAACACTGCAACAGTAGCAGGAAAAGGTACGCACAGTACGCACATGTTGAGGAGGACTGACAAAGAAACACTCACAGAAAGATACAAGAGAAGAGCAACCAGAGGAAAAGACGAGCAAATGCAAAAGAGACTCAGCAGAAATCAAGAAAGGCAGCAAGTCACCTTTTAAAACTCTGCAAGGATTTTACAAAAAAGATTTTTTTTTCTCCAGACCTACATTATGGCCTCGATGGGGATGCAGATGCTGGCCGGCGCCCTGTGCCTTCTCGGTTGGGCAGGGGTCATCGTCATCTGCTTACTGCCAATGTGGAGGGTCTCGTCCTTTGTGGGTACCTCCATCGTCACCTCCCAGATTTTCTGGGAGGGTATTTGGATGGCCTGTGTGGTCCAAAGCACAGGTCAGATACAGTGTAAACCTTACGAGTCCCTCCTTGCCCTCAGCAGTGACATGCAGGCTGCCAGAGCTCTCACTGTCATTTCAATCACTGTAGGTGCAGCAGGACTCATTATGGCCTTTGTTGGAGGAAAGTGCACCCGCTTCTTGGATGAAACTGGAAATGGGGCAAAGGGCAAGATGGCTGTTGTGGCAGGAGCAGTGTTGATGGCTGCAGGTCTGTTCTGTTTGATTCCTACATCTTGGGTGGCTGGGGCTTTAGTGAAGAACTTCTACAGTGCCTACAATGATGCTCAGAAGAGGGAGATTGGTGCCTGTCTATACATTGGCTGGGGAGCATCTGTTTTGCTTGTTCTGGGAGGCGGTTTGTTCATCAGCTCTGCACGCCCCATAAAAGCCCATGACACAGAGAAGAGGACATCTGTGCGTTACCAGGTGGTTCGCTCCTACAATGGGTCCAACCTGGGGGGTTCTCATCGCAGCAGGGCGCCATCAGCAAAGTCACTGCCTATTGGAGTGGACTACCCCAGGCCTCATGGCTATGAGGGAGTGACTTCAAAGCCCCAGCAGTACCCAAGGCCTCCATCCTATCAGGATATGTCTGAGCAGGGCTCAAAAGAGGAGTCAGAGAAATCATGGGCACCTTCAACAAAGTCACAACTGAAAAAGGCAGACTCGACAAAATCGAAACACAGTGATGTACCATCTACAAAGTCTCAGCTGAAAGAAGGAGAAATGGAAGACACCTTATCAGTTAAGAGTGACGGGGAAGATTTATCCTCAAACCCACCAAAGACATACTTATAATATAATTACACATAATTAAATATGTGTAATTATGTTGACACAAAAGACAGTTTCCTATACTGCTATTTATAAGTTGCCTTTTCTTTGTTTGTGAGTGTGTACTGACTTTATTTGGGTATAAATATACTCCATGATGCTTCCTTTTTAAAGGATGAGATAGAAAAGTTCAGGAGTACATTTATCAACATACCAAAGAAATGTGTGAAGAATGCGACAGTTAACTTCTAACAAATTCCTATTTAAACACTGTTACTGTAAATGTGAAACATTAATTTGCTACCAGATATCTTTTTTTTTGGTGTTTACCTCAGACTTTTAAAGTTCTCGTTTAAAATGGGCAGCAGGGTTTTACCTTTGAGTAGACACATATTTTATTAGACACATACACATTATATATTATACATTAATTGAAAGCATTACATTATTGAATGTGCTCTTTGGTGAATATTTCTATGAAGAAATTCAATTATTGAAAATACAAAGTTTTGTTGTTTTGTTATTTTAATGATCATGAGATTTGGCACAGTGAAACGTCATTGCACTTTGTTGACTGATACTTTTGCATTTGCTGTTCAATAAATGACTGTGAGCTGATCTGAAAAGTATCCAGCTAATTTTTACATAATGTGAGGCATGAGGTGAAAAGGGGCCTTTTAGAATCCCCCTGGACTCTCAGTCCTGTTCCTGGCTATTAAAAGCCACAAGACAAACTGGTTTGGCAGAAAGTAAAGTTACAGGCAGGTGTGCAGTGTTAAAAGAGGAAGCATTGTGTGTTTGTTAAGGATTCAACATTTAGTTTCAGTGAATCATGCTTGTATCATGTGATCATGCATGTTGTTTTAATGACTTAGTGATATTTTATAGAAATATGCATCTGTCATGTTGTATCATGTACTAAAGCTTTCTCTAAGATTATGCCTGTTGCAAGCATGTCTTAAAGCATGTTTTAAGACCTGATATGACTTCACTTGTATAATCTACACTGTACTACAAAAGCATTGCACTACTCTACACATCACCAGATAAGCATCCTCTTGCCTTCCCAGAGCTCTTCTTACTCCTCAGCTTCAGCTCACATGGTTTTGCATTGACGATTGTCATGGTGATTTCAGTAGGCCATGCAAATGAATCTATCTGGTGGTAACAGAAGTTGTTTTTTGAGCGACTCAGTAGGTAACCTGGTAACCTTTTTCTGCAGAAAGCAGGAAACATGATTAGGAGTGATCATATTTTGTATTGCAGATTTTCCCTCAAGCAACATTTGCATGAAAGGGCTGAAAATTCAGTATGATTAAAACAAACAAAAAAAAAGTGGCTAAACTGGATTTTACCTGGTCTGTTGACATTGCACAGCTTTCTCATGACAGCAACAGAAATGTGACTAAAACTAAGAGCTCAAGAAATCTCAACCACATCACAAAATTCTGCAGAGGTGAAGGAAAGTGAGATTGAAAACAAGATAATCTACATATGTAAACTGACCTTAAATCAACTTTGCATCATGCAAAACTTGACAGCCTGCAGACAATCTCACAACCTTGACATTGTCAAACAATTAAACATTCACACATCCAAGAGAAAGAGCAAAATTAGGACTTACTATTAGGGCAAAAGGTAGGAAATGACTTATATATTATTTGCTTTTTATTCCAAAGACCTCTTCAGCTCATAATGCACTGCGATAAACCCAGAGAGAAATATGACCAATAACAAAATGGGTGACTGATAAGCAGTCATCCAGCCAGAGCCTACAGATGGATAGTGCATGCAGAGCAGCACTGCTATATCAGAGACAAAGATGTGAAATTTTCTGCATAAATGGACTAGCAGGAATACTGAGTGATACTTTAAACGTTGTTTTTTTTTTTTTTTTTTTAAAACAACATTTGATACACATTGCTGTTTTGTCCTTCAAAAAATGCAGCATGGTTCGAGCTTGCTTACACTGCCACCTGTTCTCCTTTTCTTCTTCTCTCTGGCTCCCACCCGCAAATCTTTTTTTTTTTTTTTTGCTCTATAGCCAATTCATACACTCTAGGCTCACTCAAAAGTTATTTATTACATTTTATTGCATTCTTGTGTTTGTCTTTAGTCTAATACAATGTAACATTTGAAATAAAGGAAGGAGGGAAAAAAAAGTTTTAGTTTAACTTTTTTTGTGATTTGTGTCCACTACTGGATGAATGGAATGGAATAGATGAATAGGCTGGGTCTCACAAGGATATGAACACTGGTTGTATGTCTTCAAAAATGTAAAATTTTAGAAATCCAGCCCAGTGACCCAAG
Organism: Pelmatolapia mariae; assembly: GCF_036321145.2. Taxonomy (NCBI): domain Eukaryota; kingdom Metazoa; phylum Chordata; class Actinopteri; order Cichliformes; family Cichlidae; genus Pelmatolapia; species Pelmatolapia mariae. Next base: position 16,576,862 of record NC_086236.1, read on the forward strand.
CAAGAATTTAGAGATTCACTGCTCAAGACGTCCATATGAAATGCACACTGACCATTAGGCTTTCAGTCACCTAAAACTGTATCTGATGCTGTATATAATATTGTTAAACTGGGTCAGGTCATTGGTAAAACATCTACACTTCATCTTGGTTGCTTAACATAAAATCCACCGTGGTGGTGTACATAAGCATATTTGTCCAATTTCTCATCAACTTGACTAGTTTTAAAATTTAAAACAAATAGCAAATAAAGTTTTAAGCACAAAGGGGATAGCCTAACATTTGAGCCAACTGAATCACCAAATTAGAAAATGCAACCTCATAAACTCACTTATTAGTGGATGGCAGATATTAATGCACAAGAGACACAGTTACAGACACAAGTTATACAACCATTTATTTAGAAAATGGTTCATTTACTTTCAATAAGGAAAAGTCTGTTACTCAGTTGCAAGATACGCATTTGGTTGAAAGCAGCTTTCCATCTTTGAGCCTACTTAATTCTGCAAATGCAAAAATCAAGCCTTCCTTTTTAATCTTACGTCAATTTTATCCAGTTTTTGTTTCTTCTCTAATAAGTCTATTTTGCACCTTTGCTGGTGTGATTTTAAACCACCATACACTTTTGTGATATATGTATAATTATAGTTTCTTGTAGAGATATACAGCGCCAGATATGTAGCCATCCTCGTACTCCGACACAGCTCTCTCCCAATTTTCCACCTCTGTGACCTCTACACAAGTCCAAAGCCCCTCGTTCTCCATCTGCCTGAGCTCAGAGTCAAGAAAGCCTTTGTACTCCAGATTGTCCTGGTTACTTCTGGTAGTCATGCAAATGTAGCCACCTGGTGGAAAGAGGTGACAGTGCAGTAAGTGATGAGAGCTCATCTTCAGTAAAGTGATGGGAGACTGTAGGTCAGACAGCACTGAAACAACAACAACAAAAACACAACAAAAACATATTCACACCTGGTTTGGTGGACTTGCACAGATCTCTGACCACAGCAGGAGGGACATGACCAAAACTTAGTGCTCCAACAATCACAACCACATCAAACGAATCTACTACAAAAGGTAGAAAAGGGGAATTAGTGCTTTAAGGATAAGGCATGTAGGCTTGGACTTAAAACATGGACATAATCTTTTAACATGAAAGTATGTCCTTATAAATGGTAAATGGCCTGTATTTGTATAGCGCTTTACTTAGTCCCTATGGACCCCAAAGCGCTTTACACTACATTCAGTCATCCACCCATTCACACACATTCACACACTGGTGATGGCAAGCTACATTGCAGCCACAGCTGCCCTGGGGTGCACTGACAGAGGCGAGGCTGCTGGACACTGGCACCACTGGGCCCTCTGATCACCACCAGTAGGCAACGGGTGAAGTGTCTTGCCCAAGGACACAACGACCGAGACTGTCGGAGCCGGGGCTCGAACCAGCAACCTTCCGATTACAGGACGAACTGCCAACTCTTGAGCCACGATCGCCCCTATATGAGGACAATGACCTCATTTGACAGCATGACACAAAATTCATAATTTAACAACATATAAAACACTTTCTTGAGCAGAAATAAGGACAATTTCCTAATATGAGTACACAGGGTTACAATGACAATGACATAGGAAAGCAATAACAGGTAAGTGTTGTATAAAATATAAAGATAAATAATATCATATGACAATAACAGTAATTCTTTTACTTTTTAAAATTATGATTTTAGATTTTATAACAATTAAAAAACCGTGAAAACAATCACTTGAAATGCGACAATTTTAAAATAGCTCTGAAAAATAGAGGCACACAAGCGCTAATTAAAAGCATCTTACCTGAGAACCGAAAATTAAATTACACAGTAATTAATGACTTGGATGAAATAATAAAAAAGCTTTAAATACCCCACTGGATAGGCAGTGGCTCATCTCCCAGCATGATTTGCTTCGAATCCTGGTACAACCCGCTCTGTCTTGCCAACTCCAACATAGCTTTGCTTCCATCTATACCCACAAACTTTCCAAATCCAAGTTTCTTCAACTGTGCAACATGTTTAGGTTGTTATCAGACACATTGTTATTAAGTTGTAGAATCAAGAAAGAAAAGGTCACCACATTATAAGAAATTTCTAGACATTTATTTAGACTGAAAAAGATCAAATATCAACAATGTTTTCAAAAAAGGATTTGTCAGATATTAAATTGCAAAGCACTTCATTAAGACTGCACATTTACAGTTTCTCCCTGAGGCCATCTGTTCTTTTTCTATTTTACCTGTGTGGCCACCAGTCCTGTACCACAGGCCACATCCAATACGACGGCACCTTCACGATCTCCACTGAAATGGGAAGAGATGCAGTTTGCTGCCAGAGTTGGTGCACGGTAATCCAGGACAGCCACATCCTACTCAAAAACATGAACAGTTACCCATTAATTATGTATGAAACACATACATAACATTGTTCCATCATTTAAATCCTATAGAACTGTAATTTGTACTCTTTTACTTTATATTACATAGGTAACAATAAATTTCACGACATTGTATTTTCAGATGCATTTTCTTCTTATAATAAACTTGCACTGTGCTAACAATTTCTTTTATTTACCTGGAAAAAAGTACCAATATTTTTACTATTATCCATTAGATAGCCATCCAAAAGATTAGTACGTGTCAAACATAGCTAAAAAATTACAGTAGACTAAAGGTTATACCAAACAATACAGCAGAGTGACAAATGTAACATTAGTGCCTAAAATTATAACAATACAGACAAGATTTAAGCATGTAAACTACAAGGAACTAGAATAGAAAAACAAGCCATATAGGCAGTGATGTGGCTAATAATAAAAAACAGCAAGTATTAGTAAAATATAAAAGGTAAGGTTATCTCACCTGATCATAGTTCTCTGCCCAGGAGTTGTAGAAGGAGACCTTGTCCCTTGATGTTGTATTTTTATGAGCTGATAGAATAACTGCTTTCACATTTTCAAATGTGTTAGCCACAGCTGACATTATATACACACCTGCTGAGAAGAAACAAACATAGGCCGTTTATCAATGCCCAAGTACGCGAGTACGTACTCGCGTTCTCGGTGAGTACGTACTCGCCGAGAACGCACGGGAGTACGTACCCGCCGAGAACGCGAGCACGGACTCGCGATATGTACAATTGGAACACCAGCGTACGTGATGATGTCACAGGTCCGGAGTTTTTACTGCCGTCCCCTCTTAATTTAACTGTGAGTAACATGTTATGAAGCTTAACTTTAATCACAGCCAAACCGGTTTACTCAGGAACAAATAAAACACTGAAATAGATCACTTCTAAATGTTAATGTTTGGTTTAAGTGACTTATATATCATTTTTAACCTCAGTAGTGAAACCTCTATTAATAAAAATAGTGTACATGTACATACGTGTACATACCTTAATAAAAACAAGCAGGTGAGATGTTAGAACGCTTTTATTTCTATTCTAGTGGACACTCAATACTATAGACAACTGCTGGAGTTTCTTTAACCTGAGTAGTGAGACGTCCGCGGGGGGGGGGGGGGGGGGTTGAAAACGATGTGCCGGGAGTCCGCTGTTGAGTTTTGGACGAAATGCATTCTGGGATATATAGCTGTCCCAAGTCCACACCGATGCATGCTCGATGAAACGGGCGGATCGAGAACACATCCGGGACTTTTTCGCGTTCTCGGCTTGATGCGTACTTCGAATTGGAACAGTACTTGGTCTCCGACTGATGACGTATCACGAGTACACGAGAACGCAAGTACGCACAAGTACGCATATTGATAAACGCCCAAAGTCAAGCAAAATCATAACAACAAGAGACTCCAAGTGTGCATACACATTACAGAAACAGTCTTCATATACAGGCAGCGTACATTCTTTGGTTCATTTTCTAGCAAATTTAATTTTTTGTTTTGAGATTTTAATTGCTCTGTCAGTCATCATAAATGTAATTTGTTCGTCTACTCAACAGATCTGTTGACTACTTTCACATTAGCCTAATTAAAGAGCAAAAATGAATCAAATTTGGAAACTAAAACCAGCATACGTTTGTCTGAACAGACTGAATCATTAATCAATTAACACAACAGCTGCACATTATTATCATTATTATTTTTATTGTATTATTATAACTTCTGCAATGTAGTAAATAACACGGACTCTTTCGGCTTGCACACTCACTTGTCTGATTTCTTTTACGGTTGTGGAAGACACAGTCTGCTGCTATAACATATATGTATACGTGTAAAGATGAAGAGACAGGGCGCCAGTTTACCAGCGGTCGTCTCCCTGGATCTTTCTTCTTTCTCCGTTCACACTCCAACAATAAAGAAAGGACTAACACTGCAGCAAACTAAATCGGGGACACCGAGAGCCTGTGCAGCAACACCAGGAAGCAACCAATGACTGTAGAAAAGAACGGGCTCCCTATTCCCTCAGTAAAGTCTTTCAGGGAAAGAGGCAGCTTTCTCGCTTTCTCTGCTCTTTTTCCGCCATGAAGAGGCGTTTACATTCTTTCAGATTATTTTCTTTTCTTATACATTTTATTTTATAGTACGTGATCTTTGCTAGCTGCTGCATTCACGGCCACACACCACGCCTGGAACCAGTATTTCCCGACAACCACCGAAGGAGGCATTTGAACTCGCGCTTGCTCATGCGCAGTAGCGTTATCCACAGTTGCTATTCGTGTTCCCACCTGTAGAGTGTCTGGGAATCAAAACAAAAATCTTCTGGAAAGTCGTCCTAGATTTTAACAGCAAGCTAACCCACCTAAAACCGAGAGAGTTAGCACAGTTGTTCCCAAGTGTTATTTGAATCAGCTTTAACATCTGAATTTCGCTTAATTAGATGTATTTCATCATGGGAGTTTCTCAAAAGTTTCGCTCTTTCTACAACTTTTTCTGCTCCGTTTTCGTGGCATAGCTGGAAAGCTAACTGCTGTTTGTTGTAGTAAATGTTAGCCTAGCATTGCTCTCCCCACACAAAAGCCCTGCCTCTTCTCAGAGTTGTTGGACACCAGAAGTTTAAAACTTTACTAAGTGGTAATGGCCCCATCTAACTTTTTAATGCATGTTGTTTTGATTATTTTTTTCGTATCTCTAAAACCGCTGGAAAAACTAAATTATCGTTTGGATGCTAAAGAGAACATGATCAAGAAGCAGTTCCTTCCATGCGCTTAACACTGTAAATTACATTAAAAACGTGCTGCTCAAGTCATGAGTTGGTTCATCGTATCACTTGTTAAATGTAATTTGTAGCTCTATAATCTGTTCTGTTAATTTTTTTTCCACAGCTTTTTGACCGAAACGTCTTCAAAATGTCTATCCTCGGATTAAAGAAGAAGCAGCCAAAGACTTTTAAAGTCAAAGTTATCACTATGGATGCTGAAATGGAGTTTAGCTGCGAGGTATGGATATATGCGAGCCTGTATAATAGGTCGAAGTATAATAATTAACTGTGATTACATTTCTATATATAATCTTTGACTCCTTTAAAATGAACCCCCAGATTAACAGAAAATAATTGCTTGAAAAGTCCATGCATCACACCTTGCAAAAGTCAAATTGGGCAAAATTGTAGGAGGCCTTTCACTGGTTTTAAACGTGAAGGGCACTGCTGTAATCTAAGACGCATGTCATGCAACCTCATGTGTCTGTCAGGGTTTACCCAGGAAATAGTTTATCAGCAGCAGTTATAGATCCTGATACACGTTATCTTGTGATTGATTGAGCAAGTAAATGACAGTCAACAATGGCTATACTCACGTGGGGCCTCTGCTGTGTGAAATAATACCACTACTTTCCCCCCCACAAACATTGATATGTTATCTTTTTAAACCACAGCTCATTTTGTCCTGTGAAAGATTACATTTCACAGGATACATTAGATTCTTGGGGATGTGTCCCACCTACACTATAAAACACTGCAGGGAGCCCTGCCAGTACACCAGGATTGAAACATTCTTATAATAATTATTCTTACATTTTTCTTTATATTGAGACAGGACAGGTAAAGGGCTACAGCTGCAAATACCCTTGCTTTGAGCATTTTCACTTGCTCATATCTTTCTAACTCCTTTCTTTTCAGGTCAAGTGGAAAGGTAAAGACCTCTTTGACCTGGTATGTCGAACTGTTGGTTTGAGGGAGACCTGGTTTTTTGGACTCAGGTACACAGTAAAGGATACCTATGCCTGGCTAAAACCAGACAAGCGGGTAAGTGAAGGAATAATTCTAAGGAGATTGGCTCTGAGATCCAAAAATAAACAAATAAACCCCCAATTAAAAAAAAAAAAGAGTGTAAAATGTCAATAAAAACATGGCGCAATAATTTACAGACCTCATAAAGCCACATGTTATTCACAATAGACTAAATGCATATAAAATCTTTGAACAGCGAAAATGTCCCATTTTAGGAAAGTTGGGACAGGGTCATGTTTACTACTGTGAAGCATGCACTATTCTTTTAATACCAGTCTGTAAAAATCTGGAAAAGGAAGAGAGCCGCTGCTGGATTTCTGGGAGATGAATGTTGTCCCGTTCTTGTCAGAGTTAATATTCTAGCTTTTTCGTATTTTTTGTACCATGGAGTACCAAATGATTTCAGCTGGTGAACTGCAGCCAGGCAGTACCTGGACTCTACTATGAGGTATGGAATTATGGAAGGCTTTGCCGGAAAAAGAGGTCACCTGGATATTTGGAAGGTTATACAGGTTGCTTAAATAAGACATTTATATTGGCTAGATCAGTCAGCGTTATATTTCAGCGTGCAAGAAGAGAGAAATTCAAAATGAGTTGAGAAATTCGTTTTCCGTGGAATGGAGTGGAACATGTCAGTTTAAACATTTGATGTCAGGGCTCTAGACTAACTTTTTGACATGGGCGCACCGGTACGCCTAACTTTAAAAATTTAGGCGTACCGGCACAAAAGTTAGGTGCACAAAAGTTATCAATAGTTCTTTTCATCTTTTCTTATTACCCACAGCTACATCCACTTCTGTCAGGCCTAGGCTGATCACTAGGGCTGGGTATCATCACTGATTTCTATAATCCATTCGATTCCGGTTCTCAAAGTCCTGATTCGATTCAATTTAGCCTCAGACAGTCAGAAATATTATAATTCTGATCATTTATCAGCACTGATACATGTGAGACTTCATCAGAATTGTGAACATCACAGCAGATGTCTTTGTGTCAAAGTAACTGAGAATAAAACAGAAAAACATGAAGGAGATTTTCCTGGTCTGGCGTTTTATAGCAGATAACCTTAAAAATATTCTGCAATATTCTGCAATTTTGCATAATTTTAAGAAGTTTAAATTTCTTCAGTATTGAACAGCAGAAATTAGGCTTTCTTGTCCGAGGTCATTTAAGTGAAAAAAGAAAAGAAAAAGACAGCAGCCGACAGCGCTGTAAACAACGGTAGACTGGTGGGTAATAAGCGAATGAATAATGCACAAAACAGAGATTTGAGACGGGAAACTGTTCTTGAGGTACAGAGAGAGAGGGAGCTGTGTATGAAGTGTGATTTTTATCGTGGTGGAAGCAAAACAGCAAAAGTAAGAGGGAATTCATGACGACATTGATCAAATATGAATCGTAGTTTGCTGCTTCTTTTGCTGCTGGCTCGGTGAATTTTGGTTGGAGAGAGACAAAACCTGCAGCTCAGAATCAGCGCAAAAAGACGTAAACACAGCGCGGACCTGACGCATCAGAATCGCTAAGCTCCGACAGCGTGTCCGTGTTCGGGCCGTGGGGTGAGAAAGCCGAGAAAGACAAAGCTGATTCTGATGCGTAGGGTCCGCTCTGTGTTTACGTCTTTGTGTGGAATCCGTTAATGAATTGATATCGCTTTATTCAAGCTACTCACCTCTCTCTTCCACCTGCACTTTCAACTGGACCACGGCCAATCAGAGAGGTCCCGCCCCTGACTATCTCTGATTGGTTTAGTCCACGATAGGGGCATAATGTGTGTCTGTTGTTGACCACATGGAGAGTTGCAGAGATTTTTTTTTTGTTACCTGAAAATATTTGGTCGCACAGGTGGGACCAAATATTTTTTTTTAGTCGCACCACTGAAAAATTTGGTCGCATTTGCGACCAGATTGGTCGCACTCTAGAGCCCTGGATGTTTTCTATGTTCTTCTGTAAAACATATATGGCTTTATAGTATCTGCAGTTCATTGTATTCTGTCCAATATCCCAACTTTTTTTGAATGGTTGTATAACCATAATATAATAACTTTTCCTCTTCCTTTTCGTCTTTCATCAAGGTCTTGGACCAGGAGGTTCCTAAGGACTCTCCCATAACATTTAATTTCCTTGCTAAATTTTTCCCGGAAAAAGTAGAAGAAGAGCTGGTTCAAGAAATAACTCAACACCTCTTCTTCTTACAGGTACTCTGATAACTTTGTGGTGAAACCTTTAGGTGAATTTCTTTCCTTTAGTTCATTTTGAATTTTAACTCAACCTGTGTGTAGCATTTACCTCACGTCTAAAAAGCTTTTATGTAGCTCAGTACATGTTCACACATGTTGTCAAACTCTTGTTTAGGTAAAAAAACAGATATTAGATGAAGAGATATTCTGCTCCCCTGAAGCTTCAGTTCTGTTGGCATCATATGCCGTCCAAGCTAAGGTAAGAAAATTTGGAGGGTCAAATTCTCACTAAACCAGCAGTGAGCTCGGCCTTCTTTTATCTGAAAATAATTAGTCTCCTGGAGTCCATTTGCTGCTGGAGACCATCATGCAAATATGAAACAAAATCAATATAATGCAGATTAGTTATGATTATGGACAGCATGAAGAGCAGTGCATTCATGAGATACAAAAGGGCTAACATTTGATAAAGGGCAACTTATTTATTGCACAGATCCTAATGACCTATGTTATTCAACCAAACTCTGAATAAATATTTTCCTCTGTGTGTCATTAATGTTTGATTTCTTGTTTACTGTTGTTTCCTTTTCAGTATGGAGACTATGATCCAAACTTCCATAAACCAGGCTTCCTGGCACAAGATGAACTTTTGCCAAAAACAGTAAGTATACAGGTCTCTGTGCATATTTGACCTATGAAAACAGGTGCTTCCCAGAATTATTTTCTTTTGTTAGCAGTCATTTCTGGCCAAGTTTGTCAGACACCATCTGTGCATTCAGTGTATTAACATTTTCCCTGTGATCCTGTGTCTTTACCCCAGGTTGTGATGCAGTACCAAATGACAGCAGACATGTGGGAGGAGAAGATCACAGCTTGGTATGCTGAGCACAGAGGCCTCGCCAGGTACAGCTGACCCAGGGGGCTGCTGAAGACCAGCATGTGAAGACTTATTAACACCCTTAGCAAAAGATTGCACTAGATTGTGTAGTTTAAGTGTAATCAGTGTATCATTGTGTGATCCCCTTTCTTATTTTCACATCGTCCATATAGAGATGAAGCTGAGATGGAATACCTAAAGATTGCTCAGGATCTTGAGATGTATGGTGTCAGCTACTTTGACATTACCGTGAGTGTGAATTAGTATGACTTGATTTCACATTTTTGAATCTGACATTTAACTTTGCTGTCTCTTGGGTTAACATTTGTGTTTCTACATATATTGACAGCAAAATAAGAGGGACACAAACCTGCTACTTGGAGTTGATGCTCAGGGCCTTCACATCTACAGCCCCAACAGCAAACTCACCCCTAACAAGTCCTTTCCTTGGAGCGGCATCCGTAATATCTCCTATAGTGAAAAGGAGGTAAGGGCAAGGAGTGGGCTGTCCTGCAGACAAACTGGGCATAATGCTCACATCCAAAATAATATTCTTAAAATACTCTTAGATTGATATATTTTGTCTGCAATTTTTTTTGCCTCTCATTACTTTCCTGCCACCTGAATTGAGACACTTGTGGGTATTTTTAGATGGCTGTTTTGTATTACTGTGTCTGTGTATCCGAGAATCCATGTAAAAACATAAATGCAGCATTCATGGGCACGCTTGGATTGTATTCCACATCTTTGGTCCTATTCCTACAAATTTGTATTTTCAACATTTTAATGTCATCCAGAGTCATTCTGGCCTAGAGAAGACCTCTTCTGGTCACTAGGGATAAATGTGTATTCCCCAAAGGGTTGGTGAGTACACATTCAGTAACAGTGAATGTGATTAACAGTGAGTTACTATATGAATTCCGTTACAAAGTTTGCTGCACTAGAAACCTTCTTGCAATTTGTTTTGGGCCCTAACAGACACTTTCAACCATAGTTTGTGCAAATATACCAGATTTCCTGGAAACACTTGTTAAATACTAGCCGAGTGTAAGTCTGGACAGTATATTGAGTTTTTAAGCCATATCAGTGTAAGATGTAGGATGAGACAATGTCGTTTATGTTTCATTAAAATTATACTCGATGAGCAGCCGTAGCACATGTGACTAAAAAGAAAAGATCACTGGCAAGCTTCTTGGAACATAGACTGTGATGCTGACCCTCTCAAATGGTGGAAGGAACATAAAGTTGACTATCCAGCAATGAACTGCCTGGCCAAAAATGATCTTTGTGTGCCAGCTACCAGACACCCTTCTGAAAAGATTTTCAGTTACAGCGTGACAATGTAACCTGTAACAGGGCATCTTGCTCTGTTTTGTTGTTGTTGTTTATATATATCTTTATAATTCTTCCCAGTTTTTACAAAGAAACTCACTGGCTAGAAAAAAGGATAGAATTTTCCTCATTTTATTCCATTGGTACTTTTTCATGCAAGTGTTGCATTTTCTTGATTGCACAAATGTGTCTTTGGTATGCAAGAAAATAACATTTTATTTAAGGGGCAGTGTTATTTAATATATGCAGATAATTAATTTTTCTTAGTTATATTTTTGTAACATTTTTCATGTACATCTTAAGTTGTATGTTAACAAACGTGCCTGTGTGACATTTGGAACATTTGGTTTTGATTTTGAACTGCCTTTTTGTTATATTATTACAGCCTTACAGCTGTGTATTGGAAACTGCTTTCTTTCAGTGTCATATTTTCTTTCATGTTGATCTGTTGTAAACTGTGCTCTCGGTTAATCTGCATGGTTTTTTTTTTCATGTTGTTGCAGTTCACAATCAAACCTCTGGACAAGAAGAAAGATGTTTTCAAGTTCTACTCATCTCAGCTGCGTGTCAACAAGCTGGTTGGTTTGCCTCTGTGTTTGTGATGTCATCTACTTAAAGGTTAAATGTTATATGTCGTAAATTTGTGCTGATTATGTTTCACCTGACTCTTTAGATCCTGCAGTTGTGCATTGGGAATCATGATTTGTTTATGAGGAGGAGGAAGGTGGACTCAATTGAAGTGCAGCAGATGAAAGCTCAAGCCAAAGAGGAAAAGGCCCGCAAGAAGGTCTGTGGTCTCAACTCCACTGGAACATCACATTAGATAGGATGCTCACAGTGATCGATCATAAATCTTTTATTGTGGTTAACAAACTTTAAATGGGCCGCCATGTAGATGGAGCGCCAGATCCTGGCACGGGAGAAACAGATGAGGGAGGAAGCGGAACGGGCAAAAGAGGAAATGGAAAGAAGACTGTTCCAGCTGCAGGATGAGGCACGACTGGCTAATGAGGCACTGGTGAGAATATCGTCATTGACCTGAGATAACTGTTGAATTTTCAGAGTTTATCTTATGCAGCTTTGTAAAAATTTGGATTAAATGTTAAATAAATTTTGTCCAGCTGCGATCTGAGGAGACAGCCGACCTGCTGGCAGAGAAAGCTCAGATTGCTGAGGAGGAAGCAAAGCTGTTGGCCCACAAAGCTGCAGAAGCTGAGCAGGAAAGGCAGAGGTTAGAGGTCGCAGCCATGAAGACCAAGGAGGAGAAGAGGCTCATGGAGCAGAAGATGAGGGAGGCGGAGCAGCTGGCTGTAAAACTGGTGGAGCAGTCTGAGCGGAGGTCTGAAATCATTTGAGTTTTTATTTTAGATATTTCCATTAGTTAAAATTTAATCCCTTTATAACTTTTGTCCGTGCATAACATTTATCAACTGGTAACTAAATAAATGAAACACTATTAATAAAAGTCCTCTAAAAATATTTCACATAAACCTGCAAAGATTTAGCCTAAGCTGGCATGTGGTGGTAATTTTAAAAGAGTTTTTCACTTATTTTGAAATATGTCTTTCTGAGATTTTCAAAATGAGTAAAACAAAAAAGATGCAGGAAACTCGAGATATGCTTTTGATTCCATCCAGTTTTCTTCCCTCTCAAAACCCAGCATTCCTCCTCAACCACCAACAGCATTGGGGTTCACTTCCAAAATGTATGTGTTAGAAAAACTGGGTCTGTTGCTCTGTCATTATCTTGATTCTGTTGTAACATTAAGGCTGGGTTTAAACATCCATTGTTAAACTCAAAGGCACATGATCACTTAATCTTAATTACTGAAATTACCTAAACTCAACCTAAACCTAAACTGCTATCTATAAATGTACTAGGTATAAATGTGCTAACTGTGCTATGCATAAATAGGTCTGCAAATCAGTTCAAAAGGAGGATAAAAGACCCCCAATTGTCATGTCATCGAGAGACACATGATGATCTTCATGTCTTTGATAAGAAGCCTATAATGCTTCATTTCTGTTCCTTTTGTTTCAGAATAAGTTGTAAAAAGAAAAGAAAAAAGTACTGCTCTGATAATAATCACAAGTATTTACTTTACTCTTAGTTGAACTGACTAAATGTCTGATTCCAGGTTGAAGGAAGCTGATCACCTGAAACAGGACCTGACTGAGGCAAAGGACGCTGAGAGGAGAGCCAAGCAGAAGCTGCTGGAGATCACCAAAACAACCTACCCTGTACGTTGATCACACTACTGCTTCTCTGATCTCTGTGATGCCTGGATTTCTTTTGTAGATTGAAGGAGTTTGTTTTCATTATAAGAGCTCTGATCTCCATGTTATTACGGTGCAAAGGCCATTGCACCGTAATGCTCTAGGTAATTTATGAGCTTAATATGGGCCATCAATTTGAGATCTTTAAAGTTCTTTTTTAGGGAGGATTATCATTGTTGTATAACTTCCCTCATTTATTTCTTGAAGTTAGTGACTTCATGTCTCCCAGAATGTTTTTAATGGCAAGAGAAGAGGTGCGAAATCTGTGGGTGTTATTAGTATTGCAGATTTATATTTATTAGTGTGGATAATTGACGAGAAAAAAACCACAAAACATTAATGTGTTTTATATCATTCGCTATAAATGAACTTTGTTAGTAACCAAGTTAGATAGAGAAATTCCATGCCAGCATCTGTTTTATTATAGTCTGGGGTTTGTAGCTGTATGCTTTTATGTGTTATTGCTCAAAATGAGGGATTTCAAATAGCAGTGCTATTACACACAAAATTGAATGTTCTGATAATGATAATTCAGTGAATTATTTTGTTTTTTTTGCCCTCATGTGACCCCAGATTTTAAAAGTGTAATGTGCTTTACCTTTGTGAATATTTATACTTAAATGACATCTGTGTGCTTGTCTTCCAGCTCATAGCAGCTTATTCTGCTCCCCCTGCTCCTCCTGCTCCTCCTGAAGCAGCCGACTTTGCCTGTGAGTCACCACCTGCACGCCTCGACTTCAAGGACTCCGACATGAAACGGCTCTCTATGGAGATTGAGAGAGAGAGGTAAGCCGGGGTTTAAATCCCCTGCAACGGCACTTTAGAGTGACAGTTTGGCTGTTTGTTGATGATACTGTGGCATGCATAAATACAGGCTGGAGTACATGGAGAAGAGCAAACATCTTCAGGACCAGCTGAAGGAGCTCAAGTCTGAGATCGAGTCTCTGAAGCTGGAGGAGCAGCAGCAGCAACAGGCCAGCCTCTACAACCTGCACAGTGAGGCGAGGGGGTACATCCCAGAGCCCGTCTACATAGCTCACAGCAACGTACGTATGAGCCATTCATGTAATGTCATTAGTTTTATTGATGCTTAGTCATGTGTCAGAGTGTTAGTATAACCAAACCAGTAACTCCAACTCACGCCCACTAATGCGCATTCGGAGTTTGTGAAATTCTGGGCTGATATCAGTTTTTAAAATACAGAAAACTAATATTAAAATATATTTTTATATATCTTTTTTGTGCTATGTGTTAAACAAAAGAAGAAAAAAAAGTCCCTACTTTTTAAAAAAAAATGAACTGATTTAAAGTTTTTTTGTTTAACTCTTCATCACATCTTTAACCTCCTAAGACCCAAACTCTTCCACGGCATGCATTTTGAATTTCTCTTTGATATTTGGGCTGATTGGGACCTGATGAATGTAAAAACAAAGAATTACCAGATTTTTTTTTTTACCTTATTTTTGTTTTTAAGAAAAATAAGAGCCACATATGAGGATATTCGTTTAAAATTTTGATAGAACAGTAGCAGTATAATGTCCTCGTAAGTGGATATCAGGCCCTTGTAGAGCAAAATTGAGTATTTTAGTCTAAATAACCCAAAATGTGATGTCCACATATGTGGATGCCAGGTCCTAGGAGGTTAATCAGGTTGTGAACAAACATCTGATATCCAAACATAAACTGTGGTAACCTTTTCATTCAAAATTAAATTTTGGACAGTTTAAGTGCAAAATGTAATTTTTTGGGTAATATTTCTTAAAATTTCAAAACTTCTAGATTAACATTAACATGCAAAAAGGAGATTGTGTTTATCATTTATTTTTATCTTATATTATCTCCTAAGGTCATTGATTGTTTTCATTTGTAGCACATTTATAAATGTTCTAATTTAAAAACTCTTCAGCGTAAACTAGGTTTACAAGAAACACTCAGTCCACCGCAATCAGTTCAATTGAATTCAGTTTTTATTTGGCCAGTGTACTCACTGCATCACTGGTAATTACTGTTTGTCCTGTTGAGCTTGAATCACTGCTGGAATTTCATATCTCATTATCCAAAGGACAACCAGAGCACCGCTATATCTCTCTAACACGAATTTAAGAAAAGTCTTGATTAAAGAAAATGTTATAATGATGACAAATAAGGTTTAAAATGGACTGGTACTGTACTCAAAGGATATCCATCGTCCTGGCTTTCTATCATATTAAATTCGATCCTTTGACTATACTGATGTGAAAACATCCTCAAAGGAATTGCTTTTGTTATGTCAGTATTTTACCATATAGAAGAAAATGATTTCAAATTGCATCTTAACATGTAACACAAACCGTTGCACTTCGAATTCTCGCATTTCTGTTTCACCGAGTTAACCCTGAAGATAGCAGAATGTAATATGCAGCCGTATACTGATGATTCAGTTTGCCAATAAATTAAGGATATACAGGATCAGCAGACTTGGTAAACAGTTACTGTTGTAAATACTTTGTAATGCCAAAAGCATTTATGTGGCAAATATGAAATACTTGAAAATGTTTGCATTTGTATTTTTAGAATTACTGATTACTCCATGATTGCTCACGCTTCTCTTGTTTTGCAGAGAAACTCTGCATACATGTCTCAGATGGCCTTCTTTGAAGAAGTGTGATCCTGGCCCTTTAAAATTGAGGGAGCAGCTGCTGTGACGCTCTTCTTCCTCAGCCTGTTTGGTTAACGTTTACCTGACTGAAGCTAACAGACAGAAACTCTATGTTCTTTGGAAAGACTTTGAATCTGTTCTTAAAAATGAACTAATAACACTTGTGTGGCTTCCTGCGCAGACTGTTAGATTAAGTTTTGCCACCTGCAACACCTACAGCATGTCAGCATTTCCATCTAGAAAGAGTGCATTATTGGATGAGCGCTTCTTCAAGATATGTTGCTGAGGATTGTGCACAAAAGAGTTTTTATTTCATGCTTTTTGTTTGGTTTTAATGAATACCTAGCTGTAATGTGGTCAAATACAGAACTATGCCTGCTTAATGTTGAGATATCCATATGTGCCTTAAAATACTTTAAGACTGGGATTGTGTTAAAAAAGAAATTACGCTGCAACGTTGGCAAAGTTCAGATCAGTTGTGATGTCAGCTGCGACGAATGTCGTAAACAGGGTTCCTTCCACAGAAGCAAAATATTCTTCAAGCATGGGTTAGAGTTCAGATTTACCAACTGTTGTTCAGTAACACTCTGAACATAGACTGTATGTAAACGATGGACAAAGGCTCTGGCCCCAATATATAGAAATCTATGAAAAACAATCTTGCTGCTCATCTTATTTTATTACCTAAACACTTTGGTGATGAAGTTATGGTCTCACTCTAGCTTCTAAGGTTGTTTTGTGCTTTATAAATAACGCCCCCATTTAGAGTGGAACAGATGATAAAATGCATGTGATTTACAGTTTGGTTTCCTTCTGACTGACAAAATACCGTCATACGAGGATGTAGTGCGTCTGGTTTCTCACTCACTCAGATCCACCTTGCTTAAAATGTCTGGTTTTAAAAGGCGTAAACATACATACACGGTGGTGCTGCCAGTGGATGCTTCTCTGCTCCTACTGTCTGGCTCAGGAGATCTGACAAAGATCGCTGACCTATTCATGCATAAAATGCCAGACTTGTGTCCACTTTTGTTGATGTTTTAGTGAAAGAAATGCCAAAACAAAGGCAACAGAGAAAAACTTTCCACAAGTGAAAAGTTGTTTCACATTATTTTAGTCTTTTAAACATGTTTAATTTGATATGTCGACATCAGTAATCTGACTTTAGGCTAACTTAATGTTCAGTCGCTGTTACTAACATTAAGTTATATTAGCTAAAGAGAAAAAAAATGGGAAGGTTTTTATTAATGTAATAAATTAGAGTTGAACTTAGAATGATATTTGGATAGTGTTGTATGTGTTCTTGTTAGGTACTTCTAAGTACTTAAGAAAAGAAAAATTTGCGACTTTGAGCCGCATTACAAGTCAGGAGACTCCTTTGGTGGTCCTACGTGTTTCTTTTACTTGGTTTGTAAAATGCCTTCAATGAAATCATCACACAGGAGCCTGTATTGTTTAATAGAAATGTTGTAAAAGCTTGAGCTCTGCCATGTCAAGGTTTTATATTTTGTACTCTAGACTGCTGATGTGCCTTAATTTTATGTTATTTTATTTTTTGCTGTTACGCTTTAAGACACTAAGATTTTATTTGGTGTCATTGTGCTTTTTGATCTTAGTATTAGGGTGACTTTAACTTTGTGGGTGATATCTTTCTTTTAATTCCTTGACAGAGTGACAGATGGATGGCTTTTTTTTTTTCTTTTCCCCACATCACGCACTTCTCAGGGTTAGTGTTAAACACCCCACGCCTTCACCGTCACCACTACCAAAGATGCAGTATGGTATCTAACAGTGTTTAAATTAGATAGGTTTAATAATAATACGCATGTAGAAGACTAATGCAGCGATCTTTAGACTTCTTTTATATTCTGAAAAAAAGCAAAGGCTGGATGTACTCAGAGATTGATCATGTTTGTTTATTTGACCAGCCTATCAGAGAGATTAAATTATGGGCTCAACATGGGGTCGTTACACTAACCTTGGTATTGTGTAAATGGTATTTTCATTTGAAGTGTTCTTAAGTACTTTGTTTTTTCTGTTTTTGCCTTATTTATTTGTGCTGTAAGTCCTCAATTAACATCACATTTGCTTGATATCTGTTATTGGGGGAGAGCGGGTGTTTATAATTTAGTCTTTTATTTTTCTATAATGAGATTCAAATCCAGTGTTAAAGAATGATTTCACATCAAAAAATGTTGGGTTATGTTTAATTTGAAGTGACAAAATGTTACAGTTTCATGAGTTTTGTCATTGATTTGTAACCAAGTTATTTTGTGTATATTATTTCATAACAATGATAATACAACAGTGTGACTGTCCTGTCTGATCTGTCTTCTCATAGATTATGAGTCATGCATATACACAGCAATTTAAGGGTGAGGAAGAGCATTCAAAGCATCTAAGGCTGTGTGATACAATAAATGAAAGTTTGCTAGATCTGATGATGCAGGTGTGGAAATTATCTGTGCATTATAATGTTATTTTGTTTATTAGAAACAAGTTAAAACAGAAAGCTAAACCATGCTAAAATAAAATTAAAAAGGCATTTAAAAGAAACTGACAAATTGTCAGTGTCATAATTAATTACAGCAATCAAATATTAGTAAAAAATAAAATTAAAAAGACAATCGAAAGATGTTTATGTAATGAAACAGTATAGCAACACTTGATGATTTGAAGGTGAGAATAATCCAAGACATGACTGTTTTGTGTTAATAATCCCTGTATTTTGAGAAAAACTAAAATCTTCTCCTAAACCTAACCAATAGTTTTGCACACCCTTAATCAAAGTGGCAGTAAAAATAAATTAAACAGTGGGAGAAACAACTCCTTGTCTACAGGTTTGCAGCCTTTGCATTTCCACCATCAGGTCCATCCATCTGCAGGTCCTGAGGCAGCAAAACAGTCCCAGATCATCATACTACCACCACCATATTTTACTGTTTGTTTGATGTTCCTTTTCTGAAATGCTGTGTTACTTTTACGCTAGATGTAATGGGACACACACGTTCCAAAAACTGACTGTCTAGTCAGTCCACAGAGTAGGAGTCTCACAGCTTTAGAGATGGCTTTATAACCTTTTCCAGACTCATTTACTTTGTTTCTCATTTGTTTCTGATTTTCCTTGGATCGCAGCTTGATGTCTGGCTTTTGAGAATCTTTCAATCTACTCTGCTTTATCAGGCAGGTCCTATTTGAGTGATTTCTTGATTGGAAACAGGTGTGGCAGTAATCAGGCCTGGGTGTGGTTAGAAGAATTCAACAGCTTTCCAAAGACGTGATACACCACAGTCAGTTTATTGCTTTTCCACACAGGGCCATGTAGGTTTGGATTTTTTTACCCCTTAATAATAAACACCTTCCGTTAAAAACTACATTTTGTGTTTACTTGTGTTATCGTTGACTAATATTTAAATTTGTTTGATGATCTGAAACATTTAAGTGTGACAAACATCCAAAAAATAAGGTGAGGGTAAGATCCAGTCACAATACAAAAATGTGTGATCCAAAATCCAAACTAATTTCAAATATGTATGTTAGCGGCAGAGGGTGCAGGGCAACACACGTTAATTTTCTAAAGGCCATAGTGATTACAAATCCTAAAACCTAAAGCTCATAAATAAAACACTACTAACAGAGAACAGTTTTTATGTCCATTTATCATAATTTCATCTGAAAGAGTGTGAAATAAGTAAGGAGGCAAATAAGAGAAAAACATTCTCTTGAACATGATAAATAAGAAGTGTGCTTCTTTATGTTTGCACATCTGTGACCAAATGAGAGCAGTTTGAAAGCAAAGATCATGTCATGATGGTATGTTTGGCAGTTTCTTTCCTGTTTGTGCCATCTGCATCCAGGTTATCTGTCTGAAACCTGGCTGTAAAACCTGGTCTCCTGGGTCTTGGTTCTCTGTACCTGTAAATGAAAATACTTTCTATTCACTCACTCAAGTCCACTCTTTACCGTTGTACTCGCTGCAGCCCTGGAATTCCACCTGCCAGCCAGGGTGGGTGGTCTCGTAGGGTGTCTTGCATTGAAATCTGCTGCAATGACCCGGTTACTGCGTTCACCAGATATCAACACAATTTCGATCCGCTCCTCACGTGTTAACCTCTTCGACATGTCAATGGCTGTGAACAAAGAGAAACTTGTAAATAACTCATGAAAGAATAAAGTTACGTTGAAACCAAGCACACCATTTTTTTCTTGTGACATTACCAATAAGTTTGATGTGTCACATGGCCCTCTTCCTATTGAAAAAACAAAAGTTGTATCCAAGATGGCCGACTTCTAAATGGCCACCATGGTCACCACCCATCTTGAGGAGTTTGCCCCCTCACATATACTAATGTGCCACAAACAGGACTTTAATATCACCAATCATTTCCATGTTCTTACTGTGTATCCATATAAATGGCCCACCCTGTACAGAAACCAACGCATCTCAAATTTTAATCACATACAGCATTTTAGTAAATGTACATCACTTCTCATTGTAGTAGTGTATGCAGATGTGGGTATTGCAGCCTCAACTGATATTTCCTTTCATTAATCTTCAGTTAGTGGCTCTATGTCTTTCTTGTTGTGGATCCCATTTGCCTTGCCTCTTCTTCATGGAGAAGTGATGGAAGTCATATCTGGAGTGTTGAGAAAATAAATGCAGTATTATAACCTCTGTGACTGTAGTAGTAGTAGTGTAGTAGTGTTTTAATCACATTACTTGATTATTACTTTAAGGTTTGGTCACATCACAGTACCATCCAAAGTCCACTCAAGGACACCATCAGAGGTGTGCAAGGTGTAAATATTTAAAACTGACTTGATGCTGTTTTGGGAAAGCAGAGATCCTTCCATAGACTGTGGCTTCTACTGATGTCTTCAACAGAACAAATCAACAAACGTTTAAGTTCCATTTCAACAAAGTGCAAAGAAATCAAGGTGTCTGACTTGTCTTTGATTTTTTTAAATAAACTTCAGCACATACTCATGACAACAGAGTGATGAAGATTTAATTTGTGTTATTTATAAGAATTAGAATTTTTAAAACAAACCACAGCTGTGTTTGTAAACACATCAAGGAACACAGAGACAGAACGCGTTTTTTATGATAGCTCTGTCAGTAAAAGACTTTTGATTCATGTGGACATTAGTGTATGTAGAAGTGAATGCATGTGAAAGTTTCGTGTTCAAATATTTTAAAATGTTTTTGTTTCAATCAAGTGTTGAGCAGGAAAAAAAAGCCGTCTGTCTTAATCGGAAGAATCCCTGGATGTAAACTAAGTAATTATTTTTGTCAGCACCAGAGGGCGCTACATGACAGAGTTTACTTTTGACTGACAGACAAAGCTTGATTAAACCTCAGGAAAGACTTTTTTTAAATTGTTTATCACAGTTTTATATTTTGAGTGAGAGACAAAAGAAAAGGGTCCTTCTCTTAGTCTTAGATAACCCTCAGTTACTAGCAAAGGTATCAGGTTCACTGCTTTTCAGTGTGTGTTATTAAACATGTGCACAGATATGACTGTATATGAGATCAGGCCTTGAATCTTTTCCTAACTGTTGAACTAAATCACTTGCTTCCATAGCCATTTATTCACAAAACAGTTTGGAAATCATAAAAATAACAACTTTCCTGGTACCACAGACATTGAAGGGGGCATGGAGAGTTGATCTATTGTCATGTGAAGGCTGTGTGCAGGCAGGAGTGGTAGTAGGAGGACCCAATGTGCAGACACTCGGAGGCAGAAAGTAACTCAAACTCAGATTTGTTGCTAAACTCAAAAGGTAACAAACTTCCAAATAAACTTACACAGACAGAACAGACAGCAAGAAGAGGGTAGATAAGACACAGAGAAACACAGGGCTTAAATACATAGAGGGGGCAATCAGGGAATGGGTAACAGGAGGGAAACACAGCTGGGGCAAATCAGGCCTAACGAAACAGGGGAAGCAAAACCAGATACATTAACATAAGACATGGACCTTCAAAGTAAAACAGGAAACATAACACAGACTGAACTTAAAGACACAGACTCACAGGCAAGCACTGCAACAGAGGGAACAGAGACATAAACCATAAGACAGAACTCTAACAAAGAAACCAAAGACTAGAAATGATAAATAAAGGCAAAAATCAAAGTACAATAATAATGAAAACTTAAAACTCTGGGTCAACGACCCAGGCACCCTAACATCTATAGCAGACATATGGGAGGAAGTCAGAGCACTTAGAGATGGGGTGGTGGAGCTCAGTTTAGAGCTGAGGAACATGGAGGACAGAATGAAGGACAATGGCAAGAAGGTGAAAGTATTAAAAGTTGAGCCGACTGATCAAAAGGTAAATTGAACCCATGCAAGAGAAAATTCAGGTTCAGATTTTTCTGTTAAGTGTTAATATAAAGATATTGGAGATATTTAAGCTACATGTTCAGTTCATTTTAGCTGAAACATATGACCAACTACACTTATATATAAAATTATACTTTAGGCCTCTAGGAGATGTAATATTTGAAAATGTTTAAAAGGTTTCATGAAAAGAAAAAATGAAAACAAGGTAAGCAATTCCAGGTTGATTACCAAAGAGTCTCTTTGTCTTTCTAGGACTGGGATTAAACACAGGTAAGGCTAGGGAACTAAGCCAGCTCCTCTCTTCTTTTCTCCTGAGAGCAGAGCTCCAGTGCTCTAGTAGGTGGGATGAGAGTGGGTCAGGCAGAAAAGGAGGTAAGTCTAGTAGCTGGCTTCCAATATGTTTCTACAGAGGGGAATGCACAGATGCATAACTACAGGCAAAGGATCCAGGAACAAGCAGGTAAGTGATAACTTTTCAGACTGCCGACACTACTGTACTACAAGTGGACGATGACCATCTGGTAAGATGTTTAGGTCATGACCATGAACAGAGGTTTTTAAACTCTGATTTCAAGTTTTGTCCGTACACATCTGCAAGATCACAAATAAAATAAAATAAGCAGCATAAAAAATCTGACTAACAGCTCTCATTCCAAAATCAAGACTGAACTCAGCTTAATAACCGTGATTAATCCCTATCAAATTTACAAATCTTTAGAGTCTGTATATATTTATAATTAATATACACAGACTGAGTCACAGTGAGATTGAACTTCTCAGTTTCAAATCCATGATTGATCAGCTGGAGAGAGAAAATGCAGGTGATGATTTCATCTCTTCATTCATCACAGATACGTTACATAACTCATTTAACCCGATTTAAGATAAATGATGCATTCCCTTTTGTGTTATTAGAGAAGCCTTCTATACAACTCTGACAAATGACTGTTGCACTAAACCCTATAAAACAGATATCACCCTAAAATTCAATGTGGGGTTCATCAACACTGGTGATTACAGAGGAGGGTTAGGGCCACTGGGGGGAAAAGGTAAGTGGAGATTCTGGGGAAAAAGTCAAACATTTTTGAAATCTCAAAAATTCTGACTTAAATCTCAGAATTCTGAGTTTAAAGTCAGAGTATGGATAAACAAAAAAAAGACGTTCCTGCTTTTTTTATTTCCAGTAATGCTCTTCCGTAGGTAATGCTTAAAATCCAGCTACAGGTAAATATTGGAAGAAATATTAGTATTACTAGGATTAGGGTTCTACTATTTCCGTTTCACTGTGTGTGGTAACTCCTGATGTCTTCTAGGTGTAAATTTGATCCTGGTGGGCTTGGTGTTTCTTGCTCCCAGTTGCAGTTGCAGGTGGAGTTGTGCACAAGTGTCTCTCGCTAGTTCGCCTGTGGGTGGAGACTGACTTCCTGGATTTTCCCTCATGCACTCATTCTGAGTTAGTCCATCAAGATCCTGCTATTTAAGGACTGGATGGTGCAGTTGATCTCTGCCAGAGTTGATAAATAGGCTCTCTTTGAAACTAGTTAGTTTACTAGTTTGTAACTTCACTCCTCTAAAAGCTGAACCAGTTTCCCCAGAATCCTGTTCTAATGAGGAATTTTGTAAACAATGTTAGTCCCACTCACCTGAAACATCTTGCTGAACTCCAAACCTGAAAGAGGAAATACCTACCCAAGTAAGGCCACTAAACCTGATCTCGGGATCCTTACACCTAGCACTCTTTAACTTCTCTCCTCTCTGGCAGTGACTCTGTTTGCAAGATCTTTATTGACTTTTAATAAAAATTTCAAAACTACAGTGGGTATGTGCAGTCTGCTCTTTGAGTCTTCTTTTAGCCCAAACATGACACCATACTGGTAATTGCAGTGATACAAATCTGTAAAACAGCATGCTGTAAAGTCTGAATAATCCCCTCTTTTCCCTTTCCCTCCATGCCATCCCATTTAAAAAAAATCCTCGAAATCCTGAAGTTCCATTTTGAAACCTTGTAATGAGGATGTGCCAGCAAGGGGTGTGTATTACAGAGAAACGCCAGACTAACTAGCTAATGTATTATCAATTATAAGTCATTAGCCAGTGAATCTACCCTGGGTAATCTGCCTTTTTGACATGTAATATGACCATAATTTACAAAATGGACTTAATGTTGTTGTTTTTTTTTTCAGTGTGACCAATAATGAGTGACAGCGGAAACTCAATGGAAAAGTGTTTACGGAGGTCAAGTCAGAGAACCGTTTTCCCATAGACTTCTACAATACCTGAAGTCTTTTTGCAACCACAGCTTTGTACTTTGCAGGTGTCATTACAGCTGGGGGAAGTTTAGCTATGATAATGCAGGAAATGTTGGAGAAGCTGACTGTAAATTAGCCTGGACTTTTAAGATTAGCCATTCTTATGGTTCTTTGTGCAGGCTGCTGGGAAATTCCTATGATGCACTCAGTGTTTCTTCTTCACTCACCTTTTTTACTTCTGTCATTTAATCATGAGCTATTATTAATCTCTGGCTCTCTTCTACAGTGTTACTTTGTCTTGTCTTCCTCCCCTCAGCTGATGGCCTCCCCTCTCTGAGCCTGGTTCTCACTAAAGTTTCTTCCTGTTAAAATTGAGTTTTTCCTTCCCACTGTTGCTAAAATGCTTGCTCATAGGGAGTCAAAGAATTGTTGTCCTTTTCTCTGTTTTCTCTGTATTACTGTAAAGTCTTTTCCTTAAATATAGGGCACCTTGAGGCAACTGATGTTGTGATTTGGTGCTATATAAATAAACCTGAATTGAATAGCCTGCTGACATGTGCTTTAATGATGTGAAAGGGTGAATTTTACTTGAAACTCTGTTTTTCAAACCCTAAACAAGCAGTTTTAATGTCTAAGCCAAAGTGGGTAATCCAATGGCTGAACTTAAGTAAATTTTCATTTTCAATTTCAGTTTAAGTTTTAGTTTAGTTTTGTTTAACTATAATAAACTTGGTTAGAGATCATGTTACTATATTGTTCTGACTTTCATGTCATTATTCTTCCTGACATTAGAGTCAGATGATAAATCCTTTTAAAATAGAAGCCGTTCCTGACAAAATGTCACTAAGTGATGAGTTGGGAATAAGATGCAGCCCACCCAAGCAATCCTCGAATCCAAAGTAATTTTAAGCATGTTTGTTAGCAGCTAAGGCTGCAAGACAATACAATTGAATTTTCGAAAGCCTTAGTGATTAAAAATCATAAACCCTAAAGCTCATAAATAAGTCAAAACTTAATAACAGGGGAGTGTTTATTCATCCATTTATCATAATTTCATATGAAACAATGTGAGATAAGTAATGAGGTGAATAAAAGAAAGAGGCACTTCTCTTGGACTTAATTTATAAAATAACTCTCAGTCACACTAAAAGGAGTGAGCATAATGATGTGTGCTTCTCAGTGTGTGTTATGAAACATTATGTATGCACAGCTGTGACTGAATGAATTAATGTGTATGAAAGCAGCTTGAGATTTTTTTTTCACCAGCACAAAGATCAGATCTTAAATCTTATCCGAACCCGCATTTCCCATTCAAACTTAGTCTGAAGCTCACATACAGTGCTGTGGAAAAGTCTTTTTTTGCATATTTGCCACACTAGACTAGTCACATTGTCAACAGATCAACTGAGTAAATACAAAATGCATTTTTTTAAAGCGATTGTCACCCCAACTTAGCATATTATTTGTGAATAACCACATTTTGTGTAAAGCTGAATTAAATGTTGCCTGATGATTGCCAGACCTGTTCAAGAAGAGATAATCAAGAAATCGCTGTCTGGCGAGCGATCTAATGAAACTCAAGAGGAGATGAGAAACAAAGTCACTGAAATCTTTTTTTTACTGTTATGAGAACAATAAAAACATAATTTTGTTGTATTCGTTTTCACATGCCAATATAAAATAAGCTTCACATCTTCAGGGAGGCTTGATTTATTTTTGGTTTGCAGGCTGTTTTTTTTTTTGTTTTTTTTAGACTCAGAGGATCATATTGTCTGTGCATCCGCAATGACTGAGTGCATCTAAAGGTTTTAAACTTACTATGCGTTACACGTATGTGGACTTGATTCACATAATCAGTATGTAAGCCATCTTGCAGGATGATTTTCACCACACTCCATCACAAAGGTTTAACACCCTCCTGTGGTCCTTGCTCTCTGGAATGGGAACTTGTTGGCATGAATCTATTTCATTCTTCTTCCACAATCCCACTTCAGAAGTATACTCACTGGGAGAGGCTTCAGCAGTGGTGGAAGCTACATTTGGATCTCTTATTGCTCATAAGTAAACATAACATTAGAATGCAACAGTGGAAAAATACAATACATGCTACAGTCACACAAGGGAAAATGGTGGTTGGGAACCATTGCACAACCAAAATTAGTGTGACCATTTGCAATGAACTTGCTGTCTTGTTCCCTTTTTAAATAGTTGCTTGACAAATGCAGAGCAGATCTGACCACTCAAAGTAAGTTGCTGTCTTCAATATGACATGGTGGCAAAATGCTAATAAGACAGGTTCAGTCCAGTATTAGTTTAAGATGTAGGGTGAAGTTTGCAGATACATGCAATTAGTTTGTAATGATACAGCGAGTAACTGAGATAAATCAGTCAAAATCCCAAATCTCTTTCAATCTGCATACACAGAAACTCACAACTGCTTAATTACTTGCAGCCAGAACCCCACAGACATTCCTCCACAAATAGTGACATGGTTGTGATTTAACTGTAGAATGAAATGAGGGCTTGACAGCTTTGAGTTTAAATAGGAATAGAACCAGAATAGAACCAGTCGGCAACCAGTTATGTCCGGTCTCCTACAACAGAGAGACATGACACAGATGAGACACACCCATCAGCACAGACTGACTCAGACTGGTTGCAACATGTTTGTCACAGTTTTTAAATTAGACTGCAGCTATTTGCAAACCTTTGGCAATTTCTCTGAGAGTGATTGCGGTGCATCTGAATTGGACTGCAATTCTTTGGAAACAGGTTGGTGGGAAGCATCGACAGTGGTCCCCAGCTTGTCCTCTGGATGAACAGTTTAAACAGTTTAAACTGTTTAAATTCCAGGTTTGCTCAGGTGAAGTTCATTCTATACTTTCTTCATTGTTAGCTTAACAATGCTCTTTAATTTTTAAACTGATCATATCTGAATTTCAACACAGGACTTGCATTGCAGATTTTCTGTTTCCTTGCTGCAGGGTTTCCCCGCTTTTGTTTGTTTTTACTTTCATGCAAAGGAAGCTGGAATGAGGTGATCTGGTTGTTTCATAGTAATATAAAAAAAAAACCCTGTAACATACCTTTATTATTACTATAGGGGCTTTTGTCTCATTGACAATGATAGATCTGCCAGGATGAGATTATGATTACACAGAAAAAAGGATTTTCAAAGAACTAAAGAAGAGTGCGGGAGATAAGTGGGTGAAGGAGAGGGTTTCCTTCACAGGGATTCATCACAGTGTGGTGTCCAGCAGCCACAGGAATATCAGATTTGGGAGAATGAGTATCATTCAGAGAGTTCATTTTGCCTGGAGATTGGTTTTCTACCTCTTTAACTCTGGACACCCTGAGACTGTTTCTTCCATCTGTTTTAACTGCGATCTGTCCCACGGCATTTGGCACACAGATTAGAGTAATAGTGGAGAATGGGCAGGGGTACATTTAGAGACTGTGAATTGCATTCAAGGCAGGGCTGACTGGAGAGGAAGGGACACGGAGATATAAAGGAGTGAAATCACGTTCTACACGGCGAGAATGAGCGAATAGGCCTTTGAAGGAGTTTTGCTGTGAAGGCATTTAAAAGAGTGAAATAATTGGATGCTGGAGGCCTCGTCTCAGCAAAAGCAGGAATGCAAACCTCATTCTTTCCATGAGTGTGCTGCATGTGAAGGAGGCAAAGTGAGAGGTGCTGTCATCCAACGAAATCGCAAACAAGAGGTTTTAATATTATCTTTTCCCATTAGACCATATATTCAATCTAAACAAAATTATTTTTTTCTGCAAAATTTGATCTTGGGAAAAAGCCAAGTTATCCACGGGTATCAAGGGATGTACACGGTGTATTGCTTTTCCACAGATATTGATTTTTTTCCATCCTTTCATGGCTATTCTGCTTCGAGCAGCCATGTGCTGCCCTGCTTTGTATCATCCTGGTGAACCTGATGATAATTCCTGAGAAAGAAATGAAATCAGAACCCTTGAATGTAATCCTGTGACCTACTCTAGCAGCAACTGGGCTGTGGTTTATAGAATAATACAGCAAGGACTGACAAGTTCATCTTTATTCATCCTTTTTCTGCTGATGACAACTGACTGAAGCTGAGCCTAGGTTATTTGACCCATTTCATTGAAAAGTATCACTGTTGAACCCCTTAAGTTTGAAGTAGTGTTGCAGTGTTGGTTGATTGGTCTCTAACCTGCAGATATATGCCTCATCTGCAGTGGCTACCTCTGACTTTGTCAAAAAACAAAATGAATGTGAATACAGACACCAACAATATTTATTTATCGTAACTGTAAGTCATACTTTATATTCTCCAACTGTAAAAAATTATTAGCTTATAAACCAACGTTTAAAAAGAATGTTGAAATGTAAGTCATAGGCTTTTTTCTATCAACTGATACCCTGTCCTCTTAATTTTTTTGAACATCAGTAGTGGTAGTGAGCATGATGGAAAAACATGCACTGGCCACTGTTCAGCTGCATGTTAATGCAAATATCTCATCAGCCACACATATGACAACAGAAACTGTTGATCTCCTGGGATTTTCCCACACAACCCCCTCTAGGGTTTACAGAGAATGGTGGAGAAAAGAGAAAATATCCAGCGAGCAGCAGTTTTCTGGGTGAAAATGCCTTGCTAATGCCAGAGACCAGAAGAGGATGGCCCAACTGATTTGAGCTGACATGAATATGGCAGTAACACAAATAACCACTCATTACACCCAAGATATGCACAACACATTGAACCCTAAAGCAAATACAGCAGCTGAAGTCTAGACCAAGTGCCACTCCTGTCAGCTAAGAACAGGAAACCGAGGCTACAATTCACACAGGCTCACCAAAATGGCACAATAAGAAACTGCTTTCTCTCTGAGTCTTGACTTCCTCTGCAGCATTCAGAAGGTAGGGTCAGAATTTTCCATAAAGGACAAATGCATGAAAGCATGGATCCATCCTGCTTGTATCAACAGTTCAGGCTTATGGCGGTGTTATGTTCTGGGGGATATTTTCTTGACACAGTTTGCACCCTTTAATACAAACTGACCATCATTTCAATGCCACAGTCTACCTAAGTATGACTGCTGACCATGGTTATCCCTTTAATCCCAGTGTACACATATTCAGCAGCACATGGTGTCATATCACCAAATTCAAATAATTTCAAACTGGTTTCTGGAATGAGACTGTACTCAAATGTCACCAGCAGAAATGGTTGGAATGGTGAAATGGAAAATTCACATTATGGGTGTGCAGCTGACAAATCTGCAGTAACTGTGTGATGCTATCATGTAAATATCTACCAAAATCTCTGAGGAATGTTTCCAGCATTTTTTTGAATGTATGCCTTGAATTGAAACAGTTCTGACAGCAAAGGGGTTTAAACCTGGTATTAGCAAACGTGTACCTAAAAAAATGGCCGGTGAGAGTATACTTTTTACATTTCTTTAGAAAAACTCCCACTACCTGTGGCAGTCGTGCTACTACCAATAAGGTAGTGTTAATGTCTCAGTGGCACCAGGAAATTATTTTTTTTTGTAGATTTTGCTACCAAAATCAGTTCTGGAAACAGAATTATATAAGAAAGTTAATGCACTCAGTTTGCTTTGGGAAAACTACAGATATTTACAAGGAAGATAAGGAATCAAGCAGCAACAGTTTGGATGAACAAAAAGTTACACAGCGTTCTCTCCTCACTTAGGCAGTAAATTATTTGTATTTAAAACAGCCTTGAAAACACATCATCATGGAAATGTGTGTATACATTTTTAGATAATCAGGATTTAGTATCAAGAATGCAATTAGCTCACATTTAGCAGTGAAATATAATACATTTATCGATTACACCTGACAGTTTGATCAAACTACCACACTAGGATAAAAGTGATAATCTTTCACTTCAACCTTTCTATATGTTTCAATCCAAGAAGAAGTTATCAGTTAACACTGAAAATGTAATATGAAGCAGTAACAGGCACAATTTTTATACATGTGAATATGTATGTTTTTTGAATTTTGACAGTTAAACACAAAATACTATTGATATTATCACATGTTGACTGTCTAGTCAGTAGTATTTTAATCTTTACTTTGTTGCTGACTGGTGATAGTCATGAAGACACCAGGCCCTCTGGCACAGTGTACCCATGTCGTCCTATCAGTGTCAGGCAACATTTTACAGACAATGCACACAGATACAACTGCAGTATCAACAGCACACACACAAACAGGCAAAGCAAAGGAAAATATAAATATATCCCAGAGTATTTGCATAAACATGTTATGCATGTGTGTGTGTATTTGGGTGTGTCTTTGTGTGTGTGCACCATTTGTCTGTACCTTGCAAGGTCAATGCTGTTCATCAGTCATCTAGGCCATTGGGATTGCTCTAATCTGTCAAAATCTGGCATCACTTGACTCCATGGAACAAGTGACAGATGTAGACTTTTTGTTTTATACCTAAAGGGCTTGTTTCAGTGCAATTTATATGCGTGGTTGTGCGTTACTTTTCTTCCGTCTGTGGTTTGCTGAGACAAACCTATTTATGAGTATTTCATTTGTGATACTGCAATCACTGCAGCCGCAGAGAGGACAAAACAGGAAGGAAAATGAGAGCTTCATGTTCCATTTAAATTGACGCAGAGAGTACAGCTAAGGAAACCGATGGTTTTCTTGTGGTTTAAATGGGCCGTTATAGAGCCTTTTTGGTGCAACTAAAAAAGAGGGTCTTCTTTAGCTGATAAACTTTGTCAATGAGATGCAAATCCATGCAGTACTGAGGAGAAAAAGAGCCAGCAGAGCTGGGCAACTTCACACACACACACACACACACACACACACACACACACACACACACACACACACACACACACACACACACACACACACATAAAAGCATGACTTTCTTCTTCAAACACTTCAAACATGCATGCGTTTTCTGAGACACTGCATAGTAAAAATGTCTGCCTGCTTGATCAGTCACTTAGTGATTCACACACCATCAGTGTCATCTGCAGCACACAAAGCCGTCTGGGCAATCCTAAGCACAAATTGAATCAAGCCAATCATCCTCACAAAATCCAATCATTCTGCAATACAGATATTCCATGTGGGGCTTTATTCAATAAAAGAGGAATTATATTCCAAAACATGATATATCCATTTCAGATTTAAAATATATAACCAAAAGTTTCGGTTAACTCAGAGGGGTTGATGAGATTTAATTTGTAAATGCTATTATCACAATCAATGTTAAATGTTCCTGGAGGTAAATCCAGCAGAGCTGCAGTTACAAAAGCAATTAGTGTAAATTAGAAAAGCTTTAGTGTTAAAGCTTTAGAAAAGTCAACACTTTGAAACTTGAGGATTCCTAGAATTTGTGCCATTTTGTCTTCGGTAACGAGGGCCTCAGCCTGGAAAGACAGGCAATTACTGTGACACCGACTCAGTGAGTGTAAAACCATTTCGTCACTCCTGCTTTTGATGTGTGACTAATTTTATGGATCTGAAAACACAATGTATTTTTGTTTACTTCTTTTTTTAAAAAAAATAGTGGCTGTGAAATATTAAGCAAAATGAGAAATCATAAGTCATAGAGAAATACTCGGTGCAGAATAGAAGTCAATAAATTTCCAGAGACTCACCCACACAACATGTCTGAATTTACAGTATAAGAATGTTTTTAAAAGAAACACACCCATTTCTTGATATGTTTGGAATATACCAGGCTGCTAGCCTTGGGTTATTTGACAATGAGGTAGAGGTCTTTCCATATTTGCAGTTGCGAAAGAAAAGTAATGGAGGAAAAGATACAGTAGAAGTTCAGTGTGTAACAATTTTTGGTAGTTACACATGTTGACTCTGGAAAGTGAAGCTATATCCCATGCAATATGAGTATAAGATTAGTGTGCTCATAACCAATGTTGGGATTGTTGCTCAAAAAAAGTAATGTTATAGCACATTACTTGTTACTTTTTAAAAAAAAAGTAATTCAGTAAGTTACTTAATTACTTGACAAAGAGTGTAACTTATTATACTACGTATTACGTTACTTTTGTGTTACTCCATAAGATAACATAATCATTTATATGAACAATGAAAAATCATTTTGCAGCTCTTTGGTTTAAGGGAAGAGCTCTAAAATACACTGTGACATAATTACAAGTAAATGTCTTGATGCATTCTCAATCATCCAGGAAAGTAAATCTCCAAAAGTTGAATCTGTTCATCTGGACGTAGCGTTTTGTGGGAGAAACGTTTTGTCACTCATCCAAGTGACTTCTTCAGTCTCAGCTGACTGCAGGTTTCCCCAAATCTTTTAAACAGTACATTTGCATAATGACTGAAACCAGCCCACTGAAGGAACAATGGGCTGGGAGGTCAGTTCCTTAATCTTAATTATGCAAATTCTCATGACCATTGATCAACAACCACTGACCAAAACCCACTGACCAAAACCCACTGACCAAAACCCACTGATTAAAGACCACTGATCAAAAACCTACGCATACAGATCAGTATCTAAGGTTTGACTCTCATCATCCACTGGAGCACAAACTGGGTGTCATCAGGACGTTACAACACAGAGCGAACACCATCCCCACTGACACAGCGGCCAGGGAGGCAGAAGGACAGCACATCAAGAAGGCCCTAAGTAAATGTGGTTATCCCAGCTGGACTTTTGTCAAAGCTGGAAAGGCACCTAAAGAAAGCTCCAGCCAATCCAGGAGAGAAGGACAACCGCTGCCCAAGCGAAAACCTGTAGTGATCCCATATGTGTCAGGAGTATCGGAACAGTTGAGACGCATTTTTTCTAAACACCGGGTCTCTGTGGCTTTTAAACCCCAAAACACGCTGCGCCAAAAATTGGTCCACCCCAAGGATCGTGTCCCCCGACACAAACAGAGTAACATAGTGTACGCTCTTAAGTGCCAGGAGGAATCCCAGGATTTATACATCGGGAAACCAAACAAACTCTGGCGAAGCGGATGGCACAACACAGAAGAGCTACCTCGTCAGGCCAGGACTCTGCAGTCTATTCACACTTACAGGCCAGTGGACACTCTTTCAATGATGAGGATGTACACATCCTGGACAGGGAGGAACGCTGGTTTGAGCACGGAGTCAAGGAGGCTATTTACGTGAAAAGGGAAAGACCATCTCTGAATCGAGGAGGGGGCCTAAGGGTACATCTCTCGCCATCTTACAATGCTGTGATTGCAGCCATTCCCCAACTCTCTGTGAATGGTACTCATGGCCATTGATCAGTGGGCTTTGATCAGTGGGTTTTGGTCAGTGGTTGTTGGTCATGAGAATTTGCATAATTATGATTAAGGAACTGACCTCCCAGCCCATTGTTCCTTCAGTGGGCTGGTTTCAGTCATTATGCAAATGTACTGTTTATAAGATTTGGGGAAACCTGCAGTCAGCTGAGACTGAAGAAGTCACTTGGATGAGTGACAAAACGTTTCCTCCACAAAACGTTTTGTGGAGGACAAAGTAATTCCGTAATACTCAACTTTTGGAGAATTACAAGTAAAAATTATAAACCTTAGGCTACAGTTCCACAGACCAACACAAATCTCTATCCTAATAAGGACACACATATGATCTTTCTTTCAGCTTTTGCATATGAACACAAAAATGCACACAACACAAATTGGTTGAAAACCAGCTCAAAAAGACTTCTAAATGATCACCACAATGAATTTACTTTTACCCTCCGCCTCACACACACACACACACACACACACACACACACACGTCTGGTTTGCTATCCTCGTGGGGACATCCCATTGACATAATGCTTTCCCTAGCCCCTTACCCTAACCCTAACCATTAAAAATGAATGCCTAACCCTAACCCTTACCCTAAACCTAACCATAACCTAATTGTAACCCTGACAGTAAAACCGCATTTTGAGTGTGAAAATTGCTTTCAACCCCGAGGGGACCTGGATTTTGGTCCCCACGGTGCAGAAAGTCCCCACCAGGATAGTAAAAGTCAGATTTTGGTCCCCACCAGGATAGTACGAACCCGTACACACACACACACACACACACACACACACACACACACACACACACACACACAAATGTCAGTGTTTGCCGATTAAAAAACGCTGTATAGTCACATATCATTTTCCTCCTCCCAGAACAATCAGCTGATTGTAGTGTAAGTGTGCAGGAAGAATAATTCAGATTCAGATAATTGAAGAGCCTTTGTAACACAAATAATGACATCATTCTGACTTAAAGTAATCACTGAACTTAGTACAGTAATGTGTTACATTACTGCATTACTAAAAAGATTTCATATGAGCAATGTCTTACTTTGGAATGTGTTACACCCAAGACTGCTAATAACAGTGCAATACTTCATTGGAAATGCTATACACTGCAGACTAAATGGTCTCTATCTTGACTTCACAGAGGGGCCACCAATCAATTTTCATCCATTCACTGGAAAATGTGTCAGTGAAGATGGTGTTGCCAATTCTACCACTAGTATTGCTAGGTAGCTGCTTTTTAGTAATGGCATTTTGTGTGTTGTCTGGATAAATTGTACTTGATGTAGAAGAATTTAGGGTAACACGTGTAGCTCAAACTGAGGCTAAACAAGTTGTAAATCTTCACAAAAAACATCACAATGAAATGTTGCTATAGATATTTAGTGCAACTTGTCATGTTTAGAGAGTTTGAGATTCCACTATCCTGTATGAATGTACCCACTCTGATGGTAAAAAAAAACAACATTTTGTTTCTCATCAAAGAACGGCAACCAATGTCTCCAATGAGAGATGCTGGTTTTATAACCCTAAAAAGGCAAAATGAATTATGTATGTGTAATAGACACACCGGTCCACCGTGTCCATTTCACAGTTTGCCTCTCCAAAGCATGAAATGTACATGCATGCAGAAGTTGCAGTAAATTGCTGTAAGCTGCAGTAACAGCAGAGGGAGATATTTTATTTCAAGCCAACATGAAAATAATGATGAGAAAGTGTTTAAACAGACATTATTAACACATTTACATGTAAATACATATTAGCTGCAAACGTTTTTTGCTCACTACCGACTTCTTGGCTTCAAATATATTATCTCCCCCTGCTGGTAATGCAACTTGTGTATGCAGTAATGCGTTTTTTGCAAGCGTGTCTATATCTAAATGGACACGGTAGACCAAAGTGTCTACCACACGCTTTGTCGTGATAGTGCTGCTTGGTTGTCTTTAACTGTTACTAGTGTATATGGCCCTAGCAGGGCCTCCTCCTGAAGCTGCCTGTGTGGGCGTGTCCTACCAGCTCTCCTTTTCCTTTTCTTCTCCCTTTTCAGATCCTGGACGAGCCCCCACTTGTTACATTCCCCTAAAAGGGTCCAAGCGGTTAGGGGGAAGTAACCACTCACATGGCACTCTGGCACGAGAGCTCACCTTTCTCTGGGCTTAAATACCTTTAATTGCTGATGGAAGGCAGCTGTACAAGAGAAAAAGGTGGCACCTAAGGCAGGAGAGCTGGTAGGACACGCCCACACAGGCAACTTCAGGAGGAGGCCCTGCTAGGGCCGTAACACTAGATTTTCATCCTTATGTGGCAACAATATTAACTGAAATTTCAGTAAATAATCAAAATTAAGTGCTATTAAATACTAGTGGTGTGCGATACTGCATATTTTGGTATTGATCCGATACCAAGTAAATACGGGCCAGTATCACCGATACCAATATTTTTCAATAGTACCGGTATCGTCATTGAATTGATCCGTCATTGAATTGTTAAATCTCAATTAATTTTCATGACCTTAAGTGTTTTTTGTGATGTTTACTTTTTTTTTATTATTAAATAGTTAAAACCCAGGACATATTAGGACAAAGTTTATAATTAAATAGAAAATGCTTTGTTATCATTTTTTTTAAGAAAAATCTTAAATAAAAAGTGCACGCAAACCAGTAAACAAATTAAAACAAACAAGTACTGTTGAGAAACTATAATACAAAACTTACAATTAAAATTCTCAACAACAAAAACAACAACTGGTGAAAATATAAATATTATGTAAACAACTTACACAGATTGAAACAATGAAAAGATGTCCAAGTCGCAATTTCTTCACTTGCAACTCTTTTAGTGAACCAGAGACCTGAGTCTTTTCTTGTTTTTAATTATTTAAAAAACAGCATATAACAATATGGATGATACTTTATGACACACTACTGAGAATGAAATGAATGTCATCTGTGTTCCTGCATGCACTCAGGGGGCGCTATGATCTCTCCCAGTCACTGAAAACAAGCTGTATCAGGTCACTGCTCAGTGTTCGGAGCCGGAGGTCATACTGTGTTTTGCTTTGCTCTGCAGATCTTGTGAAGTGGATGGCTCTGTCAGATTAGATATTGATTTCATGTGTGAGCTTATGTAGTCTTATTTTTCCGGTCTCCCTATAATCAGGTTTCCTTAATAGCCTTATAGTTTTTGTAAGCTGCAGGTCATTCTTTGATAGCAAGTAGCTCGAGGCATGTTGGTAATTAGCCAGCAGATTGTTAAATATTTGATGTCTTTTTTCTTCTTTTAATGTGAGCGAGTGTGTTGCACTGAGGAAATATTAATGGATCAATTCTCGTTTACGTGGACGGACTCTGAATGTGAAGGTGGACTTGTTCTTTTTATCTGTTACACAGCTCACCAGCAGGAGGTGACATTGTTAATTCAATGGTGGATCAATGGGACAGGATACTGCCAAACCAGGGGATAATTAGACATCTTGCATCATCATGTGTTTATTGAATACATTTTATTGATTACTTAGTGATATTTTGAAGGCTAAAATGTGGGGAGGATAAGGATCCATTTTTCAATGTGAAACACATGAACTGCCACATAAAAGTTTACTTGGACTTTCTTCAGTTTAATAGTTTCAGGGTCTATAAAAGCTCTCAATCATTTTTGGAAATTTTACAGACGAAGTAAATGTCCAATAATTTATTTTTATTATTCGACAAAGTCTAACTCTGTGCCCACTTTTACACTCTATTATTGCCATGCTATTAAATCTCAGAAATTAAATACAGACTGTACACTTTTACTGCATTTTCTGTGTATCTTCTGCTCTGAAAGGGAATAGTCCAGAATAATTTATTTAGAAATCATTACCTAGCTTCCTCAGTATTTCCTTGAGCTTAGATATTTTCACAGTCTGTAACATGATGTATTTGATCCCCTTAGTTTGCCTTCGTGTTAAGTAATAATGAAAAACTTCACCTGAATGAACGAATAGGTTATAGTGCACTATAATGTCTGCGACTGAGCCTCTGATGATTAGATTTATGAAAAGTTTTTATTATGAGGATGTAGCTACAGCACAGCAAAAGGGAGTTGTTAATGATATTAACTCCTTTTAGGGAAAAGAAATTCACAAGCAAAGACCTTACCTCAGTAGAGTACATATTATTAGACATTAAATGATGTTAACAATTCTGGATAATTAGTAATTGTTAAAAGGAAAGTAAGATAAAGAGGAGCAGCCGCTGAGTTAGGCTGGTCAGATTGCAAGGTCGAAAAGAAAGATGAACTTCCAAGATATTAAGTGATTCTGGACACTCAACTTCTATAACCTGGAAAATTACAAATTTTATAGAGAATGATCCAAATCAGTGCAGCGGAGGTTTGTGTGTGTTTTGCTGCTTCTATCCTAATCAAGGTTGCCCTATATACTACATCCAGGGAATAGGCATACTCTCTAATATCAGACATTACAGAAGCACTGTCGTTCTCGGCTTTCATATATGGCTTCACCTAAGGCGATTTAGATTTTAAAAAAAAACCCCACACACACACGTGCAACCTTATTTTCATATATTGCCATTTACAGGTCCCCAAGAGATGTAATCAGACTTTGATATGTAAAACTGGTGGAGTTACCCTAAAACTGTAATATATGATAATTACAGTAACTTAACTGTACTGCACCCTGATTATTTTTATATTAGCGGTGGATCCAATGTGCACTGTGAAGGGGGTGACCTATACTGATAAATAATCATCCTGCTCCACGCTTTAACATTTTCCATCTCATTATTTTGGTTTAATGTTTGTTTTCTCACTCTCAGTGGTGTGATCAGCAAAATTTTCCATCGACACAGGCAGCTGTTTTCAGCACAAAAAGAACAAACCCCCCAGTAACCCCTGTATACTACCTGCTCAGCACCATACAGCAGACAGACTTAATGACTAGCTGGTGAACATGTGGAGCATTTAGCAGCCAAAGAGACATATATTTCTCTCAAGAGACCAAAAACAGAGATAAAAGCGAGGGAAAGCTGAACTTACTTTTCCCAGGTGGGCAGAAAGATGACTTCAAATGAATGCCTATAGTGCTCTGTGTCATATATATATTTATTTTTATATATATATATCAGACACAGAGAGACACAGCTGTTTACAATGAAAGCCACCCACTTATATGATTACATCAGCCACAACACTGAAACCTCTGACAACAAAATAACACTGACAGATGCAACGTTCTGTTTGAAAGCCTGTAGCCCGGGCATGTACCACCATCCTAAAACACCTTCATATTCATAATTCTAACCTAAATATTGAACCTCTTTACAGCCTGCACAACATACACAACAAATTCAGGCCTAAACAACCCACTTTAGATCACATCTTGAACTAATTGCAACCAACCACATATAATATGTTCATATAGAAATGTAGCCACCGTTATAGAATTGCAAAAATATGTGCCTTAGATTGCAAAGTGTACAATACAGGAGAGACATTATCTTAAAGTGCAGAACTGGATTGCACAAGTTGGCGTCACTAACTGTCAATGCAGAGTCTCCTTAACACATTTCCATTTGTTTTGCAATTTGTGACTGAAATCATGCTTTAAAACTAGCTGCACAAGCTAATGCGTGACATCTCTTTGCTTCCAAAGAGAGATAAAAGGGATGTCTGACCTGCATAGAGCCCTCCACTCCAAAATCAGTGTCTTTCTCAACTGCTGTTGATGCTCTAATTTACTGTTAACAAAAAAAAACTTGGTTGTTACTGCAGTAACTTATCAGCTAAGTGGGTCTTTAACCTTTCTATTGCAGAATTGTATGATTTCATTTTACTTTAAGTTTTAGTAGAATTGTGCTGAGGATGCACAGTGTCCCTTTTGGTCTGGCCTGGACCCGTGGCCCCTCCATAACACCGGGACACTGTCTCCAAGGTACTGGACTCACAACAAACCTGACTAACAGAGGCTCCACCCCACTGCTGTCAGGTTCTCCCAGTGCCAGAAATCTTGTGTCCATGAAGTAACAGTCAGAGCTTTGAGTGGGACCTATAAAATATTAAACAATACTAATTTTAATATCGTGTCCAATCGCTGTATATTGTGTTATTGTAATTAAAGTCTCCTTTATGCCAAACTGTGTTTACAATTTCACTAATTACTAATTACATTAGGGGATTGTCAGAGCTGCCAGAGCCACAGTTTCAGCTGTCTGGT
Organism: Pelmatolapia mariae; assembly: GCF_036321145.2. NCBI lineage: Eukaryota > Metazoa > Chordata > Actinopteri > Cichliformes > Cichlidae > Pelmatolapia > Pelmatolapia mariae. The sequence continues at coordinate 16,616,485 of NC_086236.1, forward strand.
TTAAAAAAATGATTTGGAATGAACAAAGACAATTTGCAGAAGATGAGTCAGCAGACAAAGCTGCAGAATGATAGATGTTTGCACAGAACAACAAGCTGCAGCTCTGGCCTCTGTTGTCAGAGGATGGTGTGAGAGGAGGATTTTTTCCTTATCTCTGAAAACATAAAATGCTTGTGCGCATTTGCGCTGTCAGAGTTTGAAGATGCCATCTAAAATAGATCTGTACTTATCTATATGTAACACTTTTCAAAAACATGTAAATAAAAGCAAAAGATATGGATGTGGGGGGAAAAAATCAGGCGCTGCTTATCTTTAAGAGATTTCAGTAGATTTGACTGAGAGACTGAGGGTGAGGAAGTCTATGTGTGTATGCTCATGTCATAGGGAAAATTTTTTTTAATCACATTTACTGTTGTTTAAAGGTTAAACTAAGCTTATATCTAGGTTAGAGTTAGACTAAGAGTTACTTTTACTGTACCAAGTACTGCTTATGGCTTGAGTGAGTGTATGTCTCCAGAAAATGAATATAAGCCAATGTAATGTCCTCTGAAAAGATGGAAGCCGTGTGTGTGTGTGTCTGATTTGGCTCAGCGTCATAAATCCTTGGGCTGTTCATCTTATCATCTGAGATTTGGCAGCTTCTCCCTGTTTGTGTATGTATATTTAGATATTAAAATGTGTGTGTATGTGTGCCTCTGTGTGTCTTGATATGTGCTGGTGGTCTAAGTATGCTAATACTCTCTCTCTTTTTTTTTCTCAATTATGCTTTTGCTCTTTCTCTGTCTCACACAAAAACCCCTGTCTCATGCACTTGTGGTTTTCCCTGCTCCTCTATTATGGCCTAGTTCCTCTCTAATCATGTGACCAGCAGGTAAGAGAGTGGGAGAACTGCAGGTCTAATGATGCCAAAGGGCACTGCAGGCCCCGGGGTGGAAGGGGCGCCGCTCTGCTTTCTTTGGCCTCTTGAGAATCCTCTTGTCGGTAATTACAAAAACTCTGGAGTGTGTGTTTCTCTGTGTTTGAGTTGGTAGATTTTCGTTTGCACTTCTAACAGAGAATATCCAGGCTCGAGCTGTTCTCCGCTTTTAGTCTAAACCTCCAGTTGTTGCGTATTTGTATATTAAGTGCTTTACATTTGTGAACAAAATGGAACACACTCTGCAGCAATAATATCCCCGTTGCAGATGTACTTATGTCCTTTTATGGCATTTTGCAGACACTCATCAATTTAAAAAGAGTGGAATTTCTTACTAAAGTGCACTCTGACTGGACTTTTAAGGAACTACAGTTGCTTTGTGAAGGGACTGAATTAAAAAGTGATATCTGAATGTCTTTAGCAGCATTACAAATCCCTCTAGACTCAACAGAGAACACAATCGCATACTAATTGTAGAGAATGTAAAAATTATTCACTTTTCTCATTACATTACTGAGGGCTGATGGGGCTAACACTGAGGTCCAAAGCCAGCGATTCTCATCTACAATTACAGTGAGAAATCTTAACATTGTAATTTCATTAGCAAACAGCAGATTAGCTCCACATTAACAGCTACCTGCTTCATTTAGCACTGCAAAGGGTTTGTCTACACAGTCATCCCATAGGCAACTGGATTTTGTATTTGAAATGAAAAAATAAAACCTGCATTATCCAGAGCTGTAAGCTCAGGATAGTAACAGAATACATGCACTGGTCAGTTATAAAAGCTCTCTGCAGAAGATCAGAGTCATTTTAGCATAAATGTTTAGCGTGCTTCCCGAATGCAATGTGACCAATTTAGCAATATAAAATGTATTCTGTTAGGCTGCCTACCCACTCTTCAGCAAAGTCAGACAGTTATTACTTTGTATCCATACAGAAATAAAAGATATGTCTCGATCTAAAACATCTGCTCTGTGACCTCAGCTGTACCGTTAAAGGGGAGCACAGAGGTTGTACTGCAAACTTATTTCCATTCATATAAGGGTCAGGATGAATGTATATCAGAGGTGGAAATGACTAGCAAGCAAGACATATGTCCAGTTGTATCCTTCTGGCTAAATCAGGGTGTCAAACATACGGCCCCTGGATCACAACTGGCCCTTCTAAATAGTCCAACCTGCCCCACTGTAGGGTTTTGCAAGATCCACTAAGTGCAGATAAAGAGAGCATAATTTTTTTAACTTTTCTTTTTACTTTGCATTGGATTGTCTTGTTAAGATTAACTCCTGAAATGCTCTCTCAGTTTTTAAATTCATCTAGACCAGAGGTTTCAATGATTGTCTGTTTTTCAACTTTACCCATGGCCTGCCACACCACAACAAAGTAAGACGTTTAAGTCAAGAAGCCATGCATACAGATTTCTTTAAGTAAAGTTTTAGCAGAATGAGTCAAAATGTGGAAAAACTATTAATAACATACAGTTCTGTGCAAAAATGTTGAGTGACCCTTTACATCTTTTATATTTTTCTAGGGAAATAGGACATATTTTTATTCAAACATGTGCAAACAAACATGTACATACAGTATACACAGCAAAAACAGAGTTTGTACAATTCTAATGAGTTTGAAAGGCCATTTGGCATGTCCACCTTTATTCTTCAACACAGACTGAGCTCTCTTAGCCACACTTTCTTGTTATTTCTTGTACATTTTAATAATAATTCTCCAGGCTTCTTAAAGGACATTGGATGTTTTCTGCCTTTGTTTTGTTCTCTGTCGAGATGATCGCACACGGCTTCAATAATACTGACTGATCATGACTGATAGTGCTCCATTGTGTGTTTTTCTATCCAGGTATGCTTTTACTGCATCTGCACTATGTTTAGGATCACTGTCATGCTGAAAAACTATCCTTTTCAGCTTTTACCACATGGTGGATCAAAATCAGACTGTGAATTTCTGTGTTCATAATTCCATCAATTTGGACAATTTCAGCTGAACTACAACCCCAAATCATGACAAACCTTCCACCATGTTTGACAGACGGATGTTGAAAATTACTGTTGTAATTCTCTGGCACCTTATGTACATATTGACCATGACTTGAACAAAAAATGTAAAATTTGAATTGTTCACTCTATAAAAGCTGTTGCCAATTATTTTTTTGTCCTGTTCTTCTGTAATTTGGAATTTGTCCTTGTTTCCCTTCCTTACCGATGGTTTCTTGACCATTTCTGATGAGGTTTCAGTGAAAAATAGATGGATCAACTGAGGGAACAGATACATTTCTCATGTACTTTGTCAGGTCTCTGCTAGATTTTTTCCAATTATTTTATTATTGCTGTAGATAGATTTTTAGACATGCCACTTCTTTGTCCTCTGCTTTTCCATAGTTTCCTGCTTTTTTGTTTGTTTGTTTTTTAAATGTGGTCTACACACCATGCAGAGATATGGCAAGTTTTCAGGTAATAGCTCTACGAGAATCACCTTGTTGGTGTAAAAGTGCTATTTCATGTCTGTCAAACTGTGTTATCTGTAGATCTGTTGTAAATTTAATTTAAAAAATGGGAAGAAATGATACAAATGATTGTAACATGCTGGTAATGAAGTGATTACAGATACAATTTAAAAGTAATTCTTTGCAAAGTTTTCTCTTTTTATACTTGAATGATTCATAATTAATAAACAAATTAGTAAACAAAACAAAATAAACAACATACCTCTGAAATCGCCAGGTACAAAAGTGAAAACTTGAGTGAAAAAGCAAAGAGAAAACTTCGAAAGAATATCAGAACTGTTGCTCAAGAGCACTTTAAAAATCATTAGAAAGTCTGGCTCCTTGGATACAAAACATAAAGAAATGATGGCTGAAGTCATGTACCATACTGTAATTGTGAAGTCTTTTTGACATTAAGACTTTTCATACTTTTCATCCATTGTTGTGTAAACAGATATATAATTAAATTAGATTTTTTTTGTCAAACGGTACTTGAAATTGTTTACACTAAAGAATGAAACATTTTTTATTATACCGGTAGGTTATTATGCAGCAGTTTTAGTCTGGCAAGGCAGAAGACCTAACCCCTCCCCTGGGCTAAATAGTCTATAGCAGGGATTATTGAATAAAAAAAATAAATACATTAAAAAATAAACTCTTTTGCTCACAGTTCTACTGAAAATAGCCGTGACAAAAAGAGTAAAGCGAGGGTGTTCAGGTGCTCTCGTTTGGTTGCTCTTCAGTTTGCTGTGATGCTAATGGGAAGCATCTCTCCATATTAAGTGCGCCCTTGATCTTGTCGTCCTTCCACCAGTGTGTTTCTGAATCACATTATAATTACACACAAACATGTACACACACGTGCATTTCAAGCTCACAAAGCCACGCACGTGCACAAACAACAACACGCACACACGCCCATTCACCCAGCCTTGTTTTATGTTATCCAAAGTCCAATCACCTCATTCACTCAAACTCTATCGGATCCACTCGCTTATCATTTCCCCATTCTTTCCACATTACGTCGCTGGCTCATGGTCTCTCTTTTATGATGAAGCTACTAAGCAGACAATGACAGAGGAAATGAAAAAATTAGTTTAGACACAACCCTCATTATTTCCACTCACAGCACCAGCGGCATTGTAATTGCAGAAAAACCTTGCCGTTTCTTTTTCCTAACATGCTCCATTTAGGGCTGAACCCCAGAAATAACAAGTGATTGATGTCTCTCGCTCTCTCTCTCTAAACCCTCCACTCCCCAATTTCCTTTCCACGAGCTCTCTTTCATGTTCTTGGAACATCCGCTACACATGAAAAGACCACATGAATATTAGAGAAAGAGAGGTAACCTTCAGCGAGCGGGTGAAGTTCTCTGTAGTCACAGTGAGTGACACAAACTAACCTCCAAGTGTTCGCTCGAAAGCTTGCTTCCCACGTGCCTTTGATCTTCTTGTTGCAGAATCAATACTGTGTTAAGAGACACACATGGATGCGTACTGACAAGCACGTGCACACTGTCACAAATGAGGACACACAGAAGCGCCGGCATTCACACGTTATCGATTGGCGGATTCAATCTCGGTGTTTTGATTGGCTCTCTCGAAGAAGTGAAGAAGTGAATGTAGGAAAAAACAGTGCTCTTCAATCTGAAGGTAGCGCTCTCTTCACACCTATAACAGACAGACATCAGTTGCCACCATGCTTTGTGTTTGTGTGTGCAAAGTGGGTGCATGACGCTCCCTGACAATGTGACATAGAGATGGTATCACTGCTAACCCACTCTTCTGCTTGTTGTTTTTCTGGCGCCACATGAAAAGGATAGATAGCTTGGTCTTTGATTGGCTGTTCATATCAAGGTGAAGTTGTCCCTGAACATCTACCCTGCTCTGTTCATGTTTCAGTCTCTGCAACTAAAGGCAGCAGTCTGTGCTTCAGTATGCTGTCCATCCATCCACCCATCCATCACTTGATTTTACAGCTGTGCAAAGGTTGAACACCTAGACTCAAATTTAATTTGTGTTTGATGGCACGCACAGTAAAAGAGGAAGCAGTTTATTATGAGCACCTGGATATATGTAAATGCTGCATGTATGTTTGCTCAAGCTGATAGCAGATGGTGCGGCAAAGAAGATAGATCTAATGAAATAGGAACGAAGACCTGTACAACAAGATTTAAAGATTTTTTTCCCCTCACTTTTACTCAATTTCTGAGAACACCCTGTCGATCTAATCAGTGGATAAGTATTGGAGATTTCGTTTTGTTAGAACAGAAAATGTGTGACGTCAAACCCACACATGTAGACCTGCAGTTCAAGATCAACAAGGGCAAGGGTAATTTTGTCTGGTTCCTGGTCTCATTTGAATCTGTGCAAATTTGTGTGTGTGTGTGTGTGTGTGTGTGTGTGTGTGTGTGTGTGTGTGTGTGTGTGTGTGTGTGTGTGTGTGTGTGTGTGTGTGTGAGTGTGAGAGAGAGAGAGAGAGAGAGAGAGAGAGAGAGCGAGAGAGTGAACTCACACCTGCTTGATGTTGCTAATCTGCGCTTTATAAATTAGTATTAATGAATCTTACTGCATCTTATTATTTCTGTCTCTTTCAGATGAATTCAGAGAGACATTATTAGTGAACATGAAACAAAATATAACTCAAAGCACATGACAGGAAAGACAGAAAATCAATATTTATGACCTATAATGACCACGGCCATGGATGATCAGCCTGCAGACTTTAGCACAAAAATATGGATGTCATGTCTGACATTTAGAGAGCTTTAGCCATTTGTTGCCACCATGCAAATTGTTTGCAGAGTGAGCAGCAGCTAGCACAGTTTAGTGTACACCTAGTACTCTGAGACAGAGCTTCTCGAAATCTCGATGACCGAGTGCCAATTTGGGACCACAACATGTAACTGAGTTCTTTACAGGAAAAAGTTTCACACTACAGTCAAAGATTGTAACGTGTCTGTGCAGTCTTTGGCAGTTTATGTTGCTACCTGATATTTTTGTGCTAGTGTAAATGTTTTGTAATCATTACTGAGGTGGTTACTGCTTTCCTTGGTTCCTACTGTATTTATCAAAGTCGGGAGGGTTTGTTCTGGGACAGCACAATGGTGCAGTGGTCACCTCACAGTAAGAAGGTTGTGGGTTTGTGAGTTTGCATGCATTCCCTGTGTGTACCCCAGCTTTCTCTCACAGTCCTAAAATTAGGTGAAACTGTGATTCTAAATTGGCTGCAGGTCTGAATGTAAATGGAAACGGTTGTCTGTCTGTCTGTGTTCGCTGTGTAATAAACTGGTGACATGTCCAGGGTGAACCCTGTAGGTGTACCCTACAGCCAGGGATAGGCTACAGCCCTCCCTGCAGCCCTGAGTAAAGCAGTTAGGAAAATGGATGGTTTATGCTATAGTGACTCAAATAAAAAAGTTAAAATTTATGAAAAGTGCTTCCTTAGTCTTGTTCGGCACTGCTGCATCATGGTATGTCATGGATTGTAGAGGAATGTAATGTACAGCAATGCTTCTTTCCTTGTTGTGCCTGAGAGCCCCATAAAATGTTACCAGTGGCCACTATAGGCCAGAAAACTGCACTTCAGGAAATTTGGCTCTGAAAAATCAGCAAAGAAAGTACTAGAGATCTATCTATCCATCTTTCCACTTCGCCAATTCAGAGCTGGAGCCTACCTGTGCTGTCATATTGCAAAAGCTGGAGTACATCTTGGACAGTCTATCGCAGGGCTATTTCAAGAGATGTCACGTTCGATTCATGTGCTGCACTACTCAACTAGTAAAAAATGAGAGAAGTCTATAAATGTAAATTGGAAAACGGGTCCATAAAATATTGCCCATTTTTCCAGTTACTTATGCTTAGCTTTGTGTGGTAGCAAGGATCCCAGCTGATGGTCCTTCTTCACCTTGGTCAGACTGTCAGGATATCACAAGGCTAAACCGACAGATACACCCACACGGGCACAGCGAGAGTGTGCAGTCTCCACACAGAGACACCAGTCAACCAGCAGTTTCGTACCCAGAACGTGATGAACCTACTAATCACTGCAGCACAGTGATGTGAATTTTGCACCTCCACTCAACATTTAAAAAGTCTTTTTTTTTTTAATATTTTCACTGCCCATAATGTTACTGTCATAATTCACTTGCTGTTCTACTCGGTCTTGTTTTAAGCCAGCAGCTGTTTCCATTAGTCAACATAAGAAAAATCCACTGTACTAAATGTTTCAGCACCAAACAACAGGTTAGAAAACAGCTGGTGTTAGTGAAGCATTTAGCAGAAATTTCCCTCTGGACTTGACCAAAATAGAGTTTCAACAAGAGAAAATATTGGACGTCATTCATCAGGTGGACAAACACGTGAATGTTATAGTTGCGCCTCGGTTTCTCTATTTATACATTAATGACTTTTCTCACACCATTACGTTCATGACAACCTAAATTGAAAGACAGACTTATCTTCTTTCTACTTTGTTATCTTTGGTCTTCTTTAGATTCATTTTTCTCTAAATGATGATGTCTGCTTTACAGCTGCTCTCTAGCCCAGTGGAAAACCCCCAAACCATCAATCCAAGATCCAGGCAGCCCCATCGCAGTGGCAATGAAATGAGAATCTATGTTGTGACAAAGCTGACCTCCTTTTCCTTGTCTCGAGAGATTTTGCCAGTAGGAGGTGAGAAGAGAGGATGGGGGAGAAGGGAAAAGGCAACTGTCAACGAAAAACTGAGAAAATTGGGTTGGTGGAGGCACAGATGAGGTAAGGCAGTTAAATGAAATCTGCAGAAGCACTGGAATGCAATGGGGAGGGCGAGGAAACTTGCAGGAATGTAAAAAGGAAGAGGCCAGGAGGTTGAAAAGTATGGGGGAAAGAGAGGGAGATTAAAGGAGAAGAGAGGTCAACGAAATAAGGGTGAGTTACTGCCAACAGGAGTTGGAGTGCTATCCTTTTCTCTTGTTTCATCCTCCTTGTGCCTCTAGCAGGAGTTGATTTACTGCCCACTACTGAATGAAGATCCCCTCCACGGTCATCTGCCTCCGTCTCCCCAGTTTACTGCTCCTTCCCAGAGGTGATATTAACACCTGAGGAAACACAGTGCTCCTATTCACCTGCTGTAGCGGGGACTTTATGGAGCCCCGCGCTGCCAGAGAGAAAGAGCATTACTCAGGCAAAAGTGTGTGGTGCTATAATAGTTGCAAAATATCTCTGCTTTGCAATAGCGACACTCCACAGAGTTGTAATGGCCCTTCAGCAGAACTTGAATGGAACAAAACAGCCTTTTGTTGTAATGCTGCACTAAACTCAGTGGCAGTCTGACTCTAAAATCTGGAATAATATTGTCACAGACATTAGTGCTATCTCTAATTTTGTCCCAATGAACACATGGGTAAGAAAGCTAGCACACACTGAAGGTCCTTCTGACTCCTGTGTGTGCTTGTGTACTCTCACCTCTCTGATCTCTCTTCTCACCGCCTCGTGGTACTCCTTCCCTGTTTCATTTTCCTCCCTTACTTCACTTTCCTCTTCTCTCCCATCTTCACCTCTCTCCCTCCACGACCTTTCTTTCACCTCAAATCCATATAAACAGTTTTGCTGCCTCTCTTTGCCACTTCTCCTTCCCTTCACTGTCCCCACGCCACTCTTCCATCCGTTCGTCCATGCGCTCCGCTGTGATGTTTCATTTACTTTAATCTAATTTGATGTTATTTAATTTAGAGCGCAGTGACTTGTGATGGCTCAGCAGGGATTCGGGGGTGTAGCTGCACTGTTGCACTATTATGTGTGTCTGCGTGTGTACAGTAACACATATGCATATGTTCACAAGTCTGCAGTGTGCACACATGCACAGATGTGCCCTTCGACAGAGCAGAAATGTTTAATTTTTGCAGCCTGGGTTTGTCTCAGAGAAAACAAACGAACTTACAATCATGCCAAGATGGTCATCATTTATTTACATGGTTGAGTAAGATTTAGGAGACAGTGGGGAGAATGAGAATGAAAAGATGATGTGGGTAATGTTTAGACAGCCTTACTTGCGAATAAATGAGGGGTGCAGGAAGAGAAATACATGGTGAGAAGAAGGGGAAGAAGACAACAAGTGACCTTGGGGAGGACAGATAAATAGACATATTGTGATTTATATGACTTCATGCATTATTGACAAGGAAATTATTAGCTGCAGGGAACATTTTTCACTTGCAATAATCTCCAGACTGTTATGACATGCTGCTATAGACGCCGACTATCAAGACAAAAGTGTATTGAACATTAAAAATTCAAGCCAGTGGACATACTCCAAGCTACAGAGGACAGATCACAATGTATGAGATAAAGTAAAATCTGGTTACTGCATTACTATCTTTGATATGTATCTGCTGGAATAAGGTGCCTTTGGCACAAAGATGCTACGAGAGGAATAAAGTTACAAATTGATTGTAACTACAGATGTTATTCAGATATCTTCAGTACAATACAGTATGCCAATGAACACAAATAATAAAGTATGTAGTATTGGACATTTGTTTCTTTTTTATGTTATATACTGTGATAATACTCTTGATTTGTGAATTCAGGTGTTTTCAGCCACATTGCCACAGGTGTGTAAAAACAGCTTAGGCACAAAGTGGGAGACCACATAAAGTTACAGAGCAGACTATGTGTTGAGGCACGTCATGTATAAATGTAATCAGTCCTCTGCTGATTCAGTACTCTCCAAGTTCCAAACATCCTCTGGTATTAACATCTGCACAAAAATCATGGAAAGTCATGGAAACGTGGAAACCCACTTTTCATGGCGTAGGTTTCCATGGCTGATCAGCTCCTGCAGGTGTGCAGTGTGCGTGACCAATACTTTTGTCCATATACTGTATGACTAGAAGTATTCTCTTACATATTTATTTGCTAATTGAATAGAGTGAATTGTTTCCTGGTGTAGTTACTTGTCATAACAAAGAATGCAAATGTAAGTAAGCAATACAAATACAGGAAAATATGAAATCCAATTTCAGAGTGTGTTTTTATGTCCACAATTGACACTTTGCTTTTTTGCTTCACCATTGTGTATTCTGTATTGTTTGTTTACCTAGAAAGTCTCAAAGTTTTGAGCTCAGATGAACTTGTAATCCTGTTAGTTTTATCCCTCAGACGTTCTCAGAGAGCAGCAGTGATGCCAGCAGCATTACCATATCATGAATTAAAAGTAATTTAATCGTGTTTTAATTAAACCTCATTTGGGTCTGTTACCAGCGTGTGTGGGTGTGTGTATGTGCGTGTGTCTTTGTTTAGGTAGAAGATGGGTTTTTTAAAAATGACTGTCTACAGACTTGAGCCTTCTCTCTATATCGCTCTGTCTTTCTGTGTGTGTTTGTGTGCGCGCGCACATGCGTGTGTATGCTTTGCACAGTGTGATGATTTTTTCTGTGTTTTTAGGGGGACCCCCCCCCCCCCCGATTCTTGTTAGTTTGTGATGATGCTCACACAGAAAGAGAGTACTTTGCTCTATTTTCTCTTTATCTCATTTATTCATTTTTTTGTTTGTTTTTTCTTTTTGCCACTTATCTCTCACTCTGGGGTTTTGTATTTACCTTTCGATGGCCTAAATTAAATCAGGTATGCTTGTGTGACTTTAATGTAGCTTTTAATACTGTTATACACAAAGATCCAAATATATAAACACGAAAATATTGCGTGAAACATTTTTATTGGTTTGCTTGTGGCTGCGTTTGCACTTTTTGGATATAACTTCCACCTGATTCAAACTCAAACCATTTGGAACTTGACAGGGATGAGAAGAAAACTGCTGGTGCTGCTGCTGCTGGATTCGGATGTCTGAAGGGATGATGGACTGGCAGCTGCCTGGCTCAGAAGAGAAAACAGACTAGAACAGCTTAAACCTACCAAGGTGTGAGATTTATTCATGCCGTGTGTGTGTGGGTGGGTGTGTGTCTGCTGAGGTTCAGCTGATATGGGTTTTTTGGATTTTCTGATATTCTTGAACTAAAGTTTCCTGCAGCTGGTGCATTACATTTGAGCATTTCATGGTGAAAAGGACATGCAATATATATATATATATATATATATATATAGACACACACACACATAACACATATATGGCAGAACCTTCAGAGATAGCATTTAGCAGCCAGGGGCACTGGAACACTGAAAGTTCCTCTCAAACACATTAAATATGTAACTGTTCCAGGATTTAGCAGCCTCTATTGAATGCTCAGGAAATCTCTGGGATAAAATGAGTTTTTAATCTGCTGAAACATTACTAGCTAATTAAACGAAGGAATGAGATCTGCAGAGAACATAAGAGATGGATCTTTGCATCAGACATATCCACAATAATAAACACTGACTGTCAGTGTAGCAGGGTGATTTAAATGCTGCTTTATTGTGAGAGCTTTCATGCTTGTTAGTGTTTGTGTGCCGTCCATGTGCATCACTAAGTGTATCCAGCTATTTCAAGCAGATGATGAGTCACCAGTGGTAATCTCCAAATGACAGTGGGTTACATTTTGAGGGTATATCCATCATGTTTGTGGGAAGTACCTGCAGGTGATCAGGGTAGTCCCTGTGCACAGTTAACTCGTTAGCAGTCCTACCAACTCTGACTTTGCCCGCCGCTGCTCTAAAAGGGGCAGTAATTTCTAATTTTATGGTCTTGTGGGCAGCGGGGGCAACAAGCTATGTTAAAGTTACCGTGACTAATGTCATTACAGGCTGTCAGACAGACTTTGCTTTAGATGTGTAGCTCACAGCTTACAAACAGAGAGCAGGTAAAGCTTCATTGACTTTCCCAAAGGCACTCTCTGTCCCATTACAATTCAAACTGTGTTTTCATTTGTGCAAATACACCACTTTTAGAGTGGAAAAAATTTTAGATTAGATATGCCTAATAATGAAAGCATGCAAGCTAAAACAAGTTCATTTTGAGTGTGGCACTGATACACACTGTTACACCCTAATTCAATTTGCAAAGGAAATGGAGGATTTATCACTGAAAACAAATTGTGGAAACAGTGGATGGTTCTGGAAAAATATCTAAATTTATATACACTACTTGTATATGCAACTGTTTGCTAACACAACTATCTAATACACCAATCGCATTGCAGCAGCTTAGTGCATTTAGGGATGTAGATACTGATCCACTGGAATTTTCCCAAATAACCACAGTATTTTCCGAGAATTGTCCAAAAAGAGAAAATATCCAGCAAACAGCAGTGTCCTCTGTGACAGTGCCTCCTTCATGTCAGAGGCCAGAGGAGAATGACCAGAGTGCTTTCAGATGATGGAAAGGTACCGGTTGATTACAACAAATAACTACTTGTTACAACCAGTATGCAGCAGAGCATATTTAAACTCACCATGCATCAAACCTTGAAGCAGTGGTGTGATGAGGCTTCTGTTGAGGCTTTTAGATGGTAGGGTCAGAATCTGGTGTAAACAGCATGAATGTGAGTTTAAAATACACATAAATATCTAAAAAAAATGTGTTAGCCCTGTGACAAACTGGTGACCTGTCCAGGGTGTACCCTGCTTCGTGCCCTATGGGATAGCTGCGTTAGGCTACAGCTCGACTCTGACCCTGATAAGGATAAAAAGAAGAGAATGGATGGATTACTTTAAAACTATTCAGCTGTAAGTGGCATTAAAGTTGTATTCAGTAATATAGTGATCACTGGAAAAATTGTAGGCATTCATAGGCAAATATGAGTACCAAAATAATAATTGAAGATTTAAATTTCCTTACTCATATTACGTCTTGATGCATTCTCAATCATCCAGGAAAGTAAATCTCCAAAAGTTGATTCTGTTCATCTGGACGTAGCGCTTTGTGGGAGAAACGTTTCGTCACTCATCCAAGTGACTTCTTCAGTCTCAGCTGACTGCAGGTTTCCCCAATCTTATAAACAGTACATTTGCATAATGACTGAAACCAGCCCACTGAAGGAACAATGGGCTGGGAGGTCAGTTCCTTAATCATAATTATGCAAATTCTCATGACCATTGATCAACAACCACTGACCAAAACCCACTGATCAAAGACCACTGATCAATGGCCATGAGTACCATTCACAGAGAGTTGGGGAATGGCTGCAATCACAGCATTGTAAGATGGCGAAAGATGTGAATGTATGCAAATGTACTGTTTATAAGATTGGGGAAACCTGCAGTCAGCTGAGACTGAAGAAGTCACTTGGATGAGTGACGAAACGTTTCTCCCACAAAACACTACGTCCAGATGAACAGAATCAACTTTTGGAGACTTACTCATATTAGATTTTTTTTTCATGTGCAGTGGTGATTGAAGGTTATATTATTCTAAAGTGATTATCCACTAAAAGTAAACAATCACTGTTTAAACTTTTTTTTCATTCAGCCAATATTTTCCACAACCTGCAATATGTCCACCCTATTTTTATTTGCGCAGAGCTAAATGTCTCATGATGTTTTTTTTCTTTTTTTTTTTTTTAGTGTCACATCTGCCAGCAGCTGGCCCTCCACCCCCATTCTCCATCACACATGCCTGCACACACTCTTTCCTCCAAAGGTCTAGATGTGAAATCCCATAAGCGTTGTATTATTCATGTGGTGTTGCAGATGTAACCTTCTGAGAGGGAACTTTACGTTTTGCCCCGGGGCTTTTGAGCTTATTACATTTTATAGAAAGCATATTTATTTGTGTTTAGGAAACAGTTTAAGGCAGAGTTTTACAAGAACACTCGATGGGCAGGCTTATTGTTTGGCTGACTGACCTTTCAGCCGTACCGTTATGTGTAGTATATTTATGTCTGTTCCATTTCAGGCATCCAGCTGTTTACCACAGATTTCTTGTGATCTCTTCCTCACTTACACACTTTGTCCCTTTGTTCAACCTGTATGTATTCATGTATGCAAACACATATGGTAGAGCCAAAAAGGCACTATATCACTGATTTTTGAGTATCTCCTCCTAATGTTCCCAATCCTGGGTACATAGGTGAAAGTGAATTACCCCGCATAGGGAGTTTAAATTTAATTTTCGATGATGCCCACGGTGCTAAACTCTAGCTGACAGGATACATTTTTTTCCCCATGGAAGGTCATCATTGCTTCAGGACTTCAAATAAGCATGGCAGGGAGGTGGAGTGGAATGGATGATGACAATATTTAAATGCAAATGAAAATGAGGTTGGATTTGGTGAGATGGCACACGTATTATCGAGCAGGGTTGTGATCTGAAACTGTAATCTGGTTTCTCAGGTTTCCACTGCATGAGGGAGCAGGAAACAAGATTAAGGCCCAGTTCCTCAGCCAGCTGCAAGTTTACTAAGTAGACAGAGTTTATGTAAAAAGTATTTCAAGTACCACCCAGATATAGAATATGGTGTCTCATACACTTTTGCACGGCAGTAAAAAAAAAAAAACATAAGGTCACAGTTCATTTTCAATTATTTCTCTACTGAAATTACAAACGTTGTTGTTCTTCAAGACAGTCCTTTCATTCTCATAATGACACCACTGTGGAGGAGGCTATTAAAGCAGTACATTATCATCACCTTTTACTCTGGTGGAGGAAATAAATTGCCATATCTGAACGTGGACTTTGAAATGCTAATGTTCTTGCGAGGAGGCTGATGTACTATGACCTCAACAGAGACTCTTGCAGTCTGTATACTCAATCTGGCCTGTTTCACTTAACGATCTGCTTCTGCATAATTCTGTTTCCCTGTTTAACTTGAAACGCTTGATACTGTTATTTTACTTACATGCCAAATATGTTTTGACTTGATTTGAGTCTTAGGGGCATCTTGATGGCAGGTCAGAGTTTCAATTCTGACCTTTCTGTTTCATTGCATGTCTTTCTGTATAATTTGTTGGCGCTCTCTGCTGTCAACAATCTAAATGTGTGAAGTCTGTCTCTCCGGGCTATGATTTGGTCATGGTCCCATTTATGTGGTGATTAAAGCTCAGGAGGCCAAAAGCGTGCCTCTATTACCGAGCAATAAATGGTGTGTAAGAGCAAAACATGTCCGTGGTAGAAAATGCAATTTTTTATAGTGCAGTTTGCTGATGCTGAGGGTTGAACATCAGGGAGGTTAGTAAACTTAACAAGCTCCTTAGGGTTGCCAGTTCTGTCCTAAGCTCCTATGGACACTCTGGGTGTAGCGGTGGAGAGAAGGACTTTGTCCAAACTAGGAGCTATAATTGACAACCCCTCAGGAGGAGTGTGTTCAGCAGGATGATCCTCCAGCTGAGATACAGGACAGCAGAACCGAGTGCTGGGATGCAGCATCTGTTTGGTATATAACCATGTAATTCCTAAATAGTTAATGCAGCACTTTTGTTAAACCCTTTGAATTAAAACTGAAATTCTGCAGTTTAATCACATCTTGAATGTTCGATTTAAGCCCCTCTTTGGTGGTATACTGAAGAAATTAATTCAATTAAGTGTTATTTCTATAGTGCCAAATCATAACAGCAAGGTGCTTTATAAAGTTAAAGACCCTACAATAATACAGAGAAAACCACAACAATCAAGCACTGTGAGCAAGCACTTGGCAACAGTGGGAAAGAAAAACTCCCTTTTAACAGGAAGAAAGCTCCAGCAGCACAAGGCTCAGGGAGGGGCAGTCATCTGTTGTTGGGAGTGAGGGGAGGGAGACAAGACAAAGACATGCTGGGGTTGAGAGCCAGAGATTAATGACAACTAATGATTAAATGAAGAATGGTGAAAAAACACAGTAAGTAAAAACAGTGAGTGTAGAAGAAATACTCAGCAGCCTGGCCCTAGTGCAATGTAACTAAGGGTGGATTACGGGTCACTTGATCTAGCTCTACCTAAAAGCTTTATCAAAAAGGAGAGTTTTAGGCCTAATCTTAAAAGTAGAGAGGGTGTCTGACTCCTGAATCCAAGCTGGGAGCTGGTTCAAGAGTAGAAGGGCCTGAAGGCTGAAGGCTCTGCCTCTCATTCAGTCTGAATGAATCTCATGAGTCTGAATGTAAAATGTAAATAGAAGTGTAACTGTCCAATAATTTATGGATGTAACTAAATATATATTGATCATTTCAAACCATTGTGATGGATTGCTGACCTGTCCAGGGTGTACCCTGACTCTCCCCCTATGACAGCTGGGATAGGCTCCAGCTTGACTCTGATTCAGAATTGAATAGGCAGAAGAAAATGGATAGATGTTCAGATTTAAAACTTCTTCTTGTCATTCCTCTGTTTGTATTTGAAGCTGCATGTTTCACCAGTTGTCAGTTCTCCAAGGTCACTTGGCAGGATCCAATTGTGAATGTGAAATCCACGTAATAGTCCAGGTGAGGTGTATTATTCAGTCAGCAGGGAAATGCAATAGCATGAATGAGGATGCTGAAAATAATTCAGATTGTTAGACTCAGCGTGGAAGCCAGTTATGAAGCAAACATAAAAAGGAACTGCTGACATTTGATTTCTCAATACTGAAGAAAACCACAGTGAGTTCACCATAAAATTCAGATTATGACCAGACACCATCTGCACAGCTGGGTCAAGTGGATATTAAGGACAGATGGACAGATGGACTCCAGAAATATGGCAATGATGAAAGAAGGGACTGGACAGAATCCAGTAGTGGGCTGAATTTGAGTTTTCAATTCTACAATTTTATATTTATAATTTTGTATTTAGGAATCCCTGGTGTAACAGTTCAATAGTGGCAGAAAAAGGCCAAAGTTCTAACTTTTAAAGAAGCGGCACGGACTACATTTTAGACCTTTTACACCACATTCATCTAAAAATGGAATTAGGTAATATATATTTTAAAGAGCTCTCAGTTCTGCACTATATTTGAGATACCTGTAATACATGCAGGCTACATGGAGAAAAGGGAAAAAACAATACCAGTGTTTGGTTGATAATTTTGTTGGATAAAGATATAATTTTTGTACTTTTGTTTCTGTATGCTGTTACAGTTCATTTAAAATTAAACAGTCATGGCTGATTAATATGCAGATGTTGTCAACATTTCAGCTAAGATTCAAGGGGTTTTACAAAAAAATTCTAGTAAATATTTACTCACTGGAGATATAATCAGCCCATTTTCAAAGGCATAAAGTTAATTGGGCTACTGACTGTCCAGCTATTTTGTGGCCAGGTAAGGGCTGTCCCCTTGTTATTTAATGAGAAAAGAAGCAGACATGATATAAGAATCAGAATCAGCATACTTTATTAATCTCTGAGAAAATTAGTTAGTCGCATCTGAAAAAGTGTTGAAATGTGTTTTATGGCTTTTACTGTATTGATAAAAATGAGGGCCAAAGAGCTTGTAAGTTAGTGAGGTCGCCAATATAAATAGATAAACCTTTCAGAGAGATACTAAAAAATGTAGAAGTGGCCAAATCAACAATCAATGGAACCTGACCAGCTTAGCAACATCAAAAGACCCAAAAGGCCTAAAAAAGAAGGAAAGTGCATGATGACATTTTCTTGTAAGGGAAGGCCTTCGATATATTAGTAAGATAATGCTAAACTGCATACTGCAGCTATTACAAAAGCATGGCTTTCCAGTGGAAGAGTCGGATGCTGAACTGGTTTGCCTGCAGTCCAGACCATTCAGCAATTAAAAACATCTGGTGCATCATGAAATGAAAAATACAACAAAGAAGACTCAGTACTGTTCAGCAGTTTGAATCCTGTGTCAGACAAGAGTGGGACAATATTCCTCTTCCAAAAGTCCAGCAGCTGCTTATTTTTTCAGTATTCCAGACACACTCAGGATCGCCTTCACTCCTCAGGGCATGTTGATAAACCTGCAGGTGCAGAAAGAAAAACAGAGGAGAAGGTTTGAATTTTGTTTTGCAGTTTAACCAGTGTTCTTAGTTGGTTCGCTAATCTTAAGTCAATGTTCCCTGTTTTTCTTTTGCAGCTTCACTAACATACACTGAAAAAAGGGACTGGCCATCTCTTGGATTTCTGTAAGTATCTTGCGTGTATTTAACATAATTGCCTCATGCTTTAACCCTGGAGAACCCATGGGGTCAAATTTGACCCCATGGTTTCCCTAGAAAACCAATGGGGTCGGCTCTGACCCCATGGGTTCTCCAGGGTTAAAGTTAAGTGTAACTATAGAAACTACATGATATGCAGAGAGAGTATATTAAATTGTTCATATCATGTTCGAGTGAAGTACGTCAATAATATAGCAATGTTAAATCTCGTAACACCGCACGTGATTTCGTCTCGCACGCTTTGGATTGTGGTTTGTGGAAGGCGTCCATCTCAGTCAAGTCGAGCAGCCGCCTCTGCTTTTTTTGTTATACCGAAAAAAGGAAATTGGGTAGTTGTTTCATTTACAAAAGTCTAACTTGTAATTTGAACAAAATAATTTCACGTTTCTATGGTGAACGCAATTAAATCATGTAGGATCTTTATGAAATTCAGCAACTTAATTTGTTCTTGTTGAGATGACATGATAGAATCTAGTAAGAGTGGTTAGTTGCTGGACTCATGAAATTCACGAGATCACATAAGATTTCAAACTGCAGGAAAATCACTGGAGTTATAAGAGGCAGACAACTATACACACACCACATGTATGCTATCTGCTATCTGCATCAAGCCTTGTAATCATAGCTTTCTTACTGTTGTTAAGCCTGGATTGGTGGCGTGGTGGTTAGTGCTGTTGCCTCACAGCAAGAAGGTCCTGGGTTCAAATCTACAATCTAGCTAGTTTGCACTGGTTTCTCTCTGGGTATTCTGGTTTCCTCCCACAGTTAGAAGTCATGCAGTTATTAGGGTTAGGTTAATTGGTCATTCTAAACTACGCATGTATGAGTGAGTGCAAATGGTTGTTTGTCTCTATGTGATAGACTGGTGAGCTGTCCAGGGTGGACCCTGCCTCTTAACCTATCACTTCGGGGTTATGCCCCTGCAACCCAGATAAAGATAGGAGAATGGAAGTTGTTGTAAATCCATTCATTTTTTTATGTTAACTAGACTTTGTTGAACATTATGTAATATGAAGACAACATGTAGTGACCAAGTAGTACTGGGGTAAAGGTTATTGAATAGTGTTGGAATAAAATGACAAAATTGTGAAGAATTAATATATTCCAAGAGCTCAACTTACTTCGTCTAAACATGTTTCAATCATGTTTTCTCAACACAAAATGCACAGGTTTATTGAATATAAATGAGTTGTGTTGATTTAACTCAGTTGTTTAAGTTTCTGCCAAAGCAAAACAATTGTGTGCAACCAATGTCCACTATTGAATTAAATAAATCCAACATGCTCTTTTTTTTCAGAGTAGATGTACAAGATTAACAAAACTCATCCTGAAAGACGCTTTTTGAATATGCAGAAAGTTTGAAATCTTGCAGAACTACATCTGAATATATGCACATCTTGTTACCCTCCAACATCTGAACCCAGGCTAACAGAAAAGGAAGAAGATTAAATCACTTATTTGTGTGTCTTGAATAATAAGACAAAATGAGAAAAGTTGAGAAAAAAAATCTATTTGAAACCAATACAGAAAGTATTGCATAGTGATGCACATGGGTGTATAAAGATTCACATGAATGCAGGGCATAAACAGTCTGATGCTCAGAATTTCCTCGAAAAGGACAACACCTTGCTCAATGTCCTGTCATAATGTTTAAGTTACATATATGCACCTTTACATATATACATAGATGTTTCGTTGTGGTACGTGTTTTAGTGTCCACCAACTGTACTAAAAAAATACATTATTATTTTTTAAAGACACCTTTTGTATAGTTCTGTCCTTAAAGTGCGGATCAAGATGAAGTACAGAAATTAGATTTTGACATTTAAAAAGGTCAGCGAGTGGCCATAGAGTGTTATTTTGGGGATGAAGTATGATAATATGTTTATGTGTTTTTAAAAAAATATATCGTAATAGATCCCAAATCCTTCTAAATGTTGAGGCATTTTACTTCGCCTTCATTTGTCCCGCCTCTAATGGAAAACAAGGGGGAGCCATTCAGCACCATGGACAGCGCCCCCTTCAAGAAAAATGCTTTAGGAATCTTTAGGAAACTTTAGAAAAACAGAGGTAAAGTTCATACCTTTCTAGGTCAGGTTCAAAACCTTCGATAGCCTCATTAACTCTGCCCACAGCACCGTCAGAGCGCCACGGTGAAACATTTATGACTCGCTTGTGTTGTCTTTACTTTTCACTGATGTCTCAAATCCCAGGGAGAAACAGCAGTCTAGCGGCCCATCACGCTGCTACATCCCTGAGGCGAACGCATAATGTATTAACCCTTTGCGACCAGCGCGAGGAGAGTGCGCCGGGTGTTTAAAAGGGCTGCTCCAACCACTTTTAATTATTACGGCGGAGCAGCGCGGTAGACACAGTTTTCAACCTCAAGGCTAAAGACTGCAATCGAGCTGCTGCGGTCCCACTGATGGGGGGAAGCTGAGGCTTCACATGGTCTATTATATAATTAGTATACGGAGTGTAAAATGGGGGTATTTTCATCAGAGGCTGGAAACACAGACAGCCTGGTAAGAACGAAAGGAAGGTCTAATAACAGTGGTTTAAAAATAAAAGGAAAAGAAAGAAAAAGGCTTGGGTGGAGGAAGGTGCCTTGAATCTTGCAAGAAGATGAAAAAGATGAAGACCTGGGAAGGGTGGTGGGAGTGAGGGATGGAGTGGGGGGTAGACACACTGCATCATTTAAGTACTGCGGCTGATGTCACTTCCTAAACACCATAATTGGTCATCAATGACTCTTATAGCTGTGAAGAATGGCTAAATGAAAAAACACACACACAAACACACTTCCCCGGGGCTTTGTTTCAGTGATTCGTTGAACCCTTAATTGCTCGGACCTCACATCCTCTCTCACACACACACACACCTGAGAGAAGGGCAACTCCCACTGAGGACGGCGTCGCATATCTTCCCGCTCACCTATACACAGCCTGCTGCCGTCGCCCCCCTTATGTGCCCCCTCCCTTACCGGACTGGACCGACAAATGGGTTAAATCTGTCACCAGGAGTAGCCGTGATAGATGCACCAGGAGCGTCGGGAGATCCCTTCCCGTCCCTTTGCTGCTTGACAGATCTGCGCTCAAAGCTTTCGCCGTGCATCATCCACGCTGTGGTTTGAATTCGACAAGGAAGACTGAATTAAACCGTGTTTTTTCTTCATTTCTTTCTTTTTAAAATTTGTTTTATAGGCGACCGAGAGAAGCAGCTGCAACAGCAGCACCGGTTCTTAGACCCAGACCCGTGGGCGGCTGGGTGGCGTTCGTCTGGGCGAGCTGATAGGACGCAGATTTGGCACTCTACCTACCAACTGCTTCATCCCAAAACGACCCCAAATTCTCGAGATATGGCGATGAGAAGTGAGATGTAGAAAGCGGACATAAGGCCATTCATGTGGGTCTGTGTTTCAGCCAAAACGGACAACATTTCACACCATCACCACCATCAGCGTCCTCCCCATCTAACCAGTTGATTTTTTAAAATAACTATCTAAAAAGTGTGGAACACATGACACGCTGGTGAATTCCCCAGGCAGGTCCAACACAGAGACTGAATGAGTCCATCTTTGACTGTCGGACGGACTCCTCAAGAGCACAGGACGGATGCAAACAGAATAAACACATCTTGGCAATTCACACAAACACCTTCAGCGTCTCCGCCAACGGTGCTCTAACAGAACGGGGTGACTCGCACACCGGAGGAAAAGTCGTTTCACGGGCAGGTAGGCTATACCCTCACGGCCAATTAGCGTGCTGCCTCCGGGGCGGCGTGTTAAAGGTGATAAAGGTGATTACCGCGACCTAGAGCCCATGCGTCGGTCCTTCTGATCGCCTTGGAGACGCGCAGGCGACTGCACCTGTTGTAATCTCGTCCGTGTGAATGTGTAGGGCTTGTGTGCGCGTGGGCGTATGCGCGTGCGGAGCACATATAGACCTCAGTATGCGTTGACGAGCTGTGAGCCGTGCTTTTTTTGTTAATGGGTGACAAAGTGACAAAACAGCGTGATGTGTGTGTGTGTGTGTGTGTGTGTGTGTGTGTGTGTGTGTGTGTGTGTGTGTGTGTGTGTGTGTGTGTGTGTGCATATCTGAAAATGTATATTATTTCTTAAAATCTTTCAGTCTTTCAGCTGTCTGCGCGAGTCAGAGCGCTGTGTGGGTTTGATCGATATGATTAGGTGATTATAGGTCCATCTCACACGCGCCATAAGTGTAATTACAATATGATTGTCTCAGTACGCAGCAGGGTGCATAGCACTCCATCTCACTCTATGCATTATGCTCTGTGGCTTCTTCAGCCGTTCTCCGGTTTTCTCAGGCTTTAGCAGCTCACATATTGGTTCTGATAAATGGAGACTGGCTGCAGTCTAAAGCCCAGTTGTATTCGTTCTCATTGCCAGATGCTCTAAAACTCCACAGTCATAAAGCGTGATGGCCAAATCTGTCACCTGCCTTACACACATTCATCATCTGATACCCTGGAGGAGACTCGCCTGTGGATGGTAACGGATGGTGGGTATTATAGGTAATTGGGAGTGTAGATTTAGTTCGACTTTGTTTGTTTGTTTTTCCGTGTAGTCTTCTTATAAAGAGGTTGGGGTGGGGGGTGGGGGGTATTAGCACACATGAATGTTTTTCTTTATTTTCAAATCCTCGCACACCCCATTCTGCGGTGAGTGTGTGTGACAGATCAGCAGCTTGGCAGCTTGGAGTGGTGTGTGTCCAGCTGCGCTCCCTCCGCCGCAGAGGCGCGTGGCATGGAACACTATCATGAGTGTCCAGCTTTTTTTCCACTTGTTGGGTGGGATGCTTACAGCATCCAACAGGCTCTTTCAAAACACCTGATATAAGATCACATACTCAGCAGAGCTGCTCAGTTAGCGCAGCAGCTGCAGATGGGGATTGAAATTGACCCAAGTTGAACTCCAGCAGAGGGGGCTTTGGGCGGCAGGATTCACAGCCCATACAGCGCCTCGTTGGAGAGATGTTTTTAGAATACATCCTTGATGGGCAGAAGAAAGACAACTGATATCACAGCTGTGCAGTGACAGCTAGACAGTTTGCCCAAGGTGACTTCAGTGGGATGCTGACAATGTGACATTGTGCAGAGGCACAGTGAATTATTTAATTAACCATTTCTGTTGGTTTAAAATCTGTAAATCTAATAAGACACAACTTTATTGTGGGCTTCTTGTTGATCTTACGCATGTCTTTCTTTGATCCATAAATTCACAAGACCTTCTCTCCATATTTCTTTTTCCTTTGTGGTTTATAGTAACTGAAGGATGATGAATCACAGAGTGGCAGTTTAGCTGTTTCCAGCAGTGGTGCTTCAGATGATCAGCTGTGGTCTTTCATTGTTGTTGGCAGGTGGCAAGGGCTTTAACTAAAAGTGAAGGAGACATGAAGAGAAAAAATGATGTTTTACTGGCTTGAAGTGCAGAGAGGATCATTGGTTCATTTATCTGGTATCTATCTCCTGGGCCAGCTTACAGCTCTCGTGCACATCAGAGAAGCCTTGGATGATGTTTAATGGCTTAGTTGTAGTTAGTAGTTGTATGTTTCGATGGTTAACTGTTGGCTGCAGTAGAAGTAAAAACCAGTTCTCCTTGATGTGGAAGAGAAAATCTGATATTGTTATTCTGTTGTAGGATTGCCTGCTTTTGATGGCTGCACTGTGCATACGCTGCTGGAAAAAAAGTAATGGTGTGATCCCCTCATCTCTTTCCTACTATTCTGCTAATGCATTTTACTCCATGGGGAAGAGGTGAGGAAGGTGAGAAAAAAAAACATTATTCTCCATTTTCCCTATGCAACATTTTTTTTTCTCTCACTCACAGAACCTCGTTTCCCTTCATCTCAGCCTCTCCTCTCTGAGCTCAAATCTGTTCTGATCACCACCATTGCAGACTTGAAAATGGGCTACCTGGGGTGCAAGTGACCCCACAGTTCAAACACTGTCAGTCAGCCCACTTTGATTTGCTCCTTTCATCCCCTTTGCCCCTGCATGCCCCACGAACACACCTGCCTTTATGTCCACTATTCCACTATTCCTCATCCTGCTCTCACACAGTGAATGAAGCTTATCAGATGGTGGCTCTCTGCTAAATCATGTCAGCGCTAATGTCCATCTCTGTGACAACAGTGGGTGATTTCACAAGTAGAAAAAAACCCAACATCCAAAAATATACAGGAGAATGTCAGGGAAGGATGGAAAACAACAGAGAGAAAGGACCGGTGTGCAAGTGTTTGATTTTTGTGCACGCGTGTCTGCTGGTTTTTGCCACGAGTGAGTGGGCGTTTCTGTCAGGGGAACAATTGTGGGAACAGATGGACTGTTGCAATACATTCTCATATTAATTTCATATCATATGTCTTATTTATTTGTCCACTGATTGAATAATTCTCATTTCCTGCTTATTTGAGTCGTTGAAGAATTTGAGAATTTATTCTGTGGCTAATGTTCACACATTAAATCTTCATTACTGCTGTCGTCGTTTTGTTCCCATAGGCTAAATACTGGATATCCGCAGCAGACTGCTAAACCATGATAAATAAACAGCATACATGCATACATCAGCACAAATGTGCCAAAAGCAAGGATCAGGTTATGCGCATGACTTGTTCTGAATCCCCCAAATCAAAAGTAACTATGGTATAGCTTTTAACTGCAGCACTGGAGGGTGGAGTGTCTTATCAAATATGCAGATAATGCCACATTTTTAGACTGGACAGCATTCATAGTGCTCAAATATGGGGTTAGATTTATGTCACTGTGAATGAACAAAATCTGACAGCAAAAATTACAAAAAAAATAAATAAATAAATTGAACATGAAACATATAAGTTGAATGAAAAAAATGACGTCAGTGGCAATAAAACTCTGCATCAATGCTGCATTTCACTAGGAGATTGTCACCTTCTCATCTTTTGCACATTTTCCCAGATGCAATGTTTATTTTTTTAGTTTTAGTTCAGACTGAGATGACATGTATATCCCAGTGCTGGGTTACTTAATGGGAAATATTTATTTTAAGTTATTTTAGCACTTTTTTTCTCTACCACAATACAAAGTAAGAGTCATTTTTAATTGTCTTAATTTATTGTTAATACTATTTCGTTAATGGGCAGCAGGCTAACATAGACAAATTAAGAGGAGTCTTAAGTAATAATGTGATTAGGTGAGGGGAAGACAGTTTATAAAGCTGTTCAACTACCTACCTGCTGCTGCTGAGCTTAGCAACAATGAAACAAAATGACTTGACAAGTATGACCCAAATCTTGCTTTTAGTTATTAAATTCTGCTGTGAGAACATGAAGATGAAGGATTCAAACCTGCAGCCACGCAAGGTTTCATGTAAGGCCCTGCCAGTTTCTAAATGAGCTGAATCTCAGTGTAGTTGTATTTCACTGATGTTGCCAATCCACACAAAGCACCTTCAAGTAATTTTTGCAAAACAGCAGCCAGCGTGGCAGCAAAGTGCAGTAAATGTGGGGTAAAAGCAACAGAATTAATGAGCCATTATCACACATGCACTGCAGCCCTGGAGTGTTTTTGTGTTGTTTCTCGCTTCTCTGTAGTGCTGCATGTGACAAAGCAAACGTCCAAATAGCTTTGATCTGATGTCAAAGCCTCTTTTACCTGCAGCTCCTTATAGTTTAAAGTCTGCGAGATGACCAGTTAAGCCCATGTGGTCTTCCTTGTGCATGCTCTAAGTAAGCACCACCCTTCTCCAAAACCAACTGGAGCTCTAGTAGTGAGAATGCATTTGAAGTTTATGTGTGAAAACAGCTCAGTGTCTGTTACAAAGCAACAGTAGTTAGTAACAACTACCCTCCACTGGTCACACCAAAGTAAGTATAGCTGAAGGAGAAAGCCCTGTGATTCTATTAAACTGTTTGAAAACATTTGAACTTTTTAATTATGAATTAACACAAATATTCTCACATTAAGCTTTCATTTTATTTCTCCATGTGATATGCAGCCACTGCAGGTAGTAATTGGAAATGTTTAATAATGAGGCCTCAGTGTGTCTGTGTGTGTTAGCATCTTGTTGGCTGACACCGATGTCTGCAGAACAGATATATGTTGCCACGGTGACCGCAGTACCTTTAATGTGGAGGTGAGGCACGAGTAGACCCAGGAGCAGATGGACTGAAGAGCAAATTTCCTCCGAGCGCACAAAACTATGGATACATAAATACTTCCCTGCATGCACTTTGTTTGCTGTCTGCCTCTGTCTCTGTCTCATGCACATATACAATTTTCACACCTGATGCCCTCCACAGATCATCAGAACAGGCAATCACACTGCTCTTAACCTTTTAGGCTGTTTTTGTCTTTGCACACTTTGTGTCATTCTCTTCCCTCCACTCCGATTCCAAAATCCAAAAAGGATTTCAGTCTAGAAGGAGAGGAGATGGTTTATATTTCTACCATGTTTCCCATCTCATAGATACCCCCACTTCCAAATCTATCTCTCCTGTCTGGCAGTGGCTGGCTCTCAAAGTCCTATTGGGATCTCAATCTCTTCCTAACTACCTATCTATCCATCTATCTTTCTTTCTTTTTCTCCCTCACTTCAGCTCAGTTCACTGTGTACTATTGGCAGGAATATAACATGAAGCATATCGCCAAAGTGTCAAAATATTACAAGCCCTCAGAGGCATGACTCTCATGAATCAAAACAGAGAATCGCTCTGATCATACGACAGCGTGGGCCACGGTTGATTGATGCCCTGTCTCGCACCGAGGTGTCTCGGCGAGGTGTTGGGTGGCGTTTGGGACTGTCTGGAGGGACAGCTAGTCAGCAGATCTGACAGGGAGGGTTAGAAGAAATTATATCTGGCAAGCGTGTGGCGCTTCTCCTCTGTGGACCAAGGAGACTGAACAAAGACCAAGCAGGACAAAGACAATAGGAGATGGATCGCCTGACTGTACTATGAGGGTATTATCAGAACAATAGTAGTGGAATATTTTCTGTGACTCCATTGAATTATAATGTGATTACATAATTTGTCACTGTGATTCTGAAAGGAGGCGACTGGAATGAACATTAGAAGTGTGGAAGGAACAATGTTGCCTTAGCAGGAGCTCGTGTTTCCAAAAAAGGGCTCATGACTGCTTAGAATACCCATGCTTTGCCACACATTCTCACCTCATTCTTACCTGTGGCATGCATAGCTTATTTAGATTGTGTGTATGTGTGCTCTGCAGGGAGAAGATGCCATTCCACCATGTGCGGGCGGGCCTGCTCTATCCAGACAACTACCTGAGCAGCTCCCTGGCAGAGGGGAACGAAGCCTTCCAGCTAACCAGCCTCTCCACTGAGGAGCTGGGAGGTGAGTGTGCTGACAAAGGGAGCGAGAGAAGGGGGGAGTGTGTGGGGATGCAGAATGAAGTGTGAGGTACTAGCAATTAATGGTTCGCTGCCAGAACAATGCAGTTACACTGCTCCAAGTCTCCAGAGGAAAAGTTTTTCCATTTAGCCACTTTGTCTGAGCTTGACTGGATTCATTGGTTTCCAATTATAGTGCTCAGGAAATAAAATCAATTCAATGGGCTCAGAAGGAAGCAGTGTCTGACAGAATGTATATATGACCAGTTGATACTGGTATGGTAATTTAAGTTTTCAATTCAAATTCATCTTGTGTGAAAATTGATGTTATGTGTTCGCACCAAAGGCTTTGATGTGGCAAATAGATTCTTGGAAAGCAACGCTGCACATTAATAATTTGAGCTAAAATACAGCTTTTTTTAATGTTTGTGTGTGTAAATAACCAGAAAAAGACTATTTTAAGGAGGTTTATTTTTGCTGCTCTGACCAATGGTTTTATCAGTTATGATATTAATCTACTATGAGGAATCTAGCAACATTACTAAAAAAAAACATGGATTCAGTAGAGCAACAGGCACAAGTGTTCCCTTTAAACTGGTTCACAGACTCTTTGTAAACAAATCCCCACAGTTAGTCAGATTTATAAGGACCAGGAAAAAAAAGTGATAAAACTGCAACTCCGCCATGTTATAAACACAAGAATCAACATCTAACCCACTGTGGGGCCCAAGTTTTATCTGTTTATTGCATCATGAAAACTAACTTTTTTAGCGTCTGGCTCATAAAGGTCTGATGAAGAGCAGGTTTTCATGGTGCAATGTGCAGGCTGTTTATTTTTCTCTAGTGAATGTTGGGTTGTTTCAGCCCAAGACTTGCCTCGACTCTTGTGTTGATGCGCATGTAACCGTATAAACATTTACCACAGTAGGAAGAAAGACTTCCTAAATCAAATTCGACATCCAAAATAAACAGTAGATGTGTCCTACAGGGTTGATCGTTATAGAGGTACTAACTGCCAGTGTTGCTGGTAAATTAAATGGCAACTAATTTGACGTAATTATGCTTTTCTTTCCCGGCGATTACTTTGGTGAGTGAAAATTTATCTTTATTGCGCTTTAACCTGGGGAAACAAATAGGGTTTTCCTTTAAACTGGCTTTTACTGAATTTATACATCATGGGCACGCTTCACTGAGTGCCAGCTTTTCTGCAGTGATCCAAAATCATGCTGTGCATGCAGTACTTCTGGGTCCTGATTTGATGTGATTGACCAGGTGTACAAAACAAAGACTTCTCCACTGCAAAAAAATGCATACCCTGTGGTTGTGCTTTGATATGAAACAAATAGCTAATCCTGCCATAGACCGAGGAATGAGAGCATGAGAGTTTGTCTCTGACTCTCTGACTGTGCCTGTTTGTTTGTGCTTATACATGTGGCCCATTGTAGCTTGCTCGAATGAGCTTTGGTATGAAGTACTTTGTAGTATAAATCTTTTAATCCAGCGTCCCTTGTGCACAACTAAACTCAACCCAGTTCAATAAAACAGTTGCTTTACTGCGAGCAGAGCGGGTACAGTAAAACGTCTCATCATCATTAGTCTGGTTGGCCTCTGTCTGTGTCTTGTTAGTCAAGGGCAGCAAGAACGTGAAAGTAGTCTGGCCGTATGTAGAGCTTTTATATAAATTGAATCTGGACTCTTAGGTTCCAGACATCCTGATGTGGTCTTATCTAGTGCCTGTCAGCTACAGCTTCGTTGTAAGCAATGGGACTGTTTGATGTGGACCAAATATCAGTGGTATGTGCTGCCAGCATTTGAAAACTCCTAATCCCACTTCAGAGAGATGCTGAAGGTTCTTCTAGGATCATCTGTTAGTGCAGATAGAAAGCTAGTTAATCACCCCTGTGTAGATCCCTCCTATCATTTCTCTAGTTTTAAGGCATTTCATCAATCACATCAAGAACATGTATAGTCCTGGGGGTTGACCACATAATACGGAGTCATGCACAGGCAGGGTTGGAGCCTAACACACGAACACACGCAGGCATTTCACGGTAATATATCAGGGACTAGCTCATTTGTACCCTGTTGAAAATCTACTCTTCACTGTTGAGCTGCATACAAATACATTTCACTTTGTTTTGGGAGGCCGCACATTCACCCGCATTCCCAATCCCTCGCCTCTGTTTCTCACTTTATTTTGTTGGGGGAGGCAGTGGCATGGTGCTTGAGTCTAGTTATCAGCCGTAGGGGATATTTACAGGCTTAGGCGGGGGCTGTGACTGAACTTCAGCTCTCACGCAACTGACAGTGAAAAGACAGGCATAGGAGACAGATCTGAGGCTGACTTAATACACAGAGGAAGGAAGGAGCTGCATGTCAGGATAAGAATATTAATGACATGAGGCCTGAGAGAGACACAGAGAGATGAACTTCATGTAAAATTCATTGTTTAAGGTTGGAAAGGGATTAGACTTTGGGAAATTGTGTTTTTGATTGTGTTCCTTCTGTAAAGATTTGCAGAATGCCAGGTGAAATGGCACCCGCTCCGACCCCTGAAGCAAAAAAAGATCCGCAACGCACTGAATGCTTGCTCGCTAAAAGATATTAGATAAAGTCCTGCAAAGCTTGTCCCACCTCTGTCGTCTTCATTGCGTCGATGAGTTCGACCCCTAACTCCAAATCAGAGCTCCCTCCTCCTCTTCTCAGACAGCGCTAACTGATTGACAGGTAATTAGCCCCGAGATTGACCAACGTATTTTGTAAGACGGTCCTCGGAGATTTGAGTAATTCTGTTGCATGAAAAGATAGATGCCTTGCAAGCTGTGTGTTTACTTACAATTTGAAGATAGAAGTAAGCCTTTTATGTGGGAGGAGAGAGTCGGAAATGCTCTTGGCAGTGCTTGTGGTGATTGTGCTGCGTGGAGGGATTGGGACAGTTCCCTTGGGGTTTGTAAAATACAATAAGTACACAAAGATGTAAAAGAGCAAGAACAGGGAGAGAGGGACGAAGGGAGCGAGGGCGGGAGATCACTCTCACCTTGATTTGTCTGTGGCACTTCCAGTTAATGGGGAAGCCTGTTATCAACACCAGGGAAGCACCTTTCAGCACCAGCTACAAACCTGTTAAATCCTGTTAATGATTAATTTCTTTCCCATGGATTAGTCCATCTCCCTGACACCATCTGATGACTCACTGTTGCATTTTTAGGTTTTCATCTTATGAGGCTGGAGACGGTATGAACATTGTTGTTAAACTGAACCAGAGAGCGGGTTGTTTGCAATTGCCCTCAGATTTAAAACATTGTCAGTTTCCCTGACAACATTCCAAATAAGTCACATGACTTTGACCTGCGATTAAAATGATTAGCATTAAGTTTGGCACAGAAATTGTTGGGTTAAATTATATATATATATATATATATATATATATATATATATATTCTTTTTTTTTTTCGTTTGGATTTTGTTTTTGTCTCTATAAACTCTCAAGGATTTTCTGTCCTGCCGCTTCATGTCCATCAGCTAGCAGCTAATTTGTCTGTCTGCTGTTTGGAGCCGAGCAGGTTGTGCACAAAGAGGTCAAGGAAGCCTTTTAGCTCATTCATCCAAATGACCAGTGAGCCCATGCCATACAAAATCTTCATTGTACCTTTATCCATTCATTCATTTGTCTGGAATTCACAAGAATCGCTGCTCCTCCTGCAGCGTTGCCCAGAATTTAATCACACTTAAACACAATGATCACCCATATTATGCTCAAGGTCAAGGTCATATTTGTTGTTTTACGGCCAATAACCTGTGAGATGTGGTAGCTACAATGCAGAAAACAGCTGCATCATGCAGCAGCATGTGAGACTGAATGCAAACAGTCATGCTTAAGGCTGGAAATTCAAAAATGTGAGCAGAAACTCTATAGAGCTGAGAGGAACTGACTGTCACTCGTTGTGACCCATTTAACGTACAAGTAGGCATTTGATCGATTGCTGATGTGAAAAATATTGATGTTTGCCACTTTTTTGTGGTTTGTGGTAATCTTGTTTAATGAACAATCCGTGCAGTTCAGCCCCTAGAAGTTTAATCGACACCATGCTGCTTTGTTCCCAAAGACAGAAACAATCACTATTAACGCAATTGCATTTTGCGTATCAATCAAAGTAACTTAAATATGAATGAATTAATGTAAATGAATAAAACAAAACATAATTTAATATAAACACAAGAAAGAGAAGGTTTGGGAAATGCCAATAAAGAGATTTCACTGGCTGTTTTGCTTTCCAGCTTATAACATAAATTAAGAAGTTTGCAACTTTATTCCCAACTAACCAGAAACCAACACAGTGACCTCAACAAGATAAATATTTACAGAGAGTTTTATCTATGATAAGTGTGTAGGTTTAACTTTTTAAACATGTGTCTTATCTCCTCAAACAAGATAAAGAAGCTGAGAGACTGACAGTGATGCACAGCGATGTGTTGTATGTTTGCTGCGCAGAGATCCGTGAGGCGTTCCGTGTTCTGGATCGTGATGGGAATGGTTTCATCTCCAAACAGGAGCTGGGCATGGCCATGCGTTCCCTGGGTTACATGCCCAGTGAAGTGGAGCTGGCCATCATCATGCAGAGACTGGACATGGATGGTAAGATGCTACATAAGGACACACTCTTGGGTGCATGCATGGAGCAGCAAACCATGCATTTTCACATATGCAAAACACAGAGTGCAACCCTGCATGTGCGACTGTTTTACATAAAATATTTGTGTTTACATTGGAATAAAAAAATGTTGTAATGTTATCCTTTTAGAGAGAAGCTTATCATTATGTTTAAATGTGTTGCATTTTTAATGAAGTGTAAATGACTTAAGTAATGCAGTCTTGCAGAACTTAATTCCTCTTTCACTTGCTTGAGGCTAAAAAGGGGTTTTAGTTTTAGTTACAGTGTCCTTCAAACTTTGAAGTGCCTAAATGGCAGCAGGTGGTCACTTATCTAAAATAAATTCACCTGGAGACGACAGAGAGAGAACCTGCCTCCTCCTTAAACTCCTGCTTTGCTTGTAAATTCTCAGAGGGCCGCAATTTCTCATCAGCAGTCCCTGAATCACAAACCAGCTAGTCAATCTTTCGGCTGGTTCTTATCAGCCTGCTCTTGATTTCACTGCTCGCTGTAAATATCAAAGGTCAAAGCTAGAAGCTTTTTGCTTTGGCTTCCATGAGCAGCCTGAGAGCAGCGCTGCCATTTGTTCTGCTGAGAGACAGTATCTCTTTTAAAATCCTTTACCCCTGACTGCTATCATCCCCATGTCACCGCTCATAAAGCACTGAAAGGCAAAATTATTTTAAGAATGAGAAATTTTATAAGGTGTCAGAAAACCTGCACAGTTCTTCGGATGTATTTTATATGTATAATTAAATCAGTTCTTAAGCATTCTTGATCCTCTGATATCCGGCATTATCCTTTTCCCTCAGCTTTAGGCAAATAGTCTTAAAAAATAAGATTATTCTATATTATGTTAATTCAAATTTTTTTTGAGAAGCTGTAGTCAGGCTTTGGAACCAAGCTGATGCTCTTTCATGTGCGCAATATCCTATAATACAAGATAATGGTTTATTTTATGGGTCTGTAATCTCCTAGTCATTTTTGAAAAATAATTTAAAAGTGATAATAAAACATTTACTGGAAAAAAATGCATAATTTTGTAATAAGTATAAGAAGATATATAGTTTCTTCGGAAGAATGTCTTCATATACCGAAAACTTCAACATACTGAATTGTTGGTCTGTTTATAGAAAATGTTCAGGCTCTCTAGTGTTATCTGTGAGTATTTCCTGAATGATTTTCTCTATTATATCTTCCAAATTGCAAATAATTTTCAGCAAGGAATAAAAAAAATAATTGACACACACAACGGTGTTCTCACACAGCATTACCGCACCTTGTCCAGACTACTAATGCGTCTAATATGCTCCTTACGATAACGCGTGATAAACCGAACATTAGATAACAATTTTAACTGGTCATAAAATCAATATTGGCAATATACAGTGTAATAAGTCTGGGTGTTTTATGGTGTTTACAATGTGCTGCCATAGTGACGTTCAGCGTGTATTTATTCCACGGGGCGCTGCCTGTTGACTGTTATCTATAACAACATGCGGCTGCAGAATACATAATGCAAGCACACGCAAAGTTGTCTCTTTTGAATTTAAATCTACCAAATGATCCCTGAATTGTCACAAAAATCAGTCCCACAGACACACACAGGCACACACTCGTACAGGTCCACACATTGTATCCGAAAGGTGAATTAAGGCCGATGCTGCACGAGTGCTCGTCATGGATGAAAGCACACACCCATCTGTTGATCTGTCTCCTTTGTTTCTGGAAAGAAATTAACTTTGTCATAAAATGCATTATTTAACTCTGCTCTGCCAGCCTTCCTGTCTCAGTGTCTGATTGTTTTTTTGTGCTGGTCTGTCTCCTTGCTCCTCTTTTTCTGTGTGTGTGTTTGTCTACCTGCAGGGGACGGCCAGGTGGATTTCGAGGAGTTCATGACGATACTGGGGCCCAAGCTGCTGTCATCTGACAACAGAGAAGGATTTCTAGGCAACACCATTGACAACATCTTCTGGCAGGTGAGAGACAAAGCTTCCTCCTCCCAGCTGGTCAACAGTCTGTTGCTCATCACTCACTCTCCTCATCATTTATCAGTTCAATCCCTTATGCTTCCTCTTACTTCTTCCACCTCACCTCTGACTATGTATTTTAACAGTCAGAACAAGTCTTACATCTTTGAGAACAGCCCTAGTTTCTCCAAGAACTCTGCAGGCATGCATAAAACACACACACGTACACAAAATACACTCTCAGCCCCCCTACCTGCTTTTGCTGTTCCCTTGCATAGTTTTTTTTCCCCTTTTTGGATCTGAGTCTTAAAGGAAAAGAGACCTGCTGAGAATTAAGTGTGTTTCTTTATGTAAGTGTGTGTGTGTGTGTGTGTGTGTGTGTGTTGGAGATTTTTGGGCATGCATGTGTTTATCATTTACAGTGTTGCAGAGAGCATTATCATAATGAAGAGTTCGGGGATGCACTGTTCAAATTAGGCACCACAGTAAATGAAGCTCATTTGCACAATTTTAATGTGCTTACTTTGTTTTTGAAAATTGTTGTAGACAGAAATTAGCTTCTCTCTGAGTCTTTTTTCTGTGCCTCGTAGGTAAGACATGCAACAATAATGAAAAGTGCAAAGTTTTGAGTTTGTGTACGTGCGCTTTTGATGTGTAGGGAGGAGGCTGAGTGCGAGGACGGTTGGATGAGCACAGCGACAGTGCTCAGGAAGCTGTTCTGTGCTTTCCTTGAGTCAAATGAGAGGAGAAACATTTAGAGGGTGACTCATTGAAATGTAGAAGTGTGTGTGTGTGTGTGTGCCTTTCAGGTTACAAACACACACAGGGCCACATTTGCATTCTTCATCCTAGGTTTCAATGTGCAGTTACTTTAGACAATATAATTGGTGAAACAACGAGCCATTCACGCGCATTCACAAAACAAAGAAAATTCTTGCAAAAAACAACAACAAAAAAAGCCAATTTTTAAAACGAGGAATGCTGTGTGAAACAGAACACCTTTTATAAATGAGACAGACAGTGTGCCAGCCAGTGAGGCTGAAAGAGATGACAGAATAGAGAGAAGAGCTGGACAATAAGTGGGGATGGGGAGTTTGTGGGGGTGGTGTGGGGGGATGCCCCACATAAAGATATCGGAGTACAAAGGAAAAGCACACAAGAAAAAAAAAGGGTGGGTGGGGGGGGCGGGGGGGGGGTGACAGACGGAGTAAGAGAAACTGTGATTCATGAAGGTCGCAGACAGTGTGCATCTCAAGGGTGATTTGAAATGTTCACCTCACAAAAACAGGAAGAAGAGATGGGGGGGGAAATGACAGTAGAGTCAAGAAGCACAAGGGGGAGGATGGAGCAAAACAATGTAGGAAAAGCAAAGGGGGGGGGCGGATTTTGTGTGTGTGTTTGTGAGCCTGTTTATTTTCCACAGACCTCAGTGGGAGACGGGAAAAGAGGCAGAGTCATCATGTTGAGAGAGATGGAAGAGGTCCGCCATGATGGATACATTGTGATGGGCCATAATGACTCAGTTCAGTATATTCGAATAATATCTGCGCACTGAGAGATGCATGATGGTTTCACTGAGGAGAGTGGAACTGCTGTGCGTACCTGTTTATGTGTGTGTGTTTATTGAATTGTGCGCGGTCATGTGATTCTGCATCCTTTTTGTTTGGTGTACCTCTGAAAAAACTCTTCTGGTTCACTGTTGATTTTCCACTGTAGCGTGGTGTGAGTGCGATCTCACTGAGCTTTAGATATCTGCTTTGAAAAACTCCTGAATCAAGTTACCGCATTCGCTCTGACAGCCGGTAAATTAGATTTGAGAAAGCTAGCACCCACTCTTCCATTGCAAATTAAGCTGCGGCACCTAAAGACAGTCGCTTTTTTTCAGCTGTGGTACAAACAACAGTTTTTAAACCAATATCTTGACAGTGTTTATAGCTTATGAGAAATATGTTTATGCTGAGAGAGTGGGAAGGAGGTCTGTGGGATCGCCATCATGTTATGATTGTGGCCAGCCTTTCATTACATTTATTTGGCAGACATGTTTTTGTCCTAATGGGCTTCCACATTTTTCCAAAACATGCCAGGAGCATTTCCTGGATTCATGTTCACAGGCACAACATGCAGACAGGAGGAATCGGGCATTGAACCAACCCAACATTTAAAGGCCAGCCTGCTCAACCACCTGAGCTACTCCTGCCACCAAAGCATGTTTAACCTCATTTGCAAAAACCATGTATTGTGTGATGTTACAGTGATGAGAGGACCCAAACACTGGCCACCAGAGTAGAAAGCCCAAACCTGTAATGAGGCATGCAAGGTTTATGAGCCAGCGGGGCAACCAGAGTAGGCAGGGAGCAGGCAAAAGAGACAAAAATATCACAGATATTGAAGTTTGAAGCGAAAGTCCAAGAACAGACAAAGAGTCATACATGGAGAAACACAAGGAATAATCCAAACAAGAAATCATGAGGAACTGGAGCAAAAAGAGGAGCTACAAAGCTTGACTGCAGTTTATAAAAAGAAGATTAAGTAGGAAAGAAAAGGGTAATCGAAACCACAGAAAGGAACAATTAGATTATTCATTAGAGGTAAAGGGTTAAATGAAACAAAACGATTTTTTTAAGTGACTTATTTTAAAACATCGTGTTTTATAAAAAAAAAACAGCATCTCAAATTGTGTATTGCTATACTTATACTTGCTATACATGTAGTTGTAACTTCACTATCAATTATAGCTGATGAGCCCAACAGCTTTCAGAAAGCAGAATCATATGTCATCAAAATCTGTCAGCAGATTCTTTCCAGGCATTGCAGGTAAAATGTGCTGTAGCCTTGTTTTTGTTTTCACTGTGGAAGAAGTATATGCGCAAATGTTTGCAACAACTGTCAAATTGTTGTGTTTGGTACTGAAGTCAAATGTTGCACATGTTGTTTTTGGTAGGTACATGTCAAAATTCAAGTTGTACAAAAGTAATTAGGTAGTGTGTATCGCAGCTGACATATAGAATAATACGTGTAATAATAAGTGTTACTTAAGACGCCTGCAAATCTTCAAGAGACTGAACTTGGTTCTACTTTGCTGTAGTAAAATTTACACTTCAACAGGGCAAACTTCAGAGCTGTGTAGATATCCGTGAGTTGTGTTTGTAGTATGTGAGTATCTAGCTTGCTCTACAGAAGAGGAGCAAGCATAAAGGGAGTATGCAACATTTCAAATGCAGCTCAAGAAATATCAGCAAATATACAGACTGTTTGTGCGCAGTTTGTCGCACACTGTGTCTGCCAGCTAAACATGTAGCTACTCTATTTCCCAGCCAGAGAAAAAAGTGCTCTCAGAGATGGAGAAAGATGTAAGAAAGACAGGGCAGGAGAGGGAGAAGAGAGGTTAGATTTAAAGGTAATGTAGTGAAGTAGATTTTGGGGTAGGATTTTACGTGATGTCAGCGAATGCAGCACTAACATCCACACCTTCCCAGCTGCTAATTAGAGGCCCTATAAGAAACAGCTGTGCTTCACGACCACACGGAGGCATTTGGTAGTCTTTTCCCATCCAAGGTGGCTGAGAGCGTTAGCCAGCTAAGCACTGCAGATCTCCTCATGAAAGCTGTTCATTTTAGTATTGTCCTTTAGAGAGTGGATTGTGCCATGCTGCTGCTGTCTTGTTTTGTCTCGTTCCGTCTTGTTCGGTTTTATTCTGTCTTGTTGTGGCCTGTTATCTTACAAACCTTTATGGACTGGCCTCGACTGAATCCTGGTTTTATGGTCTTTTACTCGGAATTGTTTGCTATATTTTAAATCTTGCTTTTATAAAGTACTGTAACTTAGGGTGTATTTGTTTTATCTTTTACTAATTTGTTTAATGTTTTATGCTTTGTTTTGTTGCTTTAGTGGAGGTGCGGCCGCGTGTTGAGGGGCTAGGCACGTGAGGTGGAATCCCCTCACCGATGCATGAGCGTGTACACACCGGGCATAGGTAGATTGCACCATTTAGATTTCAGTGTGAGGTTTGCAGTGGAACTACATGGGTGAGTAATTGGTGGCACCCTGGGGCACTCCTCTCTGTAGGGTAGGTTGCCTCCTCAAGTGGCCGGTCTCCACCATTTTGTTTAGTTATTTTATCGAGTTGTTATTTTACTAGGGTGGCAGTGAGCCTTGTCGTTTTAATCATTGTTTGTTAATAAAGTGTTTTAATTAACAGTCTTGCAGTCTCAGCCCTGCTACCTTAAGAACCTTTCTGATTTTACAGTTCTATGCTTTTAGTAGTTTTTCTTAATAAACTTTGATTTGTAAAACCGATCTGCTCACCTCTGCTGTTAATAGCGAGCCTGTGGGCTTTGGTAGCTAGTGTAACATCTACATTGGCTATAAAAATCTTTCCTGGGGTGTACCTCTCCCCCCAGGTGGTGTTGTCAACATCCCTTAGTCACCTTCCCTGGTTATCCCTCATTCGCGCCACTACAGTAAAGACTGCCCAGTGACAAACCTAAAATTTAAACCTTACACATAATGTCTAAATTTTTAGACAGATAATGGATCTGTATTTGATATGTTTTAATAAATTCTGTATTTCATATTGTGAAAAGTCCTGCAAAATAAACTGAGATATGCTAACTTTGTGTTATTCCAAGACTGAAATTGCTCGGCAGTTTAATGCAAGATCGACAGGTTAGCTTGTCGTACTGTGGTGAATTTGCAATGAATGTGATTGTTTTCTTGGCATTAACTGCCGCAGCATCACGTTTCTGCACAAGTTTTGTCTATTCAGGTTTGGAGGCACCTGAATAGTCACCCATCTACAATGTAGGCAGCAGAAAATATAACTATTTCCCTGCTTGTGTCCTACATAAGAGATTCCAGCTAAGTACATTCAATAGATTTAGATTGGCATGACATTTCATTCTCATGTGCTGGTATTATTTTGTTGTTTTTTTTAACACAAGTGTCTGTGTTTCTACTTAAGTAAAGAAAGTGTGTACTTTAGCCACCTCTGGAGTCAGTGCCATTTAAAATACAAGAGATGAATTTTTACAGGGACTGCACTCAGAGGTTTAATTCATTCAAGTCATGTAATGTGTCAAAGAGATGATTAATCTGTCAAATATTCATTAAAAATATTAACTGATATTTAAGTCAGGGTTCTAAATTTCTGTCATTAACTTGTTAAGTTTTCTTTTTCTTTAAGCGTAGCCAGCTGTCAGTTATTTTATCAATGAAAACTGAAACCAAAAGGAAAGACTGTCTGCATCTACAGCTGTTAAAAACACACCACAGTGTTCATTCTAATAAGCAAAGATTAGTGCGTTTTAAAAAATGTTGTGTCCCTGTATCCCCATATTCAAAGTGCAGTGAGATTAAGTGGATTACTTTAACACATGTGCTTGAAAAGTGACCAGTATGGTGCCTAGTGAGTTTCAGCAACTTTCAATTGAGAATTTTCTTATTTTCAGTTTTATTCCCTCACATACATCTGCAATTGACTTCTGTTCCTGTGGCTCTTGTTTATCTATTATTCATTTCTGGTTGGCTGTAGCTTCTGCCTTTTTTTAAGTCAATTTTGCACTGCTACATGCAGTCAAAAAAACAAAAAGTTTACTTGAACTTGAAGATGACACCTAACTGTGACAGTACTGCTGCAAGACAGAAGAACTAGGCGGGAGGGGGGAAGTGTACAGAATAAAAGAAACATTGCTTTCGGGATGTCGCTCTGGGTGACTTTTTAGAGAAAGGGTCAGAAGACGAAGCAGGTGGACGAGTGACGAAACAAGCCTGTGTTGTTCGAGGGCAGGAGGATTAGTAAGGAAGGACGGCGTGTAAGCACCTGTTCCTCTGATTGATGTGTCCTGGCTCCTTCGATATGTCACCGGTCACTGCTTGTGATCCCCTGCTGCTTCTCTGTCAACCACTCACTCACATAAACACACACACACACACACATTTCTATATCGAGAGACACACAAATGACATATTTGAGTTCAGTCAGAGAAAGACAAAATGCTCTGACAGGAAAACTCTTGGTCTTCATTGTGTGTGTGTGTGTGTGTGTTTGGGGAGGGGGGATGTCAGTGTCCTTCAGAGACCTGGCAGGAGGAGAAATCACTCTGCTGGTTAGTAACAGGTACCACTGTGGAGTTCACCCACTCGACAGCCAGTCGGGAACATTGTACATTCTCCATGCTCCTGCCCTCACCTGTCATGTCGTCTGTCCTGCGGCTGCAGTCCGAAGAGGTTTTCCTCCATTTCCTTGTATCTATTCAGTTTAGAGACAGCTATGGCAAGAAGGATAGCAGAAGTCAGGCAGCTCATGCCCTCCAACTGCTGCTACCAAACCCTATTTATTTGCCCCGGAGCACCACACAAGGCAGCATGATTCAGTTAAAAGTCTAAACAGTAGTTTTTTTATGCTAATTGCAAATTTAACAGAAGTCAAGACAATCTATTTTCATAGACCAATATCACAAATTTGCTTGAGGGTACTTTGCATTGCAGTCAGCTCCCTCTGTGAGTTTCATTGAGATAAGAAAAAAAAAATTCCCAACATGGGAAGAAATGACAGAAAAATCAAGAAAAGCATCTGAAGATGGGTCCCTGTTCCACTGCCAGCTTTTTGGGTGGTGGAGTGACAGTTTTATTTAAGGCAGGAATTATGATTTGTTGTTGCAGTTTGTTTTTCAGCTCTTGCTAAGATGATTACAACTCATACCCCTGCACTGAATCTTGTTTGTTGTGTCTTACAGCCCCTCTATCTTTACCCACTCCTGTCACTTTTGTCCTTTTGAAAATAAAAGTTGCTTTAGTTTCATGTTTGCCAAATTGTGAATAATCTCCTATGGGTTGTTTTACCTTAGCTAGCCAAATAAAAGCATCTGCATGCGTGGGTGTTGGTTTGTGTGTAAGTGTGTGTGTGTGTGTGTGTGTGTGTGTGTGTGTGTGTGTGTGTGAGAGAGAGAAAGAGACAGACAGGGAGAAGTGGATGAGATAGAAACCCAGAGAGGGTGTCTGTCTGTGCAGTTTTGTGTCTGCAGTTATTTACTGCAGTGTCTCAAGTTTGCTTTCATTTGTGTGGGTTTGTGTGTGAGTATGCATCCAAATGCATGTTTCCATAATTAAAGCGTAAATCCCCAGGAAAGGCAAGACGAACAGTTAGACTGGAATCAATACACATTTGCAGAGCACAGAGAAGTGGACGTGCAAAATACATAAAGACCTGACACAATACCGTGTCCTTCTTATCATGTGTATCCATGCCTGTTCAAGGACATTTCTATTAATGGGTCAATATATCAGTTATGATTCACTTTTTTCTTTTCTTGCAGACTCGAGATCTGTTATAAATCAGAAGATCCACAAATTAGCTAATAATTTGGGGAATTTTATGTGTAAGATTTTTTTTCTTTATCGTAACAAAAGGAATTCATTTTATGACACAGAATTTTGTTCCTTCTCAAGACAATTTTCAAATGTTCGGTGTAATCAAAACACTAGCATTTAGGAACCTAGATAAAATACTAAATATGAGCACAGCGCTTAAATGCACAAAATAGAAACAGAAGCTTAAACAATCTTCATATTTGCAAATCATCTGAGATTCTCTTGCCCCTCCTCTATCCACTGCTGGCATCGATCCTGATTTTGGGCCCAGTAATTTTGTGATGCCATGCTGGTGCCGGCTTTTTGGCACCGTCTTTAGTCAGTGGAAATGTGTGGAACTGGTTTTAGATTGGACACTGGGAACGCATCCGTGGAAAAGAGATGACTGACATCAGCGGCTTTAGTAGTGGCCACGGCGGAAAAAAAACAACAAAAATCAAACTTCTTCTTCCTGTAATGTTTAGTTCTCAAATCCATTCTCGGACCACTACTGAGCATCATGATGTTAAAGGAGAAAAAACTTCCAAAGAGAAATGCTGAAGAACACGACACAAGATACAAAGGCAATTAGGCAGAGGAGAGGCTGACTAAACACATAAATGAAGGACAATTAGAGACAGGTGACAGACAGCAGGGTGGGACAGACAATGAAAGGAAGTGTAAGTATGACAAAATACAACAGGACACAGAAAAAAATAATAACAAAGACAAAGAATGATCTCAGAGTCAGGACAAGACTCCACTAATACATCTCGAAAATGATGCTATAAATCAATTATTTTCTGACACAGAGTTTACAAAAAAAGATTAATACCACTCTCATACAGTATCTGTCTAAATATGCTGTCACAGCTGTATTCACTAATGTCTGGAAATGGGAAAACCTCTAGTCTGACTATGTAATTTGTAAGCTATACAAGCCTATATTTGGCAAAGGACTGTTCCCCCTTTGTTCCATATCACTGTGCGAACTATGTACTGGCTTAGCATCATATTTAATGGACAGAGACGAGACTGCACATTGAAATTCCAGAAAGAAAGCAAATCAGTTTGTTTGTTTTTTCCCCAAAATGTGAAACTTGTCGATTAAACAAGAAATGGGCCTCAACTTCAAGCCTGACCAGGCAGGTGATGTAAGGTTTAAGCAAGAAATTGGTAAGTCCCAAAGACATGTTTAGGTTTCACACAAGGTCATGCTTCTAAAATCATTTATAAGCCCTCCCTCCCCTTTTCATACAACATCTGTGGTTTTCCCTAAAGTCATTAGTCATAAAGCACACTGGTTTTAGTATTTTAGCATATAGTGAGCAAGTCAGTAAAGCAAGAGCAGGATTATCTTTCCCTCGTTAAAATGAGCAGCTCTTCTTCACGAACGCAGCTCTTTTACTTTTTACCACCATTGTCTGCCAGTTCTGTTTTCTCCATCTGTCTCCCACTACTTCACACATCTCCCTTTTCTTTGACCTCATCGTGCTTTCCTGTTTTCTTATCTCGGTGTCTCTCTCTTCCTTTCTCCATCAAACCCTTCTTTTCTTCGTCTTCGCCATGCCTGCCTCTCTGTGTCCATCTGCCGTGCTAAACCAAGCGACTGATTGTATTTCAGGCAGTCAGTGAGGTAAATAATCTAGGCCTGCATGCTGGGCTTGAGGGATATGTCCATGAGTATCCCTGGATTGAGCCCTTGGGTGGTTGGGGGGTAGAATAGATGTTGGACAGAGGGAACGATTCAGACTTCAAGTCATGGATATTTGATACCCTTATTAATAATATGAAATAATTACTCAAAACAACCACCTACATGGAAGCCAACATGCCAGTTTCTCCGCCTATACATGTGAACAGGAAAAACAGGATTATATCATGACTCATGCACCAAAAATAGCTCCAGTTTTCTTTACATTACAACTGACACAGTTCCTACCTACATACTGTATCCCTGCGTTACGCTGTTGACTAATTAAAAATATATTCATATATAGCGTCAATTCCTACACCTCATTCTTCTATATTTATCTGCCCTCATGAAGGCGACCTGTGTTTGACTGTGTATCTGCATTGATTGCTGTGTGCCCCTGCAGTTCGACATGCAGCAGCTGTCTCTGGATGAGCTGAAGCAGGTGCTGTTCCACGCCTTCCGGGACCACCTGACAATGAAGGACATAGAGAACATTATCATCACCGAAGAGGAGAGCCTCAACGAAACCTCAGGGAACTGCCCTGAGTACGAGGGAGGTGAGGAAGCAGTTCTCGTGGAAACTTTGTTTGTATAAAAAGGTGTTTTGGGCAGTAAACAGTAATCTCTTAATGATTCAAATAACGACATGCACTATGCTTATTCGAACTGATTAAACAATCCAAAGTACACATATTTGTTTTTTTGCCAAGAGCCTGGTGAGTAGATCAATATCACTTTTATTTCTGTGTGCTATGAAGCAACAGCCAAGAGGCAATTAGACAAGAAGCAGGGGGAAAACCAGTTTGTTTCTCTCTCCACATCTCTGGATTATCCCTGGTGGCTGTTTATGAGAGATAATCAACCAATCAGAGCTCAGGAGGATGGAAATTAGGGCATCATCTTCCTGCATTGCTAACTCGCCATATTCATTAAAAATGGAAAGAAAGAAAAAAACATGGTCAGCATGTATAAGAACAGGACATCTGTACAAGTTGCTGTGAGTTAACGTAATGAAAACTCTGACTTGTTTCTTCAGTGACTGTGGAAAAATCTTCACCAAAAATGCCTGTAACAAGACAGATAAGGCAGCTGCTACTTATTGTTTTGGACAAAACTAAATCATACACTCCCTCCTCTGGCCAGCTTGACCACAGTTAAATGGATGAGTAAACGGAGTAAAAAGGAAATGCAATTTGACTTTGGCAGCTAACCTGGTTCTCTGCAAAGAATAATACCCAAAAAGCCTTTAACGCTCACAGTTTGGTGTGTTTTGTTTTGGGGGGTTTTCTGCCTTTCATCAGAACACAAAATGGAGCAGTTAAGCTGCAGAACACTGTGTTGTCTTCCTCAAGTCTGCTTGGCAAACTCAGTGAAACGTCTCAAGCAAATAATTAAAGCACACGATAACACTCATAACTATTTGCCATGACACCACAAATAGCTGTATTTACAGTTTAGGTGTGGAGTTTTGTAGAGTGCCAGGCTAGCTCTCTGATTCCAGACTTTTTCGCTATGGTGAGCTATATGCCTTCATATATATTTGAGCTACAGGCACAAGTCGTCTGATCTCAGCAGTGTGTAAGAAAA
Source organism: Pelmatolapia mariae (assembly GCF_036321145.2). Taxonomy (NCBI): domain Eukaryota; kingdom Metazoa; phylum Chordata; class Actinopteri; order Cichliformes; family Cichlidae; genus Pelmatolapia; species Pelmatolapia mariae. The sequence goes on from NC_086236.1 coordinate 16,661,477, forward strand.
TAAGCAGCACTCCAAACATTATACTAGCTATTTACCATCAGCAAAGGATTATTGCGGTGATCAGTTCTCTTACAGGAGCCCTCGTGTACACTTTACCTGCACAGAGTCATTGTTTTTGTTTTTCTGCTTCAGACATGATCTTGACAGCTGCCCTGGTTTCATTTTGACTATGTCTAGAGAGAGCCACTGATGCAAGTGTGTGCTGTCAGCCAGCTTATCATTGTCTGCAAACAAAACCAAGGACTGAATCATGGACTGTATGTGAGCTTTTGGCTGATGTGGAAGTGCTTAAGCCAAAATAAGGTTAACTCCTCTGACTGCAAAGACAGGTTTGACTGTACAGATAGCCGACAACAACAAGTAAAATGCTAAGACTTTTTTCCTTCCTGGGTCCCCTTTTCTTTTCTTTTTTAGAGGCAAACACATTTGTCCCTAAACGTTTTCCACTTCTTTGTATACTTCCTCACATCAGTTCCAATAGTTTCAACAATCTCCCTTCAGCATCAGTCCTTATACTGATGCTTTGATTATTTTTTCCTTATATTAAGACAACGATTTTTAGTTTCTCATTAATAAATTCAGAAACTGCAATGAAATGCACCGGAGCAATCGACGGTAGTGGACAGGCCAATCAGAATAGTTGTGATCTGCCTCAACACGACATGGGGTTTGACCTCAGGAAACACTTTCCTGTTGAGTGTATAATTTCAGTCATTGGGCTTGAATCATATTAAACATAGCAGGGTATAACTTAAGGGGGACCTTCCTCGTGTCCAGGTCCTTGTTACCCTTTAATTTCTGAGTCAGAGCATCCTCGAGTTTGTTTTCAAAAACCAATATGGTAGTGGTGAAAATACTGAGCTTGCTTTAAATACAGTCTTTTGACTGAATCAAAACAACTTCAACAAATGAGTGAATGTGCTATGGGACTTGACTGGGAGTCATGATGTGCCAGAGCAAACCAGCTGCTCACAAGAAATAAAGTTAAGAGAAATGAAAAGTCTGAGGAAAGGAGAAAACTTAGTTCTACTGGAACAAAGTGGAAACTACATAGCACTGTGCTATGGGTGATTCCTCAGGCTCGCAGAAGCAACCTTTTAAGTGTTGTTTAGCAAAACTTTGAGGTGAAATCCTTCATTTTCTAATCTGCTGCTATATCCATCACAGAAGTTTCACCTGTAAAGTGTTGATCATGTCAAAAAGGCTATGAAAAATCAAGACTGCTGAAGTAATATTTAGATGATAAAATCTAAACATCCTGCGGTCATAAATTAATGTCTTTAAGTTTTTGAAGCCAGGTAAGACAGATTGAAGATTGACGCCCTGCTAAATGTTTGACTGAACAGCTGAAAGACAGGCAATATTTTTCCAGCCTAAGAACAACTTATGTCGCTGTAGGGAGAATAGGGAAATGAAAACCTAAACCTGACCCTGCAGAGCCCAAAATTGCATGTCTGCTGTGAAACATCCACTGAGTAAGACTAAGACAAAGGTAAAGAAAGATCAAACACATTGAAAAACTTAGAAAGCCTTAATGAATCCACTGGGTACTGGGACTCAGTCTTGGGGAGACCTTAAAAAGAGACAGCTGGAGGGAAATGGTGAAACTAAGCAGAGAAGGGACAGGAGATAAGAGGCTAAAGAGGATCAGGGAACTGCTGGTTTGGCACTCTCTTTCACAAAGTTTTTGGTGTTGAGGGAAGGCTGTATCGTGGAGTTAGGGAGAGCAAAATGGAAAGTATAAAAATGTTGAGAGTGGGAAAATAGACAGGGGGAAGATATAGAAGACACGAAGAGGTATAGACATCACTTCTACAGGACAGCTGTACACCCCTCCACATTTAACCCTCTTCCCACATACTCAGCTTCCCTCTTTCATGGCTGCTTCTTTCCCATCTGCGTCCTGTCCAGTGGGACCCCAGTGCCTTTCACAGTTCCTCTTAGATCCACAAGTCTGAGCGCTGACTTGATTTATTGATGCAGTGTGTGATACTAACAACCTGAGACAAGCAGGCTGACAGCAAGGAAACTTTTGGTTGTTACTCCTACTGCAAGGCCTGTTGGAGGACACATCTGTCTCTGCTCATCTTTTTCTCTCAGTCTCCAAAGATAATGTCTTTAAGGAGGAAAGCAGGGGCCTGTCAGCCCAAATATCCCAAGCAGAACAAAAGTTCCACCTCACGCCTCTTGTCTTTGTTTTTGCTGCAGCTTTGCGTGCATTGTAACCAGTTTTTGCCTGTGATGAATTCATTGTCTTTACACTGGAGACGCTTCAACTCGACGATCTGGGTCACAGAGATAAACTGCAAAACATGGCAAACAGAAATGTTAGCTGCTACTTCACCTGCATTTGTTTGAGTCAAAGAACCGACATGTCCCCCGAGGAACAGGTTAAAATGGTAAAATCTGAATTTTTCATGAAGACCATTAGACACTTGGAGAGAAAATGCCCGTTACCTTTATTCTTCTGCAGACTTTATTTTCTAAACCTTCACACATTCTTTCTTGAATGCCGTGTTAAAACAGTCTCAACTCAAAGGTCCATTTAGTTGCATTTCGAAGCTTTTGGTAATATGTTGGAGTTTTCACTCAGCTAGTGGAAGTCACTTAGATTTGACATGAGCTTTGATTATATGATCATGGAGGTTGCATATGGGTGGGAGACTGTAACCCCTAAAACTGCCTCACTGAGCTTGTGAGAACATCCACTGACTTCTTTTTTAATGCTGCACACTTGCACATCACCTTTTAGATTGGCTGTCTTTAGGCCTTGCTTTCACTGAGCAATTCTCTGCAATCAGCTGTGAAATCTGCCAGGAAAACCAAGACACGGTTGTATAGCCATTATAAGTCACCAGATCAGCATGTAACAAGGCATGCCTCCATATAAAGCCAATTAACTGTTTTGTTGTTTTTTAAAGACACAATCAACTGTGAGAGCAGCAGAAAACCAAGGGGGCTATCTATTACCTGTTTCATACCATGATGCAACATTTTGAGAAAATGCTGTGCTTGTTTTTCTTGTGAGAGATCTCTTGCACCTGTGATCTAAGTATAGTGTGAAGCTAGCTCCGGCAAGTGGTTAGCTTAGCATATATGCTAACACCAAAGAAAGACCTTCCAAGAAATTGTCCGATCAATTTTACCTACAAGCAACCATAAAACTCACCAGATGTTATTTTTGGCCACCTGTGTTGACTTCTTGGAGTATCTGCTGCTTGTGAATGTTAGAAGGTTATTTACGGGTACAAATTTTAAAGCATGGCTGAGCATTAGAGATGCTATAGTTTCACCTGACTTTTAGGGTGAGTTAAGCTGACTGTCTCTTAGCTCTGGCTCCACACCTAATTCATAAACATAAAAGTTATATTGATCTTCTGGTTTAACTCCCTGCAAGAGAGCTCTTTTCCCGAAATGTCAAGCAAACACCTTACATGACAGAAGGACCCAAATGGAGGCAACCAGGGCCAGGATAAAATCCAAACCTCAAATATTTTGCCAAGTTGAGGTCATATACAGATGGCCACTTGGCATAGCAAAGAATGCAGAAGATGTAATGGGAGAAAAAAAGAGGAACAGACAGACAACCCATGTAGTAAATCAAAGAAATGAGGAGAATACCACACAGAAGGAAGTAAATTGTTTGATAGCTTGACGACTGAGCGGAACGAGACAATCTGGGAGCTTATTACTGGAGAGCTAGGGATATGTACACTGGGGAGATTGATTGGATTAGTAACAGGTGGTGCACAAAACTGGCGGGAAAAACACGGGGAGAAAGTAAAACAAACCACAGTGCATGAAAGTGAGTGACTTCAAACTAAAACAGGAAGTCACAAAGACTATTCATTTGAACGTGCAGTTTCTATTTCTTTGTTTTCAAACTGAATGCAGTAGCAACTGAATTTACCATGACAAAAAATAAGATGTACAAAAAATAAAATGACAAATTATAATAATCTCTTCATTTCTCTTCTTTTTTCACTTCTCTCAGTTCATCCCAAGAAGAAGAATAGGCAAACGTGTGTCAGGAAAAGCCTGATCTGCGCCTTTGCTATGGCTTTCATCATCAGTGTCATGCTTATCGCAGCCAATCAGATGCTGCGGAACGGCATGGAGTAACCAATTGCACTGTGAGCATGGGGAGTGGACAGAACAGCCATGACCTCACATCTTGTCTTTGCAGCCAAAGCTGGACCACAACCCAAGCACTTCTCTAAACAATCAGTTGAGTTTTGGTTTGGTTTTTTTAAGTTTAATTTGAACTGAACTTACAAAGGCAGACAATGAGTAAAATAAGTAAAATGAAAAGAGTTGTATTGACGATGTCACCACATAGAGTCACTGGATTTACTGATCGTAAGGAACCTGAACTGCAAAAGAATTCTGTTTTTATATAAAACGCTGAAATTAAGGGGGAAGGGGTATTATTTTGCTGTTTTCAAGAACAAGACCACCCTTTAAACTTGATTTTCTAATTACCGAAAATGTGTATCAGGTGCTTTGAGCCATTCCTAATTTCAGAAAACAAATAATGGTTATTATGGACAACTTCAGAAGTTGCACTGAATGTGAAATGAGTGAATGGTGGGCACAGTATTGAAATGCATATATATGTATATATATATATATATATATAGAGAGAGAGAGAGAGAGAGAGAGATTGTTATGTATACAAAAGACTTTGTGAAACATTTACATTAGTCCACCAGTCTTGGGTCACATACATTCTATGTTAATCTACAAGAAGCACAACTCAGTACTCAGTGACAACCCACTCAACAGTCATTGCTATCCCACTAGTAGTATTGATTGATTGATTGATTGATTGATTTGTGTGACATGTGAAAAACAGTGATGTACACGGGTAAGCTCCAACTGTCGGAAACGTTTTTAAAAAAATCTAATCAAATGGAGTGAGGACTGAAAAATATGTTTAGGAATGTATTTGCAGAAAATGTTTCATCTCAGCATGTCACTGTAATACTGCCCAGCTGTGGTAAACATAAACCATGCAAAAGCATGCCACTATATACACTGCCATACCAAACATTACCCCTACTTGTTCCCCATGGATTTCACTGTATATATAATACTACTTAGCTTATGTAATGTATTATTCCTCTCAACAGCAGAATGTATGAAAGATAGAAACTAGTGAGCTATATAAGGGATCGAGTTGTGACATGCTGTCTAATACAGTTGTTTTCTTGGACAAGGTTGCCGTCTAGTGGTGAATTTAAGTACTGCAGGTAAACGCCTGAACAGCCATGTTTACTATGTCTACAGGGGGAAGAACACCGCCAATAAATCTGAGCTTTGATATGTTTTTTGTGTCAGTGTCACAAGGGCACTTTGGTCTGTATTGGTCACTATTTTTAATGAACATTTCTTTCCACATGCCAAACTGGATTGTTGCAACAGTTGATCAAGGTTGGATGGAAGACTGAAGGTGATACCTGTTGTAGTTTCTGGGGTCAATGCTGTGTTTTATGGTTCAGATTTAATAGAGTTTTTTTTTTTTACAAGGCTTACTGGGATGAAAAAGTCCAAGAAAGACCTTGTAGGAGATTAGAATCATGCTCCTCTTCTTGCGTAATGGAGGCACCCAAGGTTGAACATCTCAGTGACACAATATATTAAATCTGAGGATGAAGCTGTACTCGGTGGTGTTGGTTTAGGGCTGGGCAATAAATAAACATCATTATTTATGTGCTGAGATTAAAACAGTATTGTGGGGCCTGAGCAAAATGTTACGTTTTCATAAACAAATTTAAGGAATTAGTGAAAATTACAGCAAATATTGTTTACAGTTATCTTAACCAAATAGCCCAGCCCTATGTAGATGTAGCTTTACATATGCCAGTGTTTATTATTCCTGATTGCAACACACCATAACAGCAGTGTAAGAGGACTGCACTGTGCTCCCCTGGGATATTATTGTAGACTTGTTTGTTCCCACTTAGAACTTGGAGCAATTTCACTTGTTTTCTAGCACTTTGGTAGGGCGGAGGAAAACAAAACTAGATGTTTCAGTCAAACTAATGTGCAACCACAAGTCCAGGTTAGACAAAATATAAAGAAGGTAAGAGGGGAGAGGGCTCTCTTTAAAAATAAATAAAAATTTTAAGAAAGCTTTGTAAGATTACAGCAAAAATGTATAATACTGTAAATCAGTATGCATGTTCTTGTTTAGGTTTTCATGTCTTTGAAAGACAGGGAATCCAATAATCTTTCTTTGTGGTGGCACAGCCTTGGTCTAAATGTAGGTATGTATGTACTACTGTCACATACTGTATTTGACTTTCCAATTTATACAGTAATAGCCATTTTTCTAGTTTCTACCAGCTATTAATCAAATCAGAGTGCGGAAGAGGGCATTTTCATAAATATGCAAATACAAGGTCACGTCACCAACATCTCTGTTTCACGTCACCTAGGGTAGAGTCTGTAGGCCTCACTGTGGATGGTTAAACTTTATATTGAATTCAATATATAGTGTGTTTTCTTCACATTAGGTTTTACTGGAATGTTCTCACTGCCTCATTGTCCTTGTATAAACTGCTGTATAATGTATGCTACACTTATTCCTGTAAGTCGTTTCGTCTTTGATATTGACATTTGACCAATGGGTCATCTCTTCGCCTTTGTCTATTAGCATCACAACCCTTTTGAAACCAGCATAGAGCGCTTTATCTTAACAATTCTCCGATAATTGTGCCATTCAGACATCCTTGCATGGCTATGTAAGGGAAACAAGACCTTTTATCGACACTTTTGATGTTTACATTGTTATACTGTACATCTGTATCAGGACAGGATCAATTCATGATTTTCATGTTTTTGAAAGTTGCTTTTAAGATTTGTTTTTACCAAAACATGTTTTTACCAGTTGTAGATTGTATAAAGACAAATCCTAACACAGATATGTAAAACAACCTTGGCATGCTGCTTAGAAAAGGAGAAAGAAAACAGCAATAGTTACCAACTGAATGGATATTTAAAAATGCAAATAACGAGTTTAATCTGTTTAATCTAAAAAAAAATAAAAAATTATATCCATATATGTTTATGCAATAAAATTTTGTTTTGATAGAAAAACTATAGTAACTGTGGTTTATTTTGAAAGATGTGCAAGAGAGTTTGAAACAACTTACAAGAATTAAAGCAGCACAGAAAGGTCAAATGTTCATAAATTAGCCGCTTAGACTACAGTCATGTGAAAAAGAAAGGATGTCAGATGTCGTAATAAAAAATCGATTGCACTTTATGAACTTAACATCAGTTCAAGTGTGAGAACTTCTGTAAAAGCAGAAGTTTGGGGCCAGTCAGGAAGATTCCTGTGTTTGTGAACACAATGCCAAGAAGGAAAGGTGTTGGCAGTGATCTTGGAGAAGCAATTGTTTCTACCTATCAATCTGGGAAGGGTTACCTATAAGGACAATTCCAAACAATTTGAAGTCCATCATACGACAGTGAGAAAGATTACTGAAGTGGAAAACAATTGGAAAACAGTCAAGACAGCTGCCAATTTTCCAAGAAGTGGGTGCCCCAGCAAATTCCCCCCAAGGTCACACCGTGCAACACTCAAGAGAAATAAAACAGAGGAGCTATATTTCAGCCTTCACAGGCTTCAGCTAGCGCGTTAAATGTTCAGTTGTTATGTTCAGATACATAAAACCTTAGAATTGAAAGTGAGTGTACTTTTTTTGTACATATAATTTTTGGCTCAAAGTAAGTTTGTAAGCAGCAGTGTTTTCACCTAGTGTTTATAATTTAAAGCTCATGTTGTTGCTTTGTCACTTGCTATCATTGCAGTGTCATTTCTAAATATCAGGCTTAAAAATAGAATGACAGCATGGTTGGCCCTGAGCTCCTCTCATTCCCCACACGACACATACAGCAACATCCCAGAGTGCCGAAAGCCCACTATGACATCACCTTCATACAAATGCTCTGAGGGAATTCATCTTAGTGGGTGTTACAGACAAACTGCTTCTTAAAACTCGATTTGATGCAGTCTGTAATGTCTAGAGGGGAACTAACACGTTTGTCAGCTCGTGTCAGACGGAGGATTCCAGTGGAGCAATGCTGGCATCAACGCTAACACTAAATCATGATAATTAGGGAGCATAGGTCAAACTCTAGTGAGAACAGCCTCATAGCAGATGCACCCGAACCCCATTAACCGCCAGATAATGAACCAAAGATGCCATTAGGTGGACAAACAAGGCATTATGCTTAGTGTAATGTTCCAGATAGATATTAACAGCCTGGCTTAGCTGCAAATCCTTCACTCTGTTATCATTGTGGGTGAAATTAACGGGTCGGACTTCATAAGTTAATTCCAGTTTGCTTTAAGGTAAAATGTAAGAAATGGAACAAAGAAGTCACACTGACAATGATTTGCATTAAAAAAAACTCTTTAATATGAGGTATTCACTGCAGATTCATTTTTCTTTTGAACCTCTGGAGCACATATAAATGCACAGGCAGCATGAATGTCAAACACTCTACTTCCCCCCCCTACACTTCTGAGCAAACAAAGACAATAAACAGCATTCAGTGCATTAAAGGGGACCTATTTTCTCCAAACTTTCTGTCATTTACATATGATGGTGGGTGATGATGGCTGCTCATATTAAATGTGGTCAAAATTGCAGCCTATTTAACAGATTTTTTCCTTTACATGTTTATACAGACATACAGTCCAGACAATAAGCACAGATCCCTGCCCACTTGTTGTGCAGACCTACTGTTTGTAAGAGGCAGCCAATCAGAAGAAAGCTGGCTTGAAGGGAGGGGTAAGGGAGATACTGTCTGAGAAGTGAGGGTCTGCACCAAGGAAGAGGATAGAATAAATAAAGATAAAGATTATGAAGATTATATTGAACTTTAAATTCTGAAAAATATGGAGTATAGGTCCCCTTTAACATTAACAAATATCCACAGAAAAAACAGTTTATTTTCTTATGCATCATCAGTGTGGGGTAAATCATATGCAACACTGACTTAAAGGGGGGGGGGGGGGGTCGGGGGGAATCATTTTCTGTATTAATACTGCTTCGCTGTCACTTGTGTAAAACATGGTATAAGATACCATAAAATACAATAAAGACTCCACTATGTAAACAATTACAATGTTTTTTAGCATAAAGGCACAACTGTAACAATGTCTTTTTAGATCAACTAAACACAGGACGACTTTTATTTATTTTTTTATGTGGAAAACCTGCAGTGTCTTCTGTGTTCTAGTTTAACAATAAATTAAAGCTAACAGGACAACTTCTTGTTTGACATACTTGTTACAATATGCAAAAAAAAAAAAACATTAGTGTTGGCATACAAAAAAAACAGTACGTTCAATACTCAATGTCTTCTTGTACCTTTTAAGTCAAATTATAGTGCCATTCACAGATTAAGTCTGAGTGTAGCTGCTGGATCTATGAGTTTCTTGTATTGTTTCCAAAGTATGTTCTGGTGAAGGAAAGGGACTGCTGGAACAGATATAATTAGAGACAGAAATAGGTAGAGAGGAAAATAGAAAAAGACAGAAGCAGAGAAAGAAAAGTGAAGTTTAGAACTCTGTGTGTGGGTGACTGTAGTCTCGACTGCCTCCTGGGCTCTCACTGGGCTTCATGAAGATACCCTCCATGGCTTTCCACAGACTGTGCTGGCTGGGGCTTGACATAGCATGAACTTCTGTCTGGCCGTGGATCGGTCGTCCATACTGCTCCCCCGTCACAGACAGCAGTGCATCAGTGGCCCTGTGACGGAAGCGGACGGCCTCCTCCCGCTTCCATACGGATCCCCCACACTGAACCATCCACTCATCGAGGTGGTCTCCTTCTCCGTTTTCGCCAAATGCGCTCACCTCCTGTGAAAAAGGAGAAAGAGATCAGAGGACTGGTGAAAACAGAATAAAGAAGAAGATGAGGTGCTTTCTTTTGTGGAAGCTCTTTGAAACCCTACAACGTTCCAGACATTTAAAAAAAACCAAAAAACAACCTCCTGATGCTTTTATGCATGCACGGCAGACTAAACTTTACTAGACATTACTGAGCTGTGTGTGGGAATGAAAATATCTAGATCAGTCAGATTAGACAACAATCTTTTACCTGGCAGCCCCCTAATCTATGTAATATTAGACTGAGCCCATAGAACTGTCTTCAGAATTGACAGCCAGCATTAGGTCATTATGCATCCTGTAAACTCTGAAGGTGCCACCTCTCACCTAAACCAAACAAAATTATTAAATCACAATTCTGTATAACTCCTTAACCTGCAGGATACATCCACCCTATATAACCCCATCCTTTTGACCCGATAGGCTCATTTCTCTCCAAATCCAAATGAAAACAAAGGGGGTCATTTGCTTAATATTTATCAAAAGACTATGTCAAGACTGCTTGAATGCCCTTTAATCATCTTACATGTGATGCAGTGAACAACACATTTGCCTGACATGTGAAAGACCATTTGTTTGGAGACTGGCAGAAACCCAGCCTCAGGTGGTCACGAGCTAGCGTGCTGCTAGTGCCTGTCCCAAGATCAGATAAATGGGAGGTTTGTGTGAGGAAGGGCATGTGGCATAAACTCTGTGCCAAATCAAACATGGCAACCCACTGGGAGGTAAAGGAACAACTCAAAGTACCTTCTGATAATACTTGAGGACAGTGAAATTCCCAAGGTGGTGGATACCTCAGTGATGTGAGATAAAGTCATGCCAACTTAAATCATTAAAACTTAAATAACATTCAATGATTAACTTTGAACTTTTTTACCACTGATATTTTAATAGAATTTGTAACTTTTTTCTTTTTCTTTGTTTATTAGCCCTGTGATGAACTGGTGATCTTTCTTGGGTGTATTCTCCCTCTCCCCCTATAACATTTGAGCTAAGTCTTAATCACACTCTGACTCTGATAAATGGTTTAGAAGATACATGCATGGATGCTTGAATGTGCACATCACATCATAGTCAGAAGCTTAACCAGCTTCGGTCTGTTTTTTCAGGGGTATTTACTGGAGTGAGAACAAATCTGTTGCACACCATGCAATCACCTGTCCATATCTGACCAATGTCCTGCTCTTTGCTGCATCTAAAGCCTCGGTCACACAGACCTAGAAGTCAGTCGGGGAGTACCCTGGCAAACCAAAATCCTTGCGACCTCCAGCAAACACTAGACCAACTGAAATTTAAAAATTTTATTCATTTGTGGTTAGCGTCGGGGAATACAGCTTTTTTCCAAGCAACTTGTGGTTGTCAGGGGTTTCCAAGTGGTTTCTATGCCTGTGTGACTGTGGTTGCCCCTGTGTAAATGGGGCTGCCCCTGGGACTTGTGCAGTGTAGGATACTGTCTGAATCTAATTTACATGTTTGGATTTTATATATGAAAAATCCAGATGTGCAAATAACTCATCATTTGACATGACTGAGGCAAATCTGCCCAGACTTAAAATTTATTTATTTATTTTTTAATTTTTAGATTTTAGATTTTTCAAAAATCCTTATTCTGTCCTTTGCAGTTTTCTTGCTGCTTAAATAGCTGTTGACTGTGTTAAACAACCACAGATTTTAAGATTTATCAGTTAATAGATCACAACGCCATGTATACCATTTTTTTTTATCTAGTGTCTTATCTCATCACCAAAGGTTCGGTGAAATACATCCCAGTCCACTGAATGGTGTATTAGTACCACTCATACCAAATTACTGGGCTTCATGAGTGGATGAGAGCTCCTGACAATATAAAGTGTATATTATGCGGTCATAGAAGTCTATGTACATGAAATTATTTACTATTGTGCTAATTTCACATTGATATACAGTTGTACTAAAAGCTTAAAGATTATTAAAGGAATGTTTATTATTGGCTATTGACTGGATAAACTAATCTTCCAATCAGAATCGATCTGGATGAATCAGTCTTGTAACTCACAAAGCAAGCTTTTCCACTAATTTTTAGATCGCTCAAAATGATCTAACACACCCAGATATTTATTGGCCAAGAAAACATGATACGATCAGCCATGCCAGATCCTTCTGAGTTCCCATACAAATAGAAATTATAGGTGTGGAAACTGTTCCCAGTGCCATACTAGTAAAACCACATAGTTTTTTTTCATCCACCTACCGGTAAATATTTTCAGACTATAAGTGTGATTACAAATTTATGAAAGTGGCAAATGCGATTTGCCACTTTCATAAATATTATGCGATAGCAGCTCATTTTAATAATATGTAACATGATATAGCATCTTTTTACAATTTTGTGGCATAGAGCATGTGCCAGCACCCCCTGGGGATACCATGATTTATTATTGAAGAGAAAAGAATTTGCAGAACTTGTACTCAATGTAGTTTCTTCACATTTTTTTTTAAATTAGATTTGTTTTGGGATGTTGGTATTTTTAAAAAATATACGACACTGATTTGTCCAAAGTATGAATATTTGTTGTAAACTGGTTTTATAATTGAGGTAATTTATGAATTTAAGTGACAATTTCAGAATAGGAGACATGGATGGTCCAGTTTTCGGAACAGGTGGTGATGTTAAATGTTATTTGGCTTTTTGAAGATTGTGTTGAAGTTTCGAGTGGGCTCATTCATTACCTGATTGATAGTATGCAGTGTGAGATGTCTAGCCAGGAAACTGTTTTTTTTGTACATGACGAAGGTCACACAGATGAAATGTTGTAAGTCAATAAAAAATGATGATAAGCTGGACAGTGTGTGGAGGTTATATATTGTTCCACCCAATTATTTCTTACAAATTCAGCATTTCTTTATCATGTAGAAAAAATATGTTGTACAGTTGTAATTGCACTTCTTTTTATTATATTTTAATATCTCAGATATTAAATGTAAAGAAATATAAACTAAAATTTCTGTTTTCCTAAGGTACGCATCTTCCAACTCTCTGACACTTTGGTCAGACAGTGTTCTCACACTTTCTCAGGATTTGGGAGTTTTATGCTGACCCGAGGCTGTTTTCCCAGAGAGTTTGTTAAGTATAAAAGCTGCTGTCAACTCAGGTTCACTGCAAAAATGTTGGTTTAGTTTTGAATAAAAGTGAAAGGCACCCTGTTTTTGTGTGTCTGTGTGTGTTTCACAAGATTACGCATTAATAAATGTTACAGCTGTTTATCGCTTCAGTGTTTTTCCTAATCTTCCTAATTCCTAAACTTATAATCAGCTTTTTTGATTAAGAAGAAAAAAAAATAAAGTCCATCTTCTACACACTGACATCCTTCCCCAATTTTCGCAAAGAGAAACCTGGTAAATCCCACACATAGCCCCAAAGCTCTCAGCTTTTCCCTTGTACTTCTCACACCACCCACCTGGTTAGATGACAGCGGGGAGGCGAAGTAGTGGCTATGCAGGTTACGTCCTGTGTTGACATGAGTGAGGCGAATCGTCTGCCCACACTTAACTGGGGTACCTCTGTGGCATAAGGCATCACTGGTCCCACGAACGCTCCAATAGCTGTTGCTGTCTTCTACTGCAGAAACCCCTGTTACAGACTGCTGTCCACTACCTGCCTCAGAGACACAGTCAGCAGGATTGTTAAAGATATTATAGACAGTTAAAATAAAAAAAATCTAATTTCATCTAGTATAGAAGATTGTGATTTAAAACCAGTCCTCTGTATAACTTATGAACTTTGTGTGTGTGATGAAGGTTAGGTTTGCTTTCTTGGTCGGTTTTTGGCAAACAGCAATTCCATATGCTTGTGTGCAACTACAAGTCAGTGTGGTGAAACAATGTTATACCTAGAGTTTTCTGAGCATACAGTAACATTTCTTGTTATTTCCTTTTGTGACGCATTATTGCATACACCAGTGCCAAATGCTGATATTAGGATTAAAACATGCAGGTACTCTAATAGGAAACATTAGAGGTGGAGGTATTCACTGGAGACAAAAGGAATGAAACGTCACGAATATCAGGGGTGATTTGTGACAGAAGGATCACAGCAAGTGTGAGAAGGAAAGGTTTACAAGATGGCAGTGAGACCTGGTGTGATGTATGGTTTGAAGACAGTGACACTGACAAAAACACAGGGTGCTGAGCAGGAGGTGGCAGAGTAGAAGATGCTTTGATTTTTGTTGGGAGTGACCAGAATGGACAGGATTAGAAATTAATATATTAGAGGGAGACGTGAGGTCAAGCAGTTTAAAGACAAAGTTAGAGAGACAAGGCTGAGGACATGCAGAGTTTCTTACAGAGGAAAAAAGAGTGACATGGTGGCAGATGATCTGCTGTGACGACCCCTACCCAGAGCTCATGCCTGCTGGTGAGGGTTGGGGTGAAGATTCACTGGTAAATCGACAGCTTCGCTTTTACACTCAGCTCTCACTTCATTACAATGGACTGGTACCACGGGAGCCAATCTCCAGCAATCTCCCCCCTCACTTATAAACAAGACCCCAAGATACTTGAACATCTCCACTTCCTGACCAGGAGTGTGCCTTCCAACCTTTTCCAGCTGAGGATCAAGGCCTCAGACTCAGAGGCGCTGATTCTCATTGCAAGGGCACCAGCTTATTGATTATTGTTGTATCACGATACCATCCATCTTCTTGTAAACATAACATGATAGTATTTTACTGTGTACAGGTGTCATTTGCATCTGTACTCAGAGTTTATGGAGTTGTTATAACTCATACATACCTCTAAACCTCTATCGCTGACTAGTACTTGCACATATTTAACACCACCCTGGGTTCTTGCTCTGTCAGCTAGTACAGATGGAAAGAACCAGTGTAAACACAGTTTATGCTGCTGACTTAGAGGGGCTGCATTTTGTGTTGGAAATGTGATTTCACCTTCGCTTCTTCTGTCTGGCAATAAAAGACCACAAAGAAACAGAAACAGTCGTAACTGTGTTCTAACTGTGGTTGTGCACATAAACGTTTTTATTTGTCTCACCAGCAAACCTTAGAAATTGAGCTTACATCCTAAAACGTGTCACATTTAACTGCAAACATGATGGAGTTAAATTGAACATTATGACAAACTCACACTGACACAGTTAATGGATGAACATTAAAAAGTCAGAATTGTATTTTTATCCAACAATGCAAACTTTGTTATGAAGGAAAATAACTGCAGTTATTGTTAGCTGAAAAACACGAGTGTTTATGAATGAAAAGATTAGTTTTGACATCAAACTTACCGGACCCGTAGCGTACGTCGTGCGAGTGTAGTCTCACGTTGTGCTTTAAATTCAACAGTTTAATGACTGATCCGCAGGTCACAAAGCTCAGTTCCGTGCCACGGGAGAGTCCAAACACACAGGGAAACAACAACAAAATGGCCTGTACAAAGCGTGGCATACTTTCACAGTTTAATTTACCCATTCCTTCTTTGTATAAAAGCCAAGCACATCCAGCCGCTGATCCTTCTCAGAGATTTGCCTTATATTTCGCTACGTCATTAAAAAACGTACAGTAAGCCAGTGTTGAGCTCAGGAGACAGCGCCTCTAGCGGCTCGGAACGGCAACTGCGCGGTCTTATTTGGTTTTGGGGTTATTTAAGCGTACTATTTGGCATCTCTGTGCTATATTTAAATGATATTTATACTAGGAAAAATACCTTAACGATAGTAAAGGTTGTCATATGGCATGGTGTTATTTTCGTTGTTTATGTGTGTATAGAATCGAGGTAAACCGCAGGGGGTGTTACCTTGCATCGGAAGAGGTTGGAAGTTCCCTTACTGCATCCCGGAATTGTCATCACGCCGCTCGTTCTCGGCCATTTTTACAAGTGCAAGCTCCGAAATATAACATACAATACAACTCAGTTGTTACCGTTAATATATTCGGAGTACGCTACCCCACTGAGTCGTGTAAGTCAGTTTCTTTTAGCGTGATTATGTGCTATGTCTTCACTGCGATGTCTTCTTTTTCAAGTAATTAGTACTAATGCTGATGGCTGTTGTTGTCTTCCCAGCTAATGCCAGGCTAACACATCGACATGCTAAAGCGTTAACTAGCCAACGTTAAACTGCGAAGTTGGTTTGGAGGCCTTGGTTAATTTATGCAATGCTGAATTTACTTTAGGTATAGCGGCCTTTTATTGCCAACACGTTTCAAAGCAACAACGTGCCACCGTTGTACTCGCTGCAATGTTCCTTTCTAGTTTATTAGCATTGCTAATAGTTGTTTAGCCTCGTTCGTTGCTAGCGAAGACGTTAGCTTTAGCTACCGTTATTAACAAAAAATGTTTATACAACAACCTTTTACTTCTTTAACTTGAAGATTTCACCCGGATAACTCACTCTACCGTTATATTTAAAGCAAGTATGCTGTTTGTACGGTAATCACGACCAGTGTTTTGTATGTGTGCGTGTGTGTGTGTGTACGCATTGCGACATGACTAGGTGAAGTCATTGTTAAAGCCCGCTTGTTAAATCTTTCTGGCATTATAATAGTGCTAGAGGAAAAAAATCATTCGAAGGGCTGACTAAAATATACCCTTTTGTTGCTGTTAACGTTAGGCGTTGTTTGTCAACATTACACACATATGTTTTATGAAGCTCTCAAAAGGCATCGTTTTCAGATGTAATCTTTCGCTTTTGTGTGAAAGTCTAAAGCTAAACCCTCATTTCTTTATACTTTACATAGCACAGCATGGTGTGTAGTATATTCATAAATAGTTGAGGAAAACTATCTACAGCAGATAAACAATATCTGGAAGACATGTCCTCAAGAAATAAGAAGAAAAATCATCAAACACCTGACACAGGATGTGAGAAATGCATCTGGACCTTCAGATGATGCCAAAGCATCATCAAAAATTGTCTCAGTAGAATGCTGAAGTACATAAGACTGGACTAAAAATCAGTGACGGTAGGGATTATGATGTGATCAATCAAAAATAGATTTTTTTGGTTCAAATTAATATATATAAAGATATCTAGATAAATGGAGGAGGTCAGGGGTACAACACCGAGTCTCTACAGCCATCTATAAAACACAGTGTGTCAGGGTTTGGGGTTACATTTCAGCCAGTGTTGTTGGGGATCTTGTCAAAATGGATGGAATTATGAATACAGAAAAGTAATGCCAGATTAACTGAAACATCAGCTAAATCATCAGAAAAGCATGTGATTTTTAATTTTTCAGAATGACAATGATTTCAAAACACACTGCCAATTCAGTAAAAACATACCTGGATAGAAAAACACACAGTGGAACTCTGTCATGCCAAGTTTAGAGAGGTGGCCTTTGTGAAGCCTACGACATAACCCACATAAGCGTCTGACGTTGTTGCCCACATTTATGCTTGTCTGTAGTTACATGTTAATTAACGTGTAGTTGTATCCCAGTGTTTCATATGTGCTGCAGACCTGTAGAAAAAAAAATAAAATACTGGGACTTGTTTTTTACCTTCTGGGTCCCCACTCTTTGCTGTGGTCTTTTTTTCTTTTCTTTTTTTTCTTCAGACGCACACATGTGTCTCAGGTTTTTCTACTTCGTATATTCCATCACGTCCATTTAGGTAGTTTTAGCAATCTCCCTCCAGAAATCTGTTGACATTTGTGAGACCTTATATTTATACTGATTTTTATTCTTTATACTGTGGCAATTGTTATTTCTTTCACTGATAATCTTTTTTAAAAGTGCGGCGAAAAAGTAGCTGGAATTGAAGATGCTGAACTGACAATCATAATAGCTGCTGGCTGCATCAAACTCAACGTGTAGTAACATTTCTCGGGGGGTTAGATTATGTGGAATATTATAGCATAGGGTTAAAAGAGGTTTCTGTAGATTTCACACAGAAGTCTATATCAGCTTTAGATTTCAGCCAGAAATCTATGTCATAACTATGTGAAAAACCCCTCTTAACCCGCATTGCAGCCTTCCATGCCCGTGATAATTGCGGGCTGCATCAAGCTGACATGTAGCTACATTTCTTGGAAGGTGAAAGTCAGGTTACCTGGAAGGTTATGGCGTAGGGTTTAAAGGCATTTCCAGTTATGTTTTAAGTAACAATGCAGATTCCCCACTGAAGCAACATTCAGGCAACAGTCATAGATTGGCATCCCCAGAGCCTGGACCTCAACGTTATTGAAGCAATGTGTGAGCATCGTGACAGACAACAGAACAAAAGGAAGCCAATATGCAAATAAAAGCTTTGAATGTCCATCAGAAAGCCTGGAAAACTATTCCTTAAAGAAATTTCAAGAAAGCTTGGGTAAGAGAGTCCAGGCTGTGTTGAAGAATAAAGGTGGTCATATCAAATATTTCCATGTGTGTTTACATTTCTCTCAGTAAATCACTGCAGCACTTTTTTAGCAGAATACGAAGAAATGAGAAAGAAAGTAAAGAATCAAAATTCCTGCACAGCACTATTATACATTACTATCAAATTGTTATCATATTAATCACAAAGTCATTAATAATCAGTAATAACCTGATGAATAATCTATATGTAATACAGGAGACATTATAACATCTTTGGTAATACATTGAGATATGTAAAAAAAATTAATAGTTTAAAGGGACATTAAGCAATCTTTATATTAAGGATTACATTTCTTATTCTAGCACAATGTTTTCCAGTATAGTGTAAGATTTGTGTGTATTTGGCTTTTGTCAGGAGAATTTTGGGAGAACCCAATATTGCCTGATTGATGACATTTTTATTAACAGCATTTTAAACCCTTTCTCAGGAACAGCAGTCATGTCGGACTTTATTGAAAGTGAGGCAGAAGAGTCAGAGGAGGAGTTTGAGGAGAAGGACTTAAAACCTAAGAAGAACCAGAGATTTTTGGAAGAAGATGGTAAGAGTCTGATTTCTTTAACTTTGGGAATGTGTGTTGAAGTTGTATGGCATGTGGACCCCTCATCTGTCATTTCTCAGCAGATGAAGAGGAAGAAGACGATAACCCAGAAGACCAGGATGAGAAAGGGAATTTACGTGGCTTCATTGACGATGGAGACGAGGTTGAAGAGGAGGAAGAAGCAGAAAAAAGTGGAAGTGGAGGGGGGAGTGATTCAGAGGAGGAAGTGAGGCGTCGACATAAAAAAAAGCGCAGTAAGTTCACCTGGTGTTTTTAAAAAATTGTTAAACCTGTGTGATTAATTACATATATCTATGTTTTCACTCTATTGAATATATCTATTCAATAGAGTGAAAACACTCATGCCCCATTATTATGCCATATCACACCATATTAGTGAGTGGAAGATGATCTTGGTTACTTCAGTCTTGCAGCCATGTTGGTACCCTACTAAGCAGTAATTTCGAATCCTATAAGTAATGCATTGAAGGAGAACCATAAGGCCACAGTATACCCACCGCTTTGGTCACTCTGCACTCTGCTGAGAAGGTCATGACACAATCGCATCCATTTATCCATCTATGTTCGCCATTATAGCGCAGGTAGCAGCTGCAGTATTCTCCTGAGTAATAGGTGTTGCCTGAGTGGCAACACCTATTATTCAGGAGACCATGTAAAGGAGAATTAAAGGCAGTGCCTGTTTTTCGAGAAGATATATCTTTTTAAGCAGTTGCAACAATTCTCAGCTTCTGTACTGATACATCATTAAAAAATTGCAAAACTGACATGATCGGGTGTGACAATGTGTCCCCAACCCAGCAGCGGCGGCACTATGCATCAGGTTACAAAAATCGAGGGGTGCGTGACCATTAGAAATGGTGACTTGCAACAGCAGGTGTGATGTTGGTTTTATCCTATGGTGCTGTTTGCCAGCCACCACATGGTATGTTTAGTGGAGTCTTAACGTTCAAGCCAGTGGTTTCCAGGACAGAAAAATTGTATGCATTAAATCACTAATCAAGTCTGTTCAAAAGTGCTTTCAAAGGTTTAGTGACTTTGCCCACAACAGAGTTTTAAAGTTTGTTTTTTTTACCACAAATACACAAATTTACCCAATATTATGGCTTCATTAGCAGGTTAATCTAGAGTACCAACATCAGAACAAATGATATGCTGATTCGAGTTATAGGTGCAGTAAGGCCTCAAAAGTGAAAACATTTGACTATATCTTTTCTACGGTAATGAGTTGACACTCCTGCCCTATTATAAATGCTTTTTTTGTATTTCTTTCTTTCTTTCTGAGACCAAATGTAGTCTGTATAAACACATTGCTTGATTAATTGTGATCATTTGGCTCGGTTGCTTGAGAAGTAGACATTAAATATGCCAATTTATTAAAGGTTACTGCAAAAATTAAGTAGTAGAAAAATGTTAAATGAGGTTAGTAATTTTGGAAAAGCGGTTCCTTTTACTTAGGTGGTTGAGCAAGGAGCACTGATAGATTTTAAGATATAACATTTTCAGTTATGTTCTTAGCATAATATTAAATCTCTGAAATTCTGATGCCTGCTCTGGCAGAAAAGTAATTTTGTTTTTACAAATCTAGGATAAACAAAGTATATTCTGTCACATCGTAACTGAAAAATAGCCTCATATTGTCATTTTTACAGGTACCTCAGCCAGTAGTGTATTTCTAATATAATACAGATATAGTTAATGAGGCAATAGATTGAAATTTATGACTGTTTTCTTATACTGTAGTTGCAGTTTTCAGTGTTATGGCCTTTCTTTTTGCACAGTAGAATTTAAAGTCAGGGGAAAATATATTTCTAAATAATGAGAGCTGACCTTAAACAGATTCCAGGCATCTGTTGGCCACATGTTGCATCTTTCACATTTAGCTCCATATGTTGTGGATCCAGATGCATCCCAGTGTTTACCCAGGCGGATGTTGTTTGATGCGATGCTAGTTCTCTGCTGGTGTGCTTTACAGTTAACATTCATGTTGTCCATTTTTAAAGAAAGTAAAGGTCTAACACAGATGAGTTATTTGCAGTTCTTATAGGAAGTGACAAAATGGGATTTTCAGTGACTCTGGTGTTAATGTGTCAAGTAAATCTTTATATCTACATTAAAAAATATTTCCAGCCTTGTATTTAAACACTGGGATAGACATGCTTTGGCAGTGGTAGTTTGAAGTTGTTTCCTCTGTTTAAGACTTTTCACCTTTGCAGGCTACGATGACTACCTGGATGATGACGACCTTGACCTAATTGAGGAAAACTTGGGTGTCAAAGTGAAAAGGAGGGTAAGTTCCTGTTAGGGCTGGGCGATATATCGAGTTTTTTAAAAATATCGATATATTTTTATACAAGATATAAGATGTGACAATATCCTTTATATCGATATAGTCTATGTTACGTTATAATTATAGTTGTGGAGCCACAAGTTTGCCTCTCTTTCGTCCACTTTTGTCTTTACGCAACGTTACTCGACCTCGCCGCTCTCCTTCACTGAACAACTCCCCCTCCCCCTCCTCCCCCATCGCTTCACCTGCAAGCAGCGACAAGATGGACATGGCAAATCTCCGTTAACGAGTTACTGCGCATCGCCCCGTGCGTGGGGCTGGACGGCGTCAACATGTTAACAAGCTAACCACGCTAACGCCATGCAGCCCAGAGGGGGCTGCACAGCCTAAAATCCTTTCATTCTCTCAAAAGTTGACAGCGCGCCTTATGTATGAATTCTGGTTGTGCTTGATGACTGCAAACCGATTTTATGTGGAACACGGCGCTCAGCAATCTGTCAAAAAATGTTTTAGTACGACTTTGGTAAGCTACGGAGCTGCACCGCTTGATGGATTGTCGGAGCATTACGGCTACCGAGGAGCCTCACGTAGTAATACGTACTGTGCTTTAACGTAATATTACCGTATTGTGTGTGTGTATAAGGACCATAAATGGCACCTGTTAAGAGACGTGGTTACAAAGAGGATTTCAAACTCCAGGCTGTCAGTCACGCAGTAGAAGTTGGGAACAGAGCAGCTGTGAAATCTATGTTATTATGCTCAGCGTCTTTTAGTTTACATTTTGACTGCACAATTGTGAGCTCTTTGTTATGCACAAAAACAACATAGTTTTATTTTATTTATGGATCATTATTATTTAATAAATGCTCATAATTTATTTTTGAGTAGTCTTTTTTCATGTACATCTATGCTGTATGTTAATAAAAGTGCCTGTGTGACATCTGGGACACAGCTTTGACTAAGAACTCTCTTTTTGTTCTTACTTTATGGCTTAAAAAAATATCGAGATATATATCTTATATCGCCATCCAGCTAAAAAATATCGAGATATGAATTTTGGGTCATATCGCCCAGCCCTAGTTCCTGTCTACATTTTTATTTTTACCCTTACATCTAACAATTTCAAGTCACTTTTGTACACTTGAAAAAGTTGAATCCACCTGAACTGACTTGTCTTGAATCACAGAAGAAGAAATATGACCGTGTAAAAACACTGGATGATGATGAAGATGATGACGAGAAGGACTTGATCGCAGATGAGATCTTTTATCCGGATGGTGAAGGGGAGCTGGAGGAAGGCGAGGCTGTTGATGAACCTCTGCAACAGCCTGATGATGATGAAGAAGGAGAGGATGAAGAATCAGGTTGGAGTCTTAAAAAATAATGAGAAAGTAACACATTTTATTTGAGATGTTCTATTGGATTGGGCTGTGGGGTTGTAAGTTTGTGCTATTCTTCCACAGATATCGATGACTTCATTGTGGATGATGATGGCCAGCCCATCACCAAAAAGAGGGGCAAGAAGTTCTCAGGATACACTGATGCGTGAGTGTTGGAGATTATATTGAAGATCTTTGTGGATTTGTTCCTTTCTAAAAAAAAAAAAAAAAGATAATTCAGTGCAGGGTAATGCACTTTTCTATCATTTCCTTTGCATTCAGTTATTTTGTCTCAAGTGTCAATCAGTGAGAAATATTTAATCAAACTAAACACAAAATAAAAAGTCACAAGCTCTCTCTCTGTGTCTCCACAGTGCGCTCCAGGAAGCTCAGGAGATTTTCGGTGGCGACTTTGACTTTGCTGACTTTGATGCTGATGCCTATGACCAGGGTGAGGAGGAGGAAGAGGATCAAGATGAAGAGGGCTGGGACCGACCCAAGAAGCAAACTAAGAGGAGGCTGGGGAGGAAAAGCATTTTTGAGATCTACGAGCCAAGTGAGCTCGAAAGTAGTCACATGACTGACCAGGACAATGAGATCCGCTCCACAGACATGCCTGAGCGGTTCCAGGTGTGTGTTTTGGGGTTAATTTATTGTAAACGTAGTTATTCTGTGCGAACCTGAGGCTGATTTCATGACTGCTCATTTTCTGGCTTGTAGCTGCGAGCTATTCCTGTCAAACCTGCTGAGGATGATGAGCTGGAAGAGGAAGCAGAATGGATCTTCAGACATGGGTTTTCCACTCTTACAATCTCAATGCAGGTAGAGCCTTCATGCCCCGTGGCATGCATACAGTACTGTGCAAAAGTCTTGAGCCACTGCTCATTTCTTTAGATTTGTCTTGTGCAATAGTTCTCCGGGTTTCCTGAAGATCTTTCAAAGCCTTTCTTTGGGCATTGACTACTTTTTCACTCATTTTCAGTCCAGCCCTTGTACCTTAGCAGTTTCAGGAATGTTTTTTTTTTGTTTAAGCTACTTAACACTGAACTATGAATCATTCAAGCATAAAAAGGCACGTAACTCAAGGAGTGAACCGGTATTCTACACACAATAGACAACTTGGCAAAGAGCCAATTTTAAATTGTATTTTCTGGCATTTTGTTACTAGAAGACTATTGCACAAACACATAATTTTTTCTCATTTCCCTTGCTGAATCTCACAATGTAACAGCCATAAAATAGTTTCTTTGCACCAAGGTGATTTCCAAAGAGCTTATAGCTGAAAATCTGGCAAATTTTAGCATGCTGTGGCATTTGTTCCTTTTGTTCTGAAGGACAGAAGAACTGTCTATAGCAGATTAACAATGTCTGAAAGTCATGTCCTTAAGAGACGAGGAAAAAACAGCAGATATTTTATACAGGAACTCAGATGAGAGATGCATAATTTCCTGAAGCCTCACTGAAATATTTTTTATGCCTTTAACAGGAGAGCACAGATTACCTAGACAGGGGCACAACCACAAACTTCAGCAGAAAAGGTCCCAGCACAATTGCCAAGATCAAAGAGGCCCTCAACTTCATGAGGAATCAACAGTTTGAGGTAGAGTGAGCTGCATGTTCTTTTCAAGATACGAGCTTGTCAGTGTTATTTTAACATGAGTAAAATATGTGACACTGTAAAGAGTTCTTGTATCTTTTTCCCCAGGTTCCTTTTATAGCTTTCTACAGAAAAGAATATGTTGAACCAGAGCTCAACATCAATGACCTGTGGAAAGTGTGGCAGTGGGATGAGAAGGTATAATTGCTTTGTCAAATAAGAAATGGATACAGACTAATCCGTCAGTAATCGTCTATGTTGCTTCCAGTATCTGCATTAAAAAACAACAACAAAAAGCATTTCTGGTTTCTTGATTTTAATATTTTCCTCTTTCACTCACCAGTGGACTCAGTTGAAGACCCGGAAGCAGAACCTGACGCGTCTGTTTCAGAAGATGCAATCCTATCAGTTTGAGCAGATCTCTGCTGACCCTGACAAACCTTTGGCTGATGGTATTCGTCCTCTGGACACTACTGACATGGAGAGGTATGACTTCATAGCACTACTGAGCCTACTGGTGAAACGTAGGCTAGAAAAGTAATCTTTTATTTATTTAATTTCTCCTCTGAAATTCTGTTTTGTCCTTTTTAAAGGCTGAAGGATGTACAGACTCTTGAAGAGCTGGGTGATGTCTACAATCACTTTTTGCTCTACTACGGACGAGACATCCCCAAGATGCAGAACGCTGCCAAAGCCAACAAGAAGAGGCTCAAGAAGATCAAAGAAGTGTCAGAGGATGGTAAGAAAACGTGGTTCATTAAATAATGGATAGATTTTGTGGATTTTAAAATTTTTTATTTAAAAAAAATAAAATAAAAATCACCACGGCTCTCTCTTTAGGAGATGAGGAGGAATTAGAGGTAGAAGAAGAAGAAGAGCAGAAAGGACCTGATCTGAAGTTGGCATCCCGTAGGGATATGTACAGCATCTGCCAGAGCGTGGGACTTGGTTAGTCTCCCTTTCTGCTTTGGAAAATGTAATCTCAGTGGTTAAGGAGGATTACCAACTCTTTTCTGCTTTCTTTCTCTCTGCAGATGGCTTGGCTAAAAAGTTTGGTTTAACTCCAGAGCAATTTGGAGAAAATCTGAGGGACAGTTACCAACGTCACGAGACAGAGCAGTTCCCTGCTGAGCCCGTAGAGCTGGCCAAAGATTACGTTTGCAGTCAGTTCTCTACTCCAGAGGCAGTGCTGGAGGGAACTAGGTATATGGTAGCCATGCAGATCGCTCGGGAACCTCTGGTCAGACATGTTCTCCGACAGACCTTTCAGGAGAGAGCCAAGGTTAACATCAAACCTACAAAAAAGGGCAAAAAGGTACACAGCTATTTATAAGAATTTGGTCCAAAAAAAAAATAGACATATAAACCGTCCTCTTTCTAACCCTGCCTTTCTTTCTCCCTGTAGGAGGTAGATGAAGCTCACTTTGCCTACTCTTTCAAGTATCTTAAGAACAAGCCTGTAAAAGAACTGAATGGGGATCAGTTCTTGAAGATGTGCCTTGCAGAGGATGAGGGGCTACTTACCATTGATATCTGCATAGACCTTATAGGAGTTAAAGGGTAAGTAGAGTGACATTTTTAGTGCATATTAATCAAAATCTTTGGAGTATTCTGGTGTGCTTAGCTGCAGAAGCTTAAACACATAGGAATGTGCTTTAAACGCAATTCGTTTGAAATATTTGTAGTTTAATGACAACTGTTTGGTATAAAGTTCAACCACTAAGCACAAGGCAGAACCCCTATTAACATTAATCCCACTGGGAAAATTAAACATGTGTGCAGTGTAGCGTGGTCAAAAGTCTCTGGCACCTTTGCATTTAAAATACTGTTTGTTTCTTAACTAATTTTATCACTGGTGTGAAATAGCTCTTTAAGAAAGAGTAACTGTGTGTTTTTTGTTTTAGACTTGATGATTAAGCTAATCTTTCAAGCTCACCTTTTATGCTCATTAATGTTTAGATTTATTTCATCAGCTGAGGAGAATCATAAAAAAGCATCATCATAAAACATCCTGAGTTCTTACGAATCCTGTCAGTTTTGTAATTAATGAACATTGCTTGGCCTTTGGACATCAAACACAGGCTCTGATGTGACTAACTGTTGTCCCATTTTTAGCGCCTGCATAGAAACCTTGCTTGGATGTTGCAATAAAAGAGTAGTAAAGTAGGATAAGCCCGTTGAGTCTAATTTCTTGAGTTTCTGGCTTTAGCGTGTTCTTTTTTTTTTCTCTCTCTCTCATCCTTGTCAGGAAAAAATGAGGCTTTTGAATTATTAATGGAAATATTAAGACACTCTGCCCTTTGTCCACGTTTTTTACATTTTTTCTGTGCTTCTCCACAGGTATGCAGGGGACCAGACGTACTTTGACGAGATCAAACAGTTCTACTACAGGGACGAGTTCAGTCACCAGGTGCAGGAGTGGAACAGGCAGCGAACTTTAGCCATAGAAAGAGCTCTCAATCAGTTCCTCTACCCTCAGATGGCCAAGGAGCTTAAGAGCAAACTGATTGCTGAGGCCAAAGAGAGCATTATCAGGGTAATTTTCTATCACATTGATGTGATCTGTTCTTCCATTTGTGCTATTATTCCCTATCAGTCTTGCACAGAAAATCAAAAGAGCACAGTCTGAGAAGCTGGACTACGTTTGTGATGTCGTAAATTCAAATCTATTTGTGTTTTTAATCTGAAAACTAATTATGACTTATCCTTTTTTTTTTCCTTCCCCCATTTAACATTGAAGTCCTGCTGTCGCCGACTGTATAACTGGCTGAAAGTGGCTCCGTACAGGCCAGATCAGCAGGTTGAGGAAGATGATGATCTGATGGATGAGAATCAGGGAAAAGGCATCCGAGTGCTTGGTGTAGCCTATGCGCCCAGCAGGTGCGTATATATTAGTAGCTTGAGTTGTTGGTGCGTTCAGCAAAGCACAGATATTTAAGTATAGCATATACGAAAAAAAGTAGTAAGATTTTTGTGTGTATAAACTTTACTCTGGCAGAGATACTCCAGTATTCTGTGCTCTGATCAACGGGGAGGGAGAGGTGATGGACTTTCTTCGTCTGCCCTACTTCATGAAGAGGAGGAACGCCTTCAGGGAGGATGAGAGAGAGAAGAAGGTAGAAGCAGAAAATACAGCTGTAGCACCTCTGTAATGGTTTTTGTTGAAAACAAGCCACTTAAGTCTTTGTTTAAATTGTGTGTCTAATCAGGCCAGTGACATTGAAAATCTCAAGAGGTTTCTGTCAGGCAAGAAACCTCATGTAGTAGCTGTTGCTGGAGAAAACCGGTAAATCACCAGATTTCCTCCTGTTTTTTCTGGATAGATGCTTGTACACATTTTTAACAGCATTCACAATGTAGAGCAGAAATGTTAAAAACATGAACGTGTTTACAGAGATGCCCAAATGATTATGGAGGACATCAAGAGAACTATCGGCGAGCTTGAGCAGGAGTCCTCTCTGCCTGCTGTAGGAGTGGAACTTGTTGACAATGAACTGGCCACGCTGTACATGAACAGCAAGAAGTCTGAGGTACATATTTGTTATCTCACCTACAATAGAATTACACAAAGATGTCTGTGGTTTAATTGTTTGTTAGTCAACCGGCAAGTGTGTTCAATTTATCTAAGGTGTGACCCTGTGTTAGCTTTCATTATTTCTTGTGATCCTGTTGCTTTCTGTCTGCAGGCTGATTTTAGGGATTATCCTCCGTTGCTGCGACAGGCTGTTTCGATAGCCAGGAAGATCCAGGATCCTCTGGTGGAGTATGCTCAGGTCTGCAGCACTGATGAGGATATTCTCTGCCTCAAACTACACCCACTGCAGGTGAGTGAATGAAGACACTGATTTTTGATTGGCTAGTATATACAGGGTAAATCAAAAAGAATCATCCAAATTCAAAATGCTTTTACTGTAATGTTAGAAAGAGGGGATTTTTGAGTTTCACAGGGTTGCTGGTAAAATGCATAACAACAGCAGTTGCTGCTTTGACTCCAGACATACTCGCAAAAGTCTGGGACTTTGAGTATTGCATGGATGTATGCCGTGCGTCTGGAGAGGCACACATTAACCTTGTGAACGTTGTAATTTTTGGATGCAAAACTTTATATTAAGCCATTTGTTTTAAAATGTACTTTCAAAGATGCAGCTTTTTGAAATCTGATTTTTTTTTCATATTCGATGTATTTTTTGCTCAGTACTGTCTTAGCATTTTTAGGTGTCACAAGGTGTTTTATACCAGCTACTGCTTCACTACAAAGATACCATTACTCATTTTCTCTTGTGGGTAACATGAGATTTTTACTGCCACGTTTGTCTACTTTTTTTTCTTCTGCAGCATCATATACACCTGTAACTGCAATCAAAGCTTGTCCTGCAAAGTTAAACTGCAGAAACCACTCAGTCAAGTTTTCAGCCTAGTCAAACGTATCATTTGTAGGAACAAATTATAATAAATTTGATTTATGTCAGTTTCATTATCAACTCTGCACTCAACTCGTATGCAAGCCTTTTCCGTTGTAGTGAAATTGTTTTTACGGTGTCCCACTGTCATGTCAGTATTAGTAAAAAGAATTTTTACACTTAGAAATGTACAGGGTAAGCAGGACAGACACTTCTCAAATGAAACCACTTCTCAATCCCTGTCTTGTAATCGTGTATTAGTCAATGTGAATTCATCAATCATAGGCCATCTTCAATCATAGCATGACTTGCTGTGTTTTTCTGCAGTTACATACAGTGCATTTGTAAAAAATAGTTTGTCCTCTCTTGTCCTTCTTAGGAACATGTGGTGAAGGAGGATTTGCTCAATGCTCTTTACTGTGAGTTCATCAACCGTGTTAATGAGGTTGGAGTGGATGTGAACAGAGCCATCGCACACCCTCATACTCAGAGCCTGGTTCAGTATGTGTGTGGTTTGGGACCAAGGAAGGGTTCACATCTTCTCAAGGTATACATTTCTGCTGCTGATATGTAAAGCGTATGTGCAAGATAACATTGATAACATTATTAACCACTGTGGTTTTATTTTGTGTAGATTCTGAAGCAGAACAATACTCGTTTGGAAAACAGAACACAGCTCGTCACAATGTGTCACATGGGACCCAAGGTTTTTATCAACTGTGCTGGTTTCATCAAAATTGACACGGCTTCGCTTGGGGACAGGTTGGAACCTCGTCTTGACATTTTCAGACAATGTCGATATTTCTCAAAGGGCTGAATGTGCACATGTTTGAGTCTATTATGCTTCTGTGAATTATTTAAAATCAGCCTCGGTTTTTCATTCTCTCAATCTCTCCTGGCAGTACGGACTCCTACATCGAGGTCCTGGATGGTTCTCGTGTCCACCCTGAGACATACGAGTGGGCTCGCAAGATGGCTGTAGACGCGCTCGAGTATGATGAGTCGGCAGAAGATGCCAATCCAGCCGGAGCTCTGGAGGAGATCTTGGAAAATCCCGAACGTCTCAAAGATCTGGACTTGGATGCATTTGCTGAAGAGCTTGAGAGACAGGTCAGTGTCTGTGTGTGTTGTACCTTTGACCACATTAGTATCATACTTTATCCTGCCAAGGAAAAATACGCCTAAGAGGAACCAACACTCCAAAAAAAGAAAAAACAAGAAAAACAAGCATTTCTTTTTATTTGTTCATCATGTGCCCATTTTACCTTTTTATTCAGAAACGGGAGAGTTCTATCTTCTACCACTATTGGATTCAGGAGTCTGTGGTCACAATATTTTTAAACCTGTCATCCTACTGTGTTATGTGCCTGCAGGGTTACGGAAACAAAGGAATTACTCTGTATGACATCCGTGCCGAGCTGAGCTGTAGGTATAAAGACTTACGAGTTGCATACAGAGTCCCTAACACTGAGGAGGTTTTCAACATGCTCACCAAGGAGACTCCAGAGACCTTTTATATCGGTAATATACACTACATTAAGATATGATGCCTCAAATTAAGCTCAATTCATCAATAAGAATCTCATTCACTTGTTCAATGGAGTGATGCTGGTCAACTGTCTTTCACAGTAGAAATATGTAATTCATAATTTAGCCTATGATTAAGGTTTTTCATATCTCTTTCTTTCAGGTAAGCTGATCACTAGTGTAGTAACTGGCATCGCTCACCGACGCCCTCAGGGAGAGAGCTATGACCAGGCCATCCGTAATGATGCTACAGGCCTTTGGCAGTGCCCCTTCTGCCAGCAGGACAATTTCCCTGAACTGAGCGAGGTACCAGACATTGACTTTTCTTTATTCCTGTTTCTGAGTGACTTTGTGTAACAGATATGCCATGACGATCATGTTTATAATTTGTTTTTGTGTGGCGCTTCAGGTGTGGAACCACTTTGACAGTGGGTCATGTCCAGGTCAGGCCATTGGAGTACGGTCCAGATTAGATAATGGTGTTCAGGGTTTCATTCCCACCAAGTTTCTCAGTGACAAAGTGGTCAAACACCCTGAGGAGAGGGTCAAGGTGAGGCGTTTTTTGTTTTGCCCCCTTTATTTGGTTGATCTCACCTGCAATTGTTTTCCTGTTTGTCCACTTACACTACCCATTCCTGATAGAGGTGTATTATTACTACTTTCCATTTTTCGTCCTTCAGCCTTGGGTTGGTGTGTTAACAGATTTTCCCTCCTTCTACTTTAGGTGGGCATGACAGTTCACTGTCGAATCATGAAAATTGACATTGAGAAATTCAGCGTTGACCTCACGTGTCGCACCTCCGATCTAATGGACAAGGCCAACGAATGGAAGCTCCCTAAGGACAGCTACTATGACTTTGACACAGAGTCTGAAGACCAAAAGCAGGACGAGGAGCTCAAAAAGAAACAACAGCGAACACGTGAGTATATGAAGTACCGTATTTCCCGGACTACAAAGCGCACCTGAATATTAGCCGCACAAGCTAAAATCAGGGGAAAATCCTGTTTTGTACATACATTAGCCGCACCTGACTAAAAGCCGCAGGTGTTTCAATGTTGACTTATCATATGTAAGAGAATATGCACAAAGGGAATTGTCAGGAAAGAGATGGCTGTTTGGAGACACATCCCTTTTATTAATATTTTGAAAAACAAATTAGGGGTACATATTTGCATAACTTTTTAGGTATATGTACAAGTACCGGTAATTACAAGTACGAAACATGTACTGTGCTTCATAAATGAATAACAAATGTAGTACATAACAATAACCTACAGCACACCAGAAAAATAGATTCAGCCTACCTTTTAGGCTCAGGTGCAGTGACACGGCTTTAACAAGAAGAAAAGTCAGTCATTCACCACCATCTTCCTGCGCACTAAAACCACCAAAGTCCACCAGTGTCGGATACGAACAGGCTCAGGATGGCTACGTCATCCACTCTCAGCTTCTTTCCTTCGTTGTCACTTTCAAAACCAAACAAATCCTCGTTGTCAGTGTCTGAGTCGAACACCCTCAGAAGGGCCGTGGCGGTGTCCTCCTCTCCATCATGCAGCAGTCTAGCCCTTCGAAATCCGTTGGTGATCATGGATGTTTTCACACTTTTCCACGCTGTCAGAATCCACCGGTGGAGTTGAGCATAACTTGCTTTTCGCAAGTTTATCGCCGCTCGTCATCCACGCCTCCCGCTGAACGCGTAGCGCTACTTTGAAGTTTGTTTTTCTGTACGGCACTATGTTGCCTGGCGGATGGACATGTGACCAACATACCACTCTTGAACCCCGATACTGTGTGTCTGATCACATGCCCTTCCGCCAGGCAACGTAGTGCCGTACAACAGCGGAACAAACAAAACAAATCGTCTTACGATATGACAAAAATCATGGACAATCCATAGAAAAGCCACACCTGACTAAAAGCCGCAGGGTTCAAAGCTTGTGCAAAAAGTAGCGGCTTATAGCCCGACAATTACGGTATACAAAACATATTTGGTTGTTGAAGTTGCAAACAGCACTGCATTTTTAAAAAATCTTTAATACCTAGTAGTGTGGACTTTAACATCATTCATTCTTATACCATTTGTCTTTGGCTTTTTAGCATATATAAAGCGTGTGATTGCCCACCCCAACTTCCACAACATCAGTTTCAACCAGGCAGAGAAGATGATGGAGACCCTGGATCAGGGTGACTTAATTATTAGGCCCAGTAGCAAGGGAGAAAACCACCTCACAGTCACCTGGAAGGTAAGAAAACCAGCACTGCAGAAGGGTTAAAACTTTGGTTGATTGAAAATAACAAATGTAATAAAATGCTTCATTGTGTCCAAGCATTTTAAACAAGACCTGGCAGTAAGATGCGACAAAGACTTAAATGATTTCTTTCGTACCAAATACTCTACTCTGACTCCATATAATGTTTTATAGGTGGCCGATGGCATCTACCAGCATGTTGATGTGAGAGAAGAAGGCAAAGAGAATGCTTTCAGCTTAGGGCACACTCTCTGGATCAACAATGAGGTAAGCTGTTTTGTTGTTGTTGTTGTTTTTTTGTTGAAGTATTGCTTACAGAGTTTTTTTTTTTATTCACTGCAGGAGTTTGAAGATCTGGATGAAATTACTGCTCGGTACATTCAGCCAATGGCATCATTTGCCCGGGATCTACTGGGGCATAAGTACTTCCAGGAGTGCAACGGGGGAAACAGGGAGGTATGTATATTGAGTTTTTTCAGGTGACATTGTTCTTATAATTGAGTTGTGAGCTGTTTGTTTGTGTTGTCTTGGCTTGCACATCTGATCTTGCTCATCTTGTTCTATATCTGACAGAAAATGGAGGAGTTGCTGATCCGGACAAAGAGGGAAAAGCCCACCTTCATTCCTTACTTTATTTCGGCATGCAAAGATCTACCAGGAAAATTCATCCTGGGCTACCAACCACGTGGAAAACCACGGTAAGCGGAAATGTTTTTTTCCTACTTTCATGAAAGAAAATGTGAAGTCTGATGTATAAATGTGGTACAAATATACATTTCTTTATGTATTTATTGGAAGGTTTCTGGTTGATTAACAGGAAGGTTGTCCTTCATGTGAAATGCTTTATTTTTTATCCTCTCCATAGGATTGAGTATGTTACTATCACCCCAGATGGCTTCCGCTACCGTTCACAGATTTTTCCTACAGTGAATGGGCTTTTCCGGTGGTTTAAGGACCATTATCAGGAGCCTGTGCCAGGTATGAAAGTGCTATAACTATACTTTATAAAATATATCACAGCTCCTAAAATACATTATAGGTGATTGTTTAAACATTTTCTCCTTCATTCAAGGCATCACTCCCAGTAACAGCAGTCGAACAAGGACGCCTGCCTCACTGAACGCTACCCCAGCCAATATTAACATTGCAGGTGAGCCCTGAGGTCTCCACCCAATTTATTAATCTAGATTTTCAGCTCAGGCTCTATTAATTTTACTGTTTTCTGCTGTATTCCCTCCTTTCTCACTAGACTTGACACGAGCTGTCAACGCCCTCCCACGCAACATGACATCTCAGATGTTCAATGCCATCGCCGCAGTCACGGGCCAGGGTCAGAACCCCAACACCACACCTGCACAGTGGGGCTCCAGCCAGTACGGCTACGGTGGCAGCACAGGAGGTGGAGGGAGCTCGTCTGCCTATCATGTGAGGACAGCTATGTTTTTTTTTAAAAGAGGAGAGGATGTTTTGGGGATTGTGATTGCTCCCAACAGACTGTTGGGAGTTGTTCACGGTGTCCACTAGAGATAAATTGGGACCAGTGGAAATGGTAAATACCAGCTTGTGATGGTGCAGTTCGGAAAACGGATCATTAGCTGATATGGTGACCTGTCCCGGACACTATTGGAAACCTGAATTACAAGATAAGATTGACCCTTTGTCTAATTATTAATAATTGAGTTCCTAAGGTTTTTGCCACATTAAATATTATTTATCAGACTATTTCTGATGATGGCCACAAGACCAAAACATTAGCATGTTTGTTGACATCAAATCAAATCAAATCACTTTTATTGTCACATCACATGTGCAGGTACACTGGTACAGTACATGAGAGTGAAATTCTTGTGTGCGAGCTTCACAAGCAACAGAGTTGTGCAAAAATACAATAACGTAAAACAAGCAAAATATAAGAATGGCTAAATCTGAAAGTAATAAATATATGTACAATATATATATAATATATATGATCAGAATGAATTGGTGACATTGTTTACCTTTGGGTCCCCATCATTGACGGAAATTGGAACTGAAAAGTTTTTTTGGCAGCATTAAAGCCAACTGAATGTGGTTTTACCTCGATTCACTTCACAATCGATGTGTACTTCATTTCCTGCAGGTGTTTGCCACACCTCAGCAACCTATAGCGACACCCATGATGACGCCCAGCTACTCGTACACCACACCGAGCCAGCAAGCCTTGGGCACGCCGCAATACCCAGGCTCCACTCCTCAGTCTTCACATTCTCATGCCCACGCCCACCCACATGGAAGCCACATGTCACATCATGGCCATCACAGCCATCACAGCAGTCACCACGGCCACTCATCGGGCACGCCGTCATCTTCCACCTCATCCCGAGGACGGACGCCACAACAGCAGCCAAAGTAAGTACAAAATGGCAGTCCTTCAGTCTTAGTTATTTGTGTTAAGACTTCATCTGGAGTTCAGATTTTTCCCTCACCTCCAACTCTTAAAAGTTAAATGTCTGTTTTGAAGTATGTCACTCTGCCAGGCAACAATTTATGTTTATGTTGCAGTTTTCTGCCACAAGGCGGTGCTAAACCTGCAGTAAGAATTATTTGAAATCTAAACAGCCTCCCAATGTTCGGTTGGGTTTCCTTTCATATGCTGACCAATAAACAAATCTCCCTCTGTCCTCTGTCACTGCAGGCCAAGCAGCAGCAGC
This sequence comes from Pelmatolapia mariae, assembly GCF_036321145.2. Classification (NCBI taxonomy): domain Eukaryota; kingdom Metazoa; phylum Chordata; class Actinopteri; order Cichliformes; family Cichlidae; genus Pelmatolapia; species Pelmatolapia mariae. The sequence goes on from NC_086236.1 coordinate 16,696,422, forward strand.
TCCTCCGCGGTGGACTGGGGCAAGATGGCCGAGCAGTGGCTGAAGGAAAAGGAAGCAGAGGGCAGAAAGAAATCTCAGAGAATGACGCCACGACCGTCACCCAGCCCTATGATCGAGAGCACACCCATGTCAATCGCTGGAGACGCCACACCCCTGCTGGATGAAATGGACCGATAGGGGACAAAGGGGGGCGTTGCTGTACCCCCCACACACACCCAACTTTGTCCCTTTGTACTGCTTTTTCATCCAGATAACCCATTACCCTTTCTCTCCCCAACATCCCATCAGCCCCATCTTCACCTTGACTCTTCATGTTTTCCCTTCACCTCATGATATTGTAGCTGCAGTTTTCACTCTGGTGTCACGGCTCATATCAACCCAGCCCATCTCTCGTCTTCCCGTCGACCCATCAAATGTTTCATAATCTCACCTCCAGCCACCTCACGCTATGGCTGCATAGTATTTTGTACAGTCAGAGTAACACTGTATACATCATGCAAAACGTCAGTAGAATGACATAAAGAAAGGAGAAAAAAAACACTTGAAGTATGCGGAAGCAGTTACGTATAGGATATGGACCTACACTGACATTGAAGGACAAGCTGTCTCTCTTTATTTTTGCCATTGGTTTTAGTTTGATCGAGGAAATAGGTCTGACAGATGGGGAACAACAACCCGGTCATGGTTGGCGGAGTTTTATGAGCAGTTGCCAAAAGAGCGCTTTGCCAAGCCAATGAGGAAATTGAATATTTGTATGAATGCGTCAGAACGAATAAAGACTTTTTTTTTCTTGTTTGAATCTTAAGACTTCAATCTTCACATCTGTCAAAGCAAACACACATGTTACTGAGCAGACACATGGTGACAGAATTCAGTCAGGCATGAGTTACAGATTATTGTCTCCACCACACGCTGTGATATGATCAGCTGACACCGTGTGATTGGCTCCTGTAGATAGCCTCTAATGTATTGCTGAATTTCAGTGGCCTGTTCTGTGTGGTCATTAATGATGTGCCACACTGAAAACAGGATGTTTTTGATGACTTCTTGTTCTTCAATATGCAGAAGTTGTCTTCAGTTTAAAGTTGTTGTTTTTAGTACCTGCTCTGACTGGCAGATTGTTGACGAAACTTTCATTAGTCTGTCAGATGTTGATTTTAAAGTTTACCCAGATCTGAATTTCTTGTATGTTAAATGTGTGCAGTTCAGTGAATACTGGTTTATGATGTTTGCCATCTTAAAAGATGTGATCTCCACGTGCTGCTGCTGTAATTCTGCCTGAGTCAGTATCTCTTTTCTCACTGATATCACAGCTTTCAAAATTTCCAATATTCCAGTGGATGAGCTCAAGTTTTTCTAACACTATCAGCTGAATATACTATCAGACTGACTTCCCACTGCTTATATTCCTAAACTCTGTATAATGTTCTGAACTGCACGACAGTTTAAAGCCACCCTGGTTCTCTCCTGATTCATGGATTCAGTTTTACTTTTGCCGTTTGTGCCAGAGTACAAACAGGCAGCACTGGTATTCAGAGGTGTGTTTAATTTTGCTGTGTGCGAAGCAACATGGTCCCATAATATGCATAATCTTTTTAATTATGGTTTTGGAGTAAACGCTCTGGGTTTTACATTTCTTGCCAGGTGGAGATCTCGCATGTGTCTCAGCGAGGCTGTGATTGGTTGTCGGCAGTAGCTGGTCTCCGGCACTGCTGATGGCTTTTTCTACCTGTGATCCCTTTAATAAAAGTGTTCATATGAAGCTTTGTGTTTTATTCTTGCTAGTCTGTGCAACAAATTGGCAGTCTTAACATATGATGGGCATGTTTGTCTGTTGTTTTTATTTTCTTACTGGCAGCTTACTTCCAGCCTTTGAGTCAACAGTAGGATAGAGAATGTAATTTAACCTTGGTTTATAGTTTGAGACGTGATGATAACAATTTAATTTATTATTTACAACACTGTGGAAGTGTGGAAAACATGGAAAGATTTCAATACCTTAAGAATCTGTATAATATGAGTTAAAACAATATATCCACGCTTATGAAGACACCCACGTTCTTGCTGTCTGGCTTACTGACAAAATTCAATGGAAGCAGATTGAGCTTGCTGCTTTTTCCCATTCCTGCAAACAATCCCTCCATTTTCAAGATCATGAGAACCGTTATGTCAGAGGAGTGGGATGTGTAACGGGTGTGACCATGGTCACTGGAGTTGGCGTACGCATCAAATTAGCAGCAGATAGACACATGACAGGAGGCCTCTAAGGCCCACTCCCCCCTTCTTTTAAAAAGATGCAGTCACCCCAGCACTGACATTTCAGCAGGAGAAAAACGCTCCTTCAAACGGATGTTTTAAAAGCATCAACAAAGTGCAATTTAATGGTGGTTGTAGTGGAGAATAATCTTCCTCTTCTCATAAATGTTTACATAATCAGGGACATCACAATGGCCTGTTTGTTGTCACTGCAGTCAGCTATAAACATTCCTGAGATTACACTGCTCAGATCAGTCAGCTGACAGGCCTGTTTACAGGAACCACTTAGAATTTACATCTTGACCTATTGCTGAATCCTTCTCAGGTCATTATCAGCACTGTGACCTTTCTTTCATGGGTTCTACTCGTGATATTCACAGCGAGCCGTACTGTCCGCATTTCATCTTAACTTTCCTGTTGCACGTCCCATTTCGTGTTGCTGGGTAATTGCTTCCGAAAATTCCTGGCAGATATTCATCCAATCTCAGCAGCAGTTGGGCTTCTTCTTTGGTTTATGGCTGGTCTCTGTGCTGTCTGTGATCCCTGTGAGCAACATAAATAAAAACATATGATTTTTTTCCCCCTTTTCTGTTATTTGTATAAGCAATGTGAGCTTTCTTTTTCTCACTGGAAGCAATAAAACAATCAAAACCTTGGTGAATGGCTCTTAAAGGTTACATTTTCTCGAAAATATCACACCATTGAACTTGGAGACACAGTGAACACGGGGCGTATTGATTATACAGGATTTCTCCCTTTATCAGTAATGGTAAGTAACAAATACATGCCTATGCTACATTACTGTTTGGTCTGTTTATGCTATTGGCACACTGATATGGTTAAATACACACAGAAAAGATAAAACATAGGGGTGGTGGGTGTTGTTTATAGAAATATATAGAAGACCAATATAAGAATGATTGTATGTTTATAAGCAGTAAAATGTATTTACATCTTAAATTTATTGAGGAACCACTTCACCAAAAATGTAGTTATTTATCTGACACTGAACTTTTGATATTATCCCTAAATACAGTAAACTTCATAAGCTAATGTGTCAAATGATGTAACAATGATACTGTAAACATCATGATGCTTTTATAAGGTGTCATAAGTACACAAAACCTAAAAATGAGTCATATTAGCCTGTTGTTAGGTGGTTGCTAGAGAATATGATGACATCATATCTAATATATATATATAAGAACCTGTAGGGGCTCAAGATGTACTCGCGTGACTTGACTTTTTATTTCTCAGCTCACGGTTGTGTAGGAGGAGTTGGTGGATAAACAAACAGACAGAGATTGCTTGTGTTATAGTAGGAAACATTAATAGCAGAGCAGTAGTTAGCATTCAGGAGAGTAAAATATCAAGGACACAAAATGATTTGAGTTTTTTCCTATATAACTTAACTTAGTCCCTGATTACAGGGGAGAAAATCTCCTGGGCACGCTCTCGTATTCTTAACACAAATTGTGATGTTTTTGGCTTAACATCGCTCGAAGATGGTGGCTACCTCAAAACATTACCGAAGCTCCTCGGGCAGCGAGCTGGACAATAAGAAAACCAATAATTTCTGCACCCAGAAAGGAAGAGAGTGATTTCATGACAGAGGATCCCAGATTACTATATTACAATCATTCTCTTTTTTTAAGAGAGGGGGTAAAGGTCACAGTGGGCTTGTTTTAGTCCTGCCAAGATCATTTTTATACGTATTAACAATTTTCAGTGGCATACCACATTTGTTTGATTAATAGCAGTTTATTTTGTGGATCACTGTGCTACGGGTGGTGCACTTATAGGACTTTGACCCTCTGTGGAATGAGTTGGTCGAAAGCCACTCCAGTGACAATCAATGGAGGTACGATGAAAAAACACTCTTTGTGTCTAAGCAAAAAAATAAATAAATTGTTTTTTCCTACACACAAAACAATAAACAGATAAAGCACAGCACCTTTCATTTTTGAGCTAACCACTAAAGCAGCCACTGAATAATGTGGACTCACTGATTATGTCACCAACATGCCTCGACCCACTCCTCTCCAGCTCAGATAAAACATTGGCCTCAAAAGTCAAAGAAGCCACACGGAAGAAGAAGTCCTTCACACCATCTCCTGGACAAAAACAAAGTCACAGAGGGCAGAGTTTACTGAGAGGACAAAACATGAAAATGAAAAGCATTCAGGCTTGATAACCGACTGTTTATCTCCCACCTGACTTTGCAGACACAGCCCAGTACTCTGCTTTGATTTCCTCAGAGAGCCTCATGGCTTCCTGCTCAATCTGAGCCAACAGGTCAGGAGACTGAAGAGCAAAACACAGAGAGAGCGAGAGTGATGAGTCACTGCAGGGCAACTTCAGCAACCCGTCAACCGATTATCAACATTCTGACTGATCAGAACAAAACTCCCCAATATCTGGCATTTTACAGAAGGCTAAAATTGAAATCAGAAATATTTTTATTACTGTTAAAGTCTGTCCTGTATGATGACAAGAGTTTTTGTTATTAACTGAAAAATTACATTAAAATTTTAGTTCAAATCTAAATTTTTAGTCATTTTTTCATAAAATTCACCCACACTGAGGTCCTTCTTGGTACCGACAAGGAACAATAAGACACTGGACGGGTCATTTTCCTTCATAGCATCTTCAAGCCACTGCCTGGATCCACACACATACACAAATAGACACACACGCACACACATTTTATTGGTTTTTAAAAGAAAATATCTGACAGTGACATTGTAATGGAAACTCCTTACCTGGCATGAGCCAGTGAGCCCACACTGCTTAAGTCAAACACAACAATAATGGCTGGAGAAATGCAGACAGTTTGATATGGGTCAGAACGAGAACACGAATCTTTCACCAGCTTTAGTTAAAAGACAAGAATGAATATTTTGAAGCTTCATTCACCTTGTGCTCCTCTGTAATAGGTGGAAGCGATACACTTGAAGCGCTCCTGACCTGCTGTATCCCATCTAAAACAGATCACACGCAGCTTTAATGGTCGTCTTTGGAATATTTGGTGAACGTGAAAGAAACAGTGGGATTAAAAGTGAACTAGAGTCCTAATGCTGACTGGATGCCGAAATTATTACCTTAATATTACACTGATTCTACATGTGCACTCACAGTAGGTACACACACATCTGAAGGTGACATAGTGAAGTCAAGCCTTGTGATTTAAGTCGCACTGAGCAGCCTGAACAACCAGATCGTGAAATTATCAGGCGGCTGCTGCACAGCCCCACAATTATCTATTTATGTGACCTCATTTAGACACAGACTGCTCATACTTGAACTTCTTCGTGGTGATTACTCAAATGACCCTAGGGCTCAGTCTATGAACTGGATGTTTCTCTCTGGTTAAGAAGTACACTTACAGCTGTAAACTGAAGGGAACACCAAGCACCTCAAAGCGCTCCATCTCAAAATCCACCCCTATAGTCGCTTTGTAGTTCTTCTCAAACGCACCCTTACAGAACCTGAGAGGAACAGGGGACAGGTGGCAGACTAAGAAAGGTAAAAAGAAAATCTTTTTAACATTTTTTGAATAAAATGCTTCATTTCTTAAGCATTCTTACCTGCTGATCAGACACGTTTTGCCAACTGCAACATCACCGACGACGATGACCTTAGCAACATTAAAGCTGAGAACAGAAATCCACAACTGTCAGCATTTACTCAACAACATGAAAATACACAACAGGATATTCCACAGCATGGAGAAATCGCTCAAACATTTAATTACATAAATACTTGATATGTTGGAAGCAATGGGAATTTAGTAAAGTGCCCTTTATTTATTTGCAATAATTTATAATTTGATGTATAACACAGAGAAGCAAAAACACAGTTCCAGTGCTAATTCTGCTTCATGACTTCAGTGTAGAAGTGTAGAAGATTTAACTGCTGCGCTTTTATGTATTTATTTTTTATTAAGCAATAACTAATTTATATATTGTATTGAAAAAAGAATTTGTGCTGACAACCCTGACTTGGATAGGGGAAAGAGAATGGATGGATGGGAAGAATTTGTGTATGTGTGATTGCACAAATATGAAGAAAATAACATGCATTAGTCATCTTTATGTGCCTATAACTTAAAAAAGCTACATGTCTGATTATATTCGGTTTTATTATCCATAACAAATCAACTGAAAAGACCAAAAATAAGAATGAACCCTTTGGAAAATATGGTTTGTTTAGCCAAAGCTGCTCTGTGCCTCTGTTATTATCCATAAACAATTAAAGCGCATCAATAAACTACACTGTAACACTGGGCCTTGTAGTTTATTTTGACTCACCACCTCAGACACTGTCCTTGTACTCACTACAGCACCAGCTGTTTTTAACACATGCTCTAATTCCTCCTGTTCCAATGATGTTAACTGAAAACTGCAGTTGATTAAAACTGAACCTATAAGTTAAGCTAAACAATCAAAATGTGATTAAAGTTGAGACTTAATTTAAGGAGTTCTGCATTACTGCCTCAGTAATGCAGAACTTAAAAACACCACCAACAGAAAGTGGTCAGATGTGGCAGGAGCGTCAGCTGACACAGTCAGTCTAATGTGATTTAGAAGACCAAATTAATCAGAAACTCATTAATTTAATTTAAACCCACAGTGTAGAGATGTGTGTAGTAGCATGATGGGAGGCAGAGAGCGTTTATTAACCCTTATGTGACCTTACCTCACTGTGCCTGCTTTCTGGACCTGGCATGCAGCCTTCACGTGCGGGTGGAAGCCTTCTTTGGTGTGCAGCGCTGCATTTGCACTAAAACACTATAAAAAAAACATGTCCATGTTTTATCATGCTTGAAAGAGGCTGCACACTGACCCAATCAGGATTAAAGACTCAACATTCATTTCAGTCATGATGTAAAACTGGAGATTCAGTCTCTTTATGCTGAGGTCAGGTTGCACTGCTGGAGATACTTTTTTTTTTATCACTTGCCAGATGGCAGCAAGGTGAACAGGCTGTGGTTTTTTGTATCCATGGAGATTTTTGTTACCATGGGGATAAACACCAAAGTCATTGTGGAGTACCTTTATTCAGGATTAAGACTAGGTTCAGGTTTGCGATAAGGTAAGGGTAGGAGATTCAACTACAATCATGGGGTTTGTGTGTGCGCGCGCGTGCGTGCGTGTGTATGTGCGTGTGTGTGTGTGTGTGTGTGTGTGTGTGTGTGTGTGTGTGTTTACTAACCTTTGGGAGCTGAGTAATAACCCGGTCCTTCTTCACAGGTGGCAACATGCTGATGCAGCTGATCGATGCACACACACGCATAAACACGCACCTCCTTCAAGAAGCCGCTATCACCACTACAAGCACACGTTTCATTCACTGCAAGAGGACGCACTTCTTGTATTTATCCCTTTCTCATAAATCACCCACAGAACTACAGAATCCACGCAGCACAATACCTTCTAAGCTTGTCAGAATTGAAAATATAAAAGTTTAAATTCTATTTTTAGTAGTCAATTGACAGTAATGTATAAATACACAAACAAATAAAGTTTTTCTTTTTAACAAACAAATCTGAATGGATTTTCACCAAATGTTGTAGAAACGTAGACAGTCAACTGAACAAAGTTACTACTGTCATTACTACTACTTCTCATGGCAGCACTGCAGACCCCAAACTAACATTACTTACGGGCCTGTTTGCTGGTCAAGGATTATGTAAGTTGTAAAAAACTTTACCTGAAGCACTCAGAAGATGTGATGTGTTATCCAAAGTCCGCAGAGGAAACAAATCCAGAACAAAATGACGGCGCCACAGCCTCAGAGAGAAGTCCCACATACTCTGAAATGAGTGACGAGACACAGAGTTAGCTGTCAAAGAGCGCCACTGTGCGGTCACAGGCCGCATTTTATATTAACCTCCTAAGACCCGAACTCTTCCACAGCGGGCATATTTAATTTCTCTTTGATATTTGGGCATATTGGGGCCCGATGAATGTAAAAACAAAGAATTACCAGATTTTTTTTACCTTATTTTTGTTTTTAAGAAAAATAAGAGCCACATATGAGGATATTTGTTTAAAATTTTGATAGAACAGTAGCAACATAATGTCCTCGTAAGTGGATATCAGGCCCTAGGAGAGCAAAATTTAGTATTTTGGTCTAAATAACCCAAAATGTGATGTCCACATATGTGGACGCCAGGTCCTAGGAGGTTAAGAAGTAGCTGCATTTGTTAACGGGAGAAAAAATAAAATTCACAGTTAAGTGGACAAACATAAATTACTAGCTTGAGCACATAAGTAAATAAATAACACACAAAAGCAGGTGATGACCACTATAATGCAGCTCTTAGCTGGTAATTAGATGCTAAAATGCGAACAAAAAATCCGGCACGTTGTTATAAATAAAACAAAAATGTCCAAATGGTTAAAATACATGCTTTTAAAAACGTATCTATCACCACAATTAAAGTGTTATTTAAAAAAAAAGAAAAGAAAAGAAAAGAAAGGGATTATCAAGTTAGCTAGCGAGGCGTTGGATCAAGTGAGTGACGGTTTTCTCCGACAAAATGCGAAGAAAGCCGAAGTAGCACTGACGTTTTATTTCCGCGACAGCCGCAGTATAAAAACGCGCAAACGCACATTGTTCGTCCTTTTGGTCTCTTCTCGTCGGGTGTGGTTCATTGTCGCTAGTTTCGCTGAAGTTGCGAAGTGCATTGATACTTAAGAAGGCTACTGTGCTTTTAGATGAAAGGCCCCGCGTTAAAGGTTAGTTTGTAAGCGTGTTTAAGTCGTGATTTAAGTTCGCTAAAGTTGAAGGTTAGCATTGTTCTTAGTTGTGATGTTGTAGCCACGTGGGGAGGATTGCTGGTCCTGTGCTTTATCTTTCTGCAAATCTTAATGCAAGCATTGAATGCCTCCTCGATGTCTCATGTCTGCCATGAGTCTGGAAAATCATATTTCTGCAAGGCTGACGCACTTATGCTACTGATAAATTAGTGATTATGCAAATTATTTCAAACCCATTCTTCTCTTTACCTCTTTTTGTGTGAAGAACATAAAATAGTGAATTTTGAATTCTCAGAAAGCTGTCAATTGTAACAATATGAACACCATAGGATTTTTAAAAAATCATTATTTTCCTCTCGCTCTCAGGTGGATCTAGGGCTTTTGGGTCACAGTATGGGTTTAAAAATCGTGCTGTTCAAGTCCTGTGGTCTCGTTTCCTCGGAAGGTGAGTGACCATAAAGTGGACCCAGCTGTTTGTCTGATACATCTGTAACCGTGATGAAAACTGTGAATAGGAAGTGCCGTCTGATGCGATAACTGACGATGTTTCTCACTCACTGTTCTGAGCCTCAGTCTCAAAATAGCTCTGTGGTAATCCCTCTGTTCACATGAGTAGAATTTAATTTCTGTTTGCTTTTCAGGCTACTCAGAAGATGCGAGATCAAGAGGATGACAAACCAGGATCAAAGGTTGGCTTAATAGTTCTGAACCCATGTAGTTCTGATGCATGTCAGAACAAATGAACTCAACTCACACACTCGCTGTTTCCTCCTCCAGGTAAAGGAAAAGAACTTGAGCATCCATGAAGGATGTTTGTCTGCATGGTGTGTGCACTCCCAGCTGAACTAGTGGACAGATGTGGATTTGTTACACACAGGTAAATTTCCATTCCTGCCCATAAGCCCATGAAAAACTGGCTGCTTCTGTTGTGATGAAATTTAAACTGATAACAGCTGGAATTACCGGCAGATTGTTCAGTGTTGATCATTGGTTTTCTGAACACAAAGTGAGAATAAATTTGTCTAGAATTGACTTGATCAGTTCAAGTGTCTCACCATTTTGAACTTTGTTTCAGATGTCTCAAAGTGAGCTGGTTGAGATTCATCTGAAGACATGCTGAGCCGTTCCTCGTAAGTACACTTAGAACAAACCTGACTGTATTTAAAGATCAACTCACCTTTGTACAACGAGGACAGATTTTTGAAGTACTCACTGTGTACCACATGGAATTTACATCATTTGAAATCCTGCTGGGATTTGTTTGTATAATTGTCTGATCCTAAAAAGCTTTCCACATTTTGTTCAATGAAATAAAATCTTAAACTTTAATCCAATGCTATTCATCATTTTGTGATAACCTCAAAATTTAAATGAAAGTGCTCTGTTGTGCAAAGGGGAGTTAATTGGAAATGCATTTCCCAAGAGTCTTATGAGCCCTGAGCGGCTATATCAATGATGAAAACCTGGAATAGGAAGTGCCGTCAGATGCGACAACTGACGATTGTCTCTAATCCACCTTTCTGAGTCTCTTCAAATTAAAGAAATTGATGCTTATCAAAGTGTGCTGCATATTCTGATGTTTCCCTTTTTTATTATCAGGTCTGTCTAATGATGTCTTAGTTCACTGTCCAGTGAATTTATCAGGTAACCTTTTTCCTCTATATGACAAGTATTTATCATTAATTGTGGTGATGAAACCTAAACTGAAAAGCTGGAATTACCGTCAGATTGTTCAGTGGTGATTGTTGGTTTTCTGAACAGAAAGTGGAAACGTTACATTCTGCTGTTAGACGGAAGCTTCTTGACATTAACTTCCTCTTATGTCTCAGAACTGGATTCAGTGGCTGCAGAGACTCTTCTTCAGTATACATGGATCCAGAGCTCGGTAAGATACATGCATGTATCAGATGTCTTAAGTCCTATAATTGTCTTTTAGCAATACGTGGTCTGTTTAGTGTGACCTCTGCTGGAGAAATGGAGTGATGCAGTTTGAAAAATAACATGATGCAGTAAAGAAACTCTTCTTGGAATTGTTAGCCTATTTTCACTTTAATCTGTGTTGGCTTTTTATTTTGCACATCGTTCAGTCTATTTCCTTTCCCTCCTCAGGTGAAAAGAGGACTTGGAATGGATCTTTATGTGAAGATGGATTTAACATTATTTAACATTTAATGCTTGATGTTTAAGAACTGATGCTGCTGTAATTTGAATAAACTGTTGACAGGAAACCAGTGTAACCAGTGTTCTCATCATTGTGTTAAACGATAGGCTTGAATTTGGATTTATTTTTATTAATTGTATAGCACCTTTCAGAACTCAAGTCCTTCAACAAAAAATGGCAATTTTGTTTTCTTAGGTGTAAAGTCACTGACTTTTCAGAACATGTTTCAACAATCAGAATTGGTAGCTCTGTTCCTGGCTCTTCATCGGAGTCTAATGAGCAAGATGATCAACTCCAAGTCAGCCCTGGCAATAAAGTTGAACACCTGCTGGACCTTAAATATCATTGCAGGCAACTTACTTGAGACTCACAACAGACACTGATTCAATGACCTAGTCATACTTGTATACACTGTAAGGTATTGTACTTTCTATGGAATCATTTAATATCTTTTACATTTCAAATATTGTAGACATCTTTAAAATATATTATGAATGACATTAAGTGAAAATTAAAATGAAAGTATTGTGAATATAATATTACCCATTTAAATGTAATTGACTCAGAGTTTATTATAAATTTCTATTAAGAAAAAAGTTTATCCAATGTTTTTGCATTCAGTCTATTGCGTTTTGGTTTTTTGACACCATTTACCCAGCTTTGGAAAACTCACAGGTATAGATGAAGCTGGGGTACACAAAAACTGTAAAGCCAGGTGGAAAAGGTTCTGATAAGATGTCTTCCTATTCCCCCAGTACGTTAAAGGATCCTCTGATCTTGGAATGTTTCTCTCCGACACTCTCCGCAATACTAAGGGTTGGCAGTCCTCTATAATAAAATTCAGGACTCTTCCTAGATGCTTGATTTCAAAATAAAACATATTAATACAAAAGATAATAAAGCTGTTCAGTGTCAATATAGGCCTACCTGTGTTCGTTCTCGGTGTGTTTGTCTCCTCATTTTCTTGTTTGGCTCTGTAATGCCTAAACACTGAGGAGGTGCTTTTGTTTGTGTTAGAAATGCAGAACAGATGCGACATTTAACCTGCATAAAATGAAATAAATAATTTACACTGCAAGTCTCATTGCTGTTTTTCCTATTCTGATAGATTACACTGAAACAAAGACAGACAAACTATTTGCAGTTAAAAGATCAAAATGATCCCACACAGCAGAAACATTTCTTTTTCTTTCGGGCTCCATTTTGTTATGGAGAGATGTGTATTTTTTATTTATTTTTTTTATCTTTGCGAGAGTAATTTTGTGTTTTTTTGGTGGCGACTCATTCCGTTGGCAGATGCGGATGCGGTACCTTTTAAACACAGTTTGGCGGTTGGCAATGAGCGATACAGCAGCTGTATCGATCACGTGACTTTTTCTTAAAGCGGCGCACGCACCGATACAGGTTTCACTCTGTGAGCTTGATACATGCGCCGGTGCGTCAGTGTTGCTGGACCCATCACTACACCTCACATTTTTTTCAGATGAGCTTTGAACAAAAGTCACCAATATTGTCTGATGGTGTAAATCAAAAGAGGCAATGCACGTGTATCTTATTGCCTCTGCTGCAGAAACATGATTCGACATAGTGAAGGTAGATAAATTAAATACCTTGTTTAATAGTTGGAGAAAAAGTCAGAAGTTAAGGAGGCATAGTGGAAACATTGTCTAAATTTGTTGAATAAGGAGCTATGACACAAAAGGAAACAGGAACACCACAGGGATAGGACATGCAGAGCATGAGTATGCTAAGGAACAGGGTGAGATAAAAGCAAGTGATCATGTATTTTCTTTAACATATCTTTGCCACATAGATTTGTGGAAATTCATCAAATCTGACAAAACAGCAGGCTCAAAATCTTTTTTTTTCTTTTTAACATTATATCCAATCTACATCTTTAGGGTTGGGACTCCAGTCTTATGTAATACATTGTCAATATATAAAAGAGGGTGTGTGCTGCACGTCACATCTTGCGATTCCAAGGAACTCTTCTTGCAAGGAGGGATCAGTTGGTTGTCACCGTGCACAGGTAATAATCTCTGTTCATTTCAACAATAGCTCTCACACGGAGTTGGGTGTCTCTGAGTTATTGTTTTTTTCCTTGCACCAGAATCTGTCGGAAGACTTTGATCGTCATCATGGCTAAATCTGAAACTTGTCTCGTCAACTTGCGTTACCAAGATGGCAGCAAGGGAAGCCCCTCCAACCCTGCCAAGTTCAAAAATCAGGACTTCGCTCAGATAAAAGCTGACTGTCTCCGGAAAGGAGAACTGTTTGTGGACAACGAGTTCCCACCAAATGGTCTTTCTTTGGGTGATCTGCCTGATATGAGTCCCTCACAGGAGAGTGAAGTGAAATGGCTTCGACCAGCAGTAAAATCATTTTAAAAATATTTATTTTTCTTTCACTTCGAAATCTGATGGATTGTTAGTTAGCGTTTCTGTACAGTAGGAAAAACAGATTCTTTTTACATGCTTGTCAACATATTTTTCTCCACTGTCTTTTCAAGGATTTATTGAGAAAACAAGGAAAGAAGGATAAGCCTGCTTTCAGTAAAGATGGTATGTCACGATTTGACTTTGGACAAGGCGACGTGGGTAAGCAAAACTTTCTTGCTTATAGCTAATGACAATGACAACTATGTTCCACAGCTTGAGAAAACTATTAGTTTCCTCCTTTTATCAGGTGACTGCTGGTTTTTATCTGCAATATCTGCACTGACCTTCCAAGAAAATCTGATGGCACAAGTTGTGCCAATGGACCAGTCCTTTGAGAACTATGCAGGAATATTTCACTTCAGGGTAACAAAGGATTAATAAATGTGTCTAAAGAATACTTTTACAAAACAGAAACACAACACATTGTGGTTAATTATTCCAGAGGTGGTGAGTAACGAAGTACAAATACTTTGTTACTGTACTTAAGTAGAATTTTCAGGTATCTGTACTTTACTTGAGTATTTATTTTTCTGACAACTTTTTACTTTTACTCCCTACATTTTAAACAAATATCTATACTTTCTACTAATTACATTTTCCAAACGGCCTCCCTACTTTTGTTTTAACATATTTGAGGTGAGTTCTTGTTTCACGTCACTGCAAGTCTTGGCGATCTTGGCTCAAGAGTTGGCAGCTCGTCTTGTAAGTGGAAGGTTGCCGGTTTGAGCCCTGGCTCCGACAGTCTCGGTCGTTGTGTCCTTGGGCAAGACACTTCACCTGTTGCCTACTGGTGGTGGTCAGAGGGCCCGGTGGCGCCAGTGTCTGGCAGCCTCGCCTCTGTCAGTGCGCCCCAGGGCAGCCGTGGCTACAGTGTAGCTTTCCATCACCAGTGTGTGAATGTGTGTGTGAATGGGTGGATGACTGAATGTGTAAAGCTCTTTGGGGTCCTTAGGGACTAGTAAAGCGCTATACAAATAAAGGCCATTTACCATTCAAACATCAAACTGATTTGAGCTTAAACAGTAACACATGAAAGATAATCCCTTTCCCCAGTACAAGGGGCACAGTGTTTTTTCATGCTGTGAAACCTGCTGAAAAACAAGCTGAGGCAGACTTGCTGTGTTATTCAAAGGTTGCTTGAAAAAACTTTGCACGTCAGTGCAGGATAAACAGGTTAGTTTGCTTTACTGTCATGGATGGATGATGATCAAATCACCACAGCCTGAACTATCACTGAATGGAGCTCTTAATAGAAATTATTGTGAGTTGTGATTCTTTTCTCCACTCTGAGCCATTCTCCACTCGGCCCCACATGCTGAATCTCACTTTAACCTCTTGCCTACTTATTTTCTGTTTAGAGGCAAAGTCACGCCTACAATCTAGGCAACAGAAAATGGAGGTGTTTTTATTTTCCTTCTGTTTCTCTGCTGGTGTTCAGCTTATCTTAGAAATGTCCTCCAAAGAGCTACATTTTACTTTCTTACTTTGAGTACATTTCAGAGCCTGTACTTTATTACTTTTAAAAAGAAAGTGAAGAAGTGGAATCAGTACATCAACCTTTACTGGAGTATTTTTCAACACTAGTATCTGTTCTTCTAGTACAGAAATCTAATCTAAATCAAAGTACAGAATCTCTGTACTTTTGCCACCTCTGATTGATTCTTAGCTGTCCTCTCTGTTTCAGCTCTGGAGGTTTGGAAAGTGGGTAGATGTTGTCATTGATGACAATCTGCCAACGATCAAAAAGCGGTTAGTGTTTGTGTCCTCGAAATGTGGAAATGAGTTCTGGGCTCCTCTGCTGGAGAAGGCATATGCCAAGTAAACAACCATCTCTCACACTTTCATGTAAATCAGTTTAGAAGGTCACATTTCTGATGTGAATGTCATTGATTAAAAAGTGTTTCTCCTTCTGGGTGCCTCCTTCAGACTTTGTGGCTCGTATGCAGACATGCATAGTGGGTTTCCATCAGAGGCCTGCAAAGATTTCACTGGAGGTGTGAACCAGACTTACAAACTGAAAGAGATGAACTCAGCTGGCCATGGTGATCTTTGGCTCACATTAAACAGAGCAACTAGGTGCCAATCACTGATTTGTTGTTGGACGTCCTGCGATAAGGTAAAAAATAAACAAACAAAAACCCCCAACAAGAATCAAAAACAATAGATTAAAAAAAAACTTGTTCTGTCTTTTTCAGGGTGCTAACGTCTCTGACACTGGATTGGTGAATGGGCATGCCTATTCCATTACAGGTGTCACTAAGGTAAACCATGGAGCTAGAAATTTACATTCACCACAGAAAAGAGTGAAAACAAGAGCCAAGAAAACTTAATTGCAAAAATTGTGATAGTATCAATGAATGTGATAATGTGATACCATTACTGAAGCATTTCCAATACCTGGTGTCTTCACTTCATTATTTCATTTGAAGGTGGAATTAAACGGCTCCAAAGTCCGACTGGTGCGAGTCATGAACCCATGGGGCAAACGGGAGTGGAACGGAAAATGGAGCGACAAGTACTTGACTTAATCAAAAAACATACAACGTCCATATACCGCTGACAGTGACACAATTTATACTAGCGCCGCACCTACACATAATCAACTTACAGTGTTATCATAAATAGACAGGCATAAAACTGAAAAAAAAAATAGTAATTATAATTTAATTAGAAGCTGTTTATGCAAACCTACAACAGGCAGTTCAAGAATTTCTAATGAGATAAACAGTATAGCTGGAACAATAAGTGGCCAACAAAAGAGAGAGAGAGACAAAACATAGGTATGCTGTGCAAAATGAAAATGGCCAGACATCCACAGAGAACAATAGTGGTGGATGATCACAGGATGCTTTCTAATATATAGAAGAACAACTTATGAACTTCCAGCCAAATTTAAAAAATGACAAACATTCTCACATATTGAAGGGGAGTGTTCAGCACAGTGCAAAACATTTATTGATCTCAAGAGAAGAAATGCTGTGTGTAGTATTTATATATATATATATATATATATATATATATATATATATATATATATATATATATATATATATATACATATATATATATATATATATATATACATATATATATATATATATATATATATATATATATATATATATATATATATATATATATATACATATATGTGTGTGTGTGTGTGTGTACATATATATATACACATACAGTATATGTGTATTGTATATAAATATATCTGTTTTGCTGCATTAAAGTCTGTCATTAACTTATTTGTTTCGTGTTCTCAGGTCAGATTTGTGGGACAAAGTAAGTCCAGAAGTTCAAAAAAAGTGTTTTGACCGTGATGACGGAGAGTTCTGGTAAATTCTACATTTTGCACACTGATCACTCTCAATAGTTAAAAAAAGCTTTTAAAAACTCAAAAACAAAACATCATATAATCGTTTTGATGCAATACCCAAGAGTTTGTATCTTATTGCTTGATATTTTATGTTTATTTTCTTTTTTATCTCTATCTGCTCATCCGTCTGTCAGGATGCAAATGGAGGACTTCTGTTCCTATTTTGCTTACGTATCCATCTGCTGTGAGACCCCTAACTTTCTTGATGGAGACTTAAAATGTCAGTGGAATTGCATGATTTACGATGGCAGCTGGGTAGCAGGGAAATCTGCAGGTGGCGATGTGAATCACTGTAAGACAAGTTCATTCCTTTCTAAACTTTAGCTATCACTAAAAGAATAATATATTTATTACATGTTTCTTTTATCTGTGCAAACACAAAACCCACCATAAATTTCTAAAATGTAACTAACAAGATTAATGTTTCCTCACTCTCTGTAGCCACCTTTGCAACAAACCCTCAGTATCGCATCCGGGTGACTGTTATAGACAAGAAGGAGCCAGGAGACAAAAACATCGTGCTCTCCCTGATGGAGAAACCTCAGCAGGGAAATCGCAAAGAGATACGCCTCGACCGATATGGACTTACCATCTATAAGGTATTCATTCTAAATGTGCTTCCTTTGATTTAAATAATTGTTAAATACTGCAACTGAATACTGAAGGACAAGAAACTAAGTCTTTAAAACAATTGTATCACCTTGTTATTAAGACACGAGTACTTTCCTAATTGAGCAGCTGAGTTAGTAAGACAATAATAATAAAAAAAATGTCTTCGCTGATTTCGCATTCATTATTTAAAGTTACTATGGAAATTGGTTCCTGCGAAACAGTTTAATGAAGTTATTCTTACCATTTTCCAATTAACAGATTCCACCAGGGGTAAGTACAAACAATAACAAATATATGAAACTTGACTGTGTACCAAAAGTAAATTCAGCATTTTAATAACTTTAATAACAATGTACACTGAGACTCCACCATAGACATTCCTTCATATTTCTCCCAGACCCCACAAGGACACCTGCAACAGGATTTCTTTCAGAGGAACAGGCCTGTGAAAGCAGAAAAGACTTACAGCTCTGAGCGAGAGCACATTGAACTCCACAGTCTGGAACCTGGAGAGTATGTGATCATCCCATCCACCTATAAACCCAACATCACTGCAGATTTCGCTCTCGCTGTCTACACCAAGACTGACAAATAAGATCATGTAAAGATGAAGGATTAATATGATTAATTCAGGATAATATAACAAATGAATTATTTATTTAACAAATGACACCATAGGGTAGTTTCCTGTTTGTTAGCCAGACATCTCTGCTGGTGGTGAAATACGGTTGGTGGGGTTAAAAATGGTCACATGATTCATACTGTCAGGGTTGTCTCAAACAGTGGTCCCCAACCCCCGGGCCACGGACTGGTACTGGTCTGTGAGTCGTTTGGTACCGGGCCACGAGAGTTGAGGCTTGGGTGTGAAATTTATGGTTTTCAGGGGTTTTATTGGCTTTTATAGTCATTTTTCTAAATTGTTTTTATCGTTAACTAGGTTTCCCTGGGTCTTTTCCTGTGTGTTATGAATAAATCTCTTTTTTTTACTGGTTTTATTTTGTTGTATTTATCCGCGACACCTTTAAGGCCAGTCCGTTAAAATATTGTCGGACATAAACCGGTCCTTGGTGCAAAAAAAAGGTCGGGGACTGCTGGTCTAGAATACTCCCAATATAATTTTTTGCTGGGCATTTCTATTTATTTCACAGCCTGCATAAGCAAAATGCAGCCATGTAGTGCATTTTTGCACAGATAACATAGATGCTGATAAATAACATGACTTTATCCATACCTAAAAGAAATAATAGGCTAAATGATTAAAATGTAGAATGCTAATGCTACTGATAGTTGGCCAGGTTCATCAATTTCTATAAAACAGAATAATAATTATTTAAAAGAATAAGTTCTGTGGACACTGGGAGTTAGTTTGAAGAAGTGATGTGGTGATGCAGTGGATAAGGTTCCTGGTTTAATCTCCTGATCTTCTGTGTGGACTTTGAATGTTCTCCCCTTCTGAGGACTCGGGCTTCTTCCCACAATCCAAAGACATGCATCTTCACTGGTGACTCTAAATTGGGGTTCAGAAAAAATAAGAAAATAAAACAGGATGATTTTTCAGCTCTGACTCTGTCTGTTCTCATTTCTTTCTTCTTCTACTTAATAGTAGGGATGGGTACCGGTATCCGGTGCCATTATGGCACCGGTTCTGACATAAACGGTAGTAACCAGACCGAAAAGCAGCGCACATTTCGGTGCTTTATTTCGGTGCTTTTTTTTCCCAAGATGTCATACACTTTGGATTCTAGCCAATCATTTTACCTTTGCAAGCGTAGTAGGCGGGCCCAGGTACGTACGTTCTTTTAGAGCAGAGCTACAGATTAAAAATGCCCAAGGCGAAGCGGTCAAAAGTCTGGCTATACTTCACAGCAAAAGATGCAAACTCAGCAGCCTACAATAAGTGCTTTAAGCTGATACTGTGATACTGTGCAAAGGAGATAACACCTCGAATCTGATGAAACACCTATCGACGCATAGCATTTTGTTAAAAGCCGAGAAATGCACCGTATTTGATAGCTTGCTGCGAGACCTCACACCGAGCACATCTACTGTGGGTGGGTTGCCTGTTATCAGACCCGGAGTTAGCAACATCCCCCAAGAACCCGAAGAGGAGAGTCCTGGCCCCTAGCCCTGCCGGATGATGATGGCAGCAGCAGCCGTTCTTCTCTGCGTGAGTAGCTTAATGTTGTTCGTGTGTAATTTACGTTGAGTAGGTTAACCACGTTATTAAACTAATGCACGTAAGGTGAGCTAGCAAACACCCTCGTAGTTACATGCGGCTGTCTTCTTGTTTGATGGCAGATACTCCCTTCACCCTGGCCAAAAAGGCTAAAATGACCAAAGAAAAAGTGGGAAACAGCTAAACATGAGAGGTTTTTGGACAAAGTTGGTGTTTTTTTCCATTGATTAAGCACTGCTTCCAGCCAAGAGTGATGCCATAAATACCTATAGCTGCAGAAAAGGCTAACATTGTTATCTTTTTACAAAAAAACAGCTGAACATGAGAGGTTTTTGGACAAAGTGTGTGTTCTCCATTCTATCCACCGGCACCGTTTCAAAAGTACTGGTTTGGTACTGGTATCAGATAAAACCTAAACGATACCCATCCCTACTTAATAGAAATTTCAATAGAAAAACTCAATAGAGAATATTATTTGCAACATTAAGAAATCCTCACTATAAACCGTTACACACACTGTGCTGCCATAAGGAAAATATTTCTAAGGTAAAAAGAAAAGCTGGAAAACTACACACTGTACCAACAGTATTGACTTGGTATTGACCGCAGCAGTCAGTGGAAGAATCCCATAATTTCCCATTCCCTGGTAGCGTGCTCGGAAGTTAAGGGGTTTTTTTTCGCTGTAAAAAGAAGTTTTCTTCCCACGCACTGAACAGCGGACGCTAATGTTTTTGTCACTTTTTACGGAATCAAACTCAAAGTAAGGTCAGTACTTCCACGCTTTAAACGCTGCACGGTCATACTCTCTCCCGCACTCGATATATTATCCATTGTTGATCTGCACACAGCTGATCACGTCGCACTCGCTTACGTTATTGTCATGAGACACTCTCTCAAAAAAATCACGGTTTTAGTAACGCAGCGTGCTTACGGGAAAGTAACAGTAATCTAATTACCTTTTTTGCAATAGTAATCCCTTTACTCGTTACTTGAAAAAAGTAATCGGATTATAGTAACGCGTTACTTGTACATAAGTAAACTAAATGTGCGCGCTTACAAATAGAACAAATGTATGCAAACCAATCAATAAAGTTATTGAGAACTAAAGTGTGTTACTGTGTTCAAATGACGAAATGAAAATACAAGAGTTACCGCCTTTAGAGTGTGGCCATGGGTTTGGCCATCACATGTAGTTTATTAGTTTAACTTAGTATGTAACCCCAGATAATGTTAGGGGAGAGTGAGGTAAGATGAGCCACTTTTTACTCATGTTGCCCTGGATGTGAGAAAAAAATGACACAGAAATAGAATGATAACATATTCCTTTATTTCAGGATGTCTCCTTTCAAATGTAATGATCAGAATCTATGTCTGATGACGCTGCCCAAAATAATGACCTATTAAAAAAAAATGCTCCTTTGGCTCAACTTGCCCCAGATTAGGGGGAAATTGAACCTAGTCAGTGGGTAAACTGAGCCATCTTGGGGCAAACTGACCATGTAGTTTTTAAAATGTAAAACTGATCATATTGTGAAAACAAACCATTTTAACAGTTGTAAACCTGTGAGAACAAACCTGGAAACTGGTGGTTTCTAAACAAACCACCAGTTCAAAACCATTTATTCAACAGAACTTCAATATTCCAATGATCAAGGTTGCAGGGGAATATGAACTGTTGCTCCCTCCTTGCAGTTCCTCCAGCCTGTTGAGGTTGAGGTAGCTTCTTCAGCACATCCTTGCGTGGGAAAGATGCCTCATCATTTTCCTTGAACACAAACGTGGGTTTCTTACTGCTAGTGATCCCTCGGATTCTTCTGAGAAATCTGGCACTCACTTCGTTGTCTGCAAAGCTGTCAACCAGGCCAATGTAATGGTGGCTCCTGGATTTGGATGCAAATCTTACGATGACAAAGTCACCAACTACCAGGTCTGAGACATCTGGTTCACTTCTTTCATCGCTGGAACTCTCATACTCAGAAGTGTCTTCAAATGGGATGGGAACATCACTCTCCTCAGAGCTGCTTTCGACTGCAATTTTTGTCTGGGTTTGTTTCCTCTTCCACATTCCTTGCTTTTTGTGGATTATTTCTTTTTTGCCTTTCAGTTTATTTGTCCTTTCTTCATGGGCTCTCTCAATTGCCTGCTTTTCAGGTGTATCAGTCAGGATTCGTGTCTTCACACGCTTTCGATTTGTTTGTTTCCTGGGCTGCTGACTTTTGGGTAAGGGTAGAATATCAGTGGGAGACACATATCGAGCATGGTTGGGGTCACTTCATGAACCACATGCATGTACAGGGTCTGGTGAAGGTAGCTCAGCAGAAAGAGAGGCTGAAACCACAGGTGCAACACCTTCAGCGGCAGGCTGCTGCTCCAGGTTGGGCCTGTCTGACACCATGGATGGCTCAAACTCTGCATCAGAGAAGATATCTCTGTTGTAAGGGAAAATCCCAGTGGCTCTAAATCCCGAGGAGATATTTCGTGGTGTCATTGCTGACATGAAAGCATCATTCACACAACCAGCAATTTGGTATATGCTGGCAGTTTTGCCTGGGTTGGACCTCATCCAGCCATCAAGAGCTCTGTTGTAATAGGTTGTAAATGGACCATACACACACTTATCCAGAGGCTGAAGGCGATGGGAAGTGTGGGGTGGAATTGTGAGCAATACCACTTGTTTTTGCTATGTCCAAAGCCTTCAGTGAAATGTGGGCTTCATGGTTATCCATGATTAGCAGTGGCAGGTCAGGGGAGCACTTGGTCTGCTGAACCAGATGTTCAAGGAACACAACAAAGACATCTTCACTGATCCAGCCTGATCTTGTAGTGGTACCAATTGATCCCGGAGGTGCTCCTGCAATGAAGTGGTCTTTGTATCTAACCCTTGGGAAGATAAGCATCGGAGGGACTGCGTTACCAGTCGCATTGACAGCACAGACTACAGTCACCAGTTCGCCTCTTTCAGCAGATGTGATGGAGCCCACTTGTTTTTTTCCTTTTTCTGCCACTACCTGCTTTGGTGTCTGTACTGTTGTTACACCTGTTTCGTCAACATTAAAAATCATGTTTGGGGGGAATTTATACCTGTCAAACAAAAAAAGAGCAATGATGATTAGTTAAATTTTTAAGTAATGCAAAAAATGTTAGCTGAGAGTACGCATATTTATTCACTTAACTGTTGTTTGTAGTTGTCATAAATAGTTATTAATGTTTTCAATTAGATAACTTCTGTTACCTGTCGATCACTTTAGCCAGATTGTCAAAGAACTCCCCAACTGTAGTCTTATTGAAGGCTGTAGCTCTTCCCAAAGATGTTGCCTCAGGCATACGGCAAGAGAGATGGTGGCGTGCCAAAAAATTCTTGAACCATTCTTTACCTAAAAAATGTAATGGTAAAGTAGTAAACTACACAAAATACATTAGTCTGTGTCAACCTACTGAAATGTTGTTTCTTGCACTTCCTACCGGCTAAACCTTTCTCTGTCCAGTTGCTGGGAGTAGGAATGTTGTTTCTGCCTGCCAATTCTAATGCCAGTTCACGGCATTTCTTTGGGGAAATGCCATGGAACTGCTCTGCAAGCTTCTTGATATGCTCTGCTAGCTCCTTCTCCACCTCCTCAGAGAAGACTCTCTTTGCTGAAGCTGTTCCACTATAGCCAACCGATTTGACCTCCTGTGTGTCCCTCTTTTTAATATATCTCCTGAGTGTTGACCTGTCAATTTGTCTTTCTTTAGCCACTGATCTTATGGACTTTCCTCCCTTGACTTCACTCGCTGCCCTTTCAATCTCCTCCAGGGGTGTTGAGCCCCAGCTGGTCTTCCGTCTGTAGGTCCTTGGCATGATATCTTTTCTATAATAGTTAACATATGACAAATACAACAAAAGGGTTCAGTATACTGAACTAAAATACTATTTAATAAGTCAGAGCCTTAAATAAATTTCAGTGCCTTATGGTGGGGTAGGTTGAACCATTGGATCAATTTACCCCATAGCCTTTGGCTCACTTTGCCCCATAGCCACCATTTTGAAAAAAACGGGCTCAAGGGCGTCGATTTGGCATGGACAGAAGGGACACGTCCCCACCAATATCCAGCGATTACTGAATTGTCCCCACCAATAATTTGATCTCTTCGAGTAAAGAAAAACAAACCCGATAGAAAGAAAGAAAAAACGATCTGTCAACGTCTCATTCAACCAGCGGTGCAGAAAGAGTTAAATTACGTTCTCTACCTCATGTGACAAATATGGCCAATGTGATTGGCTGTGCCTTTCAGGGAGCTCTGTTTAGTTTTAGCAGCGGCAAGCCTGCGCTTCGGGGACCTGCAAGGAGGAGAGGAGGATGGCAGCAAAAAGGAAGAACCTGGATATAAGAAAGTATTTTTCAAAGAAACCTGTAAGTCACTTAAAGTCAAGTTCACTCATAAAATGTGTCCGTCATAATAACGTTACAGGCTATGCTAGGCTTTGGCCCACATCAGTCTAAAATTGTATGTAACCATAAATAACGTGTTTTGGAAACTAACTGCACAACAGGCAGCACTATTAGTTATCTCAGTCTCAGAGCAGCATTTCTAATTTTGATTGAAACTGTCAGAGAAAACGGCAGCCTCGAGCAAGCCAGGATATTAGTTTACAGAGGCTGTTAAAATTATATGTTTAACGTTAAAATGTTGGTGACACAATAATTTCATCCTAATAGTGCTGACATATTCATAGGGTTCATTTTTGAGACAAAATATCATGAGGTAGTCGTGATTTTGCAAATATTTCAACTTGTAGTGCAGTTTGCACAAATTGTTTTAAAAATGCACTCACCCTACAAACATTACTGATGCGTCAAGATCTGCACAAATTGACAGAAACACTGAAGCAGCTACACATTTTATTCTTATTGTCATGTATGTCCTATTTGTCAGATGACAGAAGAACTAACACAAAGCTCAGAGAGTAATGGTGATACAAGATCACAGGTGAAATTGGATGATGACTTGTTGGTTCATGACTGTATTTGACTGCATGTATGTGGAATGTCTCACTGTTATTTATCAGGTGACAGAGGCAGCTCTGCCATGTTGTAGCTCAGACAGAGGTGAAGAGGCAAGGTCACAGGTGACTGACTGATGTTTTGGTGCTATAGATTAACTAGTATTTATTATCATGACAGTTGTTAGGCTGCTGATGTAAATTGATTCATTAGTGTATATTTGACAAAGAATCTGAATTGACATGTCTCACTTTTTATATGGCACGAATCAATGTGTTATTTTATCAGGTGGCAATATGTCCTAGTGCAGTCAGAGGGGAAGAGCCAGGGCCAAAGGTGAGGCACATCAAGCACAGAATAATAATTTTAATCTGAGGATTAAACGCATGTACTGAGGCTGAAAGAAGCTTCAGTGCTCTCAGAAGACTAAACACATGGCTAAGGTTAACAATGACTCAAATGAGATTAAACAATGCTGCTGTATGCCATGTTCACCAGGAGAGACTGGACACTATAGATGTAAAACAAATATGCCAGCAGTTTATCTCAGTTAACAAGAGGAGAAGGCATGTGTTTGGCTCCTTCACATACTGGACATTGAGTTGTTGTGTGGGGCACCAGTAGTCCATGTCTGTTGCTGTAACAGTAGTTCACGTTTAGAATAAGAAGTCCCAGCTCACTGATTTGATCGGGGCAACAGTGTGCCTAAACTGTTGTATGATTTTGCTGAGAGATCTTTTACTTTGTGGTAATCTTAGATGAGTAGTTTTATGGACAAAAACCACGAGGTCATTCAGTGTTCCCTTAGTGCTAATGTATAAGAGATGTTGGTGTACTATAACTGAAGTAATGTTGTTCAGTCCTTAAAGTCATATTCTTTTATTGTCATGACTGTATTTGAAACTATTTTTATTTTTGTATGATACCTGATTTATATGGAATATAGCTGAAGTAAACTAAAGCCTAAAATACTTAGTCATTTGTTTAATAGTAATTTAACATTATATAATTCACATATAAAACTATGAATTGTGATTTTAAATGGTTTAAAAGCATGTAGAATAGCATATGTAGGCAAGTATATTTCTCCTCTTTTTTATTAAGAAGCAAAAACAAAAAGGAAAAAAAAAAAGAAACAGGGCAGGGTTCGGTGGTTGAATCATTCGTCCCCACCAATGCCAGAACCAAATCTACGCCCTTGAACGGGCTAGTTTAGCAATATAGGCTAATCTTTAGAAAACTTCTTCAGATGATATTATATTTTAGAAACCCACCAACATGTATAATATATCATTTTAGACACAGATACATTTGTTTTAATATTACAGTCAATTTACCTGATATGCAGAAATTTTACTTTGACAAGCAGAAAACATTTTTTTGTGTAATACAGACTTACCCCTTCTCCAATGTGCTCCTCTTTAATATAGCAGGATGGAAATGATGAGTGCTTCCTGGATTTATGGTCACATGACAAAACATGAACACAGTTACCTAGATACAAGGGGTGGTTCAACTTACCCACTGGCTCATCTTACCTCACTCTCCCCTATGGCTTGAGGGCCAATTAGCAGCAGTCTATGAAGGGCTGCCAGTTAACATCAGAGGCTGCTGCTGGAACCTTGCGCCACCACTGCGCTATGTTGTTTTATTTTGTCAGCCTCTCTCGGTTTATGTTACCGCTATTCATCTGCAGCACGTTTTAAAGCTCAGTTTTTAAAACCTTACACTGTAACTACAGCCCAGCCCATGGAGCGGCATATTAATGACTAACCTCATATTGTAGATGGATTATCTCAGTTGTTCTCCTAACTGAAGTTTGGTCCGTTTACAGCATCCTGCCATGAGATTGTATTTGTCCCTAACCATCAGGAACCCTCATGTTAACTTTTATTGAGTGAAAAAAAGTTAGCGTTCATCCTCCAGTTTCACATTATGCTAACTATAGCTGTGTAGCTAGCCACCACGTAGCACATATACCAGCTAGTACAACTTTAATAACCCTACAAAAGTCACTGCTGTTTAGTTTTCTGCCTTCATTTATGTCAGAAGTGATAACAGAGCTGTACGTTTGAATTTTTTCAGAAATCTCTCAGTCAGAACATGCTATATCATGTTTAGATGGAAACTAGCGAGCTAATGCCCTCCTAACTTCTAATTCTGTTAAACTTCATAAATTCTGCTTTCTTTTTTTTTTTTTTGTTATTTTATTTATTTGAACAACTCTCCTACCTAATACACATACAGTGTCTTCAGAGAAATAGAATACGGAGAGAGTCACAGACTTAAGGAAAAAACATAGGAATTAGAAGGAAAAAAGAACAAACAATACATGTGTATATATATGTAGCCAAGTGAACTGATACTATGCATGGAAAGGGTTTAAAAAGAGGGGATTGTGTTTATGACTGGTTGCCTGTCTACCAGAGGTCTGTTGTAGAGTTGTCATGGTGATGACTAGACCTCGCGTTTGGGGGTATACTGTCCCTTTAAGAGCAGCTGTAAGCCAGAGTATGCATGCACGCAAGTTTGCGTCACCCACTGAGCGCTGTGAGCGGGAGCACTGGAGAGTCAGAGGCTGCAAACGATTCTGTGGCTAGCTACACATGAGGTAAATGTGCTTAAAAAGTGTAGCATACTGCAAAATATTGTCACCAGTGTTGCAATAGACTGTAATTAGCTATGTTTCTTTAGCGATGACTCCATGTTTGTGACCATTTCTGTAGAGTTCTTAACGTGCGACGGGTGTATGTTTAATGGTCACGTGCTGTGAGAGGGACTGAAGAGCGAGTTGGCGTGAGTAGTGACAGTGTCATAACAGAGTTCAAAGTTGCTAAGTTTATACTGTTATTCATTTTGCATAACTCTGTATATTTCTGTTTGATTCAGAGGGGAGATCACTTGTGTGATTCCTGCGTGTGTACTTGTCTTAGCAGTGGCTGTGTGGAGAAACCAAAGTGAGTTCATGATGTTCTCCCATAGAAATGTGTATGTTTACTGTGTACTTTATTGCCAGTTGAACTGCGAAATTGTGGGATGCAAACAATGTGTTTATTTGTTTTGTTTTCTCTTTTTTTGTATTGGTTTCTAGACAGGTCACTACTGTTGTCTATACTGTTTAAATTTAATGTGTACACATGATAGTTACTGTTGTCTCAGACCCTGAAAGACAGTTTTAGGCTGAGCCAGTGGAATAGTTACATTTTACCGTTTTCGCTCAAAACTATAGTATTAAAACTGTGCTCCTCCGAGTACAGTCGGAGAATAAAAAAGCCCACAAAAGAGTATTTCCTGTGTCCTGTCTAATTCCACCATGACCGGGCCACATAGTTTGGTGTCAGAAGTGGGATTCTCAGTTTAGTTTTGAGTTTCAGTATAGAGAGACCAGTGTTGGGGAGTAACGGAATACATGTACCGCCGTTACGTATTTAGAATACAAGATATGAGTAACTGTATTCCGTTACAGTTACCGTTTAAAAAGGTGGTATTCAGAATACAGTTACTTTGTTGAAATAAAGGGATTACACGGCGGTATTTTCCTGTTTCATATTGTGGCGGATCAGGACTGTTTGGGTTTGTTTGACAGCTACGTTCTGTTGTTCCAGGCGGCAGCGTTACGGTTGCCATGGTTACAGGGTGACGCGCTCTCTCGCTGCGTGTTTCCTGGGTGAGAGAGCGCTTTTTTGCTGTTGTTGTTGTGCTAAGCTAAAAGGCAGAATGCTACAGGCGTGGCCCTAAAGAATGTAGCCTGATGGGCAGTGTAGTCCGTGCTGCAGGGAGAATGGACTGTCATACCCGTTATGTGTCTGTGAGCGAGGGAGGGAGAGAAAGGAAAAGTCCGAGCTGTCACGGAGCAAAAACGGGAGCTGGAAGCATGTAAATATAATAATAACCACTGCAGCCAAGAAGAGTGCCTGACGAGCCCATTTGTAAGTAAGCTATTAAGACTCGACTGTACACTGTGTTCGTGTTTTCCTCCGGAAAAAATAAGTTCCGTTGGAGCAGCCTTTCAACGCCTCTCTCTGTCTCTGCTAGCAAAGTTGACCCAGACAACAAAGTAAAGCTAGTTTTCAGCTACGAGCCCGACACGAACCCGATGTATTAGCCAGAGGTCCCTTTACTACGGTTCGGAGCCGCGGACCTTCAGTAACTGTAATAAATCACAGCAATAGTACATTCACGTAGTTGTAAACAGCATGATAATATATTAAGTAATCCAAAGTATTCAGAATACGTTACCCTCATTGAGTAACGTAACGGAATACGTTACAGAATACATTTTGGGGCATGAATTCGGTATTCTGTAATGGAATACATTTTAAAAGTAACCTTCCCAACACTGAGAGAGACACAGTGAGTGGGGCTTTATAGACAACAGTAGTGGCTGAGAAGATCCCAGTCCTACCCAGAGGGCGGCAACTGCAGTGTGGATATCCTGAGGTGGTTCTGTGCAGTGGCAGTTGGTACAACAGGAGCCTGCTTCAGCCGTTACACGAGGAGGGCGCCTGACACAGATTTTGGACTGTTGAATCTCATCTACAAGTGACTGTGGGAATCTGCTGCAGTAAAGACTCAGAGACATTGCAGTATGTCACAAGAGGACGAGGGGGAAGGTCCTTCAGGGGCCGGGGCTATCCCCACTGAAGACAGCCAAGCTGCCTCTTTGTTTGACAGTGCAGGTAACCCGTTGGTGCAGCTGCAAACACAGATTAACGAACTGAGTAGGAAACATGATGCTGTTATGTCTAGTATTGCTAACATGGGTAATTTTCCAACCAGATCTGTTGTGTACATTCCAAGAGAAAAGGTGATAATACCTTTTAGTGGGGAACCAGCAAAAGATGCTTACACTGTTGATGAATTCATAGCAGAGGTGGAAAGAGCAATAAGAACTAGGGGTCTGCGTGGAGAGGATCAAACCGACTTTATCCTCTCACAGCTGAAAGGGTCTGCCCTAGAGGAAGTCAAGTTACGTATGGCAGGCCAGGTGAAGCAACCGAGTGATCTCTTTTCATATTTGAGGGAGGCATTTAGAGAGAAGCGCATCACACCACAGCTCTTGCATGCTTTTTATGCACGCCGCCAACTAGATGGGGAAGACCTACGAGATTATTCACATGCACTCTCTCAGTTGCTCAATGCTGCAATACAACAGTCCCCTAATGTAGTACCCAACACACAGCTGGTACTTCGGGATCAGTTCATTGAAGGTGTGCATGCCCCAAATCTTCGGCGTGAACTACGTAGGCTCACTAGGGAGAAGCCTGGGTGTAGTCTCTTTGATGTTAGAGAGGAGGCAATCATGTGGACTATGGAAGATCATCCACGCAGCACTAATGTAGCAAGACATAGAAATATAGTGAGTGACAGGCCAGATGAAAGCTGTGAAAAGACAACCTCCACAAGTGATGTACAGACAGACTTTTCCATGGCTCTGCAAGAGATGGTTAAAATAATCACACAACAGGGTAAGGCAATAGGGGAGTTAACTAATGCAGTGAGGGAGCTCACAACACAGACTGCCAGTTCTGAAGACAGTAGAGGTGTTAAAGCTAAGCCCAAGCCTAAGTACACTAGAGAGGGTCAGCCCATTTGTCTCCGATGTGAAGGGGTGGGACATATGGCCAGACACTGTAATGCACCCCGACAACCTACGAGCCAGTCTGCAGCCATGCCCAGTTCACCGCTAACGGGAAACGGGAACCCTCCATTGCTATGAGCCGGGCAATGCGAGGCAAGTCAGAGGGCTCAAAGGAAGCTCTAACCAAGGAACATTTTCTAGAACATGCTGTAGGTCAGTGCCCTGAAGTAGATATCCAGATAGGTGGTGTATCCCTTAGATGTCTACTAGACACAGGAAGTAATGTAAGCACTTTGACAGAAAGCTTTTTCAGAAATCATCTCCAGGGAGAAGATGAAGATATGCACTGTACTGCCAAGTGGCTTAAAATCACAGCAGCCAACCAGTTGCCGCTGCCCTATTTAGGCTATGTAGAGTTAGATGTACAGGTTATGGGGCTCACTATACCAGAATGTGGTTTTCTCATAATCAAAGATGATAAAGCAGAAAGAGACAATGCCAAATGGTTGGATTCGTCACCTCATGGCATTATAGGGATGAACATTGCAAAACGATGTAGACAGTTAGTACTCTCAGAGTTTGACACCACTCTAGGGGGAGAGCTGGAGTCCAGCTGGAGGAAGGCCTGCCACTGCGTACAAGCTGCTGAGCTGGTGGAAAAGGTGTCTACTGCCCGTGTTGCAAGCAAACACAAGGTGCGGGTGCCTGCCTCATCCCTGACCACTGTCTATGCAAGGGGCCATGGCAAGCAGTTTGGTAGCGCGTTGGTTGAACCAGGGAATGTTCAGCTCCCAGGTGGCTTACTGGTGATCCCAACACTGGTGTCAACTAACAGCCTGGTATTCCCAGTACAGGTGATGAACATCTCACAAGAGGATGTTTGGCTTCCACCTAAGGCTAGACTAGGCATCATTAGTCCTGGCCGCTGCATTGAGGGTGACCCATGCGAGGTGAAATTTGAGCGCATATCTGCCAACCATGAGGAGGTGACTCTTAACCAAAAGGACTGTCAGGGGGCCAACAGCTGCGTACAGGACTTATTGGGAAGATTACACATAGGTGGCACACCGGAACAACAGGTCGAGGTCAGAACTCTTTTAAAAAGGTATGTGGATGTTTTTGCACTTCATGATGAGGATTTGGGGTACACTGATCGTGTGAAGCATGAAATTCCTGTTGTAGATGAAGTCCCTGTTTCTCAGCCTTACAGGCGCATTCCACCAAATCAGTACAAAGAGGTCAGGGAGCACATTTCTGAACTATTGAGAAAGGGGGTGATTCGGGAGAGTTCGAGTTCCTATGCTTCACCAGTTGTTCTGGTACGCAAGTCAGATGGGAGTCTTAGACTGTGTGTAGACTACCGCACACTAAATGCAAAGACCAGGCGTGATGCGTTTCCGCTCCCTCGCATTGAGGAGAGCCTGGATGCCTTGAGTGGTGCAGAGTTCTTCTCAACCATAGATCTTGCCAGTGGCTACCATCAGGTAGCGGTACATGAGAAAGACAGAGACAAAACAGCATTTACCACACCATTTGGCCTGTATGAATACTTGAGGATGCCTTTCGGGCTATGTAATGCCCCCGCGACCTTTCAGTGTCTTATGCAGGCCACAATGAGTGATTTGGTCTTTCAGATTGTGTTGATCTACTTGGATGATCTGCTTGTGTTTTCAACAACATTCCAGGATCACATTGTGAGACTGGAGACTGTTTTGAAAAGACTGAGGGATACGGGGCTGAAGGTTAAGGTTGAAAAGTGCCATTTCCTCCAGCCCAAGGTCAAGTTTCTCGGTCATGAAGTGTCGGCTCAGGGAATAAGCACAGATCCTGACAAGATAAGCGCTGTGGCAAAATGGCCCATCCCTGGTACTGTGAAAGAGCTAAGGTCATTTTTAGGATTTTGCAGCTACTATAGGAGATTCATTGAGGGCTTTTCCCAAACTGCGGGGCCACTCCAT
The DNA here is from genome assembly GCF_036321145.2 of Pelmatolapia mariae. Lineage (NCBI taxonomy): Eukaryota > Metazoa > Chordata > Actinopteri > Cichliformes > Cichlidae > Pelmatolapia > Pelmatolapia mariae. The sequence continues at coordinate 16,728,732 of NC_086236.1, forward strand.
GATGTAGTGAACGTCTGCGTTAAGGAGATAAGTCCTGTCAGGGCTAAACAGCTTTTTGCTTCAGCCTGGACACCACAATGCTTACAAGCTTTTGAGTTGCTTAAGGAAAAGTTGACTAGTGCCCCTGTTCTAGGCTATGCTGACTTCAGTCTCCCTTTCACGCTGGAGACGGATGCTAGCAGTCTTGGATTAGGTGCTGTTCTGTCCCAGAAGCAGGGGGGAAGGAATAAAGTCATAGCTTATGCTAGTAGGAGGCTCAGAGGGGCTGAGAAGAATGATCAAAACTTTAGCAGCATGAAGCTCGAACTCCTAGCATTAAAGTGGGCGATCACAGAAAAGTTTAGGAGTTATCTGCTGGGGTCCAAGTTCACAATCGTAACAGATAACAATCCCCTGTGTCACCTTCCCACTGCTAATTTAGGAGCCATTCAACAGAGGTGGGTAGCTCAGCTGTCTGTGTTTGACTTTGATGTCAAGTATCGCCCTGGCCGCTGCAACACTGCCGCTGATGCCCTCTCTCGGCAACCAACAGTTGACACGGCAGAACCTGACAGTGAGGATGCAGAATATGATGGCTCTATAGCCATATGTAATGTGCTAAGGGCCGGTACGAGTCTAGGCCCAGATCTTGTCATGGCTGGAGTTGAGGCTCGTAGGATCACTCTGCTGCAGGCCTCCGAACCAGATGACGAAGCAGTCAATGAGGCTGTGCTGGGCAACACCCCAACGATGCCTGGTTATTCCAATGCAGAACTCTATCGCTTTCAAGAGTCAGACCCAACAATTGGTGTCTTGAGAGAGTTTTGGTGCAGGCAGAAGAGACCTACCTACAGAGAGAGAGGGGGTCTGTCTAAACCAGGTACGTTCTCTACTGAAGCAGTGGCCTCGGATCAGAGAAAAGGATGGACTGCTATACCACGTGATTGAGGATGCTCACCTTGGACAGTGCCATCAGCTGCTACTACCTGCCTGCCTTAAAGAAAAAGTGCTCAGGAGTGTGCATGACCACATGGGACACCAGGGAATCGAACGCACCCTGGGATTGTTGAAACAAAGATGTTTCTGGGGGGGCATGTTTGAAGATGTTGAGCCCTGGGTGAAGAAATGTCAGAGGTGTGTGTTAACAAAGATGCCTCAACCCAAAGTTCAGGCACCCCACGCTCCATTTTTAGCTACCCGCCCACTTGAAGTTGTTACTGTTGATTACACCACCCTTGAGCGGGCTACGGATGGTCGTGAAAACGTTCTTGTAATAACTAACGTATTCACCAAGTTCAGTCAGGCATTTGCCACACGAGATCAAAAAGCAGATACCACAGCTAAGATTATCCTGAAAGAGTGGTTCATGAAATATGGGGTACCAGAGCGCCTGCACTCAGACCAAGGCAGGAATTTTGAAAGCGCAGTGATTGCTGAGCTATGCAAACTGTATGGAGTAAAGAAAACTCGTACAACACCCCACCACCCTCAGGGTAACCCACATTGTGAGAGGTTCAACAGGACTTTGCACAACCTCTTGCGTACGCTTCCCCCTAAGAAGAAGTGGCGCTGGCCCGAGCATCTGTCAGAGCTGGTGTATGCTTACAATGTCACGCCGCACTCGACCACAGGGTATTCGCCCCATTACCTGCTGTTTGGGGTTCACCCACATCTACCCGTTGATGCATTGTTGGGCCGGGAGGAAGTGAAGGATGACAAACTGGACTGGTTAGCAGTGCACCAGGAGCGTCTCCAGGATGCACATGCCAGAGCCAGAGAATTTGCTGAACGGAAGGCTGCAGAGAGAGTGGTTCAGCAGCAAGGAAAGGTGTTCTGTCCACCTGTTGACATTGGACAGTTCGTGTATCTCCGTTACCGACCACCAGGAAGGAATAAAATTTTAACTGGGTTACAAATGCCATTAACATTTAAGGACATACACTTTATTTCTTTATGTGTAGTGTGCATTACCCTTTTGTGATTTACTGGTTGTCTTTTGAGACCCCCACAGGCACCCTATTGAACCCTTGTTTAAACAAAACATTTTCATTAACAAACTGCAACTTAGTTTAACTATGTACAAATGAGAGGACTTCAATAAAGAGGTACCAGCCACAAGTTTTCACTCCATTTGGCCAGTGGATGCGGATCTTGCTGAGAGGAGTCTGAAAACGGATGCCTTCTTGCTTTAATATCTTTTTGATGTTCATGTATGCTTTGCGTTCTTGCACCATTCTTGCCGAGTAGTCGTGGTCAAAATAAACCCTGCTTCCGTCCAGAGTGACTATTTTCTTTTCCCATGCTTTTTTAAGTATCATCTCTTTGGTTGTGAATTGTTGGAAATTGACAACGACTGACCTCGGGGGGAGACCCGCTGTCAGTTTCGAGGTTAACGCTCAGTGTGCGCATTGAATCTGGAGGTTGATGTTAACATTAAGCTCCTCTCTGAGCCAGACTTCCAGAAACTGGGCCAGCTGTTCTGCCTTAGATTCGGCTCCCTCTTGTATTCCGTAGATCCGCAGATTGTTACGTCTGGATCGTAGTTCCAAGTCATCCAATTTGGCCATCATCAGTTTTTGCTGTCTCATTAGTTCTGTCAGGGTTTGATTGGCCTCATGGCTCCACGCCTCTATTTCTTCCGTGTGGGTCAGCGCAGCTTCTAATTTCCCTTCTTGTTCTTTAAGTTCTGTAGTCATGTTCTTAAACTTCTGGTCGATGTCTTCTTTGAATTTATTCAGTTCGTGTTTCATTTGGCCGGTAATTTCTTCTTTGAATGTCATGAAGTCTGATTTCAATTCGTTTTGGAGGGATTGAATTTGTTTGCTAATACAGTCCAGTCCGTTTTGAAACGTGGCCATATTAGCTTCGGGTGCTAGCTTGTCCTCGTTGTTCGGGTGTTTGATGTCTTTACCTTGGTTGTCCGTAGTTTTTTTATTCTTTGCTTTTGTTGTCCCTCCACTCATCTTCCAAAGTCGTTTTGTCTCACGCTTTAATTCGTGTTGTAGCGGAGTTTATCTACTTGGCTTGCGGGAGCTCTGTACTTATGCGACCATACTGCTCTACCATCACACCGGAAGTCCATAAATTCTGTTTTCATGGATGCCTGGATGTTAAACTTAATTGTTACACCTAGTAGAGCAGCCACACTGCTCATTTTAGTAGAGATCAAAGAATTTAGACAGTTTTTAACTCTCTGTGATGCCGCAGTGTTTCACTTTGGGACCAGAAGCAGAGTTTGGACCCGGAAACGGTTAATGATGTCAAACTTAAAGACCGGATACTTGTGGGGAAACACAGCCACTTATGGGGACAAAATGCCCATCCTCACAAGTTTGAAGGCATTTTTGAGAGTCATAATGTGGTTTTATTGTCAGGGTTACAATTTGGTTATAGTTAGGTTAGGTTTAGGCCGAGGGTTAGGATTAGACATTGTTCAGTGTTGATCATTGGTTTTCTGATCACAAAGTGAGAATAAATTTGTCAAGAATTGACTTGATCAGTTCAAGTGTCTCACAGTTTCGAACTTTGTTCAGGTTGAGATCCATCTGAAGACATGCTGAGCTGGTCCTCGTAAGTACTTATTTTGAAATACAGTCAGGTTTATCATAAACTCACCTTTGCACAACAAGGACAGATTTTTAAAGTACTCACTGTGCAGCACATGGAATTTACATTTAGATTAATCATTTGAAATCCTGCTGGAATTTGTTTGTATATTTGTGTTTGATCCCAAAAAGCTTTGCATATTTTGTTCAATGACATAAAACCTACTTACAGTTTAATCCAATGCTACTTATCAATTTGTAAGAACTGTAAAATTGAAAATAAAGTTTGTTGTACACGGAGCAGTTAATTGGAAATGTATTTCCCACCCTCATTCCTCCAAGATTTTTTTTTTAGTGTACTCTCTGAACACCTGGATTATGCACTTGTTCTTGGGAGCGACCTCAACTTCAGCGTAAATGAAGAAATGCATAGCCTCAATACAGCAGGAACTCAGCACAACTGGCAGTCCACAAATAATCAAAACAGTATAATAATCAAATAGTACATGAGCGACTTTGGACTTTGCGACAAATGGCGCTCCCTTCACCCCAACCGTAAGGAATATACTTTCTTCTCACATGTCCATCACTCCTAGTCTCGGCTGGATTATTTCTTAGATTAGAGAAGATAACCCCCCTTTTAAAAAATTCTCCCTTTTGGTTTCTTTTATCATGTCCTTGATGTTACTCCCCTGATATTTACTACATTCAGTTTTGTCTCACAACTGTTCATTATTTACTATTTTTGTAATGATACAAAAATGTAGTATAAAATATGTAACTCAATCAACTAATGCTATAAAAAATACATTTAAAATTTGATTAAAATAAAGGTGAGCACAGTCATCAGCTAATCCTAGCCTTTTTATTAGTTTAAATCAAACTAATTTATAAAAGTTACTTTCACTCCCTATTTATACCCTGGTCCTTCCCACCCCACAGTTTAATAACCACTGGCTTCTTTCATCATTTGGATGATACATTAGTATACATCAATAGGAATTTCAATACTCTAAAATGCATGTATGTCTTTCTCCATGTTTTGTGGTTTCTAGATAACATCCACTTCCCCGTTGCGTGAAGAGAAATGTTTGGCCACGTCTGACTGACACCCCAAAAATGACTGACTTGCACAAAAGCCTTTGTCAAAGCAAAGTTTGAGTGCAGCCATTAGTGCGGTGCAGATGTGGAAGCTGCTGCAGTTGAATTTATACCTGCAGGCAAAAAACATGTGCAAGCTGGTAAAGTTAGAGGAAAACATTTTCAGTTCTTTTAAGAACAAAAGAGGTCTGCTAAACAGAACAAAACTCAAGGAGAACATAAAATAATTAAGAGACATGTACTAACAGCTCAAAGAAACCCAAATGATCAAAAACAGACACATGATGTCTGTAAACACTGATCATTTAACTAACCACATATAATTTAAAATGAAATATTAAATGTGGAAAAAGACTTTTAGGATATGATCCACCTAAAGCACTGAAAAACTAGAACAAAAAAATCACCCAACAGAAAGTCTAAGAATGTTGAATATAATAATGAGCTAAATGTGTTTGTTCTAAACGTACCTTTATACTTAAACTGTTGCACTGTCTGGACTTGCTGGCAGAGGATCGTTCCTGCAGCAAGTTTTCACAAAGTCTGGATCCATGCTTCAGGGTTTATGTGATAACACCTTTGTCTGGAGTCATACAGCAGGGAAAACATTTAGGTCACCTGTATGTTTAAGAAAAAAAAGTTAAAAAAAAAAAAAAAAAAAAAAAGGATTTCTGGTGACAACCCCTTTCTGTAGCTTAACCAGGCCCCAGCAAACAAAATGGGACACAAAGAATGTGCCTGTGTGGGACACATTACTAAAGCTGAATGACATTCAACATGTGAAGGACAACTTTATTTGAAGGTGACCTTCTGAACTCCCTCGCTAAGTAACTATAATTAGTATGTATAATAACACATATACAGCTTTAAATAAATGTAAGTGTCATTAAAGTTATTTCAGTGTTTGGGTTTCAGTGAGGAAGCACCCATATTGACGCACATATTTCCTGTAAAACTCATAAAAACACCAACATAGGCACCAGCTCATTTGCAGACATTACCATTGATGTGTCCAAGCTTAGCATCTCAATAATCTGTCATATGGCTTTCCTACAATTTCAGGGGTGGGTGGGACTCCAGACTTATGTAAGGGTGTGTGATTATAAGAAAGAGGCTGTGAGCTGAACATACCATATTTGCCAATTCAAAGATCCTTCTCTTGCGACGAAGCAGCTGTCTGTTGCTGCCGTGCACAGGTAAAAACCTCTGGTCATCTCTACACAAGCTCCTGCATGCAAAGTTTTAGCTTAAAAGTCTTTCAGTTAATTTTTTTCTTGCGTCAGAGTCTGTCTGAAGCTTTTGCTCATCATGGCTGAAACTGGAACTTGCACGTCTGTCATTAACTTGCGTTACCAAGATGGCAGCGAGGGAAGCCCCTCCAACCCTGCCAAGTTTAAAAATCAAGATTTCAGATAAAAGCTGACTGCCTCCGTAGCGGGCGACTGTTTATGGACAACACCTTCCCACCTAACAGTGGTTCTTTGGGTGACCTGCCTGATCTGAGCGCCTCGCAGGAGAACGACGTGGAATGGCTTCGACCGGCAGTAAAATACTTTTTATCAAATACTTTGAAGTACTTATTGTCAAATCATCATATAGTATTATATACTATTTTTTTTCTTACTGAAGTAAATGTATTTATCTTTTTTGTGTATGTGTGTAATACAGTACAGGTTTCCTTTGGCCAATTTGAAGTGTTAAGTGTTAAACAAATGATTCTTCTTTACTGTCTCCTCTAGGATATTTTGAAATTACAAAAAATCAATGATGAGCCCGCTTTCTGTATTGATGGAGCCTCACGATTTGACTTCGGGCAAGGCACTGTGGGTACGCGAAAATGTCTTGGTTATAGCTAAAGATGACAAAAATCAGATGTGGCACATCTTGATAAAACTATTACTTGTCTTCTTTTAACAGGTAACTGCTGGTTTCTTTCTGCAATATCAGCACTGACGTTTCAAAAAAACCTGTGCCTTTGGACCAGTCCTTCAAGAATTACGCAGTAATATTTCACTTCAGGGTAAAGAATTAATAACTAACAAGCCTGTTAATATATTGCTTTCACAGTGGAGCTACATTATAAAATACAATAGTCTTATTATCTTGCATCTGTTTCAGTTCTGGAGATTTGGAAAGTGGGTAGATGTTATCATTGATGATTATCTGCCAACAATCAACAAGCAATTGTTGTTAGCGCATAGCAAATGTGGAAATGAGTTCTGGGTTCCTCTGCTGGAGAAGGCATATGCCAAGTAAAAACCATTCTTCTGTCTCTCTAACACACACACACACACACACACACGTGCGGCACAAACACCAAATAAAGACACACGTTTTTCTCTTTTGGTTCCTTCAGAATTTGTGGTTCATATGCAGACATGCACTGGGGGTCACCATCAGAATCCTTCAAAGATTTCACTGGAGGGGTGACCATGACTTACAAACTCAGGGAGGCCCACTCAGCAGGCCATGATGCCGAGCTGTGGCTCACGCTCAAGAGAGCTATTCAGTGTAAATCACTGATTTGCTCTGGGACTTTCCCAAAAGAGGTAAGAACAACTTTCCTGGAGGAACATTTAGCCTTTATTTGATCTATTTGAACTTGTTCGCCTGCCTTTTCCAGGATGCTTTGGTCAACACTGTTTCTCACACTGGACTGGTGGATGCTCACGCTTATTCTGTCACAGGTGTCACTGAGGTAACTTGCAAAAGAGCTGAAAGAACTTAATTGCAGCAAATGTTTTCTGACTTCAGTGAAAAATTTCATCTGAAGGTGGAGTTATACAGCTCCAAAGTAAGGCTGGTGCGACTCATCAACCCCTGGGGCAAACAGGAGTGGAATGGAAAGTGGAGCGACAAATACTCACACATTTGTGTGCAATTTACAGAAATAAAGAAATGGATTAACCTTGCACAATTATATATTACTTTTAAGAAAAGAATATGTTTGAAAGTGCTGAACTAATTTCCTTTTGTTGTTCAGGTCAGATTTGTGGTACAAAGTGAGGACAGAAGATCGGAAAAAATGTTTCAACCGCGAGGACGGAGAGTTCTGGTATGTTAGCTAATAAAAGTACCACAGGAAGAGTTATTGTAACACAGTCATGCTTAAAGTGTTTCTCATCAACACATACTGCTACATCAGAAAGTCATTACAGCCATATGACCCCCATAAAACATTTGTAACAACATTTTGATCGCGGGGCGATCGTGGCTCAAGGCCATTTACCATTTACCATAAAACATTTGTAAAGCTTGTCTTTGAAAACCTGTTCTGCTTACATTATTTGTTTGTTGGCTTGCATTTGCTTATTGCTAGGTTTCTTAAAGGTGGTGACTTCACCTATTTGTTTTCCAATATCCAAAAGTTTAAGACTTGAAAAATGGCAAAAAAAATCATATTATGCATGGTTGGATCTTAACAAGGTTCCAAGTAGAGCCTGTTTCAGTTTAAGCATTGTTTTCATAAATTGTATGCTCAAAAATGTTTTGTCTCACTCTCATTCTTGTTGCATGGTGAAGCTCCGCTTGTTAAGATCAAACCATGCAAAATATGATTTTTTTTTTTGCCATTTTTCAGGTGGTCTTAAACTTTTGATTAGGACTTTATTAACCACCAAGCAATCATGTTATTTATCAAAAAGATTGCCTTAAAGATGCTCAAAAAAGGCCCCAACATCTGAAACCAGGTAGAGAGGTCAAGTTCAGTCACCCAGCTTAGCATAAATACACTGTAGGAACAGCAACTTTGGAACTTGTGCAATGGCTTCATTTTTCAGCTTTAGCGATTCTTGATTAATCTCCCTGAATATCGTACAGTGGAGCCTACCTCGTGTTCGTCCTTCCTCTTTAAAATGTTTCTCCAAAGAGCTGTATTGGTTAAAAACGTCACAGGGTCTAAATGAAAGACCTGATAATATATAAAAAAAAACAACTAGCAAACATTTTATTGTTGCAGACAGATTACTACTATTCCTACTGCTGTAGTCATAAAATGCTCCAAACCACTGGCACATACAGCAATTGTAATCTCACTGATGTTTAACATCTACCCTTTTTGTTTTTATCTCTTTTCTTGTACTCATCTGTGTCTCTCAGGATGCAACTGGAGGACTTCTGTTACTATTTCAGCCATGTATCCATCTGCTGTGAGAACCCTAACTTCATAGACGGTGATCTTAAATGTCAGTGGAAATGCATGACTTACAATGGCAGCTGGGTAGCAGGGAGATCTGCAGGTGGTGGCGTGAACAACTGTGAGGCCGGTTCATTCTTTTTCCTTAATGCGCAAATACTGTGGTGTTTATATATGTGTCTGCAAACACAAGATCCACCACACCATCTCCTCCGAGGAAGTCACTTGGATGAGTGATGAACTGTTTCTGGTCATAGCATTTTCTACGTCCAGATAAACAGATTCAACTTTTTGGGATTTTCTTACCTGGATGATTGAGCATGGATCAAGACACCACACTCTCTCTAAAAATGTAATTTGCATTGTTGTTTCCCTTTCTCTGTAGCCACCTTTGCAACAAACCCTCAGTATCGCATCCAGGTGAGTGTTATAGACGAGGACGAGCCAGAAGACAAAAACATATTACTCTCCCTGATACAAAAACCTCAGCAGGGGCAACGCAGACAGAGACGATTCTACCCCGTTGGACTTACCATCTATAAGGTATGCATTGTGAATGAAATATAAAATAACAGCAAATTGTTACAAAATGCTTAATAATTTTATTAATAATAAACACTCTTAGCTACTGTTGTTTTGGCTTTAAAAATATATTCATGTCCACTTGTCCACTTTGTAATAAAAAGTCTGGAAGATCTTCAGTTAACTTTCAGGTCAACTGTGTTAGAGGAATAAAAACGTTTCCTTGTCATTGGTATAGACATGCCCTTTTGAGTGATTTGAAAACTGTTTGACATCCTTTTTTCCCATTTTCACATTCAACAGATTCCACCAGGGGTAAGCAAACAAATAGCAAACTCCAACAAAAGGAAAATTCCACATTTAAATAACTTGAACAAGACAAACCGATGGTCAGGAAACAATTTCATTGCACTTAACAACTTTCATATTGCTCCCAGACCCTGCAAGGACACCTAGGGTCCTCTTTTTTTGGTGGTAACAACCCCCTGAAGACACCCAATTTTTACAGCTTCAATAGCGATCTGACCGAACTACACAGTCTGGAACCTGGAGAGTATGTGATCATCACGTCCACCATGAAACCCAACATGACTGCCGATTTCATCTTACTGTTTACACCAAGGCTGATGTTGAGATCAGGTAAAGACCCATGAGAGACTTTATTCCCAAAGCTTATTTGAATACATGCTTTCCTAGCAGCATTTTAAAAAGTGTTGCAAGACACATAAGTCTCACCTTTTTACACACTTTCTGCTGTAACCAGCTCCCACAGTGGAGGTGATGAAGAGGAGGAATTGATTCTTCCTCAGGTATAAAATAAGAGGTTGCTGTACATACTGTAACGTACTTAATACACTTCAAGTTTTCATCTAATATGTTTTGTTTTCTTTAAGATCCGAGACAAGCCCAAAGAGGAGACCACAGATAAGGACGCCAACCTTATTTCCTTGTTCAACCTGTATGCAAATCAGGTCAGGTGTATATTTTTTAATGATTGCTCCTCATATTTTACTCCTTTGCTGTTTGTCCGTTTCATTTTTTTAATCTGCACTGAACAGTTTTAGTTGTTTCTGTGTTCTAGAATGGTGAGCTGCTGGCTGGACAACTCCAGAAACTCCTGAATGACAGGTTCCCTCATGGTAAGATGATCATTTGTGCTTTCAGAATATTTAAAATGCTACCTCATTTTGTAACAAACCAGACTAAAAAGGTTTTGTCTACCATCCATAGGAACCTTGTATGGCTTTGGTTTGGATACCTGCAGGAGTATGATTGCCTTGGTGGACGTATCCTCAAATACTGAAGTATATTCCTGCTCTTCTTTTGTTCTACCACACCCAAACTGACCAAAGCTGACTTTCAGTAACAATCTGATTAGGAATAGCACAGTTTCGTCTGTGATTTCCTTAATGTACGCAGCTTGACCAAAGGATGACAATGTCTTTTACTGAATTTTTGATTCTTTGGAACAAGATTCAAGAATACAAGGTAAAACAGCAAATGCAGGACATATTTCAAATAATTTCTCTAACTTTTAGAGCTGTATTTCCCTCAGACACTGATATTTTTTTAAGTTCAGTGTCTGACATGTAGTTAAAAAAAATAAATGTTATTTTGAAAGTGCTCCTTACTACTAAATGTCAGGTAATCTTTTTTTTCTGCAGAAACTCTTCCATCAATCTGATCTTAATCAAAGTGGATCCTTGACTGACCTTGAGCTCCAGAAAGCAGTTGAGGCTGCAGGTAACACTAGTTGTTTTTGCGTTTTAACTTTAAGCTTAGTTCACAATTGTGTTCATGTTATAACTGCAGTACTCGTCATCGCTTTCTCCTCATGTCATTATCAGGTCTGAATGTGAATGACAGAACGGTGAGGCTGATGATGTTTCGGTATTCACGCTTCTCCGTCACCACGTTGGAGGATTTCATCACTCTCATGTTGCGATTGGATAAGATGTCAAGTAAGAGATACAGCCACCACCAAGTACTTCAAGAAATAAATCTGTTGAATTTATCAATTTCAAAATGTGATTAAGCTTATTTTGCATTGTCTGTGTTTTTTCTCACAGACATTTTCAAGGACAAATCCTCTGATGGAACAATGCGCTTGACCTGGGATGAGGCAAGTCACTGAATTGCGCTTTAATCATCCATTATTAATATTTTTTAATATTATGTGTTTTAGATCATGTTGTGTCTGCCTTTTACTTTGAAAGTACGTTTCAGTGTAGCTACAATATGCAACATTTGTAAAGTTAGAATTATGTTTAAAAAAATAAAGATCAACACCTGAGTACATATCAAATGGCCACTGCAATGCATTCTTATTAATGTGCAGTACACAGTCACTTGAATAATTAATTTAATAGCTACACTTTCCTCTGTTTCAGTGGAGCAACATCTCCATTTGCCCCAGGTGGGCAAATGAACTGAATCATTTCTTCAACAGATTTGATTCAGCCATGAGGCAGTCTCCAACATCGGCTGCAGACTCACCCACCCCCACTGCTGCTGTTCCACCTCTGACACCTCAGACACTTCACACCTCCTCTATTCACCCTGCTCACTCCTCCCCACCCCCAACAACAGCATCCAATACACAATCAACACAAGGCTCCAGCCTGTCTCTCTCAACCACCCAGGTTAGGAGGGAACTGAGGAGGATTAATGGCAAGAAGGCAGCGGGCCCAGATGGCATCAGCTCGAGGGTCGTCAGGTCCTGCGCGGACCAACTGTGTGGGGTGATCGAGCACCTCTTCAACCTGAGCCTGAGGCTGGGAAGAGTCCCACAGCTCTGGAAAACCTCCTGTGTTGTACCAGTGCCAAAGACTTCACGCCCCAAGGACCTCAACAGCTACAGGCCGGTGGCTCTGACATCCCACCTGATGAAGACCCTGGAGCGGTTGGTCCTGGCTCAGCTTCGGCGCCTTGTGAGCTCATCACTGGACCCACTTCAGTTTGCCTACCAGCCTGGCATTGGAGCGGATGATGCCGTCATTCACCTCCTACATCGCTCCCTCGCTCACCTGGAGGCCGCTGGAAACACTGTGAGAATCATGTTCTTTGATTTTTCCAGTGCCTTCAACACTATTCTTCCCTCGGTTCTGAAGGACAAGCTGGAGAACTCTGGAGTGGACCATCACCTCACTACCTGGATTTTGGACTACCTCACCGACCGACCACAGTATGTGAGGACTCAGGGCTGTGTGTCGGACAGGGTCGTCTGCAGTACGGGGGCCCCACAGGGAACGGTTCTGGCTCCGTTCCTCTTCACCATCTACACTGCAGACTTCTCCCACAACTCCACCCAGTGCTTCCTGCAGAAGTTCTCTGATGACTCTGCTATAGTCGGCCTCATCACTGATGGGGACGACAAGGAGTACAGAGGACTGACTCAGGACTTTGTGGACTGGTGCCAGCTGAACTACCTCCAGATCAATGCCAGTAAAACCAAGGAGCTGGTGGTAGACTTCCGCAGGCACAAACATCCTCCACTGCAACCACTGAATATCCAAGGTATGGACATTGAGGCTGTGGACAGCTACAGGTACCTTGGTGTTCATCTGAACAGCAAACTGGACTGGACTCATAACTCAGACGCCCTCTACAGGAAAGGGCAGAGCAGACTGTACCTGCTGCGGAGACTCAGGTCGTTTGGAGTGGAGGGCCCACTCCTGAAGACCTTCTATGACTCTGTGGTGGCCTCAGCCATCTTTTATGGTGTGGTCTGCTGGGGCGGCAGCTTCTCTGCTGGGGACAGGAAGAGACTGAACAGGCTGATCCGAAGGGCCAGCTCTGTTCTAGGATGCCCTCTGGACCCAGTGGAGGTGGTGAGTGACAGGAGAATGGTGGCTAAGCTGTCATCCCTGTTGGACAACATCTCCCACCCCATGCATGAGACTGTGACAGCACTGAGCAGCTCCTTCAGTGGGAGACTGCGGCACCCACAGTGTGGGACGGAGAGATTTCGCAGGTCTTTCCTCCCCACTGCTGTCAGACTCCACAACAAAGACTTTAACTGATCAAACACACACATCCACAAATATGCAATAACACAAATGTGCAATAATCTTTTCTGGCATCGTTGTATTTTTACTAAGTTGTATATAGCATTTGTATTCTATTTTTATCTTATTGTATATTTTATTCTATTTTATTCTACTGTATATAGTATTTTATTCTATTCTATTCTGTACAGCTGTGTACTGTATTTATTCTTATTTTATTTTATTCTAATTTTTGCTTCATAACTTTTGCACTGTCCACTTCCTGCTGTGACAAAACAAATTTCCCACGTGTGGGACTAATAAAGGTTATCTTATCTTATCTTATCTTATCTTATGTACAACTAGACCAAAGTGAGCTCAGGAGAGCTGCAGGAGAAGACTACAACTAGACCTGTATGGGAGCTGGATGATTTGCATAACAGTAGCAAACATACTACTAACCATGACTTATACTTGGAGCTAGAGAAAGGATTTTTTTTTCTTTTGAAAAGCAAATAAGCCAACTAGATTTTTTTGGACACTCACTGTTATCATTTGTTCATGTAAGAATGAGTGCTTTGCAAAAGTACACCTTGAAGACTTTACTTAATCTTTACGTAAAGCCAAGTGTATCATATTTGATATGCAACTCAGTGTTATTTTTATTTATTTATTTTTCCAAAAGAATTTAATAAATTGCATAAGATGCCAAATTTAAATTCATATTTATAAATTTATAATTGGGCAGCACGGTGGCACGGTGGTTAGCACTGTTGCCGCACAGCAAGAAGGTCCTGAGTTCAATTCCAACATCAGGCCGGGGTCTTTCTGTGTGGAGTTTGCATGTTCTCCCCGTGTTTGCGTGGGTTCTCTCCGGGTACTCCGGCTTCCTCCCACTGTCCAAAGACATGCAGCTTGTGGGGATAGGTTAATTGGATAACCCAAATTGCCACTAGGTGTAAGTGTGCGAGTGAATGTGAGTGCGAATGGTTGTCTGTCCCTGTATGTTAGCCCTGCGACAGACTGGCGACCTGTCCAGGGCGTACCCTGCCTCTCGCCCTATGATAGCTGGGATAGGCTCCAGCGCCCCCCGCGACCCTGAAAAGGATAAGCGGAAGCGAATGGATGGATGGATGGATGGACATTTATAATTACTTTCTTTTAAAATTGATCAAAAGGTTCAATAAACACTCCATTTTCAAATAAGGCAAATTTTCTGGCAGTTATTTCTTTATGAGGATAATTGATTATGCAACAAAAAAGGGTTTGACACAATTATTGTAACAATTTCAGCGTGCACATTCACAAACCTTTAGGTATATTCTCATTCAGACTGTTCTGCTGCCAAATTTTCAAGTGACAAGATGTTCACAAACTTTGAATTTCTGCATTACTATATTCAAAGGATGGAATTGCCATTAAACTACATGCATAAAGTCTATTGTGCAATGAACAGTCTCAGATACATGCTGGTTAGTGCTGAATAAAACATCTAATAAAACAAAAGCAATCTATTCACCTGTTTTCTGTTCAGTTTAGTTTAAGCTAGTTTGCAGAGTGAGTTTTCTAGTTTTAGTTAAATTCTTATCAGTTTCAGTGTTAGTTTTTGTCTTCAGGAACTAAAAGAAGAAGTCCACTTGCCCTTGATATATAAATAAAAAACTAAGGTGGCGTATTAGCAAAAACTGTGTACAGGCTGTGATCAGCTAACCTGTTGTAGCTGATGCGCTGTGGTTTACTGCTCTTTGTGGATTTGCGCAACTGAATGAAGAAATAAGCAGATGTTTCACAAGCTAGCTTGGCTGATTTCCATTCCCTACACTGATGGTATACTGTTTATGCCTCTTTATACTAGACAGTCTACAGGTAGTATAAATGTAAAATATATTGAATGAATTTAAGCATTGTGGGCTTAGAGTAACCCAACACTGACCGTGAACACCAAAGCCACTATGCACCAGTCCAACATAGTGCTTTACTGTAAACTGACCACAGTATGACAAGCTAAACTGTTTATCCTGCACAAAACTGGCAAGTATTTTCATGTAACTTCAGGATAAATATAAGGAGGAAAAAACTGTTAGCCTCTTAGCCTGCCCGTTTTCAGACTTTGTTAACACGACATTGACTCAAATCAAACTCTCTGCTCTCTAGTTCAATATGAATTCAGCAGTGTCAAGCCTGCTTCCAGTGACAGTAATCTGCTATGGCTACACGATGCCAGTCATGTACAGGATGGATGCAAAGTAGAAGAAACTGTATAAGCTGTTTGAGATGTAAGGGGTGATATTACTTTTACTTTGAAAGGTTTTAACTGATGTCTATTTTTAAATTTCAGTCGACAAGCACTGGTTGCCTTGCCTGCCCCGACAGAAAGCCACTTGTTCATGCACTGTAAAATTATCTATTTTCATCTGCAACTTTTCTTTTTGGAATTTGATCTGTGGTTTCAATGATTTAGACACCACTACTCGGTTTCTGAACCAGCTACTTTTGCTGATTGGAGCTGGTTTTCTATAGCTAAGTCATGCGCTGCATTTTTAACTTAAGTGTAGACACGTGATGACTCTTTCAAAGCTCCTCTATCTCAGCATCACTTTGATTTGAAGCTTAAGCAATTCCTTTAGAGCAAGATGGCATCACAGATTGTGTGTGTGTGTGTGTGTGTGTGCGCATGTGTGTGTGTGTGTGCTTGTTTTTTCTGTTTAGGGTAAGTAAGAGCTAAAAAAACAAAACAAAACAAACAAACAAACAAACAAACAAAAAAAACCAGAACAAAAAACCCCCAAAACAAAGCCAAATGAAGGAATCTGTATCCGGAATCATAAACACTATCACGTTGCTCTGGTGACATGATTCCCTCTGTTTACTAAAATCTTAAAGGACATCCATCTTTAGGTAAATGATGGCCACAAACTTGTTGATCGTAGTTGAACCCTGAGCATAATCTGAATGTAGCTTCAGTTGAAGAATACAATGGAAAGAGCATTTAACAAAACATCTCAAAAAATCTGCTCCAGTTTGAATGTTGGACTTATACATGTCACAACTCCTTGTGCTTTAAAGCTATTTGCTTAGTTTGATTTTTATCTCAAATCAGACAGGAGTGCTTTTTATGACGAAATAGAAAAAAAATCAGCAGGTCACAAAAATCATTATCCAACTAGACTTGAGGTCTTTCAATTTGGGCTAAACTGCTAGCTGGATTTGAATGACTACAGACTAATGAATCAGTTTGACTGGGGAGGCAAAAATCCATCTCCAACACAAATTATTCATACTTCCAGCTGATTAAGAAGCTTTTTTCATGATGAAGATAGAGGAATTTTATGCCTGTTGTGAAGAAGGTCCTGAGTTCAATTCCACCATCAGGCCAGGGTCCCTGTTTGTGTGGGTTCTCTCCAGGTACTCCAGCTTCCTCCCACAGTCTAAAGACATGCAGTTAGTGGGGTTAGGTTAATTGGTCATTCTAAATTGCCCATAGGTGTGAATGTGAGTGCAAATGGTTGTCTGTCTTTATGTGTTAGCCCTGCGACAGACTGGTGATCTATCCAGGATGTACTCTGCCTCTCGCCCTAAGACAGCTGGGCAGCCCGTGACCCTGAAAAGGATAAGCGGAAGAGAATGGTTGGATAGACACTTTAACATGCTATGCAGTTATGTTTTATCTGGTTTAAACTATCCTAGTGAGAACTAGTGGAATAAATGTCAAAAATGAAACTGATAATCAGGCACGTGCAGAGGGGGGGGGCTAGAGGTGCTTGAGCACCTGCCCCTTTCCTGATGGGTGCCCAAAGTGCCCTTTTCTTGAGGCAACTTTTTAAAAAATATATATATAATTTTTTTTTAAATGTGTGTGTGTGTGCGGAGTCCTGTCTGTGCCCCTCGACAATAATATTTAACTATTAATCACAATTTGCTAAATAAAAGGATCTGGCTTGCATCAGTCACATGATCACCATTAACCAATGATCGCCCTTGACGGCAGAACGCGCTGGTTACGAGCCGGGAACGAGCTCATAAAGAGCACGCGCATTTTTAGCGGTCCGGAGCTGTAGGAGAAACACAAATTACCTCAGGCACACAGACTGATGCGACAAAACCAGTAAGTAGGTGTACAGCGCACACTGTAGTGTATAGCACACAGCAGTATTAGCTTATTATGTACACGTTGGTAAGTTGTCTTGTGACAACTGACGAACTGAAACAAATGAGCGTGCTGTGTGTGTAACAGCGCGACAAACATTACCTGTCCTTTTATTAACTGCACAAGTAGTGCTGGTCGTAGCTGCTGGCTAACTGGGTAAGGCTGTCATGGGTCTGTAGCTCTGTCCACCGTTTTAGGGAACATATTTAGTTTTAAAGCAAGTTACAGGGCTTTTCCTGCCTTTCTGGAGGGCTTATATTTCACTAAAAACGATCTAATATGCATGTCCACATAATTATGGATTATTATAATTATAATATTTAAAAAACATACGCTGTATTTTAAAGAACATACATTAAGACACAGATTATAGTAGATTTATATTTTAAAATGCTGATTTTATAGCAATAAAATTTTGTATCTCTACAGTTAAAAAATGTAATAAGCTTTCTGCCTGCACAGAGTGGTTAGTGAAACAAATGGAATCATCATAAATACATTATTTCATATTTATTATTGTTTTTCCCTCATTGCTTTATTATTGTAGCTCTAGTAATAAATAATAATGGAAGGATTCTGGATCAGCACCATGATGCCTACATTATATACAGTATTCTGAAGGTCTAAAATGTCCCTGTGTGTGCGTGCATGTGTGTGTTTTATGTATATGGATTTTTTAAATTATTACTCATGATATAACATTGTCCAGACATGGCTGGTAAGGACATGAGGAGGAAACAGTAGGAGCTGTGTGAGGCTACTAAAGGCAGTGAATCCCTCAGCAGCTGGATTACAAAGAACACAGGTATCATTAACATGTACCAGTTGTTGGAGAGGTATTCCAGTATAAAAATAATAATAAGCACAACTGGAATGTTTTGCTTCTATAACATTTTTCTGTCATCATTTTATTATAGATTAAATGCAGCAGTTGTTAGGTGTGGATAATTAAATAATAGTTTATTGCAATAGCAAGTTGTGCCTTGTTCTCAGATAGACAGCAAGTGGAGAGTGATATGTGAAATGATGGGATGGAAAGAAGAAGAGAAGCAGCGTGATTCACAGGCAGAGCCTTGTTTATTTCTCACAGTTTTTTGTTGCTTTGTGGTTCCAAGCCCATTTTCTTATGTTCTTTGCATTTAGTTATTATCTCATAACACTTGTTTAATCAGCTACCATCTCTCCTATGAACATTTTAATGTCTACAGTCTCAGATCAGCACAGCCCTACCCTCCAGCACTATCAGCAGCAGGAGCAGCAACAACCCCTCAACAGCAACATTGTACCCATCAGGTAAAACATAGGCTACGTTTGCTTTGCCTTGTTGCCACCTCACAACAGTAATGTAGTATAATGCGATCCCTTATTAGATTCTTGATGAATGTGTGTTGTTGTTATTCAGCCTGGTTCAATGTGCCCCTTTTTAACTTTGAGCACCCGCCCCTTTAAACGTCTCTGCACGGCCCTGCTGATAATAAGGAATATATAATATTTTATTAAATGCTGTAACCATAACACACTTTTTCAGAGGAGTTTTGGACAAATCCACAGTACTGACTGATAGTGACAGACAACAACGTAGACAAGAACATCTTATTGTCTCTTCTGCAGAAACCTGATGAAGAATGTTGCACTAAAGTTAAATAATATGCAGTGGAGTTATTCATCTACAAGATAAGTGTGAGTTCATGTTTTATAATCTATAAATAAAGGTATGCACTTGGTACTTTGTTGCATTTTAGTATTCAACCCAGCAACGGTTTCTTTCATTCTGAATACATGCCATCCAAGATAAACAAAAAGCCTCCAAACATCCATCAATAAAAGAAAATGTCTTCTTACCAAAGAGTGACTTTCAGCAATAATTTGTAAATCTTCATCAGACTTCAAAGTTAGTCGGACTGCAATTTTTTGGGAAATTTTGGAGATTTATTTGGAGGGTGCCTGGACCCAGGAGACCCATGGAATGATCTTACAACCAAAAGTGTTCAGATTTTGAAGTGATTTCATTATCTTAAAAGTTTTTATCATATTTGATGGATTTTTTTTTTTTTTAAACCTTAAGCCTGTTTTTGTATGCTTCAGTTGGTTATGTTTGGTAGTAAGCATATATATTTAGCTTAAAAACAAGAATGTGAAAGTAATTTTCTTCTTCTTTTTCTTGGTTTTTTTTTATTTATTTTTTTTAGGAGTCCTGTGATCCTGAATGTACGTCACATGTTAAAGCTTCTTAATAATGCCTTTGCAACCTCAATTCAACTGAGTTTAGTTCAGCTCTGTTTTCATTAAAATACCAGTATTACTGAGAAGCAGACATATGTGGGACTGAGTTCTACACATGTAGTGTCAGGGGTCAGTGAACAGCTACAGAACACTTGCAATTACTCATTTTCTTCTGAGATCTCCTCCTCCCATTCCAAATAAATCATAGCAGCAACCATCATAACCACATCAGCACTGTCTGTGAAGCTGGATTTAAGAAATAAGTATATAAACTTCAAGTTTTTAGAATATCTTTAGTGCCATCTTGTGCCAGTACAGAACATGACGGGTAACTTGGTTGCTGCACAGTGTAAGTCTGCAACTTACACTAGTTTATATTACTAACCAGTGATAGAACACATAATTCAGTGGAAAACAAGGGCACTAAAACTAAAAAGGGTACTTTTTGTACTGCACCTTGTGGAATTTCATCCAGGCACCCCGAATACAGGAAAGTCTGGAACCAGCTCTATGTTAAAAAAGTCCCATCTCTGATCCTATGAGTATTACTCAGTGGGCAAAGAGAGCTTAGATGGAGCCGGGGGGAAAACTTGCCCAGCTCTAACTGCTTCTTAAGCAGGTGACCTTTACTCCACTCCACTCAGTACTCCACTCAGTCAAACCCATTACCAGCAGCTCCCCTCTAAATCTGTGTATTTGATAACTAACTGGATTAAATTTAGTGGTCTGGAAAAGTAGGGCGACTCATATGTTTGACATAGTCATCAGACAAATGGGTAGTGACTGTTTTATGGTTATTTTCTTTAGTTCATTTTTGTTTACTGTGATATTATTTCTCTCTGGAAACAGCATGGTAGTTCAGGTAAACAAGGGGCAGACAAAGAAGAACTGCTTTGCTTTTGATATGAAGATGAAATCTTTTTGTGTGAAATTCTTGGAAACTGTGTGTGATCCTGAGGACTGATATTTAAGTGTCACTTAGGATTCCTAGGAAGGAGGACTGCATTTTTTACCATCCCATTTTAAAAACATTCAAAAATGTTTCAAGTTTGAGTCTTTTCAGTCATGGAAATTAGCTTCTATACTGACCAGAGTGTACAAAGTTTATTTATTTTTTATTTAGATTAGAAATATATGGATA
The DNA here is from genome assembly GCF_036321145.2 of Pelmatolapia mariae. Classification (NCBI taxonomy): domain Eukaryota; kingdom Metazoa; phylum Chordata; class Actinopteri; order Cichliformes; family Cichlidae; genus Pelmatolapia; species Pelmatolapia mariae. The sequence goes on from NC_086236.1 coordinate 16,749,511, forward strand.
TAAAATTCCACACTTTTTACGACTTTGTCTCTCCCGATCCTACGGTGGCTGGGAAGTGCAAATCACATTTACAATATCAACAACAAAATAACATTTCCGAAAACAATTTTACATAAAAAAAACAAAACAAATAAAAAGCTTGACAACAAAATAACATTTCCGAAAACACTTTTACATAAAAAAAAAACAAATTAAAAAATGACAACAAAATAACATTTAAGAAAACAAATTAACAAGTCCGCAACAAATTAACAAGTGGCTCTTGACGGAAAGGGATTGTCTGAAATACCGGAAGTGACTCAACGATTAGGCTTACTCCTCCACTTTTCTTGTAGTACAGACAAGTGATTTGTAGTCAGCTAAGCGAGGGCTTTTCAGAGAAGTAGTGTTCAGTTACTGTTTGAAGAGATTTTACAAAAGAGTATGGGTGAGATAATGATGTTCAGATTTTTAAATGTCACGGGGATTTTCTTAAGAAAATATCCAGGCCTTAAAACCGTCATGGTCCACACTCCAGCCCAGCAGGTGGCGGTAAAGCGCCTTTAAATTAGCGGCAGAAGAAGAAGCAGCAGCTAAACTCGGGACGTCAACAAACGTCCTCACAGCGCTTCGTTACATTTATTACCCTGACGGTGCTCGCTGCACTACATAGATAAATGGAAAATGTTTTGTAGCGTTAGCTTCAGCCTCTTCACTCTTTTTTGTGCTTCCTGTGGACGGTCTCTGGAGCTTTTGCGGGACACAGACCAGGCTGAAGGATCAGACACCATACAGTACTGCATTCAATATTTCAACGAAGGTCACTCATATAGTGCAGCGAGCACCTGATGGAAAAGGACCTCCCTCTTCCTTCTCCTTTTCCCTCATTACAAAAGCACTGTAAGCACATGTTTTCTGAATATGTTTCCCTCTGGAAACAGCAGGACCATGCATAAATCTGATATTTGTGTGTAACTTCCAAACTGTATGTTATGCAGAAGTATAAAACATTATTTAACATCAGATCCTGAGTTGTTTATTTGTTAATCAAGATGTTGATCAGCTCTAAACATGCAGGGCTAGGACTTACAGCATGTAGAGAAGTACTTCTTTTCTTAATTTTTTTTTTTACTAAGTATCATTCCAGCCTGTAAATCTGAAATTTGTGTTAAAACTGACCTAACCTTTATCTAGTGACGTGCGGTCAGGAGAGGCAGGACAGGCTCTCCTGACCACACTGGGAACCTCTGCAGACCATGCGGTTACATTGTAACCTTGGTTCTCTGTGTGAGAGACTCTCTCTCCACTCCGTTACATGTTACATATTCCATATGTACGGGGTATGACCCCCTCTTGGTCATGGCGTGTAGATACTTCTTTAAGACACTCCGGCCAGCCTGGCCACACCCCACAGCTTACGTATAAAACAGCTGTGCAAACGTTACACCGGCAATGTTCCCTCTAATTTTTCATGTGTCTGAGTGAACACACAAACTCCCTGAGCGAACACTTGGACCACTGTGAGCAACAGCAGACGTGTGCACTGTGGTCTCGGCAGCATTGACTCCATCCAAATTACATGGTTTATTAAAATAATCATATTAGTTAGTTTTCTTCTTCTTAAGTTTAAGAAGAAGAAAACTAATTTTAAACCATGGATAACTAAGGGGCTAGTAAACACGTGCAAAAAGAAGAACAAACTATATAGCGATTATATAAAACTCAGAACAAAGACCGCTGAAATGAAATATAAAGTCGATAAAAATAGGCTAGTATTAATATTGAGCAAGGCCAAGAAAGAATACTATAACAAACTATTTCAAGAAAAGAAAAATAATATAAAGGGTATTTGGAATATTTTCAGAGAGATATTAGGCAATAAGAATGTTTCCTTAGATTTGCCTAAGTATTTTTATAAGGAAAATAAGATTATAAAGGACATGAATGAAGTGGTAAATGAATTCAATTCCTTTTTTGTAAATATTGGCCCTAATTTGGCGAATCTAATTAGAAAACATGATAAGTTAGAACAAAAGGATGACTGGAAAAGTGAAAGCAGAGTAGTTAAATCTATATTTTTAGCTGATATCACTGAAAAAGAAATTGCAGCAATTTTAAACAAGACTAAAAATAAGACATCTACTGATTGCGATGGTTTAGATATGGTTATAGTTAAAAAGACATTGGACTGTATAATTACTCCTCTTTGTTATATTTTCAATCTTTCATTCCATACTGGCGTATTTCCTGACAGAATGAAAGTGGCAAAAGTGATACATCTGTATAAAAAGGGAGATAAACATAGTTTTAATAACTATAGGCCAGTGTCACTTTTGTCACAGTTTTCTAAAGTACTTGAAAAACCTTTTGTGGAAAGACTTGATAGCTTTATTGAAAAACATCAATTACTAAGTGAAAATCAATATGGATTTCGGAAAAATAGATCAACGGCATTAGCACTGATGACTACTATTGACGATATTTCATGTGCAACAGACAATAATAAATATACAATAGGGGTATTTATTGACTTAAAAAAAGCTTTTGATACGCTGCAACATTCTATTTTGATTTCTAAGCTTAATACTTATGGGGTGAGAGGAATTGCATTAAACTGGTTAAGTAGTTATCTAGAAAATAGGTCCCAGTATGTGCATTATTTAGACAATTCCTTTGAAAGACTGAAAATTGAATGTGGGGTTCCTCAAGGTTCTGTTTTGGGACCAAAACTTTTTAATTTATACATAAATGATATTTGCGATGTGTCCAAAATGTTAAATTTCGTTTTGTTTGCAGATGATACAAATTTTTATTGTGCTGGGGATAAATTGAAAGAATTGGCTGAATTAATGGTTTCTGAAATGGAAAAACTAAAAAAATGGTTTGATGTAAACAAATTATCTTTGAACTTGACAAAAACGAAATTTATGATTTTTGGAAATCGGGTAAAAGAGGATGAAGTAATTCTGTCCATTGATGGAGTTCCAATTGAGAGAGTTAGTGAACTCCGTTTTTTGTGGGTAGTATTGGATGATAAATTAACATGGAAATCTCATATTGAAAATGTTAGAAAAAAGATGGTTACAAATATTTATATTCTGGGTAATGTCAGAAATATACTAGATTATAAGGCAATGCGTATTTTATATTTCTCACTAATTTCCCCCTATCTCAGTTATTGTGCTGATATCTTCAAGATAATCTCAAGAGTTGTACAAACATGCACCGTTTTAAAATGTTATATACTTAAAAGGATAAATCAATATGAAGAACATGAAAGTAATTTGGCTAAATGTGGAAGGAAAAATTTTCATTGCCATTTAGTGCTGTATATTGCTGATTATACTGATTTGTTGTTTAGTTTTGCATTGTTACATAAAGATACATGTTAGGGTTTTTTTTGGGGGGGGGGGGGGGGGGGGGTTATTGGCGCCCTCTTGTAAGAATAATTGGATTGCAGATAGGGGGCAGGTGCTAACAAGAATTTATTCTTGTTCCTGCTCCTTTTCACCCATGGGTGCAGTGTTATATTAATGGGAAGGAGGATCTGTATGTAGGAAAAGAAACACTGTTGAACCATGTGTGAAACAAATAAAGAAATGAAATTACAGCATTTACATTTACTACTTTTAAATAACTGCTTTAGCCCACTTACAATGAAAATTTAAAAAAAAAATCTTATTCATGACCTGTGTAGTATGTTAACACTATTGGAAGTAAAAATAACTTGAACTCCAATTTTGAAAACAAAACTTTCTTTCTTTCTTTTTTTTTTTCCTTTTTTTTTATAAAGCTCTGACTTGTTTTATGAGTATGAGTCTGTGGTCTGGGAGATAGTCCTGTAACTCTCTGCAAAATACAGTAAATAATGACCAATGTTGGGCAATTAATTATATAGTTACTTCTTCAAAAAAGTAACTGAGTTAACAAAGTTTTTTGCAGTTATTTACCTTAAAATGCAGCCAAGGCGTTTTTTTAAATAAACATTTCAAACTATTTACAGAACAATCAGGTGTTCTGCATCAAATTTGATGCCACACAAATTATTTTTGCCACTCCAAAAAATAATTTCTATCCACTATGAAATAAAGGAGAACAACAGCCTGATACCTGCAGGCCTGACAAAAGGAGATGTATCACTCCTGTATCACCTGCAACATTCAGTAGTCGCCTCATTGTTCTGACACAACAAAACTATTGACTACACTACACACTAATTACACAAGATTTGCGCTAAACGTCGCAAATCTCTCACATCTCAAAACACTGCCGTCACTCCTAAAACTCCCCCCTTCCTAAACTAAATGCCGTGTTGCCATATCATTTTTTGATTGGTCCACATGGTAAATTTTTCTACCAATAGGAAAGGCTGGGGGAGTTGTGAGGGGGGCTGTTTTTGCTCACAGTGCTTTCCAGCGTTTTCCTTATAAAACGCCGTTTTTACTGTTTCTTTCCGCAGTAAATATAAACAACGATAGGAAAAAAACAAACATTGCATATATTTTTTTTATCATAACTATGGTTTTACGTGGCCTATCAACACAATTTAAAAACTGGTATAAAGTCCACACTTTTTCCGTCAATTGTTCCGTCTGTCCTGCTCACATCTCAAATGGTTGTACACGTTGTCATTAACGTGGCTTCACTCCACATCAGCCACGCCGCTTTGCTAGCTAAAACACCGGTGTCGGTACATAAGGACGCTGTCATAGCCTGTCGACGTTGATTAGCTGCGTATATACGAATGTGAATCGCATTATTGGCTGGACTAGACTCAACAGGATAATGTAGTAGTAGCAGCACCTTTGAAGATGATGATATTTTAACATGTTCTCCTAAAAGACGTGGAAAACGTCATTCTGATCACAAAAACAAAGCAAACAAACTGTATTTATTTATTCAGTTATATTGTGCTAAAACGAAAACACTACATTATTTGATGCCACAGTGTGCATGGTAAGAATGTAAATAAAATTTTTAAAAATACAAGTATAAGCACAGTAAATTATTGAAAGTTAGACTTCATGCCTGGTTGTTGACTGTGTGTGAACATGTCCAAACCCATGCTGGATTTCAGCAGATGGAGCCATATGCAAATTACAATGCACAAGAAATCAAAATATCAGGTTTCATGGTTCTGCATCTGTTTTTTCCTGAGAAAATCTATTTTGTTGTCCAACCCATTCCTCTCAGCCACAGCCTATAATAGCGGTTCTACATTTTTTGGGGTGGGGTTTCAAACTTTTGTAAGACTGTGTGAATATAAGATTGTGCACATATCACATTTGGCAATTCCAAGGTGCTTCTCTTGCAAGGAAGAATCAGTTGCTTGCCACCGTGCACAGGTAATAATCTCTGTTCTTTCAAGAAAAACTTTTAACTTAGAGTTTTATGTTTCTGAATTTATTTTTTTTCCTTGTACCAGAATCTGTCTGAAGACTTTGTCATCATCATCATGGATAAATCTGAAACTTGTCTCGTCAACTTGCGTTACCCAGATGGCAGCGAGGGAAGCCCCTCCAACCCTGCCAAGTTCAAAAATCAGGACTTCACTCAGATAAAAGCTGACTGCCTCCGGAAAGGAGAACTGTTTGTGGACAATGAGTTCCCACCAAACAGTAATTCTTTGGGTGACGTGCCTGATATGAGTCCCTCAGAGGAGAGTGAAGTGAAATGGCTTCGACCAACAGTTAAATAATTTTAATTATATTTATTTTTCTTTCACTTCAAAATATAATGGAACATTTCTGTACTGTAGGGAAAACAGGTTCTTTGTACATGATTGTCAACATATTTTTCTCCACTGTCTTTTCAAGGATTTATTGAGAGAAAAAGGAAGGAAGGATAAGCCTGCTTTCAGTAAAGATGGTATGTCACGATTTGACTTTGGACAAGGCAAAGTGGGTAAGCAAAACTTTCTTGCTTATAGCTAATGACAATGACAACTATGTTCCACAGCTTGAGAAAACTATTAGTTTCCTTCTTTTATCAGGTGACTGCTGGTTTTTGTCTTCAATATCTGCACTGACCTTCCAAGAAAATCTGATGGCACAAGTTGTGCCAATGGACCAGTCCTTTGAGAACTATGCAGGAATATTTCACTTCAGGGTAACAAAGGATTAATAAATGTGTCTAAAGAATACTTTTACAAAACAGAAACACAACACATTGTGGTTAATTATTCCAGAGGTGGTGAGTAACGAAGTACAAATACTTTGTTACTGTACTTAAGTAGAATTTTCAGGTATCTGTACTTTACTTGAGTATTTATTTTTCTGACAACTTTTTACTTTTACTCCCTACATTTTAAACAAATATCTATACTTTCTACTCCATACATTTTCCAAACAGCCTCGCTACTTTTCTTTTAACATAATCGAGGTGAGTTCTTGTTTCACGTCACTGCGAGCCTTCAAACATCAAACTGATTTGAGCTTAAACAGTAACACATGAAAGATAATCCCTTTCCCCAGTACAAGGGGCACAGTGTTTTTTCATGCTGTGAAACCTGCTGAAAAACAAGCTGAGGCAGACTTGCTGTGTTATTCAAAGGTTGCTTGAAAAAACTTTGCACGTCAGTGCAGGATAAACAGGTTAGTTTGCTTTACTGTCATGGATGGATGATGATCAAATCACCACAGCCTGAACTATCACTGAATGGAGCTCTTAATAGAAATTATTGTGAGTTGTGATTCTTTTCTCCACTCTGAGCCATTCTCCACTCGGCCCCACATGCTGAATCTCACTTTAACCTCTTGCCTACTTATTTTCTGTTTAGAGGCAAAGTCACGCCTACAATCTAGGCAACAGAAAATGGAGGTGTTTTTATTTTCCTTCTGTTTCTCTGCTGGTGTTCAGCTTATCCTAGAAATGTCCTCCAAAGAGCTACATTTTACTTTCTTACTTTGAGTACATTTCAGAGCCTGTACTTTATTACTTTCAAAAATAAAGTGAAGAAGTGGAATCAGTACACCAACCGTTACTGGAGTATTTTTCAACACTAGTATCTGTACTTCTAGTACAGAAATCTAATCTAAATCAAAGTACAGAATCTCTGTACTTTTGCCACCTCTGATTGATTCTTAGCTGTCCTCTCTGTTTCAGTTCTGGAGGTTTGGAAAGTGGGTAGATGTTGTCATTGATGACAATCTGCCAACGATCAAAAAGCGGTTACTGTCTGTGTCCTCAAAATGTGGAAATGAGTTCTGGGCTCCTCTGCTGGAGAAGGCATATGCCAAGTAAATAACCATCTCTCACACTTTCATGTAAATCAGTTTAGAAGGTCACATTTGTGATGTGAATGTCATTGATTAAAAAGTGTTTCTCCTTCTGGGTGCCTCCTTCAGACTTTGTGGCTCGTATGCAGACATGCATGCTGGGTTTCCATCAGAGGCCTGCAAAGATTTCACTGGAGGTGTGAACCAGACTTACAAACTGAAGGAGATGAACTCAGCTGGCCATGGTGATCTTTGGCTCACATTAAACAGAGCAACTCAGTGCCAATCACTGATTTGTTGTTGGACTTCCCACAAAGAGGTAAAAAAATAAACAAACAAAAACCCCCAACAAGAATCAAAAACAATAGATTAAAAAAAAACTTGTTCTGTCTTTTTCAGGGTGCTAACGTCTCTGACACTGGATTGGTGAATAGGCATGCCTATTCCATTACAGGTGTCACTGAGGTAAACCATGGAGCTAGAAATTTGCATTCAGCATAGGGAAAGAGTGAAAACAAGAGCCAAGAAAACTTAATTGCAAAAATTGTGATAGTATCAATGAATGTGATAATGTGATACCATTACTGAAGCATTTCCAATACCTGATGTCTTCACTTCATTATTTCATCTGAAGGTGGAATTAAACGACTCCAAAGTACGACTGGTGCAAGTTATGAACCCATGGGGCAAACGGGAGTGGAATGGAAAATGGAGCGACAAGTACTTGACTTAATCAAAAAACATACAACGTCCATATACCGCTGACAGTGACACAATTTGTACTAGCGTTGCACCTCCACAACTGACAACTGACATCCACAGAGAACAATAGTGGTGGATGATCAGAGGATGCTTTCTATTATTAAGAATAACAACTTAAGAACTTCCAGCCAAATGAAAAAAACGACAAACATTGTCACATATTAAAGAAGGGTGTTCAGCACAGTGGAAAACATTTATCAACCTCAAGAAAGAAATGCTGCACTAGACTAAAAGCTAAACATCTAAAGATACCTACAGTCAAAATGTTACTGAGCCATAATATATTTGCAATATATATTTTTTGTATATTAAATATATCTGTTTTGCTGCAATAAAGTCTGTCATTAACTTATTCATTTCGTGTTCTCAGGTCAGATTTGTGGGACAAAGTAAGTCCAGAAGTTAAAAAAAAGTGTTTCGACCGTGACGACGGAGAGTTCTGGTAAATTCTACATTTTGCACACTGATTACACTCAATAGTTTAAAAAAGCTTTTTAAAAACTCAAAAACAAACAAAACATCATATAATCGTTTTGATGCAATACCCAAGAGTTTACATCTTATTGCTTGATATTTTATGTTTATTTTCTTTTTTATCTCTATCTGCTCATCCGTCTGTCAGGATGCAAATGGAGGACTTCTGTTCCTATTTTGCTTACGTATCCATCTGCTGTGAGACCCCTAACTTTCTTGATGGAGACTTAAAATGTCAGTGGAATTGCATGATTTACGATGGCAGCTGGGTAGCAGGGAAATCTGCAGGTGGCGATGTGAATCACTGTAAGACAAGTTCATTCCTTTCTAAACTTTAACTATCACTAAAAGAATAATATATTTATTACATGTTTCTTTTATCTGTGCAAATTTTAGAAATAAATTTCTAAAATGTAACTAACAAGATTAATGTTTCCTCACTCTCTGTAGCCACCTTTGCAACAAACCCTCAGTATCGCATCCGGGTGACTGTTATAGACAAGGCGGAGCCAGAAGACAAAAACATCGTGCTCTCCCTGATGGAGAAACCTCAGCAGGGAAATCGCAAAGAGATACGCCTCGACCGATGTGGACTTACCATCTATAAGGTATTCATTCTAAATGTGCTTCCTTTGATTTAAAGAATTGTTAAATATTTCAACTGAATACTGAAGGACAAGAAACTACATTATTAAAACAATTGTATCATCCTGTTATTAAGACACGAGTACTTTCCTAATTGAGCAGCTGAGTTAGTAAGACAATAATAACATTAATAATTTTAAAAAATGGTCTTCGCTGATTTCACATTCATTATTTAAAGTTACTATGGAAATTGGTTCCTGCGAAACAGTTTAATGAAGTTATTCTTACCATTTTCCAATTAACAGATTCCACCAGGGGTAAGTACAAACAATAACAAATATATGAAACTTGACTGTGTACCAAAAGTAAATTCAGCATTTTAATAACTTTAATAACAATGTACACTGAGACTCCACCATAGATATTCCTTCATATTTCTCCCAGACCCCACAAGGACACCTGCAACAGGATTTCTTTCAGAGGAACAGGCCTGTGAAGGCAGAAAAGACTTACAGCTCTGAGCGAGAGCACATTGAACTCCACAGTCTGGAACCTGGAGAGTATGTGATCATCCCATCCACCTATAAACCCAACATCACTGCAGATTTCTCTCTCGCTGTCTACACCAAGACTGACAAATAAGATCATGTAAAGAATCCTTCACATAGTGAAGGATTAATATGATTAATTCAGGATAATAAAACACATGAATTATTTATTTAACAAATGACACCATAGGGTAATTTCCTGTTTGTTAGCCAGACATGAGCTGTGTTATCTCTGCTGGTGGTGAAATACGGTTGGTGGGGTTAAAAATGGTCACATGACTCATACTGTCAGGGTTGTCTCAAACAGTGGTCCCCAACCCCCGGGCCACGGACTGGTACCAGTCTGTGAGTCGTTTGGTACCGGGCCGCGAGAGTTGAGGCTTGGGTGTGAAATTTATGGTTTTCAGGGGTTTTATTGGTTTTTATAGTCATTTTTCTAAATTGTTTTTATCGTTAACTAGGTTTCCCTGGGTCTTTTCCTGTGTGTTATGAATAAATCTCTTTTTTTTACTGGTTTTATTTTGTTGTATTTATCCGCGACACCTTTAAGGCCAGTCCGTTAAAATATTGTCGGACATAAACCGGTCCTTGGTGCAAAAAAAAGGTCGGGGACTGCTGGTCTAGAATACTCCCAATATAATTTTTGGCTGTGCATTTCTATTTATTTCACAGCCTGCATAAGCAAAATGCAGCCATGTAGTGCATTTTTGCACAGATAACATAGATGCTGATAAATAACATGACTTTATCCATACCTAAAAGAAATAATAGGCTAAATGATTAAAATGTACAATGCTAATGCTACTGATAGTTGGCCAGGTTCATCAATTTCTATAAAACAGAATAATAATTATTTAAAAGAATAAGTTCTGTGGACACTGGGAGTTAGTTTGAAGAAGTGATGTGGTGATGCAGTGGATAAGGTTCCTGGTTTAATCTCCTGATCGTCTGTGTGGACTTTGAATGTTCTCCCCTTCTGAGGACTCGGGCTTCTTCCCACAATCCAAAGACACGCATCTTCACTGGTGACTCTAAATTGGGGTTCAGAAAAAATAAGAAAATAAAACAGGATGATTTTTCAGCTCTGACTCAGTCTGTTCTCGTTTTTTTCTTCTTCTAAATAATAGAAATTACAATAGGAAAAACTCAATAGAGAATATTATTTGCAACATTAAGAAATCCTCACTATAAACCGTTACACACACTGTGCTGCCATAAGGAAAATATTTATAAGGTTAAAAGAAAAAGTATAGAATTACACACTGCACCAACAGTATTGACTTGATATAAATAAAGCTTGTGTAGTTTATTAGTTTAGCTTAGTATGTAACCCCAGATAATGTTATGGCTTGAGGGCCAATTAGCAGCAGTCTATAAAGGGCTGCCAGTTAACATCAGAGGCTGCTGCTGGAACCTTGCGCCACCACTGGGCTATGTTGTTTTATTTTGTCAGCCTCTCTCGGTTTATGTTACCGCTATTCATCTGCAGCACGTTTTAAAGCTCAGTTTTTAAAACCTTACACTGTAACTACAGCCCAGCCCATGGAGCGGCATATTAATGACTAACCTCATATTGTAGATGGATTATCTCAGTTGTTCTCCTAACTGAAGTTTGGTCCGTTTACAGCATCCTGCCATGAGATTGTATTTGTCCCTAACCATCAGGAACCCTCACATTAACTTTTATCGAGTGGAAAAAGAGTCAGAACATGGTATATTATATTTAGATGGAAACTAGCGAGCTAATGCCCTCCTAACTTCTAATCCTGTTAAACTTCATAAATTCTGTTTTCATGGATGTCTGGATGTTAAACTTAATTGTTACACCTAGTAGAGCAGCCACACTGATCATTTTGTTAAAGATGAAAGAAATTTAACTCTCTGTGATGCTGCAGTGTTTCACTTTGGGACCAGAAGCAGAGTTTGGACCCGGAAACGGTTAATGATGTCAGACTTAAAGACCGGATACTTGTGGGAAAACACAGTCACTCATGGGGACAAAATTCCCATCCCCACAAGTTTGAAGGCATTTTTGAGAGTCAAAATGTGGTTTTATTGTCAGGGTTACAATTTGGTTATAGTTAGGTTTAGGCCGAAGGTTAGGATTAGACATTGTTCAGTGTTGATCATTGGTTTTCTGAACACAAAGTGAGAATAAATTTGTCAAGAATTGACTTGATCAGTTCAAGTGTCTCACAGTTTCGAACTTTGTTCAGGTGTCTCAATGAGATCCATCTGAAGACATGCTGAGCTGGTCCTCGTAAGTACTTATTTTGAAATACAGTCAGGTTGAGTTGTGCAAAGGTGAGTTTATGATATAAACTCACCTTTGCACAACAAGGACAGATTTTTAAAGTACTCACTGTGCAGCACATGGAATTTACATTTAGATCAATCATTTGAAATCCTGCTGGAATTTGTTTGTATATTTGTGTTTGATCCCAAAAAGCTTTGCATATTTTATTCAATGTCATAAAACCTACTTACAGTTTAATCCAATGCTACTTATCAATTTGTAAGAACTGTAAAATTGAAAATAAAGTTTGTTGTACACGGAGCAGTTAATTGGAAATGTATTTCCCACCCTCATTCCTCCATGTTTTTTTTTTTAGTTACTCTCTGAACACCTGGATTATGCACTTGTTCTTGGGAGCGACCTCAACTTCAGAGTAAATGAAGAAATGCATAGGCTGAATACAGCAGGAACTCAGCGCAATTGACAGTCCACAAATAATCAAAACAGTATAATAATCAAATAGTACATGAGCGACTTTGGACTTTGCGACAAATGGCGCTCCCTTCACCCCAACCGTAAGGAAAATACTTCCTTCTCACATGTCCATCACTCCTAGTCTCGGCTGGATTATTTCTTAGATTAGAGAAGATAACCCCCCTTTTAAAAAATTCTCCCTTTTGGTTTCTTTTATCATGTCCTTGATGTTACTCCCCTGATATTTACTACATTCAGTTTTGTCTCACAACTGTTCATTATTTACTATTTTTGTAATGATACAAAAATGTAGTATAAAATATGTAACTCAATCAACTAATGCTTTAAAAAATACATATAAAATTTGATTAAAATAAAGGTGAGCACAGTAGATAACATGGTTAGATGACTTTTTGTCATTTCTATCAGAAAACATCCACTTCCCCGTTGCGTGAAGAGAAATGTTTGGCCACGTCTGACTGACACCTAAAAGATGACTGACTTGCACAGAAGCCTTTGTCAAAGCAAAGTTTGAGTGCAGCCATGAGTGCAGTGCAGATGTGGAATCTGTTGAATTTATACCTGCAGGCAAAAGACATGTGCAAGCTTGTAAAGTTAGACGAAAACATTTTCAGTTCTTTTAAGAACAAAAGAGGTCAGCTAAACAGAACAAAACTCAAAGAGAACATAAGATAATTAAGAGACATGTACTAACAGCTCAAAGAAACCCAAATGAACAAAAACAGACCCATGATGTCTGTAAACACTGATCATTTAACTAACCACATATGATAAAAAAAAAAACATAGCTCTAAGCTATTTTTGCTGAAATTTAAAATGAAATATTAAATGTGGAAAAAGACTTTTAGGATATGATCCACCTAAAGCACTGAAAAACTAGAACAAAAAAATCACCCAACAGAAAGTCTAAGAATGCTGAATATAATAATGAGCTAAATGTGCTTGTTCTAAACGTACCTTTATACTTAGTAAAGTAGAGCGTGTTATGAGAAATCAAAGGTTACATTCGGTCATTCATTTGTTTCTATATATTTATATTCAATATGTATGAAAAGAAAAGCAAACAGAAACAAAAATGCACTCCAGCAGCATAGCAGTCACTACAGTGGACAGCCAGTCAAAGGCTGTTTTCTTGTATTTGTGTCGGTGTTGATGGTGTACTTGCACATAAACCATAAGTCAAAACATATGTTGTACTCCTAAGTGGACATTTAAAAAACTCTTTGAAAACTTCTTAAAAAAAAAAAAAATCCTTATTGAGGTTGTCATAATTCATGCATGAAAGGGTTAAGTTGTGTGATGGCTCCAAATGTCTCCATTAATAAATAAGAAGTTAGAAGCAGCAAAGTAAAGTTAGTAGATACTTTTGGCACCATATAATACTTAAATATAATAATAACTGCTTGCTATTATTGCAGTAATTACTGTTAAAATACCTGCTGTGAAAAAGCTCTACTGACAGTCCTACTGACATGGAAGTGCACAGAGAAGACATGATATGGCCTGGAGGAAACTGTTGCACTGTCTGGACTTGCTGGCAGAGGATCGTTCCTGCAGCAAGTTTTCACACCGTCTGGATCCATGCTTCAGGGTTTATGTGATAACACCTTTGTCTGGAGTCATACAGCAGGGAAAACATTTAGATCACCTGTATGTTTAAGAAAAAAAAAAAGTTAAAAAAAAAAAAAAAAAGGATTTCTGGTGACAACCCCTTTCTGTAGCTTAACCAGGCCCCAGCAAACAAAATGGGAGACAAAGAATGTGCCTGTGTGGGACACATTACTAAAGCTGAATTACATTCAACATGTGAAAGACAACTTGATTTGAAGGTGACCTTCTGAACTCCCTCGCTAAGTAACTATAATTAGCATGTATAATAACACATATACAGCTTTAAATAAATGTAAGTGTCATTAAAGTTATTTCAGTGTTTGGGTTTCAGTGAGGAAGCTCCCATATTGACGCACATATTTCCTGTAAAACTCATAAAAACACCAAATAGGCACCAGCTCATTTGTAGATATTACCATTGATGTGTCCACCCCCTATTTAATGATGTCTGACTAATATTATGAATAGTAATTTGTTCTTCTTATTGATGGGAATGCACATGCAGTTCTCTTTCCTGGAGTTAGTCAACATGTGGAAAAATACCTCAAACCCAAACTTGTCCAAACGATTCACTATCATTATCATGACACAAACATCTTATGTACTTTGATTCTATTTCATAATATTTGTAACTCATGACCTATAATTTAGAAGTGATTTGAGTGAGGTTTCAAATTGCAGTGTTTAAAAGACATGATAAACACAGCCAGCGTTTACTATGATTTACTGATATATCAAAGCTGAAGATAAATTAACAATCGACTTTTTTATACCGTTAAATAAAGCTATACACATTCAAGCCATTTATTGCAGAGGGGGAAATATTATGGAAATGGTAGTAATTTTTAAAAAACGTATTCCCTTTTCACTCCTCAATGTTGTCAGCGTGTGCTAACTTCTACTTGAAGAAGAAACAGGATTTGTAGAAATGTATTAGGTTTGATGTGAGGCAGTGTAAATCTCAGGTGTTATGACAGGTCAATCTTTCCCCCAGAAAACTGTTTTTTGGTTTTGTTTTGTTTTTTTGTTGTTGTTCAAGCTTAGCATCTCAATAATCTGTCATATGGCTTTCCTACAATTTCAGGGGTGGGTGGGACTCCAGACTTATGTAAGGGTGTGTGATTATAAGAAAGAGGCTGTGAGCTGAACATACCATATTTGCCAATTCAAAGATCCTTCTCTTGCGAGGAAGCAGCTGTCTGTTGCTGCCGTGCACAGGTAAAAACCTCTGGTCATCTCTACACAAGCTCCTGCATGCAAAGTTTGAGTTTAAAAGTCCTTTAGTTAATTTTTTTCTTGCATCAGAGTCTGTCTGAAGCTTTTGCTCATCATGGCTGAAACTGGAACTTGCACGTCTGTCATTAACTTGCGTTACCAAGATGGCAGCGAGGGAAGCCCCTCCAACCCTGCCAAGTTTAAAAATCAAGATTTTGCTCAGATATAAGCTGACTGCCTCCGTAGCGGGCGACTGTTTGTGGACAACACCTTCCCACCTAACAGTGGTTCTTTGGGTGACCTGCCTGATCTGAGCACCTCGCAGGAGAACGACGCGGAATGGCTTCGACCAGCAGTAAAATACTTTTTATCAAATACTTTGAAGTACTTATTGTCAAATCATCATATAGTATTATATACTATTTTTTTCTTACTGAAGTAAATGTATTTATCTTTTTTGTGTATGTGTGTAATACAGTACAGGTTTTCTCTGGCCAATTTGAAGTGTTAAGTGTTAAACAAATGATTCTTCTTCACTGTCTCCTCTAGGATATTTTGAAATTACAAAAAATCAATGATGAGCCCGCTTTCTGTATTGATGGAGCCTCACGATTTGACTTCGGGCAAGGCACTGTGGGTACGCGAAAATGTCTTGGTTATAGCTAAAGATGACAAAATTCAGATGTGGCACATCTTGATAAAACTATTACTTGTCTTCTTTTAACAGGTAACTGCTGGTTTCTTTCTGCAATATCAGCACTGACGTTTCAAAAAAAACTGTTGGCGCAAGTTGTGCCTTTGGACCAGTCCTTCAAGAATTACGCAGGAATATTTCACTTCAGGGTAAAGAATTAATAACTAACAAGCCGGGGAATATATTGCTTTTACAGTGGAGCTACATTATAAAATACAATAGTCTTATTATCTTGCATCTGTTTCAGTTCTGGAGGTTTGGAAAGTGGGTAGATGTTATCATTGATGATTATCTGCCAACAATCAACAAGCAGTTGTTGTTAGCAAATAGCAAATGTGGAAATGAGTTCTGGGTTCCTCTGCTGGAGAAGGCATATGCCAAGTGCGTAACCATTACTCACACACACACACAAAAACACATTTCAAATAAATAGAGGGTTACAGTTGTGGCACAAACACCAGATACATTTTTCTTTTTTGTTTCCTTCAGAATTTGTGGTTCATATGCAGACATGCACTGGGGGTCACCATCAGAATCCTTCAAAGATTTCACTGGAGGGGTGACCATGACTTACAAACTCAGGGAGGCCCACTCAGCAGGCCATGATGCAGAGCTGTGGCTCACGCTCAAGAGAGCTATTCAGTGTAAATCACTGATTTGCTCTGGGACTTTCCCAAAAGAGGTAAGAACAACTTTCCTGGAGGAACTTTTAGTCTTTATTTGATCTTTTTGAACTTGTTCGCCTGCCTTTTCCAGGATGCTTTGGCCAACACTATTTCTCACACTGGACTGGTGGATGCACACATCTATTCTGTCACAGCTGTCACTGAGGTAACTTGCAAAAGAGATGAAAGGAGGACTTAATTGCAGCAAATGTTTTCTGACTTCAGTGAATAATTTCATCTGAAGGTGGAGTTATACAGCTCCAAAGTAAGGCTGGTGCGACTCATGAACCCCTGGGGCAAACAGGAGTGGAATGGAAAGTGGAGCGACAAGTACTCACACATTTGTGTGCATTTTACAGAAATAAAAAACTGATTAACCTTGCACAATTATATATTACTTTTAAGAAAAGAGGAAAAACAAATCTGTTTTAAAGCGCTGAATTCATTTGCTTTTGTTGTTCATGTCAGATTTGTGGTACAAAGTGAGGACAGAAGATTGGGAAAAGCGTTTCAACCGCGAGGACGGAGAGTTATGGTGTGTTAGCTAATAAAAGTACCACAGGAAGAGTTATTGTAACACAGTCATGTTTAAAGTGTTTCTTACCAACACGCACTGCTACATCAGAATGTGATTACAGGCATATGAACCCCATAAAACATTTGTAAAGCTTGTCTTTCAAAACCTGTGCTGCTTACATTCTTTGTTTGTTGGCTTGCATTTGCTTATTGCTAGGTTTCTTGGCGTGTTAACACCACACACTGTATATAAAAGAGGGAAATAGCCAAAGTGACATGACCTATTTGTTTTCTATAGTTTTAATTAAAAGCACAGTTTTTGTATTTTGGCCTTTGTAGCTTGTTCTTCTTCTTCTTTTTAGCAATTTTTGAGCCATCAGCTGACAGTGGCTGACTTGATGGTGGAGATTCATCCATAGACTGCATGGGTGCATGGCACACACAACGATATATGATATTAGTATGTGTGTGTATAGATGCATGTATAACATATTTATTTTGGGGGTTTTTCTATGTGATTTTTATACAAAGTCATGAGAACACGTTTTAGAAAACGTGGAAATAACATTATTACAGTTGATATTTTTAAGTAATATGCAAATAAAATGACAGAATTTAAAAAACAAAACAAAACAAAAGTACGGCAGGCAGACTACTACCATTCCTACTGCTGTAGCGTCAATTCATATATGCAGCAAATTTGATCTCATTGATGTTTAACATTCCTCTGGCCTTTTTGTTTTTATCTCTCTTATCTTACTCATCTGTGTCTCTCAGGATGCAATTGGAGGACTTCTGTTACTATTTCAGCCATGTATGCATCTGCTGTGAGAACCCTAACTTCATAGACGGTGACCTTAAATGTCAGTGGAAATGCATGATTTACGATGGCAGCTGGGTAGCAGGGAGATCTGCAGGTGGCGGCGTGAACAACTGTGAGGCCAGTTCATTCTTTTCCCTTAAACTATCACTGCGCAAATACTATGTTGTTGTTTTTTTTATATATATGTGTCTTTGCTAACACAAGAACCACCACACCATCTGAAGAAGCCACTTGGATGAGTGATGAAACATTTTTCCCACTGAAAACACTACATCCAGATGAACAGATTCAACTTCTTGGGATTTCCTTACCTGGATCATTAAGACATGCATTAAGACACCACACACTATCTAAAAATGTAATTTGCATTTTTGTTTCCCTTTCTCTGTAGCCACCTTTGCAACAAACCCTCAGTATCGCATCCAGGTGAGTGTTATAGACAAGGAAGAGCCAGAAGACAAAAACATCTTACTCTCCCTGATGCAAAAACCTCAGCAGGGGCAACGCAGACAGAGACGATTCTACCCCGTTGGACTTACCATCTATAAGGTATGCATTGTGAATGAAATATAAAATAACAGCAAATTGTTACAAAATGCTTAATAATTTTAATAATAATAAACACTCTTAGCTACTGGTGTTTTGGCTCTAAAAAATATGTTCATGTCCACTTGTCCACTCTGTAATAAAAAGTCTGGAATATCTTCAGTTAACTTTCAGGTCAACTGTGTTAGAGGAATAAAAACGTTTCCTTGTCATTGGTATAGACATGCCCTTTTGAGTGATTTGAAAACTGTTTGACATCCTTTTTTCCCATTTTCACATTCAACAGATTCCACCAGGGGTAAGCAAACAAATAGCAAACTCCAACAAAAGGAAAATTCCACATTTAAATAACTTGAACAAGACAAACCGATGGTCAGGAAACAATTTCATTGCACTTAACAACTTTCATATTGCTCCCAGACCCTGCAAGGACACCTAGGGTCCTCTTTTTTTGATGGTAACAACCCCCTGAAGACACCCAATTTTTACAGCTTCAATAGCGATCTGACCGAACTACACAGTCTGGAACCTGGAGAGTATGTGATCATCCCGTCCACCATGAAACCCAACATGACTGCCGATTTCGCTCTTACTGTTTACACCAAGGCTGATGTTGAGATCAGGTAAAGACCCATGAGAGACTTTATTCCCAAAGCTTATTTGAATACATGCTTTCCTAGCAGCATTTTAAAAAGTGTTGCAAGACACATAAGTCTCACCTTTTTACACACTTTCTGCTGTAACCAGCTCCCACAGTGGAGGTGATGAAGAGGAGGAATTGATTCTTCCTCAGGTATAAAATAAGAGGTTGCTGTACATACTGTAACGTACTTAATACACTTCAAGTTTTCATCTAATATGTTTTGTTTTCTTTAAGATTCGAGACAAGCCCAAAGAGGAGACCACAGAAAAGGACGCCAACCTTATTTCCTTGTTCAACCTGTATGCAAATCAGGTCAGGTGTATATTTTTTAATGATTGCTCCTCATATTTTACTCCTTTGCTGTTTGTCCGTTTCATTTTTTTAATCTGCACTGAACAGTTTTAGTTGTTTCTGTGTTCTAGAATGGTGAGCTGCTGGCTGGACAACTCCAGAAACTCCTGAATGACAGGTTCCCTCATGGTAAGATGATCATTTGTGCTTTCAGAATATTTAAAATGCTACCTCATTTTGTAACAAACCAGACTAAAAAGGTTTTGTCTACCATCCATAGGAACCTTGTATGGCTTTGGTTTGGATACCTGCAGGAGTATGATTGCCTTGGTGGACGTATCCTCAAATACTGAAGTATATTCCTGCTCTTCTTTTGTTCTACCACACCCAAACTGACCAAAGCTGACTTTCAGTAACAATCTGATTAGGAATAGCACAGTTTCGTCTGTGATTTCCTTAATGTACGCAGCTTGACCAAAGGATGACAATGTCTTTTACTGAATTTTTGATTCTTTGGAACAAGATTCAAGAATACAAGGTAAAACAGCAAATGCAGGACATATTTCAAATAATTTCTCTAACTTTTAGAGCTGTATTTCCCTCAGACACTGATATTTTTTTAAGTTAAAAAAATAAATGTTATTTTGATAGTGCTCCTTACTCCTAAATGTCAGGTAATCTTTTTTTTCTGCAGAAACTCTTCCATCAATCTGATCTTAATCAAAGTGGATCCTTGACTGACCTCGAGCTCCAGAAAGCAGTTGAGGCTGCAGGTAACTCTAGCTGTTTTTGTGTTTTAACTTTAAGCTTAGTTCAGAATTGTGTTCATGTTATAACTGCAGTACTCGTCATCGCTTTCTCCTCATGTCATTACCAGGTCTGAATGTGAATGACAGAACGGTGAGGCTGATGATGTTTCGGTATTCACGCTTCTCCGTCACCACGTTGGAGGATTTCATCACTCTCATGTTGCGACTGGATAAGATGTCAAGTAAGAGATACAGCCACCACCAAGTACATCAAGAAATAAATCTGTTGAATTTATCAATTTCAAAATGTGATTAAGCTTATTTTGCGTTGTCTGTGTTTTTTCTCACAGACATTTTCAAGGACAAATCCTCTGATGGAACAATGCGCTTGACCTGGGATGAGGCAAGTCACTGAATTGCGCTTTAATCATCCATTATTAATATTTTTTAATATTATGTGTATTAGATCATGTTGTGTCTGCCTTTTACTTTGACAGTACGTTTAAGTGTAGTTACAATATGCAACATTTGTAAAGTTAGAATTATGTTTAAAAAAAAATAAAGATCAACACCTGAGTACATATCAAATGGCCACTGCAATGCAATTTTATTAATGTGCAGTACACAGTCACTTGAATAATTAATTTAATAGCTACCCTTTCCTCTGTTTCAGTGGAGCAACATCTCCATGTACAACTAGACCAAAGTGAGCTCAGGAGAGCTGCAGGAGAAGACTACAACTAGACTTGTATGGGAGCTGGATGATTTGTATAGCAGTAGCAAACATACTACTAACCATGACTTATACTTGGAGCTAGAGAAAGGATTTTTTTTTCTTTTGAAAAGCAAATAAGCCAACTAGAATTTTTTGGACACTCACTGTTATCATTTGTTCATGTAAGAATGAGTGCTTTGCAAAAGTACACCTTGAAGACTTTACTTAATCTTTACATAAAGCCAAGTGTATCATATTTGATATGCAACTCAGTGTTATTTTTATTTATTTATTTTTCCAAAAGAATTTAATAAATTGCATAAGATGCCAAATTTAAATTCATATATGTAAATTTATAATTAATTTCTTTTAAAATTGATCAGAAGGTTTAATAAACACTCCATTTTCAAATAAGGCAAATTTTCTGGCAGTTATTTCTTTATGAGGATAATTGATTATGCAACAAAAAAGGGTTTGACACAATTATTGTAACAATTTCAGCGTGCACATTCACAAACCTTTAGGTATATTCTCATTCAGACTGTTCTGCTGCCAAATTTTCAAGTGACAAGATGTTCACAAACTTTGAATTTCTGCATTACTATATTCAAAGGATGGACTTGCCATTAAACTACATGCATAAAGTCTATTGTGCAATGAACAGTCTCAGATACATGCTGGTTAGTGCTGAATAAAACATCTAATAAAACAAAAGCAATCTATTCACCTGTTTTCTGTTCAGTTTAGTTTAAGCTAGTTTGCAGAGTGAGTTTTCTAGTTTTAGTTAAATTCTTATCAGTTTCAGTGTTAGTTTTTGTCTTCAGGAACTAAAAGAAGAAGTCCACTTGCCCTTGATATATAATAAAAAACTAAGGTGGCGTATTAGCAAAAACTGTGTACAGGCTGTGATCAGCTAACCTGTTGTAGCTGATGCGCTGTGGTTTACTGCTCTTTGTGGATTTGCGCAACTGAATGAAGAAATAAGCAGATGTTTCACAAGCTAGCTTGGCTGATTTCCATTCCCTACACTGATGGTATACTGTTTATGCCACTTTATACTAGACAGTCTACAGGTAGTATAAATGTAAAATTAAATGAATGAATTTAAGCATTGTGGGCTTAGAGTAACCCAACACTGACCGTGAACACCAAAGCCACTGTGCACCAGTCCAACATAGTGCTTTACTGTAAACTGACCACAGTATGACAAGCTAAACTGTTTATCCTGCACAAAACTAACAAGTATTTTCATGCAACCTCGGAATAAATATAATGAGGAAAAACCTGTTAGCCTCTTAGCCTGCCCGTTTTCAGACTTTGTTAACACGACATAGACACACTTGTGAAATCAAACTCTCTGCTCTCTAGTTCAGTATGAATTCAGCAGTGTCAAACCTGCTTCCAGTGACAGTAATCTACTATGGCCACACGATGCCAGTCATGTAAAGGATGGATGCAAACAGAAAGTAGAAGAAACTGTATAAGCTGTTTGAGATGTAAGGAGTGATATTACTTTTACTTTGAAAGGTTTTAACTGATGTCTATTTTTAGATTTCAGTCAACAAGCACTGGTTGCCTTGCTTTCCTCGACAGAAAGTCACTTGTTCATGCACTGTAAAATTATCTACTTCAATCTGCAACTTTTCTTTTTGGATTTTGATCTGTGGATTTAATGCACTGCCCTCTCTGTTTTCTACTATTCATTTCTTTATATGCTCCCTTCTATGACATAAACTCTATACTTGGATTGATCTGTAAATAAAACTTTCATTTGTTATCTGTTGTGGGTTACTGTTATGTGTTATCCCACAACAAGTGCTTGTTTCAATGATTTAGAAACCACTACTCAGTTTCTGAACCAGCGACTTTTGCTGATTGGACTTGGTTTTCTATAGCTAAGTGAAAAAAAGCTTAATGTATGTCACGATATGATGTCTTTTGGTCTGCCAAAGTGCTGTTTGGATAAAAATTATGTCATACTCTGCATTTTTAACTAAGTCTTAGCTTCTGTCTGCATTTTTAACTTAAGTATAGATGTGTGTTGACTCCTTCAAAGCTCCTCTATCTCAGCATCTCTTTGATTTTTAAAGTTTAAACAATTCCTTTAGAGCAAGATGGCATCACAGATTCTGTCTATCACTACAGTCTTAGACTTTGTGCATGCGTGCGTGTGTTTGTTTTGTCTGTTTGGAGTAAGTTGGATAAAAAAAAAAGCCCTCAAACCCCAAAACAAAGCTAAATGAAGGAATCTGTATTCGGAATCTTAAACACTGTCACGTAGCTCTGGTTCCCTCTGTTTACTAAAAATGTCGTTTACTAAAGGACATCCATCTTTAGGCAAATGATGGTTGTAAACTTCTTGATCATGGTTCGGATCGCATCCTTAACATAATCTGAATGCAGCTTCAGTTGACGAATACAATTAAAGGAGCATTTAACAAAGAATGTCCAAAACTCTATCCATTTTGATTGCTGGACTTATATTATACATGTTACAACTTCTTGTTCTTTAAAGCTATTTGCTGAGTTTGATTTTATCTCAAAGCAGACGGGTGTGCATTTTATGATGAAATAGAAAAGTAATCAGCAGGACACCATAATCGATGCTGCATGTCACTGGAATTTATCAATAGAAGAAGATCATTTGGTGACTGGAAAATCTGCTAGAGGAAGCCAAAGTGAAACACGTTTGAGATCTCATGATTTTATTTTAGAATCTTTAAACGTTTTAACATCCTTTGCAATTATTGTTGTAACAAACCTTTTATGTTTTATCTGTTTTAAACTATCCTAGTGGGAAGTAGTGGAATAAATGTCAAAAATGAAATAGCTAATAAGGAATAATTAATATTTTATTAAATGCTGTAACCATCACACTTTTTGAGAGGGGTGTTGGACAAATCTACTGTCTGATGGTGACAGGCAACAACGTAGACAACAACATCTCATTGTCTCTTCTGCAGAAACCTGATGAAGAATAAAATTAAATATCATGCAGTGGAGTTCTTCATCTACAAGATTAGTGTGTGTTCATGTTTTTTATTTTATAAATAAAGATATGGACATGTTCTTTGTGTTGCATTTTAGTATTCAACCAAGCAAAGTTTTCTTTCATTCTGAATACATGCCATAAAATATAAACCAAAAGCCTCCATACCTCCATAAATAAAAGAAATTATCTTCTGACCAAAGAGTGACTTCCATCCTCACTCTTCCAACATCCTTACCCTCTAAAACAGCAGTCCCCAACCCCCGGGCCACCGACTGGAGACGTTTGGTGCCGGGCTGCGAAACTTGAGGCTGGGTGTGAAATTTGTGGTTTTCGGGGTTTTTATCATTAACTTGGTTTCCTTGGGTCTTTTCCCGTGTGTTATGAATACATTTTCTTTTTTTTGGTACCAGGCCACACAGAAAAAATAAATAACTTACATTATTTCCATTTTATTTATTATCCGACACTGAACAGTCTTTTATTTTGAAAATGACTGAATTTTCTCCGTTACTTCTGTCTATGACTCACTCTTGACGCATGTTAAGATACATTAACGCTAATATTAAACGAACAAGCTAGCACAATGAGTAAAAAACAGACATCTTTGGAAGGTTTCTTTGCAAAGGGAAAAAGACCCAGTGAGGAGACAGAAGAAGAGCCTATGACAACCACTAAGAAAAAGAAAGCGACATTTAACAGACAATACCAAAAGACCTACTTGAAAAATGCATTTATCGTGACAGGTGATTCCCAAGCACCAAGCCCACTCTGCATAATATGTGGTGACTGACTCTCCAATGAGGCAATGAAGCCTTCAAAACTGCTTTGTCACCTAGAGACCAAGCACCCGACATTAAAAAACAAGCCTTTGGTGTATTTTGAAAGAAAAAAGCGGGAACAAGAGGGACAGAAGCAATTACTAAGGGCCTCCATAACAGCAAATACAAGTGCACACTGAGAGCATCATACTTGGTGGCTAACCTTATTGCTAAGGCTAAAAAGTCATTCACTATTGATGAAGAATTGATCCTTCCTGCCACTAAAGACATTTGCTGTAAACTTTTCAGAGAGGTGGCGGTTAAAAAGATAGCACAGGTGCCTTTGTCGGCTAGCACCGTCACTTTTAACATTGAGGAAATAGCAGAGGACATTGAGACACAGTTGTTGGACAGAATTAATACATCACTGTGGTACACTTTGCAGGTTGACCAGTCTACAGATGTGGACAATAAGGCAATACTTGTTTATGTGCGATACCTTTATCAGGAGGATGTGCATGAGGGTATGTTGTGTGCACTATCGTTGACAACCAAAACCACAACTGCAGAACTATTCAGGTCGCTGGATGATTATGTATCAGGAGAACTTAAATGGGCTTTTTGGGAGGTTTCACCTGAATGTGAACCTGAATGTAGCTAGTCGAAAAATGCCACCAGAACTTAACAGCGTACTGAATGAAGTTGTTAGAGTTATTAACTACATCCAAGCAGATGCCCTTAACTCACACCTATTCCAGCAACTTTGTGAGGAGATGAATGCGGAGCACAGACTACTTCTCTTACACACGGAAATAAGGTGGTTATGCCGAGGGAGATCACTGGCCAGAGTTTTTGAATTTGAGCCGCTGCAGAAATTTTTTTCTCAGAAAAGAAGTCACCGCTGGCAGCACATTTCAGTGACAAGTAGTAGGTCGCAAAACTCACTTACTTATGCGACGTATTCGGCCTACTAAATGAACTCAATCTGTCCCTTCAGGGGAAAATGACAACTGTCTTCAAGTTGGCAGATAAGGTAGCTGCATTTAAAGCCAAAATGGATTTGTGGAGACGTCGCGTAAACAGAGGCATATTTGACATGCTTCAAACATTGGCCGGATTTTTGGTAGAGACTCAGCCTGAGCAGTCAATCTCCCAGCTAGTGCACGATCACATGTCTTTGCTTTTAAAAGAGTTCAAGCACAACTTACCAATCACAAAAGACCCACGAACTGACAAGGAATGGATCCACGACCCATTTGTTAATAAACTGGGTGAATCTAGCTTGTCTTTGCAAGAAGAAGATCAACTGTTGGAAATCACAAATGACGGCGGCCTTAAAAGTATGTTTGAGACATCAACTTTGCCAGTATTCTGGATAAAAGTCATGGCAGAATACCCCGAGACTGCCACAACAGAACTAAAAACCCTGTTGCCATTTCCGACATCAAATTTGTGTGAAGCGGGGTTTTCTGCAGTTACAGCTACCAAAACAAAATTGCAGAGAAGAATGAGCATAAGCAACACACTTCGGGTGTCATTGTCCCCCATTACGCCCAGGTGGGACTGTTTCGTTGCAGAGAAACAAGCACAGGGCTCTCATTGATTTAGCGTTATGGTGAATTATATATTTTCATGTACTTTATATATTTTTTTGTAGTTGTGTCTTATTTTGAAAGAAATATTTACACATTACCATAGCGACCAGAGAGCATTAAGGGGCAGAGAATGGAGAAGGATATTACTCTCAATGTTGTTGGCGCATGTCAGGAGGACGCTGCTAATAAAGTTACACAATTACACAGTGAATTCGCATTTATTATTATATTTACAAAATACCACGGTTTTTGTCTTGGTCGTATCATTTTATTTTGTTGTATTTATTCGCAACACATTAAAGGCCGGTCCATGGAAATATTGTGTGACATTAAACTGGTCCGTGGCGCAAAAAAGGTTAGGGACCGCTGCTCTAAAGGTCAGCAATTTTAGCATGGCAAGGGAACTGACTGAGCAAAGAGAGTAGTTTTTAATTTCATGTACATATTATGCCAATAAGATTGCCAGTGGCCTCCACACTCACCAGATTTCAATCCAGTAGAGGACCTATGGGATGTAGTGGCTCTGGAAACTGGCATCATTGATGTGTAGCCGACAAATCTACACCAACTGTGTAATTAAATCATGCTAATATGGGCCAAAATCACTGAAGAATGTTTCCATCACCTTGGTGAATCTATGCCATGAAGTATTAAACCACCTCTGAAAGCAAACGGGGGTCCAACCGGGCACTGACAAGGTGGACCTTACAAAGTGGCCAGTAAGTGTATATATACTTTGTAGACATGCCCTGGCAATGCTCTTTTGCCAAAATTCTGTGGAAAATGTCAGTGATAGCAAACACACAAACAAATTTGGTATGCTGTCTGGACTTGCTGACAGAACGTATTTACATTCTGATCTGTGTGTAGTTAAATTGCGTCTGACTGATTTGTGTAATTGTCTGAATTGTCAGGTCTCTCTGTAAATCTCAATGAGATTTTTCACCTGGATAAAATAGACTCACTGGTCAGACATATGAAAACTGATTAACATTAACGCGGCAAATCTCCATTAGCGAATTAACATGGATCGCCCCGTGCGAGGGGCTGCATGGCGCTAACGCGTTAACGAGCTAATGTGGTTATGGCGTTAACGTCGTTTTTACGAGATTAACGATGACACCACTAATATTAATATCTCTCTTTCTCTCTCTCTCTATATATATATATCTATATAACGAAAAATTCAAGTTATGAAGGCACTTAACGGCAATATTTCTGCCCGTGGTACGGCAAAATGCCCGTGTAACGAAATAGATAAAATAGAAAATTTAAAAAAATTTAATTAAATTCTATAATGTTATGTACATGTACACGTACGTATGCTTTCTTCAACCTCCGCCACCTCCTCCTCCACCAAGAACTTCGTCTTCAGCCAGCATTGCCTCACTCAAAAGGCAATGGAAAAAGGTGCTTCGACTTACAAAAATTTTGACTTACGAAAGACCCTCTAGAACAAATTAATTTCGTAAGTCGGGGTTCCACTGTATATATATATATCTATATATAACTCATGTTTGCCAGATAGATTTGTGGAGATTCATCATATCTGACAAAACAGCAGGCTGTGAAAATAGCAGATTTCAGGTTTCAGTGAGGTCTTTCTATCAGAAAATCTTTTTTTTTTTTTTTTACATAGTAGCTATCCTACATCTTTAGGGTTGGGACTCCAGCCTTATGTAAGACAGTGTCAATATAAGAAAGAGGCTGCGTGCTGCACATGTCACATCTTGCAATTCCAAGGAACTCATCTTGCAAAGAAGAATCAGTTGGTTGCCACTGCCCACAGGTAATAATCTCTGTTCATTTCAACAAAAGCTTTAGGTGTCTAAAGAGTTAGGTGTCTCTGAATTATTTTTTTTCCTTGTGCCAGAATCTGTCTGAAGACTTCTTCATCATCATCATGGCTCAATCTGAAACTTGTCTCATCAACTTGCGTTACCAAGATGGCAGTGAGGGAAGCCCCTCCAACCCTGCCAAGTTCAAAAATCAGGACTTCGCTCAGATAAAAGATTACTGCCTCCGCAAAGGAGGGCTATTTGTGGACAATGCGTTCCCACTTAACGGTCGTTCTTTAGGTGACCTGCCTAATATGAGTCCCTCACAGGAGAGTGAAGTGAAATGGCTTCGACCAGCAGTAAAATAACTTTAAATATATTTATTTTTCTTCCATTTTGAAATCTGATGGATTGTGAGCATTTCTGTACAGCAGGTAAAACGAATTCATTTTACGTGCTTGTCAACATCACATTTGTTTCCACTCTCTTTTTAAGGATTTATTGAGAGAACAAAGAAACAAGGATAAGCCTGTTTTCTGTACAGATGGTACATCACGATTTGACTTTGGACAAGGTGAAGTGGGTAAGCGAAACTTTCTTGCTTATAGCTAATGACAATGACAACTATGTTCCGCATCCTGAAAAAACTATTAGTTTCCTTCTTTTAACAGGTAACTGCTGGTTTTTGTCTGCAATATCTGCACTGACCTTCCAAGAAAATCTGATGGCACAAGTTGTGCCAACGGACCAGTGCTTTGAGGGCTATGCAGGAATATTTCATTTCAGGGTAACAAAGGATTAATAACTGTGTCTAAAGAATACTTCTACAAAACAGAAAGACAATCCTCTTCCCTGATCATTTTCTGTTTAGAGGCAAAGTCACACTCTATAGTCTAGGCAACAGAAAATAGAGCTTTTAAAAAATATTATCCTTCTTGTACTCTCCTCCTGTTCTGCTTATCTGATTCAAGCTAAGAATATTTATTAGAATTATAATTTAAACTGAAATAAATTTTGCATTCCCATCTAAGAATATTAAGATTTAATTATTATATTTATATAGAAAGGTTTAGTTAATATTGCACAAAAATAACTATTAGATATGTCCTCCAAAGAGCTACATTTTACTTTCTTACTTTGAGTACATTTCAGAGCCTGTACTTTTTTTTACTTTTACTTGAGTAAAGAAGTGGAATCAGTACTTCAACTTTTACTGGAGTATTTTTAACACTAGTATCTGTTCTTCTACTTAAGTACACAATCTCTGTACTTTTGCCACCTCTGATTGATTCTTAGCTGTCCTCTCTGTTTCAGTTCTGCAGGTTTGGAAAGTGGGTAGATGTTGTTATTGATGACAATCTGCCAACAATCAACAAGCGGTTACTGTCTGTGTCCTCAAAATGTGGAAATGAGTTCTGGGCTCCTCTGCTGGAGAAGGCATATGCCAAGTACATAACCACCTCACACATTTTCATGTAAATCAGTTTAGAAGGTCACATTTCTGATATGATAAGATAAGATAAGATGACCTTTATTAGTCCCACAGGTGGGAAATTTGTGTCGTTACAGCAAAAGTGCAAAGTTATGTAGCAGAAATTAGAAAACACTGGAATGCAATAAAATAAAATAAAATAAAATACTATATACAATAGAATAAAATAGAATAATATATACAATAGAATAAAATAGAATACAAATGCTATATACAACTGAGTAAGAAAATACAAAAGTACAACTTTGTCAGAAAAAGAATTGCACATATAGCAGTCTTATTGCACATATGAATGTCATTGATTTAAAAACGTTTCTCCTTCTCTGTGCCTCCTTCAGACTTTGTGGCTCGTATGCAGACATGCATGCTGGGTTTCCATCAGAAGCCTGCAAAGATTTCACTGGAGGTGTGAACCAGACTTACAAACTGAAGGAGATGAACTCAGCAGGTCATGGTGATCTTTGGCTCACATTAAACAGAGCAACTCAGTGCCAATCACTGATTTGTTGTTGGACTTACCACAAAGAGGTAAAAAAAAAAAAACACAAAACACAAAACAAAGCACCCAACAAGAATCAGAACAACAGATTTTTTTTTAAAATTAATTTTACTTGTCCTGTCTTTTTCAGGGTGCTTTGGTCTCTGACACGGGATTGGTGAATGGGCATGCCTATTCTGTCACAGATGTCACTGAGGTAAACCATAGAGCTAGAAAATTACATTTACCATAAGAAAAAGAGTGAAAACAAGAGCCAAGAGAATTAATATCTGATTTTTTCACTTTATTATTTCATTTGAAGGTGGAATTAAACGGCTCCAAAGTACGACTGGTGCGAGTCATGAACCCATGGGGCAAACGGGAGTGGAACGGAAAATGGAGCGACAAGTACTTGACTTAATTAAACAACAAACAACGTTCATGTACTGTTGACAATAACACAATTTTTACTGTTTTAGCATTGTACCTTCACATAAGCAACTCACAGTGTTATGATAATTAGACAGGCATGAAACTGTTAAAAAAAAAAACAAAAAACAATTTCAATTTAATTAGAACCCAAAACAGGCAGTTCAAGAATTTCTAAACATAAGATATACAGTATAGTTGGAACGATATTAGTGGTCATATATATGTGTGTGTGTGTGTGTGTGTGTGTGTGAGTGCGTTTGGTTTGTATTTAAAACACATCTGTTTTCCTGCATTAAAGTCTGTCATAAACTTATTTGTTTCATGTTCTCAGGTCAGATTTGTGGAATAAAGTAAGGCCAGAGGTTCGAAAAAAGTGTTTTGACCGTGACGACGGAGAGTTCTGGTAAATTATAAATTCTGCACACTGATTACTCTCAATAGTTAAAAAACACTTTTAAAAACTCAAAATCAAAAAATCATATGATCATTTTGATGCAATACCAAAGAGTTTACGTCTTATTGGTTGATATTTAATGTTTATGTTTTCTTTTTTTGTCTTTATCTGCTTATCCGTCTGTCAGGATGCAAATGGAGGACTTCTGTTCCTATTTTGCTTATGTATCCATCTGCTGTGAGACCCCTAACTTTACTGATGGCGACTTTAAATGTCAGTGGAAATGCATGATTTACGATGGCAGCTGGGCAGCAGGGAAATCTGCAGGTGGTGCTGTGAATCACTGTGAGACAAGTTCATTCTAAACTTTAACTATCATTAAAAGAATAATATGGTTTTTGTATCTGTTTCTTTTATCTGTGCAAACACAAAAACCACCATAAATTTCTAAAATGTAATTAACAAGATTAATGTTTCCTCACTCTCTGTAGCCACCTTTGCAACAAACCCTCAGTATCGCATCCAGGTGAGTGTTATAGACAAGAAGGAGCCAGGAGACAAAAACATCGTGCTCTCCTTGATGCAGAAACCGCATCAGGGGAATCGCAAAGAGATACGCCTCCACCCAGCTGGGCTTACCATCTATAAGGTATTCATTCTGAATGCGCTTCCTTAAATGTAAATAATTGTTAAATACTGCAACCGAATAATGAAGGACAAGAAACTAAATCTTATCTATTAAGATATGAGTATACCTAACTGAGCAGGTGAGTTAGTAAGACAATAATAAAATTAATAATAAAAAATGTCTTCACTGATTTCACATTCATTATTTAAAGTTACTATGGAAACTGGTTCCTGCGAAACAGTTTAATGAAGTTATTTTTTACCATTTTCCAATCAACAGATTCCACCAGGGGTAAGTACAAACAATAACCAATATCTGAAACTTGACTGTGCACCAAAAGTAAATTCAGCATTTTAATAACTTTAATAACAATGTACACTGAGTCTCAGGAAAGTATTTCACCATAGACATTCCTTCATATTTCTCCCAGACCCCACAAGGACGCCTGCAACACGATTTCTTTCAGAGGAACAGGCCTGTGAAGGCACAGCAGGCTTACAGCTATGAGAGAGATCACACTGAACTCCACAGTTTGGAACCTGGAGAGTATGTGATCATCCCATCCACCTTTAACCCCAACATGACTGCAGATTTCATTCTCACTGTCTACACCAAGACTGACATTAAGATCAGGTAAAGCATCCTTCACAAAATGAAGGATTAATATCATTAACTAAAAATAAATAATATTACATGAATGATTTACTTAACAAAAGACACCACAGGGTAATTTCCTGTTTGTTAATCAGGCATCAGGTGTGTTATCTGTGTAGGCTGTGAAATACAGGTGGTGGTGTTCAAAAGTTGTCTAAAATACTCCCAATGTAATTTTTTGCTGGGCCTTTATTTTACAGCTGGCTTAGACAAAATGTAGTGCATTTTTGCACAGATAACAGTAATGCTGATTACTAACATGCCTAAGCAATCATGATAAATTGAATTTATCCATGCATAAATTAGAGGATTTAAAAGAAATAATAGGCTAAATGATTAAAATGTACAATGGAAATGCTACTGATAGTTGGCCACGTTCATCAATGTCTATTTCTAGCATTGTATTAGTCTATAGATAAGTTGGACTTGTCGTCTAAACAGTTTTTTAGTGATCAGTAAAACTACAAATGTGCTTTTTAATGGGTCTATTTCCAAAGGTTAGCAAACTGTCCAGTGGGTCATATGCTGCTATGAATTATGTCTTTTTAAGTCAAAAGTGTCATCCTCATTCAAGATGTTTTTCTGGCCTGATTATACCTTCAGATGAAAATGGACTTCATAGCTGGACTGTCAGACTAACCTCTTTATACTATTCAGACTAATTAACCTTTTCAGCCTCTGTAAAAAAGGATTTAATCAAAGTCACATTTTCCAAAATTTTCTCTTCTGTATCCAGCCCCTATAATGGAGGAGATGATGATGAAGATGATGACCGTCTTTCTGAGGTTTGAAAAGACCGAGTTGTACAATTTGATGTGTCAGTTTTAGCATATATTTCACACTGCTGCTCTCTTATAGATCCATGACAAAGACAAGGAGAAAGCCACTGATGAGGATCCAAACCACAGCTTATTTAAACTCTACGCTGATCAGGTGGAAATATTTTTCTACTCTTTTTTTAAAATTTTCAACTTTTTCTCCCAGTTCATCCATCTGCTTGTCCATTTCATCTGCACTGATGCATTTTAGTTGTTTCTCTGCCTCCCGTTAGAATGGTGAGCTGCTTGCTGGACAACTACAAAAACTCCTGAATGACAGGTTCCCTCATGGTAAGATGATCATGTGTGCTATGAAAAAGTTCCAAATCCTCATTCATTTCTTGTTGTTCTTTTTTTGTTTGCTTTTATAGAGAAAATTAATCTTTTTCAATCATCTACAGGAAATGACCACAGGAGCTTTAGTTTGGATACTTGCAGGAGTATGATTGCCTTGGTGGATGTATCCTAAAATGTGCAGCTATTTCCCTTTTTTTGTTATACCACATTTATCAAATTATCAAAGCTGACTACCAAACTAAACAGGAAACATTTCAACAAGGAGAGCTCATTAGAACAAACTGAACATGGCTTTTAGACCGCATTCCTACAAGACTGCTCAAAGAAGTACTACTATTAATTACGTTTAAATATGATCAACCTATCTCTAATAATACCACAGACCTTCAAGTTGGCAGTAGTTAAACCATTACTTTAAAAGCCATATCTAGACCCAGCAGTCTTAGTTAATTATAGGCCAATCTCTAACCTTCCTTTCATATCAAAAATTCTTGAAAGAGTAGTTGTCAAACAGCTAACAGATCATCTGCAGAGGAATGGCTTATTTGGAGAGTTTCAGTCAGGTTTCAGAGCTCATCACAGCACAGAAACAGCTTTAGTGAAGGTTACAAATGATCTTCTTATGGCCTCTGACAGTGGACTCATCTCTGTGCTTGTCCTGCTAGACCTTAGTGCTGCGTTCAATACTGTCGACCATAATATCCTATTAGAGCAATTAGAACATGCTGTAGGTAGGTATTACAGGTACTGTGCTGCAGTGGTTTGTATCATATCTATCTAATGGACTCCATTTGTTTTTGTTTTTTTTGTTTTTTTTTGTTTTTTTTTGTCTGTCCCATTTGGTTCTTTAGCCGTCAGAATTGTTGTCTGAAGACCAACAAGGATACCAAATGGATTTATTTTGCCAAATGGATCATCATGGCATTGCCGTATTGGTCCATTTGATCAACTTTTGTTGTTATTATTTATTTTATTTTCAGTAGTTACAGATGAGACAGACATGATTGGGGGATAGGAAAGGGAGAAAGAAAGAGAGGAAGGAAAAGAAAAACAGAAGGGAAGAGGGACAGTGAGAAAGGGCACTTACAAAGACAAAGAGAAAAAAAAAATCTCCTGGCTCACCTGTTGAGAGAAAAAGAATAGAAAACAAGCAAAAAAAAAAAACAAAGCAACATACTAAACACAACACCATCATGTTAATCTAGCTAAGTGTAAACAGCAATAAATACTAAATATTGAATGTTGTTGTGCAGCACAGACAGCGCACAATGTGCTTTGAAGTAGCAGCTAAGAAAGGTGTAGTTTATGTCTACGAACAGTGAACACCCATGTGCACACCCGTGTGGATCAGCGCGCTTGTATACAGAAGATTTCCCCATGTAACGGTCTGCTAGAGGGTGTGGAGGGCCATAGCCCCGTCCCCCAGGGCATGAAGCAGGCATGGAGGAGATCCAGGCTCCAGACATCCAGGGACCCCAGAGTGCGAGAGCCCAAGGTGGACCACCGGAGGGGCATCCGTGCCACCCTCCTGGGAAGGGCTGAGGAGATCCCCAGACGAGGGGTCACCCAGTAGCCACGGAGCAGAAGCCAGAGGGGGCTGCACTGGCGCGCCCGCCGGCTCTGCCGGCAGCCAGCTGTGCCAGAGTGAACCGAGCTGCAGGCCCCGAGGCCGGAGGTTCGAGGGCCCCCTTTGCCCCGGAAGAGGCCTGACCGAGCGACAGGCACCAGGCCCCGCCAAGTAGCCACCGGGAGTGAGCTGGTGTATACCTGAGCGCCCAGCCCCGGACACCAAGAACCACCAATGCACCGACCCCTGAGTGCATCAGTTACCGGCAGGGAGTGTGGTGAGGGGAGATAGGCCTCCACACTTTGGAGGGCCTGGGTGTTCCCAGGGAGGTGGAGTCTAAGACCTGACCTGACATATAAACACAGACAAACAGGCACACACAGACACAAACATGCATTCCCACCCTCATGCACACATATACAAACACTCAGCACTCATCCAACGTAGGAATAGACATATATGCACATGTACACACAATCGCACTCCCCAAACATACTCTATACCCCGGGTCCAGGTACCCTCGCCCCCAGAGGGGGAAACGGCACCCAGACCCAAGAGATGTGACCCTTTCCCCCCGGGGTGGAGGCAAGCAGACCGCCCCAGGCCTCGCAGAAGCAGGGAGGCCAATCTGTCAGCCAACACCTCCTCCCAGCCCCCCGCCCCGATGGCTGGCAGAGAACGAGGGTGTGTGAAGACCCCATACCTCCCTCCTCCCGCTCATGTGTAGTGTTGCTGCGTGTTGTTCTAAAGTGCATTTAAAACAGGGGAGGGCATGGTGCTGCTGCCGGAGAGCAGCAGGTGTTAGCACGGCCCCTCCCGAGAACCCTCAATGTCTACATGGATTTAAAATTGAGAGGTGGGCACCGGCGCCAGAGGTAGGGTTGAATACTCAGACCATTCACTGGACGCCGTTGGCGTGGTCACCCTCAAGGCCCTATATATATGTGTGTGTTATGACAGTGTGAATAATGTGGATGTCTAAGTTGTGGAATAAAATTGAGGCACAGGTGGCCAGAAGGGGACAGAGGGGGGGGATGTCTCCCCTGCACCCTGGTGACACACCCACACCCCAAGGCCCTACCTGTGTGGGTGGCTGTGGTGGAGCGGGAAGAGGGAGGCAGCCGGGGATGGGGAGGAAAAGAAAGGAGGGGCAAGATGCTCCTCCCTAGGGCCAGCTCCCCCGCTGACCCCAGTAGGCACCCCCGTCCTCTGGCACCCACCAAGGCAAGGGAGTTGGACTCCATTTGTTCATGTAAATGGAGAGTCTTCTTCACACGCTAATGTTAATTATGGAGTTCCACAGGGTTCAGTGCTAGGACCAATTCTGTTTACATTATACACACTTCCCTTAGACAGTATCATCGGAAGGCATAGCATACATTTTCACTGCTATTCAGATGACACACAACTTTATCTATCCATGAAGTCAGATAACACACACCAATTAGTTAAAGTGCAGGAATGTCTTAAACACATAAAGACCTGGATGACCTTAATTTTTCTGCTTCTAAATTAAGATAAAATTGAGGTTATTGTACTCAGCCCTGAAAATCTTAGAAATATGGTATCTAACCAGATTCTTATTCTGGATGGCATTACCTTAGCCTCCAGTAACACTGTGAGGATTTATCGATATACAGAATTCAATTAAGCTAATTGGCAGCTAGACTCCGAGGGCCCATCACAGCAAAACAGAATCCCAGTGGTGACAGTAATTAGGCCAGGACTAGAGTCTAGATGCTGGTGGTGGAGATAAAGATGGAGGCACAGAATACACAGAGTAGAGGCAGATTAACCTGAAGAAGGCAGGCAGAAAGATGACTGGCTCATTGTTGACAGTGATGTCAACAATGAGCTTGGGGCTCTCCTCAGCTCTTCCCAGGAGGGTGGCACGGTTGCCCCCCTGGTGGTCCTCCTTGGGTCCTCGTATTCTGGGGCCTCTGGATGTCTGGGGCCGGGATCTCCTCCATACCTGCTTCATGCCCTGGGGGACAGGGCTATGGCTCCCCACACTCCTTAGCAGATCGTTACATGGAGAAACCTTTTTAATACAAGCGTGCTGATACACACAGGTGTGCACACAGGTGTTCACAGACACAAACTACACCTTTCTTGCGTACTGCACAATAACATGTAATATTTAGTATCTACCGTTATCTACTGTTAGCTAGTTTATTGTGATGGTGTTGTATTTATTATGTTGCTCTTTTTTGTTTGTTTTCTCTTCTGTTTTTTCTTATATCCATACAGGTGATTCAGGTGTTTTGTTTGTTTTTCTTTTTTTTCTTCCCCCCTTTCTCACCATTTCTTCTCCCCTCTGTCCCATCTGTAACAACCAAAAATCAAATCAAATAAATATATAATTATAATAAAGGTCAATCAAATGGACCAATATGGCAAGGCCATGATGATCCAATTGGTAAAGTAAATCTGCTTGGCATCTTTCTTGGCCTTCAAACAACAATTCTGATGGCTAAAGATCCAAACGGGACAGGCAAAAAAAAAAAACCCAAAAAACACAATGAAACTTGCCAGCGTGGGAAAGTGGAAGAGATGACAGATGACAGATGAGTGATTACAGAGCTTCATTATTGAATTTACACATAAGCTTCATTTTAATTAGGAGTAACAGTTTTTTGTAAGGTATCCTTAACCTGCACAGCTCGATCAAAGGATGACGATGACCTTCGCTGAATTCTCAATTCTCTGGAAGAAGGTTCAAGAATACAAGGTAATGCAGCAAGTATAGTCTCCAAAATTAAGAAATAATTCAATTATTTTAAATTATTAATGTAAAAGAATGTTCAAACTACTGCTTGCTTCCAATGTAAGTTCATTCTGCTTGTAGAATCTCTTCCATCGCTGTGATGTGAATAGAAATGGATCCCTGTCTAACCCTGAGCTCCAGAAGGCGATTGAAGCTGCAGGTAACACTAATTATTGTCACACATTTAAGTGTAATAACACATTTGGAACTTGATTCACGTTATAACTGGAGAACTCGTCACTTTCTCCTCGTGTCTTTACCAGGAATGGATGTGAATGATGCCAGTGTGGGGCTGATGATGTTTCGGTATTCAGGCTTCTCCAGCACCTCTTTAGAGGAGTTCATCACCCTCATGTTGCGCCTGGATAAGATGTCAGGTAACGAAACGTGGCAACCACAAATCGAAGAATAAATCCACATTATTTATCTATTTCAAAATGTGCTTAGACATCTGTTGCATGGGGTTTTTCTACACAGACATTTTCAAGGGCAAATCATCTGATGGTGTAATCCACCTGAACTGGGATGAGGTGAGTATATTTCCACTTAATACTCTTTAATGGTGCAGACCTTTTTTTCACCTAAGTATGCAGTTTCTTTTTGAAGTGTTACGATTGATTAACATTTGCTATTGTGTTTAATTATTATAGTAGGATAAGTAAGAATTGCCTTTTACTGTTACAGGTGTGTTAAGTGTAGCTAATCTAAAAGAAAATGACTCTTACAGTCATCCATCCATTGTCTATGTTACTATAGTTTTGAGTAAATACAGAACACATACATGGGAGAACTGTAATACAGAGCCATTACAGTGCAGAAATTAGCCATAACCTAAATAAATAATAAGTCTAAAAGTTGCCTTTTCTTTTGTTTCAGTGGTCTGTCATCTCGATGTATAACTAGACCAGGCCAAATCAGGAGAACTGTATGAGAAGATTCCTGCAATCAGACTTGTTTTTACGTCTTAATGCACCAGTATGAGAGCTGGACAGCTTTTATAGGGGTGGCCAGGCTGAAATTATTGTTTTTATTTTGCTTTTTCTTTCTTTCAAATCACTGTGGCCAAATATATGATCTTTTTTGACCATTTCCTTTCATTATTTGTACAAAAAGTTATCATTATTCTATGAAAGTTGCCAGCAAAGGCTAACCAGCTGCATTCATAAACTATTAGGGTGCCACGGTCAGAGAGGTATGCCTGCTAATTATTGCTTAGTAACATGATAACCTAGAACTAAGTTTTAGAGCCAGCTTCAGGGGTGCAGTTTTGGAGATTTTTTGGGGGGTGGGATTACTTGGGGAATCCCCAGAGTCATTTAGACCAAAAATGTAAACGATTTTCTTTAATTTTTTTGTTTAATGTTGTTGTGACACAAATGAGCAAACTGATTATTTGACAGTTAACTCTCCTCCATTCTATTATTAAAAGCCTGGATGGAGTTAGGACCAGACAGTCAGTGATGTAACTTCCTCAACAGTGATGAATATCTGTGTTTGAGCAAATTATACAAACTTAATAAAAAAAATAAAAAATAAAGTAAAACATATGGTGGCATAGGCGTAATAGTAACTCAGCAGCATTAATGGTGAAAGCAAATAAATATGTTCACATACTGTTCAATTCTCTATATCTGCAACTTTCTTTTTTTGGGATTGCAATAAAAACTGATACCCTCAGAATTATCTTTTGTACTTATTTTAGTGTGGAATTAATAATAATAATAATAATAATAATAACTTTATTTATAAAGCACTTTCAAACAAAGTGCTGAACAGCTAATTGAAGATAAAAAAAGATAAATAAATAAAAGCAATAAAGAAAACACGACACACTTTAAAAAATGATCGAACCAGTAAAAACTTTAGGCAGAGAATTAAGACACATTGGATAGGGTAAACAAGTGGGTCTTTAACTTGGCTTTAAAAACCTCCACAGAGCATGCCTGCCTAATATCTTGACGGAGGTTGTTCCACAAAAATGGGGCAAGAAAAGAAAAAGCACACTTTTTTTCTGGTTTTAGGAACTTTTAGAAGGCCAGTATTCTGAGATAGAAGAACACAGGATGGAACATAGAGGTGCAAAAGGTGAGAGAGATATGAAAATCATTTAAAGCCTTGTAGGTGAGCAACAGGACCTTAAAATCTGCTTGAACCTGACAAGGCAACCAGTGAAGCAATTTTAGTACTGGGGACCAGGAGGAATGACCAGGAGGAGCAGTAGAAACTGTGGCTCAGACCTTATTTTATTGGCCCATCACTGAATACACCAGAAAAATAAAAAGTGAATGAACACATCACCAAGTCAAAGTCAATCTGCATTTTAGCAGCTGAGATAAAACGTACCATTCACACTCATTCATTTAGGACAGGACACAAGAGGCTCTGTGAAAAAACTCCTATTTTACAGCTCAACATTTTTATTTTTACAAAGATAAAACACAAATCTGCATTTCTTTGCCAGGGACTGTGAAATATTTGCACACTTTCAGTCTGTTCATTGTATGGTGGTTACAGGAAAAGGTTGGTAATGTTCTATAATCATATTAATGTTCCATGAAAAGGCTATAACCAACAATAAACTTACCCTACTAACAAGTACTGTCATCTTACTCAGTTTGAGCTTTACTGTTGTTCAGAAACATTATGAAGATCAAAAATCCACATTGCTGCAGTGGGAGGATGTTCTTTAAAATGAACACAAACATTACAGTTTATCTCATCCTGTTCTAGTCTTAAAGCCCCACTAGTCCACCATGTATGCATTAATCCACAGTGAAAAATAGTCCTTAAAAATACATTTTCCCCAATTTCCCCGTTTGAGGATTTTCTCCCTAAACATTTAAATAAGTCTCTTACATACAGCTTCATGTTAAGATGTTAAAATGTTTATTTTTCAGTAGGAACCACCCTACAGGTTCAGTTAGCAATAAGTGTTTAAAGAAAAAAAATCATCTGCTTTTTTAAGGGATGTCTTTTAAACAAAATATAAAATATTCTCAAAACACAGAGTGCAGTTTGGAGATGTTTTCTTTGTGTGCTCTCAGTCCTCCTCTTTCTCGATATAGCTTTTAGATGCCGAGCGGGCCATCTGCCTGGCCATGTACCTCTCTCTTGCCGAACTCACAGTCTGATCTGTGCTGCGCTTCGCAAACTTGTTTGTCTTCTCCTCCGCTTCCTCTTTCTCCTTGCCTTGATTTTTCTGCTCATCTTTGTTCTCTATTGTGCATTCAACTTCTTCCTTCCTTTCAAGTTCCTTTTCTTCTTTGTTCACGCCCTTCTCCTTCTCTGGTTCCTTCCGTAGTGCCTGCTCTTCCTCCAGATGTCTGTCTTTCCTCTTGTCTTCATCCGGTTTCCTTCTCTTTTCCCTCTCCCCATTCTTATCTCGTTCTCTTTCTCTGGAGCTCCTCTCCCTCTTTCCGTGCCTGTCGTCCCTTTCGGTATCACCCCTGCCTCCTCTACCTCTGTCGTCTTCTCTACCTCGGTCTCTGTCTCTCCTTCTATCCCTGTCACTTCTTCTTTCTCCATGCCTGTCATCTCTTTCCCTTCCCCTGTTTCTGTCTCGCTCTCTATCTCTATTCCTTGCTCTGTCTTGGTCTCTGTGGCTCTTTTTATGTCTGTCTCGCTCCTTTTCTTTTTCCCTCTCCTTTTCGTCACCGCTCCCTGATGAAGGTGACCTCTGCCTGTACTGGCGTTTTGAGTGTGCAGAGCCGCCCCCAGACTTGCTAAACCCAGATTTCTGCTCATGCGCCTCCTCGATGTCACTGCTTGAACTTGGGATATTTTCATTGGATGGAGGTGAGGAAGCAGGTGAAGTCTTTTCTGTGTCTTTTGAACCCTTTGAAGTTTGAGGTCTGTAAAAGAAACAGTGATATAATAAAGACTCAAAAGAAAAAACAAGCACGTGTTCATCAGTGAGCAAGTAATGAGAAGCTATGACTGACTTGTTAGCAGAGCGATCTGGTATTGCCTCCTCTCCTACAGTCTGATTCAACAGGTGCCGATAAAAGCCACTCAGGTCTTTTTGTTTCTTCACATCCAAAGCAGCTAAGTAAACACAAATTTTAACAAATCAGACATACTTTGTATTTAAAATATCCAAAATGCTCAAAGATTACAAAAAGTTGCATCAGTCATTCACAGACATTCATAACAACTGCTAAGTATCACTCTAACCTTCCATCTCTGCCTCTCTCCTCTCTCTCTCCTCCTCCTCCTTCTGTTCCTGCAGTTTTTGCCTATAAGCGGATGTAACATAAGCCTCTTTATCCGCAAACTTCTCTCCCTCTGCTTCTCTTTCCTTCTGAATCTTCCTCTCCTCCCTTCGTTCTTGCTCTTTCTTTCGGTCCTCTACTGCTTTCATTAACTGGTGGATATACTTTGGCTGTAACAAAGAGAGACAGACACATTTTCATCTCATATATTACACCAAATGGACATCAGAAAACAACTTGAACTGAACAGCAGCACTGAGGTTTTGTTACTACTCCAGCTGCTTAGTTTTCAAGCACATAAGCGTTCAGCATAAATTAATTTACCTTTTTGTCTGTGCCTCCCAGAATTTTTTTGTTGGTCTCAAGTCTCTCTTTTTGAATGTCATCGTACACAGCAT
Source organism: Pelmatolapia mariae (assembly GCF_036321145.2). Classification (NCBI taxonomy): domain Eukaryota; kingdom Metazoa; phylum Chordata; class Actinopteri; order Cichliformes; family Cichlidae; genus Pelmatolapia; species Pelmatolapia mariae. Next base: position 16,791,534 of record NC_086236.1, read on the forward strand.
CGTAGTCATATACAGTACTGTCCTGTTCCAGGGCCTTCTGCATCTCCAGACGCGTCTTCAGAAAGAAGGAAAGTGGAAGACAGTAAGATGAAGGCATCAAATCACTGTTTGTTTGTTTTTTTAAATTAGATTGAATCTTTTAATTTTTCTTCTTACTTGTTTCATCATCTTCTTTTTTATAGCTTCTCTCTGCAGGCTTTCCCCAACTGAGGTCTGAGGGAAAAAACATACAAAAATAAATTCAGTATATTTAGAAAGAAGTCTGCTAACAAGCAAGCTAGTTAGTGGATAAACGTCTTTATTATTTATTTTCAGTTTCTTAATAGACAAAATACTTGAATCAAATTCATTTTACTAAGTGACAAAGTACAAATTGTAATGTCTTGCTTATAACAAATCTGTTTACCCACCTCTTCATCTGAGTCATCATCGAATACAGAGGGTTTTGGTAAGGTAGTGGTCTTTGATAATCCCTTCTTTTGTGGCAAAATGAGCCCATACCTGAGGATAATCACGAAACAGAGGTTCTTAAATTAGGATTGAGATTAGGATTCAACTTGTTGTCATTATACATGTATAAATACAGGGTAACAAATAGAGGTGGGAATCACCATACATCCCACGATACGATATTATCACAATACTTAACGCACGATACGATATTATTGCAATTTTTTAAAATATTTTGCGATATTCAGATTCTGTACATAAAGGTAAACTTTATCAATATTCATTTTATCTAATAACAAAGTCTCACACTCAGTCTTTCTCTCATTTCAGTCAGTTTTATTGTTGACAAACTGAACGGTTTGTATTACAGTCTACTCCAACTTAACTGAATGCAACCATCTGGTACAATTATAGCTATTCTGAACTATGAAATTTGTGAAAACTATGCAGCCCCTTCAGCAACTGAAGAATTTGAAAGTAAATTAAAACAAAATATAATTTTACATTAAATAAAAAAGTTTTAAACTTAATTAAAATAAAACATGTCTTAAATTAAAATAAGTAAACTGTCATGTTTATTGCTGCCATAAAAAAAGTTAAACACATTTGGACAGTGAAGGAATGTCAGGATTCTTGCTCAGAAAAAGGAGCTGATCAACATGCTCTGAAGTCAGAGCATGTTCCAGTCCACAAAAACTTTTTTTGTAACAAAATATCGATTTCTGCTGTCCCTGCATCGATACATTATTAGCAAACAAAATATCACGATACTACACAGTATCGATTTTTCCCCCACCCCTAGTAACAAAATACAGTTTGCATCGAATCAGAAGTGCAAGAGCAGTAAGTGCAAAAGCGCGATTATACACAGATAAGGGTAGTATAAACGGTGGGAATCGTTATGAACAGATTCTGACAAATAAGTTAAGTATACAGATGTTTATATTGCTATACAGAGAGCAAATATACAGATGTACTACGGACAAATGCACAGATGTATACATGTGTACAGTTATACAAATGATCTGTATAGCATACAGATTTAACGGCACATTTGACAAGCTTTCACTGGTTATCATAATGATAATGCATCTTCAATTGGGACAACAGCAAAGGCTTTAAACTGACTGTGACACCAAGCAAGCATAACATGCCATATTACTTGTTTGGTTTTTTACGGATCAAATAGACCAAACTGTATTTTGAATGACTAGCATTTGCTGTAAACTCTTCCCAACTACAACCATCTGTTCGGGTTAAAATAAAAAAAAAAAAAAAATAATAAGATGACAGAGGAGTGGTAACCATGAAAAACACAAAACGGGTTTTTTGATAACCAGCGTTAAGAAGCTGCTGTTTAATAAGTTATGAGAGAGACTAGCATAACGTTAGCATTTCGCTAGCTGGGTCGCTAGAGAAGCTGCAAGAAGAGCCTACGTTTTTATACAAAACCCCGAGCTGGAACGACACGGCTGTTATAGTGAAATAAGCTCTTTTAGCACGACTCTAAGCTTTACCGTAATAACCTGAAACAATATAATAACATGTTGTTATAATCGTGCTAGCATGTCTGCAACTCACTGTTTCGTAGGGACCGCCATCTTGCTCCGCTGGCTGTGGACTCGCACAGCAGATTCGACACAATTTCAAAAGGCTACAAACACAAGCTTCAACTCAGCAGGCAATAAATAAGGTCACCACATGAAGGAGCCATAGCCATGTTTTTGGGAGTGTTATTTGCGGCTGTTATGGGTTTGACCCTCTTCTACGAATGTACGGACTTCTAACGCATAGAGGTAACTTTAGATAAACAAACTCCGACTTACCTGGACAGGTAATTAATAATTCGGTAATACTGAAGCTCATATAAGCTATTATTACAACTCGTGTACATAGAACATATGTCAAATGTTTGAACTGAAAAAATGAATAATTTTAAGGGAAAAAAATGTCACCTTGAATTTGACTGTAGCCACAGAGACAGGGCCATGTTTATATAGCATCCAAGTTTCAAGTTCAACTTTCAGATTTTCAAGTTGTTTATTTGTCATATAAAGGTACCAAAGGCACATTACTACCAGCAATTAAATTCTTAGGCTCAGAGCCCCCTTCAATATTTACATAGGTAAAATTGCACACAAGAAACACTTAGATAACAATAAGATGAACTATATAAATAAAGAGAATATATATTTATTTAAAATAAGAAAAGAATAAATCAGTACAGTTTACTATAAATATTGTAGCAGCTGTAGTGGAGAGGTAGTGGTATATACATGCAAAATAAACCCATCTTGGGAACTGAGGATATCTTTTGGGAGATGAATTTTGTCCCACTCTTGCGTGATATAGGATCCGTTTTTTGTATTCATGGTAAATGGACTGATTCTTAGCTTGACTCACAGCGCTTTTATACAACATGCCACATTCATCCAAGCTCTGTCAAGCTTTACTACTTTGAAATTCTGCCTCTGTAAGATGCTCTTTTTATATTCAGTTATTTTACTGACGTGTTGCAAATAAAACAAGTTAGCCTACTAATTCTGCTGCTGCCGTTATATACATAAAAGTGCTACATGAAGTACATGAGCAGCAAAATAGAGTTTGCAAGTGTAAGTAACCACTTGTATTCTATACTGCATATAATATTGCTGGATTCATACTGCTGCATTAGTATGTACCCAGCATTTTACTGAGGCTGAGTTTATTATGGCTACTTCTGCTGGTTTGGTACTGTCACATGTGTAAGTATAGCTGCCATGTGAGAACCACAAAGTGACAAGCTCAAAAATGTTTTCAACTTAGCAACTGTATTTTGCAACTATTCTCAAGCAATTGTTGCCAAGCTGACTGATAAAGTCTGAGAATTTCTGAGAGCAGCTGACCCTCAAGGCCTAGTTTATTACTAAAATTCATCATAAGCAAGTTTGAAATGCTTGTTTTTTCAATGATTTCAAATGGCACTACAAATTGTGATCTGAAAAGTAACTTGTAGGCTAATTAAAGCTTAGTAGCAAATGTAATATGTGCCTCTGAGATGTGGCACTGTAATAGTAAAGCACATGATATTGGTATTTGAGTATAGTATTTATGTTTTATCTACCACTGCTAAATTTTCATTTGCCATGACCATCACTAAAACATGAATGGCTGACTTTTCTACAAAAAGTCAGTCACTACAATGCATTACAATTGTAAAATTTAAATATAATTATTACAATATCTTAATTGTAATTTGTGAAAATATTTACAAACTAGTAAGCCCCTTACCATACATGATTTCACCCCAAATCCAGCACCCTGAGGCTGTTGGCAAAGCGGATGGAAGGAGGCCGAGGACTAGTGAGTGCCTTATCCAGGATGAAACAACAAACATCCATGAGTACATCAGGAAGATGGCCACAACTGATCATGTGCTTAGTTAATACTTTGGGCAGCAGAAAAATATATTTTTTAAAAACCTAATTTACTGTAGCAGAACTGGGCTTTAATATTTTCTGTATTGGTACAGCTCCTTCGCCTCCCTAGAGTTGATTCATTAAAGGTTCCTAACCTCCAAAGTGGAAACAAATTCTACAATAAATCACCACGATGACCAAAAACCAAAGTGTACTGAAATTTTTGACCAAACATAACAAAGTGCAATACCATGAAAGTAGTCATTTATTATTAAAAATAATGGGAGGCCCATAGGGACGCCTCACATTGCTCAAAGTGCCCCTTTTTAACTGTTGAGAAATCAAGTGCTGATAAATCTCAAACACCTTTCATTTATTTTAATTTGATTTGTTTTGTCATGCTCTCTTCTAAACCTGTACGTTAATTCATTCCATTAAATAAGATCAAAGAGCGCACGGCTCACCTGTGATTAAAGCTGTAGCTTTCAGTCCCAGCCGCCTCATCTGAGTGACTCTAAATCCAAACACCATTATCTCTTCCGTAATCTGCATCTCATCTCCCCTGTGGCCTTACTGCTAATCCTTGCGATTCACGACCAAACGTGCCTGATAGATGAATGGACTATATGGCGATCAAATGAACTATGCAGTGCTGGTTAAATGGACAGGTAGGTTTACATAAGGCCAGAAGAAGTGCTTTAAGTAACATTTACGTAGTAGGGCTAAGATATGTGGATATCGGTGACTAAAAGAAACATTTTTGCTTTTTGTGCAACAGAGAAAATAGGGGGAAAAGGAACTACCAGTGCCTTCAAGGAAATACAGTGAATTATTGTTTAATGCCTTAGTTTTTGATTTTTAACAATTAAGTCTGTGCAGACGAATGGAGAGAGTGAAACCAGATTTCACAACAGGTAATGGCAGTAGTAGTCCTGGCATGATGAATCTGTGCATACCTCCACGTGCTGGTCTCTGGGCTGTGTTACACTTGCTGATGATGACACACATTTAATATATTTACGTCTGTGGTTTTTGACAGGTTTCTGTTATCCTTGATCTGTGCCCTCAGGCAACAAAGATAACAGTGTAGCTGTACAGGTTTGGACAGGAAGCTACTTGCGTATGCTTACAAAATATCATGTGACTGCTGGCTGGTAGACTACAGGAAGGTGCCCCATTTTTTTTTCTTTTCCCCAGCCTTAAGCAGGAGTACAACAGGTTTAGACTAATTCTCTTTAGCCATTTTCTACAAAAGTTTTTCCAATTTAGTCTTGCTTTTCAGATTTGAGAGCCACTTACAAGAGTGGATTTGGTAAAGTCTTTGGTCTCAGATCATTGTAAATTAATTAAACTGACAGCAGCATATGTATAAAAGTATTTTATGCAAATAAACTGTCTTATAAAATCAATAAACCACATTAAGGAGCACTTTGAGATCACTATACATCTATCAATACTAATGTCTTTTGCTGCTATATTTAAAATATTAAAGATACAATCCATTTTAAAATTAAAGCAGCATGTCTACTACAGAGTATTAGGATATATTTGTCCTCAAGCTTCATCAGTTTAACTACAACAGTCCTAAAGTAGTAGTCTGTGTGAATAGTTTCAAGGAAAAGCCTCACAGTATAGTATGCTGACTGCTCAGTTTCCACTGCCCAAAACATTGTAAAAGCCTCCTTTCACCCTGTCACCACCGGTTTGACTTTCTGCCCTCAGGCAGATGCTACAGGTCACTAAATCTCAGACTAACAGTTTTGGAAACAGTTTGTACCCTAAGGCCATTACCACACACACTGTCACACAATAAAACCCTTAAAATATTCTATTAATTTTATGTTATTTATATACATACTTATCATACAGTCTTTTAGTTTGCTTTCCTTTAGCTTCAACCTTGTTTCATCAAGCTGGAGTGGCACTCCCAATCTCTTTGTAATTGAATTGCAATAACAATGTAGGCTTTCTATTCTATTCTATTCTATTCGACTGTAGGCTTAAACCTTGTAATGCAATTGTTGTATGCGGTTTACATAATGGTGCATTTACACTTCTATTCAAATAAATGACCTCTTAAGAAGTAGTATTACTTCTCTGTAGACACTCCTCATAAGTGCTTTGTTTATCTCCAGCACACACACGGTTAATCGGGATTGACAAGCTAAGGGTAGTTGCGCATGCGCAGGTGGCTCTTACAGAGGAAACAGCCGGGGAGTAGTCAAACAGTGTACGATCACAGGGAAAGAGAGGGAGGGGGGTTAAAGGAGAGAAGATCAAAAAGTCAGGTTCAACTGGGCTTTCGCCCTCACAACACAATTATGCTCGTGTCTCCGCCGTCGCTTCCTCTCAGGTGTCCGCTTCCCGGTCGCTGAATGGCGCTGGTTACCGTGCAGCGTTCACCGACCCCCAGCACCAGCTCCAGCCCCTGCGTTTCGGTAAGAACCGCTTTTCCCTGAAGCCTCCTCTACTCCTTCCACCACCTCCACCAAACTCACATCTCCTCGATACGGAGGGCGACTTGAGGCTTCATTTTTGGCTGTCTTTTTTGTCGGCTGCTCACTGTCACCCAACTGCCTTGCCTTTGTGCTGCTGCGCATGCGTGACATATAGCTACCCATCATTTTCAGTTACAGTATTAGTCGCTACTAGCTGCTAAGTTAACCTGAAAATATCTTCTTATTTCCGTCTGTAAGTACAATAAAAGGGTTAACTTGAAAGAAAATGACAGCACCTTTTGTTTTAATGCACACCGCTGCTTATATGCTCATTGCATGTACATTTCCGGTACTGTAAACGCTCAACTGGCAGTTAGCTGCTTTTACAGTATCCAGAATAGAGAAACTTTCATCGACGGTGTGACAACAAGTCATGTCTGTTATTATGTAATGGTTTGTACCTGCATAAATTTAAATTTGCGAAGTAGTTGCGTTGGTATTTGTCCAGTGACACGCGTGAGTGCAGGTATTTATTCTTACGACACTGCTGCAGTGTCCTGCCTTGTATGTAAACGAGGCTGTGGACGCGTCTTTTCTTTTTCTCTGCGGGTCTGTCACGTACCCAGACTGTCTCTCTGTCTGAATGCCTTCTATGTGTCTGCCTCTCTCTTCCTGTCTGTCTGTCAGTGTGTGTGTGTGTGTGTGTGTGTGTGTGTGTGTGTGTTTACTGAAGGCAGGAGTGTACCCATGCAAAGCAGAGGAGCAGGTGGTTTTCCTGTTGCTACTCCCTTTGCTTGTCTGGTTTCTACAGAAACAGGGAACCCCATCAGACAGGCAGAAACAGAGGGAGGAAGTAATATACAAGCACACTCTGTTTACCATTAAAATGTTATCTGTTTCACACTTCTGTGTGTGTGTTCTATTGACAGTATGTGAAAACGTTGACCTATATTAACTTCCCAGTGTATGTTACATTGTCATATAGTGTTTACGGATTAAATTACACATTAAGGTGCATTCCTTGGCTTACTGTACAGCCTTTAAAGTAGACTCAGAGTGTGCGCTTACTCCAAAACGGAGCACAGTAGGGAAAGCAATTTCCCTTGTTAACTTGCTACTTGGACCCAGGAGAAGATTAGATGAACTGTGTATTTTTTTTTCCTCCTCCCAGCTTTGCCCCAAATCACAACTACAATCAAGCTATTTTTCCACAAACGTTGTCAGTCATGGAATACCTTTAGAGGGACCCTCTACTTTATAGCTCAGAGCAAACAGGTTCTGTGAGTAGGCATAATGATAACCTTTGTGCTATGTACACATATTTCTTAGGTAATTTGTCATCCAGGATGAAATGTAGTTGAAGGAGTTTTTATGTCTTATCACTGAGCAACAAGTAGCAAGGAGTCTTGTCTGCTAAAGTGTCTGTCTTTCAAGAAGTGATGGTGAATTGAGGAGCGAGTGTGTGCTGTAAAAGTAAGCACGTGTGATTTTTAGGAAGGTAAATAGGGCAGGGGTTGTGAAGTGTAAGAAGCATTTTGTAGTGGAAATGTGCTTTCAAGTTGTAACCCACATACATATTTTTGATAGCAAATTGTACAGACACTTATGGCTTCCTGTGCTCTTTTTTTTTCCTCCCCGTGTGTGTGTGTGTGTGTGTGGGGGGGGGGGGGGCATGTGACGTGTCTATCTGTGTGCGACATGTCTACTAGCGCTCTTCCTCCCCTTATATTAGCTTGAACCCTATGTGGAGTGAATGTATCTGCTCGTTGTGTTTACAGGCAGAGCACACACATACACACACGTTCATTTTAGGGTAGAAGCACTTTTGCATTGTGATAATCTTGGCTGTAACACGTAAGCACAGACTGATCTCTGGACATGCAGATCCCTGCCCAGACCGCATGTTCAGGCTTGACATTTCCATAAGCTTTGGGAAAAAAAATCAATCATTTTCATACATATGCAAAATATGCAAAGTCTGTGTGTTTTCCAATCTAAACAAACACTAGATGTTATATCGTACTGTAGGACAAAGAACAGTAACAGAAACTTTGTCTAATCTGCTGTACTAAAGTTGATATTACAAATGCATTAATGCATTTTTTCCCCTCCTGCTGCATACTCAGTTATGTCAAGCTCATTTTACATCAAAGGCGACATACAACCATAGAATTAATTTCCCCTTTTTGTCAATGTAAAGAAGTTTAACTACACATTTAGTACCTGAGTTTCAACAGGTTTTATCAGCGTTTATACATCCCAGGTCTCTTTGGGATTAAATTTTAGAAAATAAATGTAGCTCAGGTGCTGACTTATAAAAAATAAATAAATAAATTATAGACCCATTTTGCATACAGGAACCTTTCTTTTGTTTAATTGTTTAACTGTTAATTAATTATTTTGGTGTAGGATGAATAGCCATAGAGGAGAAAGCTGGCAAAACTAAAAATACACTTTAAAGTTCAAAGATTTTGTCCTCCTTCACTTTTTCCAAAGCCGTCCAGTGGACCACTTTAGAGTCTTTGCTGGGCCAGTTTAGGTTCCTGGGCCTTATTTTTGGCACCCCTGCCCTAACCTGTTCTCAGTTTTCAATAACATGTACAACTAGGTGCTTTGAATTTTTAAAGTTTCTCAATAAAATCAGTATGATTGTAATCTTCGCAGCAGTAGATATTTTAATACTATCGTTTCCAAAAGGCCAATTACTCAAATGTTCAGCACTAAGAGTTAGCGAGGTTCTAATTATGTCGCTTTGTTGTCTAGCACACCATCTAGCAATCCAACTAATAGTTTCTTAGTGAAACTGTACCAATAAAGAATCTTACTGGAGCAGAAACTTTCACTGACACCATTACTCCAGCATCAGGTTGTTTACATGAGTTGCTTTTAATTGCACAGGATCTGTTTTAAATATCTTGATTCTGAAAGCCCACAGTGGAAATCTGCTTTGGACACTGTAGCTTAAAGGAGCTGGGAACCACCTTTTGCAGTTATTGCACTTAACTGGATCCACAGCAGTGTCACAAGACCTGGCAGTATATGATAACTTGAACCAAACTTAACAGTTCTATACTTCCTTCTCACACTGACACTGCATAAATTATCTACTGGCCGTATTAATTTTTTTTGTGATCTCCAGTCAGGCTAGACCCCCTGAAGTAGCCCTGTATGAGTTTATTATTATTAAAATATATAAACCTTTAATCTACTTTTGTGTAATGTTGATGTCATTAAAGGCTAGTTAAGCTCACACAGGGTGTAAACAAGATAAGTACAAGCATTATAAGATAAGGGCCAGGTATTTTATCAGCCACTGAGCCTTAGCGTCCACGTTTGCCGCATTTTTGTTTTCCACAATTTTCTGATTTAAATGTTTCTTTTTGTCTCTTCATGTCTTCATGCTTGTGTATGTGAGCCGAGAGAGACAGAGAGATTGTGTTATTCCCTGTCCAGCCACACCTTAAAAACAGACTGAGGTCATTTTCTTGGAGAGTGTGTAAATTGAGTTAAAGCTGAACTCTGCTCTCTCTCTCTCTCCCTCCGTGTCTTTCAGTTCAGGCAGTGCTGAATGTTAAGCTGGATGCTTGTGCTTTTAATGTGTGTGTGAACATGGAAATATGCAAGTTAGTCTTTGTTACCCAAAATAGGACAGTGGGATTTCCTTTCTGTTCTCGTTTACCATTTGTTTGCATGAATTGAGAGCTCATTTGAGTTTTTACTAAATTTGTTTATGGTGACGTTTTCTCTATTTAAAGATGGGCTTTCCTGTGATTTCTTTTTTTCTTTTTTTAAATGGCACTTTTCTTTTAGAAGTCGTGAATCTAATATAACAATGCCAAAATTATGCTTTTGTGCAAAATTGTGGATTGGATGCTTTTTGGCAATTCGGTGTATAAAATATTATTTCCTTATTTAGAAAAGAAGAAGAGTTGACACTGCTGATATTGGCTCTGACTGCACTCTTATATGTTGACTTTGTAATGTTGTGCTGTTGCATTTCTCTTGTTCTCAAATGTATTTTTCTTATTTTATCTCCCCAGGAGTCAGGTAGCGGGGAGGATGACCGCCGCTCTCAGCCGAGGAGGTAAGATACCGACACACATTGAGCTCTGTGTGTTAAACTTGAAAGCATTTGGTTCACTGGACCAGAAATCCACTGGATATGTATGTTCTCAGTCTCAAAAAAAGCCCGTTCATAACACGGGGCATGTTAAGTTGTTACCCATGAACTCTCACCTCATCTGACCTGATCTGCACAAAGTGGGAGGAAAAAAGGCTTTTCCCAAATACCCAGATAATAATTAATCATAAAATGTGTAATGCTGTGACTTGAAAAAGGGCTCCTGTACTGTGGCAGCATCACATCACATCCACTGCTGTCCTGTATTACTTAAGAGTTGGAATTCTGGTTAATCCAGTTTCACTCAGCCACACTTGCAACTGGTTTTCGTCCCCTGATAATTGGCTACTTCCTTCCACTGCCCGTTGTGTTTATTTGTTCTGCCACTGAACACTTTTAGGTCTCCTCTGTTATGTTTGGCCCTTTAATAATCCTGAAATCACGCACTGAATGAGATAATAAACAGTGGCTTGCAGACAGCCCATTAGAGGGCAGCAGTATCTCTGAGTAACTGGCTATGTGGGTCAGGGGAACTGCACTGTTGATCCACGGGCAGATTGGTAACCACTCCCAAAGTCTCAGTGTCTGCTTGGTCATCGGAGCTCTTCATCATCCAGCTGAGGTTTGTCTGTGTTTGTGCAGCTGCGACTGAAATCTGTGCTTGCTGTGTGCATGTTTGTGTGCACAGAGACAGGTACATGATCGAATGTCACTCCGAGTTAGCTCCTAAAATGAATGTTATTATTTTTCTCTCTTTTATCCTTTACACATCTGGATAAGTGTGATATTTTTAATGGAAATCAGGGGTCCTGTGATGCATGTTGTTTTACCTTACCATGCCTACACATATTTTTCAGTGCAGCATATTTAAAAAAAAAAAAAGGTGAAGCTGAATGAATAGCCTTACTTTGTCTTGACTTCAGAGTAACCTCAAAGCTCTTTTTTATTATCATTGTGAAGCTTTGTGATATTGTCCCTCAGAGGGGAACGCCTGTAGTGTTTTTAATACCCAGTTCACTGCTCGATTATAGGTTTGGGAGAGTTATAAGCGGGGATGTTCTGGGCCAAGATGATATATTTGATATAGTAGTTGTTTGACATCTGAGCTGTTATTAGATGTTAAAATTTGGTTAAGCTTTATTTGTATTTCTAGGCAGATCATTTGCTCTGGGTTGTAGGTCACTAAAACTGAAAGTCTTAAACTTCTTTTTTTGAGCTGATACCAATGCAGATTTTGTAATACTTGTTTATTGGATATAATCATGACATTATATTATCAGTTACAGGATTATTATTATTATTATTATTATTATTATTATTATTATTATTATTATTATTATTATTATTATTATTATTATTCATTCCTTGTGTACAAAAAAAATCATATCATATCCAAAAATTAAGAAACACAAGAATACATGTTCATAAATTAAGAAAAGCATGTGTAAGGGGTGTTGCAGATAATCAGAGAGTGGATCTTTTTAGTTTTGTTTTTGTAGATGTTTCATTTGAAGGCAGCAAAGTATTAAATTTCACTTTTTTCCCAAGTTCAGTGTGAATAGGAGGTGCATCTAATGTTTAAAAACTCCTGTGACCTGTCATTGTTAGCACTATGTTTAAATGTAATCAGAGTGGAGGTAAGCCCACAGTCTTTGCAATAAAGTTTTTCAAATAAACACATGCTGCTCTCTCCTATTAGCTATGGTGCACAATCCAACTTTTTATATAATAGACAATGTTAGTCAAAAAAAATGACCTGTGGTAAATCACAATGCACTGTGATACACAAACTCAAGAAGTTTTAAGGTAGATGGAGAAGCTTGCATATAAACTGTATCACAAAAATCAAGTGCAGAAAATTTGTGGCTTGTGTCAGGATTTTTTTAATATATAAAAAACCAAACATTTTGTCTTTGATTTACTTGGAATGTATCTCCTTCGTGAGACTTTGAGTGAGGGCATTAGTATGCAACAGTCTTTTTCACTGACGCAATGATATGACTGCCACTTTGTATCTTCTTCAGTTAAATTGTCAAATCTTGTTCACAAATTCAATTTGAAACTAATGAGTTCCACAGTCGCTGATTTCATACATCAGACTAACGGAAAGCCCTCAATCTGCTGCATAAATACACAGTATCTGATATATCCTAGAGAGGTCATGAGAAAGGGTATGATGTGTAGGAATAAGTGAGCCTGTTCCCAGTATGATTGTTAGTTTGGGCAAAGAATACTGTAATAAAGAAAGAGTTCTTTGAGTTCATTTTCTTTTTTTTCTTTGTTGTTTTGCTTTAAAATCTTTGCAGAAATAAGACTGTTTTCAGCATCTGAAATAAAAGTGAGCTCCTGTAAGGGCTGTTTCTAAAATTGCTTCCAAGCTAGATTAAGAATCTGTAGAGAGATTTTTTCCCCAGCTGTCGTCCATGCCTCCTTCACCCACACTGTCAGATCAGGATTCATTTGATTGTATAAAAATCAGTGTAACTATTAATGAGTGCTAGCTGAGTCTTATTAAAGTCATATTTCTGTGTTTTAGTTGAAGGTAAAAGACGAGAATTATTTTCAGAAGTAAAGAAATTCACACACATGTAGGGTATAGCAGAAGGAAAAATAAACTGATGCTGTGTGCATTTTTCCTTTCACTGTTTCTTTAAGTTCAAGCTGCAGTGTTGCATATTCACAATTCCAGCAGCCATTCACTAAAGCTGAGCCTGTCCACTGAATTCATGTTCCCAAAGTCTCAGAGGCAGGCTATTCGTTTTCCCCCCTCCCCGCTGCTGACGTCTGTGCCCGCTGTGCCGTACAAGTCAGCAGCTGCAGCAGAGCTCATCTCTGACACAGGTAGTGAGATTCATTCAAACTGGAATAAGGCTTCAGTGAGGCAGCGCGCCTGCCTGCGTAAGCAAGCCCCACTGCAGTGCTGCTGATTAAAGCCAGTGACATCAGCAAGTTGGTGACATCAGCAAAAAGCAGCAACATCACTGGCGGACCATGCAGAGGGGAAATTAGGAGAAAGAGAGGTTATTTATTATGACTACAATCGGAGAGTATTTCTGATCTCTTATAATCTCATAGTTCTGTAGTCAGAGGAGGGGAAAAGTGGAACAAAGGATTATATGTCTGAATGGGGCTCATTTCCATTTGTGCTACATTTATTCATTTGTGTGCCTCTAAGACAGATTTGTATTCATTCTGGTGTAATTCAGATATACTGTAGTCATGCTAACAGGCCGATTTATTAGACTTCCTGTTGATGTGTGATGCTCATCGCAGATGTTTAACAGTTTATGTGTGATTCAAAGAAATACTGTAAAGTCTGGGTGTGTGAATGTATACACAAGGTGAAGCTGCGATCACTAAGGTGACTGTCTGTGTTTGCATGTTTGGAAACATGAGAGCAGCAGAGTGTCTGGTGTCTACATGTAAAAACCACATCCTGGCATTCGCCACTTGCTATTGGATGGTTTGAATTTCAGCAGTCAAAGGGGGAGAATAGCCAGGTGGAACTTGAGAGATGGGTTCAACATCTCACACATAAACATGTGGGTTGCTGAGAGTCTGTAAATCCCAAAGGTGGGAATGAACAACCCCGTGATTATTCTTAGCTATCCCTCCAGCGCCCTTACAAGAAGATGCCACAGATCTTTCCTTAATCAATAACACCGGTTAAAGTAAGGAGGGAGATGGTAGGGATTTTGAAGGGGTCGATGTGAGAGGCCAACAGGGAGATGAGAGGGAGAGTGGAAAAGTGGCTGTCAGGTTAAGCTGTTATTAGTTGATGAGGAAGGCCTCCTTGTGATTGTTTGTAACATGTGTCTGCCTCTGCTTAGAAACTGGTAAGTTTTTAGATACCTGTATCATTATCTGTTCTGCTTATAGCTCTGATCTTTATCAGTTCTCTTATTGATATGTTCAGCATAACCACACCTGCTTCATTATCTCTGAGTCTGACCACTGAGCAGGGAAAAAAAACGCTCACATGTGACTCAGGTCCGCAAAAGTTTCACATCATTATCAGTGTGCAACTGCCAGGAGTGATAGAAAATGGGTAAGATTAGATATGCAGTCAGATGTCACATCATTGCTTTACAATATAACATGACTTAAGATGAATTTTGGATCAAATTGAATTTAAACAAGTTACAAAATAATTCATTCAATTTGTAAATGGATCCCACTTCCCATCCCGTCTCCTGCTTTATATATCACTGCTTATTCTTTATCTACTTAAAGCTTGACTGTACTGTTACACCATTTATTGTTCATGCTGTGATACATTTAACCACATGTGACTCAGCAGTCTAATAAATAAACGCTTTTCTCTTTGTAAGGATCTCTCAGACGAGGTCAAAATCTGTAGCTTCATTGAGCTCATCAGCCCAGTTCATCGGTTGCCTCTCTTGGGTCAGAGACACAGGTCGACCTAAGAGGAAAAACACCACACTGCAGTTGTTTATCCCGGGATATAAACTGGCAGTCAGCTGGTGGCCAAATAGTTACCCTTAGTTTGTAATTGAAACCACAAGGGATCAACAAGCAGCACAACCAAGTCTAAGGTCAAGTTTCTTCTTAGTTCACAGGCAGCCTGAAATCTCCTTCCAGGTTTCTCAATCTCTTCTTTTTTTTCTGTTGTTTTTGTTGTTGTCATGCTGTTGCTGGATACACATTCAGTGTCAGGTTATGGTTATGAGAACTAGTGGTGTACTGATTTTGAAATACCCCTGTCTAATATAACAGTTGAACCTATCAACCTTGCTTAAAAGCTTTCTACCCTTTATTATTTGCATTTTTTATGGGTTTGTTACCTTAAGAAGAAGCAAAAATGCATTACTGTTAAAGATTGTACTAGCCTATGAACAGAAAACCATTTCCTCTCAGATGTTATCGTGGAGAAAATGAGAAAATACTGTGGTGTTGTTAAGGTGCTGATAAGCAGCTCAAAGTGTGTGTGTAGTGTGTGTGTGTGTGTGTGTGTGTGTGGGGGGGGGGGGGGGGGGGTTGCCTCTCTAAGTAATGCTTTCTGGGATTGCTTGGTTAGTTTTTCAATCAGGCTGTCAGCCAGACACATGGGCACATCCACATTTTTTTTAAATGTTTTAATTATGGAGAGTTTTTATGTAGCGTCTAGCTCCCTTATTTGTTATGTTGACACAGCTGGAAATTGTCATTATTTGTTAATCTTACATTTGGCGTTTTTAAAATGTGCACGAGGCATCATTTTAAAGCAGCCACTTCCTTCTGCGTGTTACGTGGGAAAACATGGTGACCCAGGAACAGTGTGAGGAATTTCAGTGACGTCTCGAGGCTGTTGTAAAGCATATAGGAATGGCACCGTCTGCCATTGTGACAGTTAAACACTTTTATCCGGGTACTTGTGGCTGTCTTTCTTGCACACTTTCACCATGTCTCCAATAATTCCTCGTAGTCTTCCTCAGACTGCTGTTGTCACGGATTGGACCATGTGTGTCTCCTCCCCCTCAGCGGCAGGATTTACCGCAGCCTGCTGCAGACACATCAAACAGCAGACCGTGGATCAGATGTTCTGAGGCACCTGCTCTGTCACAGGCGCTCTTAAATATGTTAGTGCTTTGTCGCTTTATAATATTAGATTGTTCCGCTCTATGAAATCTGTCGGTTTAGAGCTAATTTTCTAAATCTGCGATAAAAAATTGAATAAAAAAGAAGCACCGTGTGGTCTTAGAGCAGAGCTTCTGCGTCTTCACAACTTTACTTCGCACATCGTCGACTGTCGTCTCCGCGCGCCCTGCCCGCACTCCCGGAGCAGCGATGCCTCCCGGCGTTGTGACCGCCCCGCGGAGCTCGTCGGCCGGCTGCTTCTGCGCCTGCTGCGGGGTGAAGATCAGACCGTATTTTACCGAAAACTCTGTGATCTCTCAGGTGGAAATTTATCAGCTGTAAGTTGCCGTGCTCGCAGTCCGGAGCTTTCCTTGCTTATAGTAACGATAACACTACATGAATTATTATATTGCCTGCAGTGCCATGTAAATGATCTACTCCAAACTTCAGTATAGACTTAGTGTGTACCTGTATGAACATGTGGTTTTTCTCTTAATGACTTCATAAGAAGGATATAGCAGCACAGCAGCTGAACAAGTGGCTGCAGGAACAGGTTTCCTTCCCTTTGCTTCCTTTTTGAGATATCTGCCTGATGCTTTTACTCATCTGCTAGGATGCACTTCTCTCCACCCACCTTTAGCTGTTCCTTAAATGCATCCTGAGGGGGGGCACAGCAGAGCAAGGCACACGATGTACCTTCAGCAGAATCAGGGGATGTGATTATTTTGTCTTCATTGTGAAAGCCACGGGAACGACACTTGCATTTAATTGGAAATTTATGGCTTGGAAGAAGCATGTCAAGATATAATTTGCACAAACACTTCATTAGCACTTGTGTTAGACATCTGTCTAGTGTTTGCTTGTGTGAGTCTGTGTGCAAGCCCAGCTGTCAGCCTCTGTCCTCTCTGGCATTGTATTGCCTCTGACATATTCTTGGTCTGCCTGCAGCACAGTGCATCAACAGAAGGACTTATTTGTCAGTGTTTTCAGTGATTCCAATGCATTCACTTCTTGATTTTTGTTGATCAATGGCTTTTTTCAATATAAAAGGTTAAGTAGGATGCACTATGCTCCTGCAGATATTTGTCCAGTGTTCTGTACGTCATGTCATGAAGAAAATTGGGTGTGTGCAAGTCAGCGTGGATGTCAGAGATTCTTAACATCCACTTTTTCTAACTTGGAAACTTGCATGAAAGTTTGCTTAGTTTGCTATAATTGTCACTTCAGTAATGACTGCTGTCCATTGCAGGTTTATCCTCCTTTGCCTTTGTTCCTTTCCTCCCGCATCATCACAGCAGACAACAACAACATGACTTCCTGTCTTTGACGGTCTTTCCTTAGCTCAAGCCTATATTTAAACTTGCTGCCCAGATGGAGTGACAAATTAGTCAGCGATCGCTGGTGTTACTGGTGATTTTGCTTTTACTCATCATCACAGAAGACAATGAGACTTTGTCTTTCTTGCTCACATTGTGAGGAACAAAGCCTGTGTGAAGTAGTAATAATGATAATAATACTGCTTATAATAATAGCAGAATAATGGGAAGGCGTCAGATATCTTAAGTCCATTACGTAAGTCTGTTGTTCAGACCATGAAGAAGCTTAGCTGGGACTGCCATCTTAATTTGGTACTGAAGTTGCAGCCAAAGTCACTGAAGTTGCAGTTGCCTTGTTTTATGAAGAAATGGTAACCGGATGAACAACAAAACTTTAAGTCTTTGTAACTCAGAACATTCTGTCTGTTGTCATTCTGTTATTCAGTAAATATTACCAGTTCAGTTAAGCCCACATGTGCTCTGGTTTCTACTACAGTCATCTGATCACTCAGAAATCGTCCCATTATTGTGTTGTTTTGGAAAATATGAGTGTTTTCTAAGAAAGCATTGAACTGAATAACTACTATTGAAATGCATTCAACTTTAAGACTACAAAGTCACCCGTACTTCATATTCTGCTTTTTGTTTTTCTTTCTTTCTTTTTTACATTTGGGGGAATAGAAATCAGCATAATGAAACAACTGTGTTTATGTCTGTATGTCACCACTGTAACAGTTCAGACCAACATAACTCATTAATTCACATAAATTTATGAAAAAATGCTTGTCATAAATTTTCATCAGCCAAAATGATTTCTGTTGCTTCAAGTCTGTGCAACATTCCAGGATAATGTACTTTTCAAATGATGGAGACGGACTTAAAATCCTCACATTTGAGAAGCTACAAATTAGAATTTTTATTGAAAATGTCTGAAAATATAAAGTGTCAAAAGTTCTGCTCTTTGCGCTTTCTGTCAGTGGACCTTGGAGAAACTTAACAAAAAGTCAGTAAAAGCTGTAAAGTCTTCCAAGGATGAGTTTTGTGATAGATGTGTGGGTGGATATTGCTCACCATTGAATCTTTTCTGTCTTTGTGCAGCATCAGTGAAAGTTTCCTGACCGTTAAGGGGGCTGCTCTGTTCTTGCCTCGAGGAAATGGCTCCTCTTCTTCGTCTGCCTCCCGTTTCTCCCAGCTGCGCAGCAAACATGCAGGTGAGGAGAAAATTCCCCCTCAACAGCCACTGACTGTTTAACTGTTTAACTTTTGCCATCATCTCTTGCGTCATGTATGCGTTACTTTCATCTTGCCAGGAGATATCCAGCAGCACCTACAGACGATGTTTACTCTCCTCAGACCAGAGGACAACATCAAACTGGTGGGTACCCATAAAAACACAAATAAAAGTCTCATTGATTTTATTTAACTGTCGAGTCACAAACTGTGTTTTTTCCTTCTCTAGGCGGTTCGTTTGGAGAGCGCACATGCTCAGGTCACCCGCTACATGGTGGTGGTCTCAACCAATGGTCGGCAGGACACGGAGGAGAGTGTGGTGCTAGGAATGGATTTTAGCCCTGTAGATGGGTGAGAGTGACACACAAGATTTTGTGTACCTGCTGGTTTTGGTGTTCTGGTTAAAGGTATAACATGAAAACTGTTTTCCCCACTCAGCTCATGTTCTGTTGGGCTGGTTTTGCCCCTGTGGAGCGACACCTTAATACATCTAGATGGAGATGGGTAAGCAAATTCTTCAACACAGGACACGTTAAACATGAGATAGCTAAGATTTTTAACTCACTCCTCTTCACTATACTTCCTCTGTTCATGCTCACAGGGGTTTCAGTGTATCAACTGACAACAGGGTGCATGTATTCAAGCCTGTTTCTGTGCAAGCCATGTGGTGAGTCATACTGGATAATTGGTACAGCTGTGGATATTTTTATTGTTCGCCGGTTTCTGTTTTTTCCCATTTTATTTAGAAGTCATGTTTTTTTCCTGACAGGTCAGCCCTCCAGTCACTCCATAAAGCCTGCGAGGTGGCCCGTAGTCATAACTACTTTCCAGGCAGCTTGTTCCTCACCTGGGTCAGCTACTATCAGAGCAGGGTCTCCTCCGACCAGACCCGCATCAATGAGTGGAACGCCATGCAGGACGTGCAGTCACACCGTGCCGACTCTCCAGTTCTCTTCTCTGACGTGTAAGTAGCCAAGTGATGTTTGTCAGATATGTTCTCTATGTGGAAAACCGATAGACATGAACTTATTTCATATATTCTTCCACCATCATAATGTTTCTGCAGACCTACAGAAAGAGAGCTGACTGAGCGTCAGATCAAAGCCAGTTTGCGGGAAATCATGATGCAGAAAGATCTCGAGAATGTCACCTGCAAAGAGGTGAGTCCGCTTCAAGTATCTCCCAGTCAAAGAAAATGTTTGGAAAATGCCATGCTATTTTTTTTTTTAAGTCATTATTGTGTGACTTTACATTTTGCCTGCACGTGTCTCTTTCCGTCCTGGATGTGTTCTTTAGATCCGAACAGAGCTGGAAATGCACATGACATGCAATCTGCGAGAGTTCAAGGAGTTCATCGACAATGAGATGATTGTCATTCTGGGCCAGATGGACAGTCCTACGGAGATCTTTGACCACGTGTTCTTGGTAGGTTAACCTCTGAAACACCTCTATTGCTTTTAGCAGCAGAGAATATAAAATGTTTCTGATCTCCCACGCCTGTATCCCGGGTCTGATTCTCACCAAGTGCAAGATAGTCTTGTGTAATTTTAAATTCAGCACAGTTTTAAGGTACTTTGCTGTTGTTGGGTTTGGAGCACTCACTGTATGTCAATCATTTCTTCTCACTGGACTTCAGCATTATGAAAAGCTTATTGGAAGGTGCTGAACAAGTCTGAGGATTGCTTTTTGTTTCCTGCAGGGATCTGAGTGGAATGCATCCAATCTGGACGAGTTACAGAACTGTGGGTAAGGACGGAGGGGGGGGAACCCAAAACAACAAAACTGACTGTTCGGAACAAAAAAAAACTAAAACTTGCTTTATTAGGATGAAATTAAATGTTCTTCATTCTGTTATACCAACAAGTTCAGTTTTACAAATCAGTACATACCTACATACCCCTCTCTCATCTAAGGCTCATCTTTCCTCTCGTTCATGTCTTTCTGTCACTCAGAGTTCATTACATCCTGAATGTAACAAGGGAGATTGATAACTTCTTTCCCGGTGTGTTTGAGTACCACAACATCCGTGTGTATGATGAGGAGGCCACTGACCTGCTAGCCTATTGGAATGACACCTACAAGTTTATATCTAGAGCCAAGTGAGTTTGAGTTGTTTCATCTTCTCTCTTTTTTTCCTGCGAGGAATGAGATCTATCGAGAATGACAATCATTCTTAATATCTATCCTAGGAAATCTGGGTCCAAGTGCCTGGTGCACTGTAAAATGGGGATTAGCCGGTCTGCGGCCACAGTGATAGCGTATGCCATGAAGGAGTACGGCTGGGATTTGAAAAAAGCCTTTGATTACGTCAAGGAGCGTCGAACTGTTACCAAACCCAACCCCTCTTTTATGAGACAGTTGGAGGAGTATCAGGGAATACTCATGGCCAGGTACACACACACACACACAGACATCATCCATGGAAATATATATATTGATACTGGCAGAAAGAAGTGCATTATCAAAATCTTTTAAAACGATGTAAAAAAAAAAAAACCAAAAATATTCCTCTGTCAATTTCATGCAAAGAATTCTGAGAAGTGATATGTTACTTCATTTTCACTTTCTTCCGCAGCAAGCAGAGGCACAACAAACTGTGGCGTTCTCACTCTGATAGCGATCTGTCTGAACACCACGAGCCACTCTCCAAATCCTACGCACAGCCCCACAGCCTGGGCCGCTCAGATCCCCACAACCAAGCCAGCAACATAACTGGTCCCTCGGTAAAAGAACTGCTGGAATCACTGGGAAGTTCTACTGGCAGCAAAGCAACACACTCAACTAGTCAGCCAGATACGGGCATCCATTCCAATCAGCTTAGCTCTTCTTCCTTTAAAGGTGTGGCAGCTCCATCAGGTCATGCTGGAGCATCTCGTTCTGCTGTAGGTCGGAGCAGCCGGCAGGACCGTCCTTGTTCTGACTCCACAGCTGCTTCCCTGTCTCTGTTATCTCCTCCGCTGTCCAATGGCGTATATGACTCTGGGAATCGGCCCATGTTACCTCCTGTCTCTCAACCAAGGGCCGCCACTGTGGTGCCTGAGCCTCCAAAGACCGATAAGGTGACTGTTGCACAAAGTGTTTTGGTGGGCCAGCCTCATCCACCTCCCTCCCTTCACCACCTCCCCCACTCTCCTGCTCCAGCTCCAAATCTAGCCGATGGAGTTCTAAAGCCACAGGTGTTGTCCTGTTCTCCTCCTGTAAAAACAGTGCTTGTGTCAGTGCCTGAGCCTACCGCAACACAAACCCCAAGCACAAAGCAGGCTGGACCCGACTGCCTCTCTGCCCCAGCGCTTGTCAAAAACCCAGACTGTCCCCAACAGACATATGGCTCATCTTTGGACAGTTTGGCAGCCCAACATCCCTCCACTAACGATTTTATTACTTATCCTAGTGCCATTCCACATGAAAATGTGCTGGTGTTCGGCCACAGTGCAGACCACATCAACTTTTTCAGTGCCAGGGAAAAATTTAAGGGGATGAGTCAAGATGGGAAAACTCACTGTACTGCAGCACAGCAGTCGCACCAGCTGAAGAGTTGTGGCAAAGAAAACCAGCCACCACTGCAGGAGGTCTCCACCAGTGAGGGGAAGGATGAAGGGAAAAGAAAGGTAAACAATGCTTGTAGCAAACTTTCCCAGACAACTCTAAACATTTCCAGATTTGGGCCGCATATAGTCTCCAACCGTGCTCTGGCAGTGGGCTCGGGTTAGCTGTGTATATGTAGCCACATGTATGGATGTTATGATCTGTTTCCAGGCTGCTCTTGTGTGAGATGCTCAGTGAAGTGGAAAAATGAAATATTTTTACATATATATTTAAGATACTTGGAACTGAACTGAACCCATAGCAGTTCCTGTCGAGTTACCAGATTTATTCAGAATGCTTTTTGGTTCTTAAGCTATGTTGCGCCACCTGGTGGCACATCTATCACAAATACATTGTGATTGTAGCAATGTTTTCATTGTGCTTTTAAATTAATGGTCTTTTATATTATATCTCTTTTTCTTTTTTTCAGGAAATGCCTGTGCAGGTCACAGGCCTGAAGCCCAAAGAGGCTTTGCCTCTTGGCTCTCATAGCCAGACTGAACCTCAAGGTCCCCAGGATCAGGATGTGAGGAAGTTGAAGCAGGAAATTGAAGATAGTGTTGTTCTGTCGCACAAGGAATCTGGGGATATAAAAACAGAATTGAAAGAGGAGGAAGAGGAGGCCCCCGCCTGTCTTTACAGTGACTGGACACGAGGTTCGGTGCGACGTGTTACACAACAGCTGGAGCAAAGAATGAAACAGGAACATGAGACCCCGCCTCTCTCTTCTTCACCGCCTTCTCTCTCTGGCTGTACCTCCAACTCTCACCGGCGTCCACACAGCATCCATTGTGCAACGTTGTCTATGTCCCACGATGCATCGGTTTGCTCACAGGCATCTGCAGTTCGCACGGTGCAGAAGGATCAGGGAAAGGAGGATGGGAAGTCTGGACCAGCTGAAAGTGAGTGCACTCATGCTGCGATGGGGGCCCTTGGGGATAACGAAAAAAGCACAAAAGGACAGAAACTCCAGCCTGCTGAAACTAGATTGCTCTCTACCTCTTCTCCTTTCCACCACTCTCCCCATTCTCCCTTTGCCTCTGTGAACTTTCTGTGTCTGGAGGGTGTCACTGAGTTCGAGACGGGCACAGACTGGGATTGTCCCACAGAAGGACCCCACAGTGACATTTTCAAGAGGGAGACGTGGGAGACTTTGTGTGAGCTGGGTGCCTTCCTGCAGCAGGTGAGCATGGCTGGAAAGTGCAAGGCCAGGTGTTTGGGTCAGGCGCAGAAGCGAGGTGGCAGTATCCAGAAGAGGGTTCAAGAGGTGGAAGCCAGGATTCGTCAGGCAGGGCTGACCCCTCCATCCATGATGAAGCGCTCAGCCTCCCTGGCTAAACTGGGCTGCTTGGAGCTGCTCGCCAATGACTTGAGTGACTGGGAGCTTAGCCGCTCCACTGTAGCTTCACCCTCGGCACAACACCCACTCCATTCAGCCAGCGACGAATCCAAGAAGCAGCGGGTCCACAACTCTCCTTCCTCCACTGCCCAGCAGCCAGAGATCCTTGAGACAACCATTCAGAGGCTTCCTAAAGCTGGAGAAACCTCCTCAGCAGTCTCTGCACCATCAAATCCGAATCCTCAGAGAGAAAAGCCCTTAAACTTTGGCCAAGAATCTCTGCACTCACCTGGGCTAACACTTCTGACAACAAGGCAGCAATACGGAAGGACTCACCCGCTGAGGCGGCTTAAGAAGAGAACTGTTAGCACCCTTTACCACACCATGTAACCCTCAGCAGGTGTGCGTCTGTGTACGTGTTCATGAGAGAAAGAGAGAGATAACGTGCCCGTCAGAAATGAAAATCAAGTGCATATTTTGGATTTATTTAGCAAAACAAGCCGACGCCTCTTGCCTTAAGGGATGTGTTTAGTAGTTTCTTTTTCCCCTCTTCTGTAAAAATCTGTGATATGTGAATCTGGTCTCGGCACAGGAAAAGCGGCAAGGCTACGACAGTCTCTGTTAACTGAGACTGAAATAAAACACTTTGAGAAGATAAAACAAAAAAAAAGAAAATGTCATCCAGAGATGTACATGGGTCACATGTTTGAAATGTTAATAATACCCAAGCGTGCACATACTCACTCATCACATCGTTGCTGGTTTCTCCTTTAGTCGACTTGATATTTTTGGCTGTCAAACGTAATGTTAGCTGGAATGTAGCCTCTGTTTCCCCTCTTCTCATGCTTTGACGTCTCTTCAGAAAAATGTGCCATTTATGCTGGAGAAAACAGTCCCTGTTGTATAATCTGGTAACTATGTTGGCATTAGAAAGAAAGAAAGAAAGAAAGAAAGAAAGAAAGAAAATATAAATAAATAAATCACACCAACACCTGCTTGTCAAACCGGCTGATTTGGTCCTGAACATAAAAGTCGTTGGATGGAGACTCTTCGTCGCGACAGTCGTGAAGCTCTGACTCTTCCCTCAGTGTAAGCTGCATACACAGGTTTTCACCAGTTTATTTGAGCATAATGAAAAGAGAAGAGGCCTGCTTTTTGTTTAGTTTGTTTTAACTACACAATACCTCAGTAAGTCAACCAAATCTGACCTGCACAAACATCCGACTCCGGGTTCCTGGAATGTACTTCTCAATCAGAAACACGTTTGACTTCATCACTCAGTAAACTGTCTCTCCTCACACTCCAGATGCCACTCAAACTAGAGTTTTGTTTATGTTTAACTGTGTGAGAGAGAGTAGGTCAGGGTGCTGGGATTTAAAGGCAGAGTGTATATTTGTGAGTTTTCGGCTATGTTCTCTTTGGGGATGTAAAGGTTGTATATTGTGACTGTTGATATTTTAGGATCTCCCTGTTTTTTGTTTGTTTGTTTTTTAGATCTGGTTTGTGTCTGTGTGAGTGAGACTGTGTAGCACAACTTTACCAAGTGAGCGTGCACTTTTTATTTTATTTTAATGGATCTTTATGTCTTTTGTAAACTTTTTAGGAGCGTGCCTGTGACTGGCAAGTGAAGCTTCTCTGCAGCCTATCAGAAATGTCTGTACAGAGACGTGTGTCATACATGCACTTTACTCCCTTTTTAATTTTAATTGTGGCTTTTTTTTAAGTGTTTTGCTACTTTGGGGGAGCATGCTTATGTAGTAGGAACTGTTGGGTATGTGTGTATTGTCTGTGTAAATATTATTTTATATCACGTGCTTTAACTGTGACCATTAAACAATGGAAATTAAGAGTCAGGCTTACTGTGATTCTTTCCCTCACTTTTTCTTAATGAACAAACTAATTTGGCTTTATTCTACATACATTCACAGTAAATGTCAATGTATGTAAAAATGACTATTCCTGGTTTTCTCTTAGTCAGCTACACCGTTCAGCATTTTTCAGCATTTTTTTTTTTTTAATGGCTCATTATCCTGCTGGAAGCAGCTATCAGAAGATGGGTCATAAATGAATGAACCTGGCAATAGTACAGTAGGTAGGCTGTGGTGTTTAAACGATGCTAAGTTGGTACTAAAGGGTCCAAAGTGTTCCAAGAACATATCCCCCACACTTACACCACCAGCAGCCTGAGTCAGTTTTACAAGGCAGGTTGGATTCATGCTTCCATGCTGTTTATGCCTCATTCTGAACCTGCCATCCAAATGTTGCTGCAGAAATCAAGAAACTCAGACCAGGTGATGTTTTTCTAACATCTAATTTAAGTGATTCTGTGTGATCATTTCCTGTTTCCTACCATCTGCTTCAAGGTCAGCGTATGTTCAGAGATGCTCTTCTGCAGACCTAAAATATTCTGGGCGTTCTCATTTGACCTTTGACATCAACAAGGCATTGATCAGTGGATATTTTGTCTGTTTTTGGATGATTCTCTATAAACTCTAGAGACGGTTGTGTGGGATAATCCCAGTAGGTCAACAGTTTCTGACATGCTCAGACTAGTCCGTCTGGCACCAACAACCATGCTTGTCTACATAAATGTATTGAGTTGCTGCCATGTGATCGGCTAATTACATTGCACAAATGAGCAAGGGAAAAGGAGTACCTAACAAAGTCGAAAAAACAGTAACTTAAAGATTTTTTTTATATATATACTGACATGTTTGGTATTTACAGTCAGAGGTAAAGTTAATGCATTTTAAATGTATAGCCCTTGGAAAATGACATTTTGGTTTGTTTTGTCATTCTAGGTATTTATTAGTCAAATATTTTGCTGTTACTGTGAACAAATTTCACACTTTGGCTCCACAGTAGAAAAAATAAAAAGGCACAGGCAGGACCTGAAACCAGTAATGTATTCTGGTTACCATCACATACAGAACTTCAGACCTTGAGCACAAACATGATGCCGTGTTAAATTAACGGAGCGCAGGAAAGAAATCATTTCTCTGTTCTCTTTTTTTCTTTATGAAAGTCCTGACACCAGGATGCAGAGAATCACAGAAAGATTCTGAGTTGGAATGGATTCTCCCTGCTGAAGAAGTCTCTTTCGTGACTGAAACAAAGAAAGACAGCCATAGCCGGCTCAGCACGCACTTCAGGTATCCAGGTATGCTGAGAGTGCAATAAAACCAGAGAACCAACTTCCCCTTTGTCTGTCCTCAGCTACCAACTAGTACAACAGGTGCAAAAATCTATTAACTTTAGCTGACTAGTGTCTAAAAGGTCAAAGGTCACCTTAATTAATGCTGTGTACCATTAGAGGTGAAAGGAAGGGCTGTGATGAGGGCTGTTTGGTTATCAGGTAATAAAATCTTTTATTAATAAAATAAATAAAGACTATGTCAGTCAAGTTTTATTTGTTTTGAATCAATGGTCAGCCGCAGTGCAATTAAAAACAACCTTCTTTTGGACAATAAGTGCCCAAATAACTTCCCGGGGGTGTTCACAGTGGCTGCCGAACATCCAGACTTGTCAATAGAAGGACTTTAAAAGCAGCTTTGGAAACCAGCTCAGCTGAGCGGTGTGCTCATTTACCAGTTTAACTCATATTCATCTATCCCAAGCAGTGACCCCGGGAACGCGCTCCCCCACTTGTCAAAGGCGCGCCTGTTCCAAAATAGATGGCACCCACCCTGCACCCATCCACCCGCACCCTCCCCCTTCTCTCTCTCCTGCTCTGCCCCGGCATCTCCCCTCTGTCTCTCCCTGCCGAAGACCGTAGCGCAGTTTTCCAGCTCTCTCCTCACTAAAAGTCCGCACCGACTCCGGGACAGCTGATTGCAGGGAATATAATACAAAAGGAATAAAGGCAGCAGAGGGAGAGGGTGGAGGAGGAGGAGTAGCAGTCCATTCGACATAAACCGTGACCGTTATCCAGGGAAGAGGGGTCTCCCCAAAACCTGAGGTGAGCCTGTGTTTCCTAATATGTGTGTCGGTGTCTGTGCTGCAGTGGGACGAGAGGTGCGTCAGCTTCTTTACTGCGCAGCTGGAGGGGAGCGAGCGCGTCCTTACATTTGGAAACCCCGAAAACACAGCCGGGACGTTGTGACTATGCACTTTTCTGCCTCTGGCGACTGATCTTAAGTCGTGCATGCTGTGACAGCTGCGGGATACTTTAAGGAGTACTTTGTACATAACTACCCCCACCACCACCACCTCCTCCTCCTGCGCCCCTGCCAGTCTCTGTTCCCGTGTTTTATGCGTTTTTCTGCGGGCTGTGCGCAGTGACAGATCAGATTTACAGTCAGCTCATTAGTGATAAAACGACACAGGGTGCGGGACCTTCTTTCTGGAACCATTTGGGATCAGGTGGGAGGAGCGGCCGGCCCGGGTAGGACAGTGCAGTTTGTCATGTCTATATTAGGAAAGTGCCAGTGTCATTCTTTCGCTGTCTGGATTCTCCAGGGCCGTGCAATGCGCGACAGAGCAGACCCATCTCATTAACCTGAGGCGGAATTAATAGCAAGAGGTTTTTCACAGATGCTAAATCTACTCTTTGCCTCAGTTTTAGTTTGGCTTATATTACATGACAAGACATTGACAGTAGAGCACAGAAATCAGTGTACTTTAAAAAAAAAAAAAAAAAGCATTAGACCAGGAGAAGGTCATTATGTGATCATTAACAGTCTTTTCTTTTTCTTTTTTTCTTTTTTTGAAATCCTGTTGTAAAAACTATATAATATGTATAATGAGGCCTTAAATGCCCCACTGTTGGCTGTGCTGAAATGGTCTCTGGGATGTGACTTTCACGGAGGTTCCAGGAGCTTCTTTCCCCTCATAAGTCAACTTTGGGACAGATTGTGATATATTCTACTGTGAAAGTCAGACAGCATCACTGACAAAGGTTTTATCTGAATAGTGAAAAGTCTAATGCTTAGGGTTTAATGTAATCCTGCTAACACACAGAGTCACTGCATTAGTCAGATCTCTTAGGGGCCCCATACAGACCTACTTTTAGACTAGGGCTTTCAGTTTTAGCCTTATGTAAGCCAGTAGAGTCTGCAAGTATGTTAGGTCTGTTTGAATCGGCATATTCTCACAGGAGTTGTGTGACTGAAGTGCTGGGCCGTGACACTGTATCTGTCAAGTTCTCTCCCCCTCCCACCTTTTATCTGTTCTCTGTGTCTTAGTGTTTGTCTTTGATGTTTGGCTGCCACATAGTGTTTGGTGGGACAATCACCTATTAATATCTGCAGTAATGGCAAGGACTGTTACAGAATATCCCCTGTGTTTCGGAGGATTACAGTCCGGTTGGCCTTTTGCCTGCGACAGCCACAGGATAGCAACAAACAGCCTAAGATCAAATTACAGAATTCATCATCATTTACAGGAGAAAAAGTCACAGTGTTTGAAGCAATTAAAATGTTTACTAAGAAACAAGCAACACTGATGTTAGTATTGATCATTGTAGAGCATGATTAGACTATAATGAGTCGGTGTCACTTAAAAAAGCATGCAAACTCAGTACAACTAATATAAATAATAAATAAGTCATGAACTTTGTGCGCTGTGGCAAAATAAGTGAGCTCTTCTTATTTATGTACTTAATAGACTTGTTTTTTTTTTTTAAATTAGAAGCTCAGAAATTGTAATGTTGAAAATAATAGTAACCACATACAGCAACAGCGCAGAGTTTTTGTACTAACCACTGTGAGAACTGTCCACACACAGAAATCCATCCATGTTCTTAACTGCGTATCTAGTTCAGAAGTACACCCTGGACAGGTCACCAGGCAAATACCAATGCTAACACAGAGACAATCATTCACACCTATGACACATTTAGAATCATTAATTACCCCAACATGTATGTCTTTGGACTGTGAGAGAAAGCCAGAGTACCCGGAGAGAAGCCATGAAAGCACAGAGAGAACATGAAAACTCCACTCCAAAAGTTCAAACTCAGAGACTTCTCACTGTGAGGCGGCAGTCAGAAAATCAAGTTGACATTTTTAAATGAAACAGTGCAGAAAATTTACTGTCAGTAAATGGAAATATGATATTATTAAGTCTGTTAAGTTTGCAGTTTAATGCGAAAGAACCTCGAGCTTACTGCCTAACAGTAATTATGAAAAACTGAGTGTAATACAAAAAAACTGCTTACACAGTCTACTGTGTCATAGACTGTATAAGCAGGTTATACCAGTCCAGGTCACCAGTCCATCGCAGGACATGTCAAAGAACAAACTTTTAATCTCGCCATTCTGCACCTGCTTCATGTTGTAAAAAAATAATGCTTTATGTAACTTTTGACTATCCTGTATTTATGTTTGATCTGCAAATACTTTCAACGAATAAAATAAATACCAAAAATAGGTTAGTTAGTCATTTTCAACTTTCAAAACAGCAAAAACTGCCTAAACATATTACAGTAGTAATTAAGCATTAAATAAGCAGTTATATAAACACTTAAACCCACAGATTAAAAGCACAGACTGAGTGAGGCGTGTACTTCACTGTAATTAACACATTTCTCTGTTGTTGAAAGTCTCCGTTTATGACACATCATTCCAAATGAAATCCCCTGAAATCATTCATGTACAGCAGATACATTAAACTCCTCAGATAGCTCTATTTTATCTTTATCTAAACTTTCATCGCCGCTCTCTGCGGTCTCTAATTCTTCTTCATTTCTTTCCTGTCTGCCCTCTCCTTTCCTCAGCCATGAGTCGCAGCATCGTGCGGCAGAGCAAGTTTCGTCACGTCTTCGGCCAGGTGGTAAAGGCTGAGCAGGGTTACGATGACATTCGTGTGTCCAAGGTGACATGGGACAGCTCCTTCTGCGCCGTCAATCCAAAGTTCTTGGCAGTCATCGTTGAATCCAGTGGAGGAGGAGCGTTTCTCGTCCTGCCCCTTTCTAAGGTCAGTAAAGGTCAGAGGGTTGGAGGGATTCAAATGTAACACTCAAATATCTGACATGCTTTTAGCTTTTTTGTGCTTGAATCAATTCTCAGTTGACCAGCGTTCCAATAAATCACAATAAAAATTAATAGCACCTCATTTGCTTCTCCGTGTGATGTAGAGTGTATTAGAGTGTAAATGAAAGTGTGACTGTAATAAGCTCTGTTCTGGGAAAAAGGATTTCTAGGAACATTGACAGCATGGCTCTACATGTCTCATGCTGATCTGCAGGAGTATCTAAATGACTGACATTAAATCATGTACAGATATTCATGATCTACATTAGATGAACTCTGGCTGATCATCTGGCTCTTTCTTTCTATTTATATCGAGCTATTTATGGTCTTTGAGCTGCTGAGTGGTGTTTGTGTGCGTGTTGCAAGCAGATATGCTTTTATTGCGTGTTTGTCTGTGTTTTAAAAGAGAAATAGTAGCTCTCTGAAACTGACTTGCTTTCAGCATGAGGTTCCAGACAGCAGACTATTATTGCTCTATAAGAGGAAGAAAAGAAAAAGAAGTGCATATCTGGGGCTTTTCTGGATGTCGGTGTACGTGAATTGGCATTGTTAGGTGAAGGCACTGCTTAAATGAGTGTGGACACTTTGTTTTTTCTGTGTGTTTAAATACAAAACTTTTACAGCAGGAAATCAAGCCATCCAATAAACAGTATCCTTAAAGAAGAACACTCAGAATTAGACCTTAAAAAACAGCAGAAACAGCAAACTACAAACAGCTTATACACTTTGTTTTTGTTTCTCAGTATTGCTGAAGCACAGTGATCAGAGGTAGACTTTCATTCATGAGTATTTGTCTCAGTAAAAGACTGTCTGGTAGTATTTAGCTTTCGCTAGGAGCTGAAGTGTTGCTTATATACGGCAAGGTTTTTGGCAAGTTCCTTTGTCCTGTGGTCCAGTAATTATTTTGAAATACACAGAAGAGTCAGTGTTTGGTCCTTTGAGACATGCAAATCATAAGAAATCAGCTGCTTTTCTTAGACGTGATGCTAACAGTGCAATAGCCTGGTGGCTACACTGAATTAAAGCTGACACCAGAAATGTAGTTAACTTGTGTGAATATTTTACTGGGAGGGTAAAAGTGACCCAGTGATCCTGATATTGGTTAGTGAAATGTGTTTAATTCATTTTCAGGGCTAAGTTGGATAAATATGTTTGGATTTTATTTCAGCGTGATGTAACATCCACCTTTGATTTACATCTAACGTGGTGACAGTTTATGCTCAAGCTCAGCACACTTCACACTGTTGTAATAAGACTGCAGAAATTAAACTGAACTACCCAGCCAATCACTGCCCAGAGTTACAAGAACAAGTTAACATTATCCAGTCTAGAAATTTGGGGGGAAAATTTGACTTCATGTTTTAAGCTTACACAAAGGTTAGTATTTCAGCTCGACTAAAAAAGGTTAAGCGACCGGTTTTTACATTTCTGAGATTTAAGGGGAAAAAAAAAAACAGTATGTGGGTGTAATAAGGTCATACCCGCTGGGATTCTTCAGCATCTCAGAGGTGCTAATTAATGAAAAAGAGCAGCAGGACACAAAGCAATGCAGAGTTTTTTTGAGGCACTGAGGAATGGACATGATTATTTACTGGAGTCACGGTGAACAGACACGCTATTAATACACACCAATGTGCTCTCCATCCTCCTCTTCCCCCCACTGAGTCCCCAACAGGCCACATGAAAAACTCCCCTTTCAACGCCTCGTCACTCTGCTATAAATACACCACTCTTGGAGTGTGACTGAGTGTGTGTCAGGACGGAGTTATATCTAAGAGCTGATACACATGTTCACATGATAGGAACCATGGGAACAGGGAACATGGGAACATTGGGTTGTCCTCAAACATCTGCTTTTGAGACAAGTTTCAAAAGGTTCTTACAACCCCATCTGGTTCACTTAAGATCAGAAATACACCTTTGAGAAAAATATTTGATGGTATTAAATATGTTTTCTATAACGGCTGCCCATTTCCAATCTATATTAGCTTAAAAGGAGCTCTCCAAATATATCCAACTAAATCTCAGTCATATACAGTCATCTGAAGAATAAAGTACACCCTATTTCAATTCTATGGGTTTATGTATCAGGAAATAGACCTGAACAAAAATCACTTGGCCCATCATGCTCTTGATCTCACATATAACATTTACTTATTCTTGAAAACTGAGAGTCTTCCACTGAGGAAGATGGTAAAAATCTGGAGAACAGCTATTAAAACGGACCTCATGGTTATACCCACTATGTCTGAGATCAAGAATTAACTTTTAATCTAATTATTCCAGGACTGTTTCACATTGAGGGAAAATAGTTGTTTTAATTTTTTAACCTAGCTGTGCTGATGTCTGACTGGGCTTAAGGCTGTTATTTTGACCTTTTTTAAAGAAATGAATGAATATTGATTATTAATGGTGACCCGTTATACAAACACAGTCCTAACTCAGTCCTCTGTGTTGCAGACAGGTCGTGTGGATAAGAACTACCCGCTGGTGATTGGTCACTCTGGACCCGTCCTGGATATCGATTGGTGCCCTCATGACGACAATATCCTGGCCAGCTGTTCGGAGGACTGCACTGCAATGGTAATCTGTGTGTGTGTGTGTGTGTGTGTGTGTGTGTGTGTGTGTGTGTGTGTGTGGGTGGGAGAGACAAGTTGCAGATGCATGTGGAGGAGTTTGTTATTCAGTGACTCAGATAGCAGTCATAGAGGTCTTCACAGCTTGAGTTTGTCACGTCTTCCTGCTTCTTAAATGAACAACAAGTTAAGAGAACCAGTCTACGCGTCAGTGTGTCTACCTGTCTGCGTCTCCACCCACCTGCTCTGCGTCATCTCTATCTCCATCAGGCCACGCATGATATTTTGTAAGGCTGATCAAAGCATTCTGCCTGTGAACGGCTTCATTGCTGTAATGCATCTACAAACCTGTGGCGTCCACAATACGACAGCTTCCTCATGACCTGTTTCCCTGCTTGTTGTATTTTCCTATCAGTATCCTATCATATCGGGCTAAAATCTCTCGTCAAACATGCAGGAAATAAGGAGACGTGAGCAAGAAATATGGAAAATAGTTAAAGTATCAGTATCTGCGATCATGTCCTGCTCCATCTGGTGCTGATCACCTCACATCAGCAGGAATGGGATTTTAATGTGTTAAAATCACGTCACCTTACAGATTATGTGGCGTACCTTTTCCATATTGTTTAGCAGCTGGGGCTTTGTAAACACACTTTGCAGTCTCATCTTACATTATTGTTGTTGCTGAGTTTTGAATGGCAGACGAAAACCAGAAGAGTTTTAGAGGTGTTTGTGATACACTGCAGATGTCTCATGACTGAGTTCAGTCAGCAGGGGTCACTGTGAGGTCTTTATATTTCTGTGCCATGATACTTGCCTGTTAGGAAAGTACGTGATGTGAAACTAAAGAAGGTTATACATCCTTTAAACCCATTACAACAGCTGTTTTTTTTTAACATTTTATAATCCATGACATTTTGTGTGTCCCAGCTAATTTTACTATTCAGCATTCCTGCACTGTTTCAAATTTCTTCTAAGACTGTGTTAAAATAAATAATGCATATTTGTGGTCCTTGTTCTGGAGTTAATCTAGATATAAACAGGCTTCAGCTCTTCAGATAAGACTAGTTAATGTCTGGATAATTCCCTGGACCACAGTGTTTCCTGGCCGAGCTGCGGTCAGACAAAGTGTTAAACTGTTATCTCTGGGATAAAATCCACACTAGTAAAGGGCAGCAATTACTTACAGTATGTGAAGAGCTGTAAGCTGCTCTAAAAGCACGAGATGAGAACCGGGTTAAGTATTCACAGTGTGATGAGCTGCTCCACTGACGCAAAAATGACACTCCAAAGATCATTTCTGGGTGATCTTGATTTGGACAGCAGATAGGAAATATTTCTGGCCTTGATCTGGCAATCTGTTTGAGCTCACAAAAATTCCCTCAAGACAACATCATCTGATGTCTTCTTTTATCCAATCAGCAATCAAACAAATATATTCAGGTTTAAGATACATAAATTAGAGGAAACCCTCATACTGCAGGTGTGAGACCAAGTCATTTTTTACTTACTTGATTTTCTAAATAATTGCTGAATTGACCTGCAAATAATTTTCAGCTAAAATCTGGTGTATATTGCCTAAATAAACAAACAAAGTAACTGATGAGATGCTAAAATATCAATTCATATGTTGGATTTTAGGGCAGCATGGTGGTTAGCACTGTTGCCGCACAGCAAGAAGGTCTTTCCGGGGTCTTTCTGTGTGGAGTTTGCATGTTCTCCCCGTGTTTGCGTGCGTTCCCTCCAGGTACTCCAGCTTCCTCCCACCATCCAAAGACATTCAGTTTGTGGGGATAGGTTAATTGATTAATCCAAATTGCCCATTGGTGTGAATGGTTGTCTTTCTCTATGTGTTAGCCTTGTGACAGACTGGCGACCTGTCCAGGGTGTACCCCGCCTCTCGCACTATGACAGCTGGGATAGGCTCCAGCACCCCATGTTAACACACACCCGATTGCTCCAAACTTCCGCTTTTTAGAGGTGTTCACACTTGCTGATGACCGAGTGCATTTGATAAGCACTGCCTGGATGCTACTTACCCTCCTAATTCCTATGGCTGAAGTAGTTTTCTGGTAGAATAAAACATATAAACTATGTATTTAGATAATATATTGTACATTAGTTATACATGTGCCCTTTGTACTTTTTTCTGGATTGTATAATGACAACATGTCTCAGCATGTGTGCACCAGCACAGTTGTCACGGAGGCCAAAAGTCACCCACTTGTTCATAGTGACATTGCAGGAATCTTTGCGCGATCGAGTGATTGAATCATGGCTTCTCTTGTGGCAGCAGCTGCTCCGATGCTGTTTGAGTGCCGTGTGTTTGCCTTTGTGAGGTCTGTTTGTGTCCGGCACTCAGACAGACGTGTGCAGCTGCTGTGAGCTGTGATGTCATTCCGTCACAGAGACTCGTCATTGTGTCATCTCGCAGGCTCGTTTGAGTCGTGAGTGTGGGTCTGTGTTTGTGCGCAACTTCTTGAACATATGTGCCTCAAACAGCTGTGTGTTGTAACTGTAAAGACCCCGTTCCAACAAACTGAATATGTACTGAGAATAATGTATTGTGTGTTCTAATGTCCATTGACATGAGCAGTTGCTTTTAAAATAAAGCAGATGAATTGAGAATTAATGTTTTGTGACTCAGTAGCCCAATAGTGAGAGTTTTAGCCATGTTTGGGCTTGATAAAATAATGCTTTACGTATTGATTATGGATATGTTTATGGTTTAAACAGCCACTGTCTCAGTATTGTATTTAGATAAGCTCAGCAAGTGAGAGATCTTTGGCACTGGAACCTTTCTGAATGTTTCTAGTCCCACTACTTTTGATCAGTTATGTTTGAGCAGGCTTTGGTTGAGTGCAACCAAATAGGCCATGTGAACAGACACGCGCCAATGCAATATCTACCAACAGATAAAGTCTGGCAGCAGTTCAGCTTTTTATAGATAATCTGAATTATCTTCTAACAAATAGCAGCAGGTAAAGCACAAACAGTTTCATTAAGGAAAACCCTTTCCGATTATCTGCACAGTCGTCAGTGTACTGGAGCTGCACACAGGTGTAAGCTTTAACAGATGGTTGTCGCCTTGGCTGTGAGGCAACATAAATATAACTCTGTAATAACAGTCAGTAGAGTTATGGTTCAATTAAAATGAGTGAGCTCCACAATAAATCTTTGGCAGTGACTTTAATAGCAAAATAAAATTCTGTGATGTGTAAGTGAAAAGAAGAGAAACAAAGCAGAAAGGCTCCGATATTACACGTAATGCCAGATGTTATTGATCCTTTATTGCAGGATAACTTTCTTTCTTTTATTTTATTTTATTAGCATTGTGATACCGACATCTTTCTCCTGAGGTGCATACAGAAATTTAATCACTCCACTGACATTTACGTTTTTTGTATGAAATTGCGCATGCGGTACAAAATAATGATAGCATTTTTTTTAACTGATGTCAAATTTTGAATGACTTCTAATAACATTTTTGGACAACTGATCACATTGCTGTGTCTGTGTCGTCTCCAGGTGTGGCAAATTCCAGATCACACTTTGACCCGCCCCCTGTCGGACCCCGTGGTGGTCTTGGAGGGACACTCCAAACGAGTCGGCATTGTCAGCTGGCACCCCACCGCACGCAACATACTACTCACTGCAGGCAGGACACAGAAACACACAAACCTCCAGTGTCCTCTTATGTTTTCATGACATCCTTCATATCTTTTTTGGACCCCCTATGTGACAGTAAATTAGAACAAAACAGTCATGAACAAGATCTTGAATAGGATGTCTATCTGTGTTTCGACTCCATCACCCTCCAGGCAGTGACAACCTGATAATTATCTGGAACGTGGGGACAGGTGAACCCCTCATCTCCATGGACGACCATCCAGACCTCATCTACAGCGTCAGCTGGAACCGTAACGGCAGCTTGTTTTGCACCACCTGTAAGGATCGACGTCTGCGTGTCTGTGATCCACGCAAAAGAGAAGTGGTGGCGGTGCGTGAGTAGAAATTACTAATAAATTCAATCCCATGAAAAAGTCTTTGTCCTCTTCCTGATTTTTTTTTTTTTTGTATACTTGTCACGCTTACATGTTTCAG
Organism: Pelmatolapia mariae; assembly: GCF_036321145.2. Taxonomy (NCBI): domain Eukaryota; kingdom Metazoa; phylum Chordata; class Actinopteri; order Cichliformes; family Cichlidae; genus Pelmatolapia; species Pelmatolapia mariae. The sequence continues at coordinate 16,828,638 of NC_086236.1, forward strand.
ATCTTTAATAAAACGTGAATAAAATCTGAGTAAATACAAAAAAATCATCCAAACACTGGCACTTTGTGAAAAAGTAATTTCCTCCCACAGCTAATAACTGGGTGTGCCAATACTGGTAGCGAGAACTACAATCAGGGGTTTGTGATGGCTGGTCTTGGCAAAAAGTCTTTCCCACCGCTTTGGAGGAATTTTGGCTCATTTGTTTTTGCATAATTGTTTTAATTCAACCACATTGGAGGGGCTGAGTAGCCTGTTTAAGCTCATGTGAAAGCACAGCAAATTGTTGAGGTCCTGAAGCAGCAAAGCAGCCCCAGACCATCACACTACCACCACCATGTTTGACTGTTGGTGTTAATTCTTTTCATGAAAGGCTGTGTTAGTTTCATGTATTGTTAAGTGAGACAAATATGCAAAAAACTAAGAAATCATGTAAAAGGTATACTGTTTCACAGTATAAAGTCATATAATGCAGAAGCTGTCTCAAAATATATTATTGGTATATATTATTATAAATAATTAGCACAATTATTTTGGTGACTATATTTTTATTTTCTTATTGTTCAAGAATATATTAGCTCCTTAGAATTACTTGACTTCAGGAAACAGTGAGACACAAACTTTCATTAAACAGGCACAGAGACAGAAAATAAGGATTTAACTTGAAATCTTTAGCTCTTACATTGTTGTAGTTATGTTATTAATGTCTGTTTCTCTGCTGACCAACAGGAACGTCTGGCTCCACATGAGGGCATCAGGCCAATGAGAGCAATCTTCACCAGAGATGGAAACATCTTCACTACAGGATTCACCAGGATGAGTCAGAGAGAGCTCGGCCTCTGGGACCCGGTAACAATGACTACATTTCACAGAGTGGCTGTAAAAATATGTTCACACACTATAATATGAATCTACACAGAAACCTGTCAGTTTTCCTCACAGCTTGTTATTGTCCACAGACAAATTTTGAGGAACCTATTGCACTTTTGGAGTTGGACACAAGTAATGGAGTATTGTTACCTTATTACGATCCAGATGCAAATATGGTCTACCTCTGTGGAAAGGTACAGAGATATAACTTCGACTTATTTTTACACTTAATTGTAGATGTATTATCAGCCTTAATGCTAACACAGTCACACTTGTTTTTACACTTGTTCATGTGTGTGTGTTTAGGGGGACAGCAGTGTCCGGTACTTTGAGATCACAGAGGAACCACCGTATGTTCACTACCTCAACACCTTCAGCAGCAAGGAGCCCCAGAGAGGGATGGGCTTCATGCCCAAAAGAGGTGTTGATGTCAGCAAATGTGAGATTGCCAGGTAAGATGCTGATCTTGCAATGATTTCAACTTGAGTGCAACTTAACCGTGTAAGAAGGTGACAATAAGCCAGCTGTGGTTCAGCTGGAGGCTGACTGGGTTGTATCCTTGGGCAAAATACTAGCCTCAAGTTACCCCTAATGCATCCACTGGAGTGTCAGTGTCATCATGAGGTCAACACACTTAGGTATATAAAAACAAAAACTGATTTCTTGTAGGAATTGTATTTAAAAGTGCCTTAAGTGCTCAGGTAGACTAGAAAATAACTGTATAAGTACCAGATCACTATAAAGTTTGCTATAAAAGTTTTAGCTTCTCCAGCGTCCCTACACTTGCTGCTGTCTCTGCAAACTGCTTTGCAACCCACCTCCATCTCAGCTTCTCCTTTTTACTTTGTCTTTAGTATTTTGGTAATGCCTGCGCTCATGTGCTCGCAGATTGAAATGGTAATCTTTGGTCCTGTCTGAAATCTAGTTTTTGAAAATCAATATCACAAGATGTCAAAGAATAAATTGTCACACGACTATATTTGGGCATATCTGCAGCAGCGATTCACAGCCCTTTTCATGTTTTAGTGATTCCACTGATTTAATGGATGTGTTGCCATTTTAGCCTTCAGATAAATGAAACAAATATGCAGTAGTTATTACATCAGTTATTATTGCAGAGAATTTGGTCCATTAATTTTCTACTTAGCACAAGTGTTCATATTTGAAATTTCCATTTTGTTCACCTTAAAAGCTTCACCACTGAATGCTTTGTATTCTCCAAACACTGCTAAATGCTAGTAAACCATAAACTCTCTGACATGGACATTTATAAATATCAGAAATGATAGTTTATGTCTTTGCAGAAAGCTGCAAAAGTAGTCCTTTTTCCATATAGTTCTCATATAAATCTCCATATGTGATAAACAATTATGTGACTTACTGATTGCAGGTGAGATTGATTATTCAGTTCTTATGGACAGACATTTAAAAATACGTACAACGACAACTGTGATAACTTGTGGCCATGTCCTCTTTTCTCATCTTCTCAGGTTGTATAAGCTGCTTGACAAGAAATGTGAGCCCATCACAATGACAGTGCCCAGAAAAGTAAGCCTGACTCACCCTTCCATTATGGTCTTCATGCTCTGCTGTGTTTGACTTTGACAATGGTGCAAGATGAAGATATCAATCTTATACTTTATTGAAACAGAAATCCTGGACTTTTCACACCACACTTCTATCTGGCTCCTTAAAACTCAAACACGAATCAACCTTTGTCGCTGCAGTTTCATTTGAATACAGTTCAGCTGAATGGAAAACCATTAATGTTTACATCCTGCCACGAGCACCTTGTGAGGCTTCCTTCTGCACAGTGATTGGTTCTTAGCTGTAGTTTAGTGCAACAAAAGGCTTCTTCGACACACTGTTCCCAGTGTTTGTGGATTTCTGATGCTATCCAGTGGAGGAAAAATACACGTTTGATATTAGGGATGAACTTGACTTACCTGTTTTTGTGTCTCTGCACCTTTACTTTTTACTTCACACAAACGTCTCTGTTGTCCCCTTGATCTTCCCTGTTGCACAGTCGGACCTCTTTCAAGATGATCTGTACCCAGACACAGCAGGACCCGAGCCTGCCATGGAACCCGAGGAGTGGCTTGATGGCCGAGATGAAGATCCCATCCTGGTGTCCATGAGGCAGGGCTACGTGCCGCCGAAGAGCAGAGAGCTCAAAGTGGTGAAGAAGAACGTCCTGGACTCCAGACCCACCACCCGACGCAGCATGTCCACTTTGGACACCAACAGCCTGCCGGTAAGCCCACTTCCTGCACCTCCTGCACATCCTGCACATGAACTACTGTTCAACATTAATTTAGCAGTATAAGATGACTCCTCTCTACTAATCTGCATTCACATTATAGGCTCCCAAAGCCTGGATGCATTTTTATACATTGATGTCTTATGTATAACCATGTATAGCACATTTGAATGATTTCTTAGTCCTGTAATCTGACTGTGGTGGTAAAATACAAAAAACAACAACAACAACAACAAAGTGACTCTGTTTTAACCCCTTTCTGTTTTCTTTTCTCTTGTAATTCCATCTGCCCACAACCTTTTTTTGTTCAAAGCTTTCACCTGTGTTTTCATTGATTTCCTCTAGTCCTAGTCACCTTCCTTAACCTATTCTTCAAACATTTTCCTTAATTTCACCTTCTTATCACAGTCTTTTTTCCTTTCTGTTTCCCTTTTATCCTTCTGCACACTTGTCTCCCCTCTTGTCCTGTCCAGCCTCAGCTGCTTGAGAGGTTGCTGGAAGAGATTCAGAATCTGAAGGCCACAGTGTTGTCTCAGGAGAAGAGAATCTGTGACCTGGAGAATAAGCTTTCCCAGTACACCAATGGCACTGCCTGATGTGCATGTAAACATGGTCTGAAGAACTGGTCTGAATATTACTGACGAGGATTCACTCTTGTGAATGCTTATGAATGTGTACAAGTGACCATTCGACAGATTTGAGGAAATTGCATCTGTACCCCTTTCGATGGTTGATTCTATAAAATCTTTATCCCAGTTTTACCTTTCATTCTACTGCAGGATATTTTTGGCATAGTCACAATTTTACAGCGAAAAGGACGGAGGTGAGGTTTGTGTGAGGGCACTGTAAGTTTGAGAGTGTAAGTTGGGTTAAAGGGATAAAAAAGGTTTCTATTAGAGAAAAAAGAAAATGTAGAAAACTGGTTTAAAAAATGCAAGCGCAAGACTTACTGCCTGAAATGCAACTCTTTTAGTTTTTATAATTTGCTTCTATAAAAATATACAGACCCGCTTCAAACCTGCCCACACATCCTCCCACTGCATGTGGAGTCACGCTTACAGCTTTGGAGGGTCTCGAAGTTAAGAAGAAACATTAACAGAGACATTTCCCCTCAAATCAGCATCTGGATTGATTAATACAGTCATCACATAGAGTGAATTAAGATCATTCCTCAGCTGGTCTAAGCTGCCTGTTCTGATTCAGCTGCAGAAATTAAAACGACCTTTCTTAATACTATTTTTGGTTTTACTTAGACGTCTGTGAAAATAACTCAAAACTGACAACAACAACAAAAAAAATCTTGAAATTTTGAGTTAGCAAGTCAAATATCTTTAGATAATAACCCCAATTCTTGACTAACACGTGGTAAAAAAGGTGTTTTTTTCAATTTTAAGAAAAAAAAAACAGCAGCAGAAACAGGCTTCCATATTTTCTAGGTTTTTTTTTTGGTTTTTTTTTTAAAATGATCTTTATAACATAGAAATATTAATAAAGTTTATATACAAAGCACTTTTTGAGGCCAAAGTGTTTTACAGGAAGCTTCAGATAAGTCAGGAAAAAAGTTAAAAACATGAAAAGCACAAATAAACATTACTTTAGAAGATCCTTTTTTGAAGCTCGAATTCACGTTCATTCTTTTATTTGTCTTTGCTGTGCTACGCACATGCTAAGACCTTCACATGCTGTATTACAAAGCTAGTTCATCTCAAACGACAGAACTTTTGTGTAGGAAACATACACAAAACACGTGCTGACCTGTGATCGTTGTGCACTCATGTCGAGGGCCTCGTGACCTCACCAAAACTAAATCAGTTTAGAAAGTTAATGCAGGAGACCCTCGAAGCGGCGTGAGAGTGTGTACGGGCTGGCTTGGAATCGGGATGCTGCAGTAGACATGCTTGTACCATCACTAAACACTCACAAAAAGCCACACAAACAAACAAGGACACATTTCAGCATTTCAACCCCCTGTGTCGCAGACAACCAGTTTATTTAAATAATGCTCAGAAAGATTTTCAATATGTAAATAGTGATAAAAGGAAACAGGAGAAGTAAATGTAGCAAAATGTGAAAAGAGAAACGTTTTGTTGTGTAAAGGTTATACATTAGACACATTATGACAACAATAAAAAGTGTTTGTTTTTTTTAACTGCTTGACTCGTTCAATTCTTGTTGCCCCATTTCCACCATTAACATTTTTTTAAATTTCCATCCAAAGAGCTTCCAAAACACCTGTTTTTACCTTTTTTTTTTTTTTATAAAATGTCACAAACTGTGAAAATGTGGAAACTGAGCAGTACAAATTAGAGCATGATAACTTAAGAAGAGCATTAGCTTCATAACAGACAGAGAGAATTAAATACGTCAAGTTTCAATCAAAAATCAGTTCCCATATTAGCTGAGAAATCAGTGGTTTATGATATGAAGCTGTATGTATGATCAAAATCCCCCCAAAAAAGACATAACATGGATGTTTTTATGGGTAATTATGGAAATATATACAGTACTGAAAACGTCTTGAGCCACTGCCTCATTTCATGATATTTTGCTATGAAAACGAACTATGTGTAAACATAACACAGCCTGAACTCTCTTAGGCAGACTTTATGCTAATTTCTTTAAGTAGTCTTCAGGAACAGTTCTGCAGACTTCTGGAAAGACATTCAAAGCTCTTCTTTGGATGTTGGCTGCCTTTTATTCCGTCCTCTGCCAACATGATCCCAAAATGCTTCAATAATGTTCAGGTCTGGTCTCCAGGGAGGCCAATCCATGATTGATGTCTTTTTCTGTTGTGATATTCTTTCCATCTTCAGTTAATTCTCGTAGCTCAACTTGCTGGTGCACAACTTGACAAACTGTGATATCTCTGGCATTTTTTTGTAGATTTGGCTAAAATAAAGTGAGATCAAATTCTGTGTTTTTCCAAAAGGTTGTGTTGTAATAAAGGGTTTTAAATTCTTTGATAGGATGTCTGCTTTGAGTTAGGTGCCTTTCTTATGTTTCATTGACTCATAGGTCAGTGTAAACGGACCAGAAAGAACATTACTCTGAAAATGATCAGGTACACGGACTGGACTGAAAAAGAGTGAAAAGGCACCCAATGTCCAAAGAAAAACTTCAGAACGTCTGGAGAACTATTGATCAGGACTACTTGATACAAGTGAAATAGAAGAAAGTAAGCAAATTTTAAAGAAATTAGGGGCGGCATAATAGTTTTGCACAGTGCTGTAATATATTACAAGGCATCAGTTTCTGTAAGTGCCTCCATACCACAATAGCCAATATACTAATAGTAGTTAAATGTCAAAATAGAACTGATATAACTTATACATATATACTGACATATATAAATTATAGCTGTACCACACTGACATGGAGTCATTGGATGCCCATTTTTGTCAGAATGTGGAGTCCCACAATCACAATGCTGAGACAAAATAAGGGCGACTGAGTGAGCTTTGTGGCTTCAGAGACAGGAGATATTGAACCTTGCCTTCCGCTGTAGGAGCAGGTGGCTACATTACCCACGCGATCCACAACCTCTATCTCCATGTCAGGTGAACAGCAGGATGCACTGTAATACACCAGTGTTATGTTCTCATTGCCTGAATCCAGGGTGGTGTTTATGGTCCCGTTTCCTTGCTTGAGGGTGACAAGATCAACGCCCGTCCCATCAGCTCCATCAGTCACCCGGCTAGAGATCTCCCACATCCATAAGCTGCAGTTAACGGAGCAGTTGGTCTGCAGGCTGAGCTGCTCACACACTGGTGCCTTGAAATCGGTCACCTATAGGGGGAAGGAAAATGCATGAAGTCAGCAAAAAGCCTGAATCTAAAGGAATTGCAACTTCCTCAATATTTTCTCAACAGAAATGTGTTTCTTTGTCACTTGGCTTAAAGTGATTTTAGTTGGTGAACAGCAGGTTAGCTAAGCATAAAAAACGTTCTAAAATCAGGCCTGTAGTTTAACGAACAGAGATAATAAAATTTATTACAATTGACTTTTTTTTCCAACAATTCTTTTTATTAATGATTTTTCATGAAATACCCCAAAAGCTTAAAACAAAAAGTTTTCAGTTATAGTATTACCGTGTTAAGAACGGAGAAGCGCAACACAATGTAGTTACTGTCTGTGCCCCCAGGAGCCTCGGCCTCAATGGCCAGGGTGACATCAGTTCCAGATGGGGTATTTAGAGGTGCTGAGAGGGTCACTGTGCCATTACCAGTGATTCCAGGCTCCAGGAACATACTGGTTGGAAATGTAGAGTCGAAACCTCTGCTGTTGGTGGATCGAATTGTGAAGTTTCCACTTGTTCCACTCGTCATCAGAGTGAAGGTCACAGAAAATGGCGTTCCGGGTACTATGATGGTCTCTGGATTAGCCTTCAAAAAGAGAGAGTACATTTTTAGAGATACTTATTTGAGCTGCTGCATGGTTTTCCATGTTTGATTTAATGCTTTTGTGTCACAAAACAAGTCGTGGATTGCAGCTCACATTTATCGTGAGATTTGATGATCTGAAGTTGGTTGGTGACTGTCTCTGGAAGTCTATTAAAGCCTTGGAGGTGAAACTATCAGCTTGTCCCTTCACCCGCACCACAAAGTCCTCTGATGGAAACTTGTCAACCAGAACCAAGATGCTTGCATTGCTCTGCAGCACCAAGACTCCTTTAATCACCTCTGACCCAGATGATCCAACCAGAGTCACTTCTGTCACCGTGGCAGTGTCACTCCCCGTTAAAGACATCAACAGGCTACCATTGCCACCTTTTAAGAAAAAGCCAATTCAATATGTCTAATGTTTTAATGCTATGTTACATCTGCAGATCACCAAGTCTTAACAGTTGCCTTTACCAGCACTGGGACGTGTCTCCAGGGCATCAAATCCTCCGAAAGGGCCCTGTGACACCACCACTAAGTCAAAGAAGAAGTCGATAGGACTCTGACCTGAAAATGATGAGGGGGTAAAAAAATGAAAAAAGTCAAATATATGGAGGGCTTGGAGACTAATGGCAATGGAAATAATGCATTTCATGAATTGATAATTCTGAATACAACAAATACTTACAAATAACTTAATATCTAAATAAATTTAAATAATTTATTTAAATAAAATGAAAGACTTTTTTTTTTTTTTTTTTAATTCTAAATGATATATAAATCCATAAAAAAGAGGTTCAAATAGGAAATGGGTTTATGGAAATCAAGTTTAAAAAACTAAACACTAACAATAATAAAAAAGTTTGAATTAAAACTTCAAAAAACAGTTTTAATAATTTAAAAATGAAATCTAAAGCATGAAGCAGGAATTACGAATACAGAATTTTGTTTTTATTCAGACATTTAAAAATATAGTTCCTTTTCCTCTTTTTATTTCCACTTCCTGTTTCTGTTGGCGTTTGAATATGTTGAGTCATTAGCATTTCCATTTAGCCTTTAAGACAAGGAAAATAAATCCTCACAGACTACTTACATTTTTCTAGGCTGCCCAAAGACTTGTGCTGCCATGGAAACTTTTTAAATAAGTGTTAGTTCTTTCATGAGGCTATTTTGCCTTCATATTCACTCTCTCAACATTTCTGGTAAAGAATTTTAAGGAACACAGCAGTGAAATGGATCCTCACAGAGTATCCACTGGTGGAGAGACGCATCTTCTGCTCTTCGCCCGATAATGTGTTAAAGCTAACATGCTAACATTGCTAACGCTAGCAGCCCTTCATGCTCCACTAATCTAGTAGCAACATACAAAAATTACAGGAATTTGGACTCTAAGCCATGAGATTATTTTAGTTTTGGAAAGACTTTTACGCTTGTAAGCTTAAAGTTTAGCTTGTAAAATAATCTAATAATTTTATTGTGGCCACCTCATAGCAGACGATTCTAGGTTAGAACCACTGGTAAAAGAGTCTTCATCCATATACATGGATGGAAATTAGCATCAGGCGAATGTCTGAATGTAGCAGTTTTCATACTGTAAAAGTGTTATCTTTTGACCTATACAACACATGGACCACTGGAATTTAATTGTCATTGCCAGTACTTTGTTTTATGTGAAATCAAAAAGCCCTTAAAGAAGTTTTTAAATAATAGAATTGGCTTAGTTCTAGTGAATCAACAGCAAAACCATTTCTGGTTTTCTGTTGATCAAATATAATTTTTTTGCTAAGACAACGTAGAGCATACAATAGATTCTCTGCATTGCTGTACTCTGGCTGATAAAAGTATTTTAGATTTTTTTGTTTTCATTCATCAACAAAATATGAAATACATGAAGATGACATGTTACTGACATGCTAACTGTAATAATGCAGGTATGTCTAACCTGTATTGCTACTGAGAGCATTCCCTGCACATGTGGTACCATAGCAAGTGTGCTAGAAATGTTCACCATCTCCTCTAGGATATAGCATTTAAAATAATAATAATAATAAAAAATATTGCTATTTATTAGTCAAATAACAAACTGAGTTCATATTTTTACACAAAACACAGCTACAGGATGTAAACACTAACAACAGTGCAATTATAGTTTGGAAACAAAGGGAGGAATGTTCACTTTAAACAACGCTTCCACTCAGGTGAGAGGTGACTGAACTGAACTTGGCTCAGACAGGACAGGACATGCCAATCATATTTTAAGAGATCCTTTTAGGTGCTGTCAAAGGTCACCCGGTTGAGCCAGTTACTTATGATACAGAAGATGATGCAGGTGTTTGGTTTTAGGTCCATCCAAAACTGCTTGCGTGTTATCCCCCTACCTTTCTGTTTTCCTATCTACATTTAACACCAGGCTTCAAATAGATGCAAACTCTATTTGTTTTTCTTTTAAACTTTGTTGTAATGGTAATTTAGTACATCCATTCTGACAGCTTATTAGTTTATTCAAACCTATACCTCAAGGCCCCAGGGATAAGAAACAAAAGTATCGACTGATAGTCTCACCTATGACCTTCAGAGTGTAGGGGTTACTTGACACCATTCTCATTTCCCATTTTCCAGTTTGTTTTTTTAGCTGCAGGGACTGGAAGTTTCCCACCGACTGGGATGTAATGATGAGTGACCCCGTTGTGTTACTGCTATGCTGAGATTCATCTGTTAGAACACAGATAGAAAACAGACTATTTTTAGGAAATTTTTATTAAATGATAATTTTTTAACATCAAAAATTAGGGTTACTGCATTTAGTAGTTTTAAACATCTTTATCAATATTTATGTAACAAAACAGCATTTATCACCATGATAAAAAAAAAAATCAATCAGCCAAATTCTGGATTTGACTACTGTGTAAACAGGATGTACGGGACAGTATAGACTGCCACTGCTTTGTTGGGCAGGCTCAGAAAGGACGTCATGACCGACGAATAGTAAAAACTCATGCAAATAATGAAGAGTATTATTTTTCCACAAACAATCCTTCAGAATAGCATACCTGTGGGGCTAATGAGAGTAAAAGTGATGGATTTCCCAGTAATGTAAACTGTAGGATTTGTTACCGAGTCATCAATCATAAAAGTGAAGTTTTCAGCCTTTCCTGGGTTCCTGGCTGCTTGAAGAAGGGTCACCTGGAACATTACAGTAAGCACTTACATTAAAGAGCTGAAATCTTTGAAATGACAAATCCAGCCAGTAGTGAGATGTTTGTGAAATTACCAGAGAGGCGTTGGAGGACTCCTTTATGATGGCAGTGGCCTGAGGAAGTTCACTCTTTGTGATTTCGATAGCTTGGCCTCCTGAAGCCTGAGCCAGATCTCTGTACAGCTGAGCGTCAGCTTCTGCTATCCTATTGGATAGAGCACGCCGCTTCCGACTGTTGACTGATGATGTGTCAGTTATCATAAAGTTGACCTGAGAAGAAAAAAGGTGCATGAAAACAAGTTTAACCAAATCATAAAGCCTTTACAAACAATTAGACTGAGTTTAAAAAAAAAAAAAAAGAAGGTAAAATACGACCATTACACTATTTTATTTATACATCTGCTTGTAGCAAAACATGCCCATCCCTGTTTCAATGACGTTTAAAAATGTAATCATCATTAAGATAAGTGTGTTATATTCTTAAACTACTACATACCACCGACTGGGTCCTCTCTATGAGTGCGATCACTGTGCTCTTCAGGTTTTTGTCTTTAGCGGCTGCGTCCGTGAAGAGGAAGATCTCAGAATTCAATGGAGCAGTGCTTAAAGCCAGCTGTGTGAGGAAAACCGCTTTGAATAATTGCTTTAGGTAAAACAAAAAACGTGCATCGACCTTTTAAAATTACAGAACACATATCACTTCACCTGAAGCCCTGAGAGACTCATCTCCGGTGGATCTCCTCCACCAGTGGCTACTAGAGAATCAATCGCATTCTGGAAAACTGCTGAGTCTGTTGTCTTTGTCAGTGGTCCGAAGCCTGTTTGATGACATGAGTCATAGTCAATATATATACTACTATTGTCCATTGTCACCTTATGAATCGGACAGAACAATAACATTTCAGAACATTCAGAAAAGAAATTTGTAGCATCCCAGAGATCCTACCTGGATCATTAAATGGTACAAGAATGTACAGCGAGGGCTCATTGGCTGTTCCCACATCACGGTTGATTATAGTGGCAGTAACATTTTTCACTGTTGCAATGTCATCTTTCATGCTGCTTGTGGTGTCGATGACAAAACAAAGAGCTTTACTGGATCCTTTAAAGAGACCCATCATCCTGGGGGAAGGAGATGGAGAGAGATAAATGATAAAAATGAACTTCTGCACCACAATGAACTGAAACATACAGAAGAGCTTTCGTACTCCAAGAATGGTCTGTCACCAGCAGCCCCCCGAATGTCCTCTAGAAGCTCACTGGTTGCAGCTATTGCAATGTTTGCAGCTTGAGTGTGGAGATATCCATGGCTGGAACTCTCTTTGTCTTTGTTGATCCCACCTATAGGCTCGATCTTACTTGTCTGATCAACTGTCCCTCCATGACTGCATTTTCCTGTTCAGCAAATATTGTGAGAGAGGAATGATGAATACTTAAACACAGCTCTTTTTCCTTTATTAACTTGTGTATTTAAGGGCTTGTTTCACTGTAGCTGACTTCCTCTTTTGTCTTGGTAAGCTTTTGGCCTGTCTGCTTAGTATATGTTTTTTGTTCTTCCCCAGTCTCGTTTCTTTAATAAGTTTCAGCTGTTTCCACTCCCCCTGAACACCATTTATTATTGCTGTCTCACCTTCTTCTTTGCCAGAGTGTCTGTTCACCTATCCCTTGTGGCTACCACCACCAGTGTTAATTACCCAGTTTAGGTTCTGTAAGCTGGAGTTCTTAATTTAATTTTCTGTTTTTTGTTTGTATTCTGGTCTCAATAAAGTGGTGTGTTTTCTCTGTAACTCCTCCTCCCTGTGAATCTGCTTTTGGATCCTCACATTTAACACATGATAAAAAAAAAATGGGTGATCATGCAATGTGCGACTTGGTGTTTGGTTCATGAACTGGAATTACTTTTACACCATTACTTTGGTGTCTCTGCAGCAATTAGAAAAAGTTTTTAGGTTGATTTATCTCATGGATCCTTTGAGGACATACAGTAAGCTGTGTGTCAGTTGGATGTGCAGTACGCTGACTCAGTGTGATAAACTCTAAAGCAACAACTGAAGGCCAGGATGAATAATATTCCTTTTGTCCATAAGAGGAGGGGGTGGAAAATCTCAGAGTGAACAGCTGCTGTTTATTTCAAATCATCCTCAAGAAACTGTGATTGTGTTTTACTGACACTGTGATTTTGGATGAGACAGGTTTTAAAGGCATTTTTTTTTTGTTTCATATTTTAACTTAAGTAACGTGTACTAATGAAATACTATTTAAAGGATACTTTTTTATGTTATTTCACAAGGATGTTGGTTTATCTCTCATGTGCAAGAACCAATAACTAAAGTCTGTTTTTACTCCATTCAAAAACTCACACAATCTGAAGAGCAGAGTGATGGCTGCTGTCGGTGATATTTTATTGGATCATAATGGTGCAATCGTATTTGCCCATTTAAATACAGCTATTTTTAAATACTGCTTTGACTCTTTATAAACTGAGTATAGTTTACAGTTTGCTGATATCATTTAAATTAGTTTTTTCATTCACTCATGACAAACCGTCCTGTCCCGCAAGTATGAATAATTTGAACTGGTCAGTACGTCAGGTGGACGAGAATTTAGCAAAACTGCAAGAAGTGTCACATTTGTCTTTTCAAAGTGCCAGTGAAAGGGCAAATGTGACTTTGACCTTGAGGACATTGTGCATGCAATTAATGACCAATACTGGAGGAGGAGGAGCAATTTTTGTGAATTGTGGACGAATGATGAGACATGCATCGCCACAGCATGAGCTCACTGATCGTTTAGCCAGATGAGCTGATAAAACTTCAAAGTAATTGTAACTGTCAAAACAAATGTGGGTTAAAAACCCATTAAAAAGTGCTGTAACTGCAATTTCAAATGCAGTGAAGTGGGATTAGAAGAATAAGTAATAGTAGAGTTAAAATAGATTTTAGTGTGTAAGTTTTAGGTTAATCTCAGGAATATCAGTGACATGTGAAGCCTCTTCTGAGTGTGGGAAAACAATGATGGTTTTGTAGAAGTTTTGTAGAGCGAAGCCCTTACCCTTTGGTTTCAATGCAAATACAGGTGTGAGACTAAAGTATCCAGACGTCAGGATCTTCTCCGCTATGATATCCTCCAAAATGTTGTTGCTGCAGTTGTTGCCGTCACAGCTGCGGCAGGTCTCCCTGCTCCTAGCTGGGAACATGTAAATCAGCATTTAAATTATGGCTTTGTTTTTTAAATCTTTCTACTCCATTGAGATTGAATGAGAGTTTTATCTGTATAATCTGTATGTCAGTACAGGCAAATCATCATACTATCTCTTTACCTGCTATGTTCCCAATGCTGGCGCCAGATTTGATTAGATTGGAGTTGGGGCTTTTTTCTCCCAGTTCTACCCAGTTGCTGTGACTGTAGAAATCCTCCAAGTGATGGAAAAAAATAGGGTTATTATTTTACTCTGTTTTTGTTTGGTTTTTTGTTGTTGTTTTTTTAACAGCAGTAAGTAATGATAAATACCTGCAAAGGATGCAGAATTTCTCCCAGGTTCTGCCTCGCTGCCTCATAATTCTCCAGCTTGTTGCTTGCTTTGACCGCCTGTATTCCCTCAGTGATGATTTTCTTTCCTTGAACAAACATCTCATCATCAAAGTGGAAGCTGGCATTCAAGGCATAGCGGATGTCCACACGCACATTCCTGTATATGATGTGCAGAATGGACTGAACGAAAGTTTTAGATGACTGAGGTGCACCACAGGCTGTAGCAACACCCTGTATGGTGAAAGGCTGTGCCTAAACACACGAAGGAAATCATATTGACATTACTGTTTTAAAAATACTTGTTTCTGTTCATTTAACTTCAATAATTTGAGTTCTTACAGGGAAAGTGAAGTCTGTCCCTTCAGCCTTAGCCAGGGCACTGCACACCTGCACAGTCACATTAAACAGGGCCTGCAGGGTGATGTCCAGGTGAGTCAGAGAACTGCCTGGCAGAATGCCAAAACCCAGAGCTCCAGTGCAAAGAAGCGAGAGCAACAATGCAGACGGCCACACAGACTTCATTGCTCCACCTGTCACACAACATGAAGTGGCAACATAAACGTGTAATTACAGTCGTATGATGCATACAGGTTAAAAGTACTGGGAGTGTAAATATTTTTTGGCACAGCTCTGAGATATGCTGATTTTTAGGAATCGCAACTGTCACCATCAATCTCATCAACCTGAGCATTTACTAGAATAAATGCTGAACTGTACATCTCAAACTGTACAGTAGGATTAAACAACAACAAGAACAAAGTCACAGCGATCCTCTGAAGCACTTGTCTATTTTAATAAGAAGAGAAGAAGGACAGCTCATAACCCTAATCCTTTAATGCCTAGTGTATCATATTTAAAACATGAGTTTTTGAGACTTTTTTTTTTGTTCGTTCTTATCATATTTTTCACAAATATGATAAGAATTTTTTTTTTTTTAATTGTCAGAGGTTGTCTCAACACAAATAAGAACTTTCTGGCAATTATTTCAGTTAAAGCGTTAAGCTCTCAATATACTATTCTGGCAATAAACAGTTTTTACTGAATTCTCTTTAAATTCAATTCTATATAAATTTTGAAATTAAAGCAATAATTCAAATAGTTAAACTCTGACTCAAACACTCAAAAATGCCAAATTATTCTAAAATTTTGTAATAAATCAATAATAATAACACAATCTCAGAAATACTTCTACCACATTTTTATGCTGCTACATCATCTACAAAAATCAAGCCTCTATCTTTCAGATGTTTCTCCAACAATGAGTTAAAGGATTACTGACCTTGTTGCTGTCCTGTGAACTTGAAAGTTATGGTGTCAGCACCTGCTTTTATGTTTCCTAATTGCCAGGGCGGGGTTAGAAGGACTCGCTCTACCTGTCTAACCTTTGTCATGATCGTTATAGTCAGTAAGATTATTGTGTGTTTGGCTTGAATATACACTATAACACAACTGAATCAGAAATATGTGTGATTTAAACTTTAGACTTCAAGTTTATTACTGTTAAACTAAACTGTTATTTTAATATAGTATATGATCTCTAAGAAATTTCCGTTTCCATTCATTTTGAAAAAAATGAGAAATATGGAGTCTTAAATTTACCCTTTTATACTTTAACTGGCTTGAACAGACTGAAAGGTAAAAATATAATAGAGTAAAATATATTCAAATGTGTGGAGTGCAGTTTACATCTGCCCTGACTCGCTCCACTGCCACTGTGCCCTTAGGAGGTTCATTACAGGGGCGCTATTATTTGAAGAAATACCAACGTGCATACTTTCATTTTAGCACTGCACCGAGCGAGAAGCTGAACATCATGAAAATGCGGTCAAGCTTACATTAACACATAAAGTGGAGGGCGAGACTTTTAGTGAAGACAGTACATTTTAGTTCTGCAGGCATGAACTTTAATCTATGATTTTTATCAGCAGCTACTGTATTATTATTTACTTTTGTTATGTAAGTAGACTGGCATTCACACACAAAAGTACACCATGTGGAGACAGAACACTTGAGACACCCCTCATTTCTTCATATTTTGTCAGGAAAATTGGAAATAGTAGTAGGTAGTCTTCAGGAATAGTTCTCCAGGCTTCTTGAAGGACATTCAGAGCTCGTCTTTGGATGTTTGCTTGCCTACTGTTTTGTTCTCCGTCAAGATGATCCCACACTGCTTCAAAAATGTTCAGGCCCAGGCTCCAGGGAGGCCAATCCATGACTGATTCCACTGTGTGTTTTTCTATTTAGAGTTAAATAAAAATAGGCAGTGTGTTGGGGATCATTCTCATGCTGAAAAGATTCCTGTCTTCATAATTCTGTAACCTTATTTGTGGCACACGCATTTATTTAATTTGTGTATATTATAGTTAAAAAAATATTATTACGTTTTGCAATGATGTTTTATGATTTTACATATTTGTCTTTCTTATTTCTTATTCTGATGTCTTCTGTAAAAGCTAATTTGGATTCATCAGTTTTCTGTTCTGTTCTTATTGAAGAATGACTTGTGTGTCATGAGGTGATGAATGACTCAGGATGAAATCCTTATTAGGAGCCTCTGAAGTAGTTCAGGAGGATTTCAGTATTTTTGCTTGTAATCAATAAATTTAACATTTTATTGGTTATCATATGGTTATCTTTCCTTGACGGGAGGAGTACACTACCCCAACCAGTCGTCTATACTTTTTAAAAAATGTCACAGTCAAATTACCAGTAATGTGCTGCATACTAATGGTAATTATTACACACTTTGAACTGTAAGAGTCACTGAAAATACAGTTTTTGCAGGTAATTAAAAATAGTTATATTTCATCTTCTGTGATTATAAAGCAACACTAACAAGCATTCATCTTTGATTAAAGAATTTAAATCTTCCTCCAAACTCAAACTGTGAGCGAAAATAAAACATTACTTTAAAACTTCTTTACATATTTTTAATGAGAATAAAACTGTTGAATGAAGTTTTACAGTGACTTTTCTTCAGTGCAATAACATACTGATATTTGCATTTAAGCCGTTGTTAAGAATAGAGTCGAAATGATTCCAGGAACAGAATAAGGTCCAAGACTATAATCATTTAAGATTTAATGGGTCAGATTTATGTGGCTTCTGTTTGCTTGATTTCTATTTGAGCTGGTAGTAAATGATTTATTTGGGGAGGAGAAAGCAGGGGCAGCAAGTGCAGAATAACTAACATTTGCCCCGGCCCTCTTTTTTCTCTCTCTTTGGCAATCTTTGAAAACTTCTCTTGAATCTCTCTGAATTGGAAAAAGGAGACGACGATACAGAGAAACAGATGGCGTGTCAGGCTGGATTTTCAGGTTCCTGGAGAAACAAGAAAGATGGCCGTTAACTGTTTTTGAAGAAATCAAAGTCAAGATATTCAAAGAAAACACTGGATTAAAATATACTGTTTTGCATTTACACATGGCATCATTTGTAGGGGATTATTTCCTCTTTTTGTTCCCATCCGTGCTACTTTTGCTGCTGTCTCTAACTCTCCGCTTGCCCAGAGTGCATTGTTGGACAGGGCTGGCAGTCAGGGCTTTAAGCTGGAGACTCTGGGTTATTATTTGCCTGATCCTGGGGCTGCCACTTCACAAGAACACCAGTGCAAGGGCTGAAGAGGTCAAATCAGCAGGGACTGATATTTTGTCAGGGTCAGGTCAGATCTCAGATGAATCCAGACTCATATGCAAACCCACCGCGCTGGCCAAATATCTGCTCCGGCACTGTGGCTCTCTGGCCAAGCCGAGACTGGCCACCTGGCCGAGGGGAGACCCCCACCTCCAGACACTGTCCAGCCTGCTGTGGGGCCAACATGGAGAGGCGTTGCAGTTCACTAGAGACAACCTGCTACTGAAAGACGGGGGAATCATAGCTGTGGACTGGGCTGTAGGAACAAAGATGGGTGAGGCTGCCACAAGAAAGAAGTGGGATGTGAGGAAGGAGCACCAGTCAGGGATGAGGGCACCGGGCTGCTTCACCTCAGCACCCCCTGTCCTCCTCCTCATCCCTCAATACTGGGGAGGGATGACCCCCCACTTAAAGATGCTGTGCCAACAGGCTCTGTGTCAGGGCTTTTATGTGGTGGTCTTTCACTCTCGGGGCACAGAGGGGTGTCCGCTGACCACAGCACGAGTAACCGAGTTTGGAGACCCAGCTGATCTCGAGCAGGTAAAGAAAGAAAATTTCATCATCAGACAGAAACTGTTGGACAAAGAAAATTCACACTTTCTCTCTAAGACATGATTAAAATTTTAACTCTTTTAATGGAAATGATTGTTTGTTTCATTCAGATCAGTGTTGATAAGGTATTTTAGCTTTTTGTTTGTTAATTCAGTTTACTTTCCGTTAGTTTCCAGAAAAGATTTCCTTGTTTTGGATTAGTTTGTTTAATTATTAGGTATCACAAATAAAGTTATGCTGATCTGAAAGTGACACTGAGTTAAAAATGTGGGTCATTTTCAAGAACATTTCGTGACACACACACACAAACACCACAAGAAGCTTGTTGATTTATGTACCTGTGGGTTGTTTCTACTTTTTGTGGTCCAAAAAGAAAGCAAAAGAAGATGTTTATTTTTCTTACAGGTGCAGCAGTTGGACATATATTGTGCATTACTATTTGTACTTTTTTATTACATCTTTCCATATTTTCTCCTAAACAAGGGGACCGTATAGAGAATTTATAAAAAGCAAAATGTGTTTGGCACAGCAGTGCATTCAGATCATAACTGAGATTGCAAAAGCTGCCAGCCAGGATAGGAAACAGCAAAAAACAAAACTGTAGGTCTAAATATCTTTGAGGGGTTACGGCACGGTTTCCATAGGCACTTGATCTGATCGTGTTAAAGGCATGACAGCCAGGACCAGTAAGAATACATGTTTTAATACGTGAAGCAGTCTGGCTGAGATATGCTTTCACTTGTTTGACATATGGCTCTGAACAATGCATTCGGTTGTTCAACTGGTTTGTTTTGCACGGCTTGGTTGTCTGACATCATTTTTGTGCCATTCATAAAAACGAAAGGAAAGAAAAGAAAGCAAAAGAAGAACGAAAAAAAGATCCATTGTGTTGGTTGTGAGGACATTTGTGCTTGCTTTTGGTTTTGCTTTTGCTTGTTTGTGTTTGAGGTATGAATGCATTTGAAAATTTCAAATCTAAAACCCCAATTCAAATAAGTGTGTAATATGTAAGTAAAATCTGAGATTTGCAAATCTCATAAACCCATATTTTACTCACAATAGACAATTGAACACATCAAATGTTTAAACTGAGAAAATGCATCAATTTAAAACTAATGTTAGCTCATTTTCAACACCTGGGAACACTGAGGCATTCCCAGGCACGCCGAGAGACATAAACTCTTCAGTATGTAGTGTATCTACTCCAGGGCTATCTCCAGGTAGGATAGGCCCAGAAAGCCTCATCCAAGAAGTATCCTAGATGCCCAAACAAACTCAGCTGGCACCTTTTGATGTGGAGGAGTAGCATCTCCACTCTGAGCCCTTCCCAAATGACTGAACTTCTGACCCTATCGCTAAGGCTGCACCCAGCCATCTGTCAGAGAAAGCCCATTTCTGCTGTTTCTATCCACAGTCTTATTCTTTTAGTTCCTCTCTGGTGTGAGCTGGAGGTCACCGCCTGCTGAAACAGAACCACATAATGTGTTCCTTCTGAATCACAGGTTCAACTACTGGATGTACTCTGCTCACTGGTACCCTGGTGTAGGCCTTCACAGGGAAGCTCAGGAGTGCTCAGCCCTGTAGCTTTTAGGAACACAGGCTGAACCTTGTCCACCCCAGAGGCAAGGCCACATAAGAGTTAAACTACCTGAGTGGCCTCACCCTCAGTGATTAACAAGTCAGCTGAGTCACTTGACGATTGGCCAGAGCCATTTCAAAGCCAACTGAAAGTCTCCCACACACAAGTTTTTGCTTCAGCCACATTTTCTCAGTTTAAACATTTCATATGTTTTTGTATGACCTTCTGAGAAAACATGCATTTTTTTTGTTTTGTTTTTGGGGGTTTTTTGTTGATTTTTTGCAATATTTTCTCTGAAGATCATCTGCCTGATGCAGATTGAAAAAATGGTCTAGAAAACTTTTTAGAAAATGCAATATGGTGAACATTTAAGAAATGTGAGCAAAAAAAAAAATTCAACTGTGTATGTGAAAAATACCAACAGCTGGCACACTGCTACTAAATTAGCATATTTATTGCTCTGACTCTTTTATGGCAAAGCACCTGCCCTATTTTTTGGTGTAGGTGTGCAAATATTTAGTTATTAATTTTTTAAAATCAAAAATTCCAACAGTAGCTCATTTTTAGCCAGTGGCCATATGGTTCAAAAGTTATGCACGTCAGGTGCACCTGCAGCTCTGTCGCTCTGGTGTCACTAGAGTGTCCAAGGTGCACACACTAAGGAATACCAACAGATTACAGCTTTTCAGTATCGTCTGTGGGTTTCAAAAGATATAAATAAAAATAATAAAGAGGAAGAACTAAAAACAAAATAGAAACATTGGGTTTAAAAAATGTAAAAAAAAAAAAAAAGAAAAGAAAAGAAAAAAAGAGAGATTTATTCCCAGGATAATATTCACGTCTGCATCAAATCCCTCAAGAAACTAATTCGAACATTGAGTTAGACATGTTGTTGTAAAATCGATACCGGTCACTTATTTTTTGTTTTGACCGTAATCTCACAGTGTCACTATCTTTCATGTCTTCCGTGATCAGGCGGTGGCTTATGTCCACAGCCGCCACCCGTGCTCTGTGCTTTTTGCAGTGAGTGAGGGGTCAGGCTCAGGGGTTCTTCTTTCATATTTGGGGGAGTGTGGATCGAGCACGTACCTGACAGCAGCAGCAGCAATCTCACCTGTGCTTCTCGGCCAGCTGTGGTTTGAAACGCCTATGCCTCCTATTTACCGCTGGGGGGCACTGTTTCACCGAAAACAGCAGCTCAGAAGGTGAGAACATTAAAAGTGTTATAGCACAGACATAAATGAAGCATGGATATGATATCTTTCTTTTGTTGGTTTTCTTTATAAGATATGCGAGTTCCTTCAGAGGCGTCCGGGATGTGGATCGGGCCATCAGCTCTTCGTCCCTCAGGGACTTTGAGGAAGCACTTTTCTGCTCCCCAGCTCAGCCTCAATTAAGCCCTTTAAATTCTGGACTGAGCTCAAGATCTCACTCCCAGTGGGGCCTGGCATCTTCAGCAGCCTGGGCACTGGATGAGAGGGCTTACCCAGCCAAGGACTGGGAAAGCTACTGGGAGAGAAACGAGCCACTGAGAGATGCAGATGAGGTGGCGATCCCTGTGCTCTGTGTATGCAGCACTGATGACCCTCTCCTCCCGCCTGCCTCCACTTTGCCCCTTCCCCTTTTTATGAGCAATCCGTATTTCTTTCTGATGTTGACAGACAGGGGAGGGCATTGTGGATTTGCTCTGGAGGAGCAGGGGGGAGAAATCTGGAGTCATATCTCAGTTCTGGAGTACTTTAGGGTCGTAGCTGAATTCCTGCGTGGGGATGAGAGGAACAGGGTGAGTTGGAGTGCTCTAATGGAAGAAAATAGTCAGGCTAGGCTGAGGGGCTGGAGCAT
The DNA here is from genome assembly GCF_036321145.2 of Pelmatolapia mariae. NCBI lineage: Eukaryota > Metazoa > Chordata > Actinopteri > Cichliformes > Cichlidae > Pelmatolapia > Pelmatolapia mariae. The sequence goes on from NC_086236.1 coordinate 16,850,477, forward strand.
GGCTCCTGCTCATAGGAGAAAAGCCACAGAGATGAGAAAACCAAGACCACAGGCTGCTGATCAATGCGCCATGGATGCACAAGAAGGGAATTTCACCTGGAAGAGGTCCTACACACGCTGAAGGGGAGAGGATGGATTATTCCCAATTGTGGTATTGAGAAGATAAAAAATAAGTCTTTCAAATACAAGCAGACAAAAGAAAACTTTTTTTAACCAAGAAAAAAAATGTATAACTAATGACATTAGCTGACTAATGCCTATTGACATTTTTTCAAAACACACTGGTCTTCAAATAAAAGACATTTATGTTTCCTGTCACATCATGTGAAAAAGTATTTGTCCGCTTTCTGACTATTTTTTTGTATATTTGTCAGACTTAAGCATTTCTCATTATCAAAAGACTTGAGAATATGAGACATATATGTGTCAGTGATAACCTGAATACATTCAAAATGCAGTTTTTAAATCATGATTTCATTTATTAAAGGGAGAAAACAAATGATCTAAACCTATTCGGCCCTGTTTGACTGCTGGTATGTTCTTTTTATGAAATGCTGTCACAGGTTTTTTCACCAGATCTAACTGGTCACAAACCTTCCAAAAACTCTAAAGGTTTAACTCAGTCTACAGAAAATTTTCCCTAAAGTCTTGGGGGATTACTGACATGTTTTTGGAAAATGGGAGAGGAGTCTTTCACCCAGTCTCTTTCTTACTATTGACCCATTAACTCTGACCTTAAGGAGGCAAGTAAGCTGCAAACACATAACTGCCTCAAAATATATGTTTGTGTGTCCTGTGCTTTACGTCCATGAACAGACTGGTGTAGATGGGCTTAAAGTACATGTAGGATCTTATTATTATTTTGGATCATTTGTCTGAAAGACACAAACATCTTTAGTATCTATCAGTTGGGTGGCGGGGATTAATCAACCAATCAGTGATCATTTTCAGGTGAGTTAGTGGTCATCAATTTCTTCCATCTGTTTAACTCAAGCAGTAGTGAAAATCACCACAGTGATTGCAGTTACTGTGACCAAGTAACAAAATTCTCCCGAAAGATCTCAGTATTCCTCTGGCTTATAAATCCGAACTGTAATTCTTATCCACTTACTTTGAGAACACTCAGGAATCTCAGCTGCTTTACAGAGGTGTGCGTTTGTGCTCCTAGTGCTAGAAATGTTTCTGCTCTTCTCCAAACTCTGATGATTTTCTGTGCTATAGGTAGGTGGCACTACTCTAAAGAATCTACAAATTAAAACCATACTGCTCCTGGCTTTTTGTAAGATGACTTTGTTTGCAAAACGTCAACTTTTCCTACGATTTGTTGGTAAAATGATGACTGGATAGTGAAACCACGGGCTTCCCAACATGTTAAAAGGGAATTATTAATCAATTTTTCTGCTTCTCTCACAGTCTGCCCACTGAAATGATTTCTATTTATTTGTGGCAACAAATTGTTAAATGATTTTTTTTTTTTTTTAAATATAGTAAAACTCATCCAAACTGTACAAAAGCTTGTGCTGCACAATGGAGGTGGTTGTTGGTGCAAAACTCCCTGAACTTTCTTTGGTACAATAGTACAAATGTTTATTTTGCAATCCCACAACAAAAAAAAAAAAACCCACCCAAATTATAAACAATCCCATTTCATTTATATGGTGCCAAAATCACAACAACAGTCACCTTAAAGTGTTTTATATTGTAAGGTAAAGACCCTACAGTACTACAGAGAAAACCCCACAATCAGACCACCCACTATGAGCAAGCACTTGGTGACAGTGGGAAGGAAAAACTCCCTTTTAACAGGAAGAAACGTTAAGCGAAATGAAATTCTCTACCGGGGTCTCCGTAGGTCTTAAAATGAAACAGTTACACCTTTTCATTTCACATCCATACATGACTGTATTTCCTATTTCATACAAGACACCACAGGACAAAGAAATATTAAAATTATTTTATTACAGATGATTCTTTATCCAGTAGCCCTCTTCCAACAAAAAATAGTAATTACAAACAAAATATTACATTTATCCCCTAAACTTTGCCTTTGAGTTTCATTTATACATTTTACTTTGTCATCTGTAAGGAATATCTTTTCTCTTCTGCTATGCAACATTCAGCTTTCTGCACAATCTATACATTTGATACAGTTTAATACAGATCTCTGGACCAGGGAGAATAAAACAGCAAGATCCACCAAATGACAGGAGATAAAAGGAATACTGATAAAACAGACTGTACAGAGACATAAGCCTGCCTCCCACCTACTTTCAGCAATGGCAGTCACCTCCTCCCCCAACCCCAACACTGAGAGTTGGGGGGGTGGATCACAGTAGACTCTTTAATCTGGTCAGTCACTTGTGCAATCAGTGCAACTGATCCAGTTCAGAGTGACCGAAGTCTAAAGGTAGACTGCCTCGCAAAACACCTGGGAGTTCTAGTAAACACAAGAGAAGGTCTAAAAGTCCACCACTCGTTTGGCCCTCTGCAGACATCATCTGGAAATTAAAAACACCCCTTCTGGCATAAAAACACTAAAGACCTGGGGGGAAAGTTGGTACAATGGCATACTGGCGCTTTGTTTCTGAGCCAAAAAAGAGATTCAAACTATTGAGTACAGGTTGGTACTTTCCCCCCCACACACCAAAGGCAAATCATTAAGTGCAGTGTGAAAATTGTTTGTGTCGAACCATAAACAAACAGGGCTCTTGGTGCAGATCAGAAAATGTAAGGTCAGTGGACCCTACAAGACCTAGAGTACTGCTTTTCAAAAATGTTTACTGTCTACAGCAAGAATCTGGAAACAATTTTAGCCATTTCAGATTTTAACACTTCTTTTTTTTTCCTTAAATAAATCTTTAAAAAGACTTTTTCCCCTCACATGTTATAAGATATGAAGCAGAGAGGCTGAGTCTTCACTATGGGGTACAATGTCAGTAACACATAGCCAATGCTCAAGCAAAGGCTCCACCTAACTAGTTTTCAAATTATGTGCAAAATCATCCTCATACACTACAAAACAAAGTGTTGCCGTTTACTCGAGGCAATCTGACCTACAGTTGTGTTGTTATCATTCACAACAGCATATCTGTAACAAGTTCGAGAACTCGCAGCTGCAAATAAGACAGTGAAAAACTCAGCAGCCGCGAATCGATCCATCTGCAAATCGATCCATCGTTTATGCCGCCGCTCTAAAGCCACGCACCGCTGTTCCTGCATCGCAAGTTAACTCGTCTTTGATTTGTTGATTCGATCTCCACATGTTCAGATTCAAAATATACAATATTAACACGCTTTTCCTGTACATTCCACCTCTGCAGCAACATATAATGCATAAACTCTGTTTCACAATAACACTTTCCACCTTTAGCTTTACATCTCTATAATCCTTCTTAATAGATTTATAACATTTACATATATTTCTTTCTTCTTTTGTTTTACTTGAGAGAGCTCATTCCACAAAGATCAAGGAGGCGAGCGAAGACCAAAAAAACCAAAACAAAAAGGAGGCTCCAGAGGGGAGGAAACGTAGGCAGAGGGATGCTGGGGGACAAGATCGGTGGTCAGAATGTGACATTGTGGTCATCAGGGGTGAGACAGAGCGGGGTGTCAGACCGGGGAAGGTTGCAGGGGCATGGCAGCGGAGATCCCAGCATCACCACCCATCCACTCTTCAAAAACGTTCAGCAGTCACCAACCAAGCTGAGGGCTAGTGAAGCTCCTCCTCACTCTGTGTTCATTTGTTTTCACTGTAGGGTCTTATAAGGTTTTAAAAAAAATAAAATAAAGAAAATAACAAAGAAATAACAAAAAGGCATTTCGGGCAACTGTGAATAATAATACTTCCCAAAGCTTCACGGACGTTTTTATACATTAATAAATTTGCCTGCTGCTGCTGACTGTGTTGCCAATTTACATCCAACTCAGCTCACAAAGGCTAAGTGTGCTATTTTCAACGCACATGCATTTAAAAACCAGGCTTACGTAATGTTTGCCTGGGCGAATAAAATGAATAGCCACTACATGTTTGTGTAAATGTGTCCGATTAACAATTAAGAGTGGGTGAAAGCCTACGCCAAAGTGCAAATCAAGACATTCAAGGCTCTAACTTGAGTGTTCTTGAGGTGGGCCAAAAGGCTTGTGTCATTTTTTTCTCTTTTCTTGTTGTTGTTGTTTCTAACTGCATAGTGCATCACTAAAATGGTGCCAAATCAGATTGAAATTGTATTGCAAACAAGTGATGAGTGAACACCAGTTTTGAAACTGTTCAAAGTTGAGGTTAGGTGCTGCTGAAAACCCATCTCTGTCATAGGGCCTGCAGACTAATAAGGATCCAAGTGCCCTTCAGACTGGCCTTCCACTGAGCAGGTGTGAGTGAAGGCCAGAGGCCTGTGGAAACCCAAGAGCTGAGATAACAGAGCTGAACACGAAGGACAAGTGGCTCCTTTGGCCACGTGGCATTAATGTCCACTGAACTGCCTTTCTCTGGCACAATGTGTTTCATTACACCACAGTATTGTTGGCATGAGTAGCTATAACGACAAATCCAACTCTGCACCTTTACCTTTGGCAGCTGGGCTCACGGTCCTCAAGAAACCTGCATGGCACTTGCACCAGAACGTACGCAGCTTTGTTTTCCATGAAAATGATCTTGCTAAAACTTCTACGTCAAGTCAGCTGGATTAGCTTTGGAGCTGGAATTAATACTGTCACCACAACTGTCCCCCTGCACTGCAGCTAAACAGTCAGCAACACCCACAGCTATTCACTTACAACGACCTTCGCTCTCTTTCTCGGTCCATTTACTTCCTCAGCTGCGTCAAGCGTCGCTTGAAACAGTCCTTCCGTTCTCTAGTCTTCCCCCAACTACACATAAATAATCTAATTTAACTTTCATCAGTTTGAATCTGGTTTGAAGGACAAGCTTAGCACCTTTGTGCACAATCGGTCCCACTTGGGTTTAAAACAGAATACTGCGATACAGAAGATGGCAAACAAACCACTCTCAATAGAAAATTAACACACTAGTTTGGGATTGTGGCAACAGAGACTAATACGGCAGTAACAAACACACACAGCAGTGTATTCTGCAGTAAAAAAAACAAAAAACAACAAAAAAACTACTATTGCACTACTGTAAATGGCCCTCGGGTATCTTATTAGTCTCAAGTCTTCTGGGTTTCCACAGACTGCTGCTAGCAGTACACTGATGTAGAACAGTGGTGACAGGAGAGCGGCTGGGCTCAGGTAAACCCAGCCTCAGTACTGTGCAGTGCGAGATGTACTGTGGTATGTGCGTGATGTGTGTCTGTGTACAGTTATCTCGGAGCGAGATATTAGCTTTAAGACAATTTTTGTGTGTGTGTGTGTGTGTGTGTGTGTATTTTAGGTGTATGACAGGTGGGATCCATTGGAGATCTGAGAGGTGATGCTGGCGCTCCTGCTCATGCCCTGTTCACTCCTCCCCCCTGATGACGTCCTCCTCATAGCCTGCGGGCTGTTCCTCACCCCTCCCGCACCTCCTTGGCTACCCCTCTGACTACCCCCACCAGGGTGGTGGAGGCTCCAGGGTGGTGGGCCCCCAGCCAGCATGGGGTGACCCCAGGACTGCTGTGAGCTGGAGCCCCCCTGGTGATGACTATGGTGACTGCTTCCTCCACCTCCTCCCGGCCAGTGGCCTCCCCCCTGAGCCCCCTGGCCTCCTCCTCCTCCTCCCCAGCCTCCCTGAGAATCGGGAGCCAGGTTAGTGAGCACCATGTTGCTGAAGCCCAGTCGCATGGACTCCGAGTCAAAAGCCTCGATCTCTCGGGCCTGGCGCTCCAGCAGTGAGCGGATTCGCTCCAGACGCTCGTTTTGAAGGGAAAGCATTTCCTCCTCGATCTGGGGACATAAACACAATTTGACACCGGAGAAAAAACAGGCAACTACATTGTTTGTATTACTGGCCAAACGTATGAACAATCCCAGCGTACTAAAGATAAAACACAAACTGTATGTGCAACACCTACAGAGAATTGGTACATATAAATGCAGAGGTAAACTCGTGATATGAAAAGAGCACCGCAGTCCTGTCACTTCCCAACATGCACTCACCCACATCCCGACATTAGACAAAGGCTATTCTTACTTTCTGCTCCAGCAGAGCCCGCCGCAGAGACACCCTCTGCTCCAGCTCCCTTCTCTCCTTGTCGTGCTGTGCGTCTGTCTGCATCTTGATTTTGCTCTGGTAAGCATTGAGCAGCTCAAGCTCCTGCTGCAGCTGCATCCTCAGCACCTGACACTCCGCCTCCTGAGCTTCATCCAACCGCAGCTAAGGGAGGGAGCAAAGAAACAGACCTACATAAACGGGTTCTTCTGTGGCTGTTATGCATTAAGAAAACATTAAAGATGCCCTTCACAAATATATTAAACAAATTAGCTTTGAATAATCTATAGATACATGCTCACTATGTTGCTCAGAAATTACTTATGTTTGATAAATGTTGCAGATCTTCCTTTATGAAACTTACAGCCTGTGTGGAGAGCATTTCATTGATGGAGTGGTCATACTGCTCGGCGAGGATGGCCAGCTTCCTAGTCTGCTCCTCCTTCAGCCTCTTTAGGACAGCCTTGTGGTCGGACTTGGGTGTTGTCTCGAGCAGATGGTTCCTGAGGGCCTTGTACTGTCGAGTCTGCGTTTTGCAGGTCTCCTGAAACTGCTTCTTAATCTGAAGCTCCTTAGACTAAAGGGGAAAAATAAAAGTTGAATGAGATGAGATTAATTCCAGTTAAGTGTTGGTAGTAAATGATTTGTTATAGGAAAAACAAAAAAACAAAAAACAGTCCTCATCTTTCTGTGTACCTTCAGGCTTTTGGGCTGCTGCCGGACCTCCATGACATGCTTGCGCCTCAGCTCCCTCTCCCTCCTCTTATTGTACTCCAGCTGGTTGGTGAGCTCTGTCTGGTGCTGGGTGCGTATCAGCTCTGCCCGGGCCTTCTGGATTGTTGCCAGATGCCTGAACTCCAGCTCCTGCATGGACTCGTGATGCCTCAGCAGCATTGCATGCTCCAGATCCTTCTGTGTTTGACGTTTGTTCAGCTCCTAAACAAACAAACAAAAACTCAAATACGTATCAAAAAACTGTGATATAAAGTGAGACTGTGTGCTGCTGGGTATCTGTTTCTCCTGTTTCTCTCCACACCTCTCTGGCCAGGTCCTGCTCCACATTGTGTCTGGCGATGAGGATCCTGCGTTTGAACCGCCTACACTCCAGCTCCAGATACTGCCTCTGTCTCCTCAGCAGGTTAGCCTCCTCCTCAGCCTGGAAATAAACATATTATGGTTTTGTAATAAATAACCATAGAACTCATACTGCCAAAAAAAATAAATATATCAAAGAGACTCGGCAAATAAAGCTTTGTGGGGCAGACGAGTAACAGTGCACATTGATGACCAAATTTAGGTAAAAATCTCATTTGTTCTTTGAAGGGTACATATTGAGTGATCCTCACCTGGAAGTGTTGGATGTTCTCTTTCTGCTTGGACAGCCACTCCTGCTTCTCTTTTTTGGGAGTTGACTGGTTCTCACTCAGCTCCTGCCACACAGGTGTCGTTTAGCTTTTCTTTTTTTTCTTTTTTTTAAATATGCAGGGATTCAGTTTGACACAAAAGCGTTTGAAGCCCTGCATTCCTTAACCTGCGCCGGTCAAAATTCACATCTCACAAATAAATATTTAAATCCACCTTCAGCAAAAATAAATGAAGCATGTTCCTGGTCTTTGTCTTGGGTGATAATAAATTACAAATATTTGAGTTCTCGACTGAAGTAAAATGTGTTTTTGTTTTTACCCTGCTAGCAAAATGGGAAATGGGGGTGAGATCCACTGTACCCATGTCTTAATCATCCGGGCCACATGGACTTTAGGCTGGAAAATTACAAAATAATTCTCAATTTTCAGGAACCATTTGAATTTCCTCTCTTGCCTAAAATGGTGGGGGAGTCATGGTAATGTGAAGCGCACATGGTAAAATCTAGGCAGAGCTGATTTTTCTGTCTGTGTTCAGACAGCAGTACCTTGTGAATGCTTTATGAGATACGGCAGCAATCTCCTCGTAAAGCTCGTCTTCTCTTCTTTTCAAACCCATTACAATTATGTCTCTTGCACAAACGGAGTTACAGTCATTTAAAAAGCACTTGTAAATTAGTTGATGGCCGATGGTAAAAAAAAAAGAAAAAAAAAAAAAGTTAAAGACATGATTTAACTCAGTGGAAGCAAAATATAAAGAAATGAGGGGTGACTCAGGACTTTTGTGCAGTACTGGATATTGTAAATTTACTAATTATTATTTATATTAAATTAGAATTTAATTATAATTATCTTTATTTAGTCTGATAAACAGGCTGCATTTATTATCTGCTGAGGCGGATGTGCGTTACCTCTTTGAGCTGCTCTTTGCGTAGTTTATATTCCCGCTTTTGCGACTCCAAGAAGCTGCTGAGCTCCTTCTTCTGCTGAACCTGAATGTGCTGCTGGAACTTCTTCTCATCGTTGGCAAACGTCTTCAGCTAAATCGAACATGAATGTAGTTTAATATCATAATGTGAGAGCAGTTCGCTGTTGTCTCTATAGACTATTAACTGTGTTTTTCCTCTGAATTAATATTTTAGTTTCGTTTGTCTACATACGTCTTTTTCCAGGGCCGCTTGGTGCTTTTTAAGCAGCTTCTCCATCTCCTGGGTGAAGTTGTTCCTCTGACTCTCCAGCTCTTTGTCCAGCCTCAGCCTGTGCTCATCCATTTCCCCTTTCAGCTTGTTCTCCAGGGCCAGTAGGTGCTTCTGATGTTGCCGCCTCATGCGTTTGTATCCTGACATCTGCTCCCTCAGCTCCGAGTCCTGCTCGTGTTCTTGCATCTCACGTGTCACCTACAATATGACGATGAAGAAGAATTATCAGAACGTTGTTGTTACACTAGGACACTCCACTTATCTGATTTGACACTTGTGCTTGTGAGTGGTAAACAAATCTACTCGCAAGTCTCCACCAAGGAATTTTAAACATTTGCTAAATATATAACACATAATATTTCAGGCCTTTTGTCAAATCAAAGGAAGGTTTAGTAAGCAAATGTGTTCTTACAAGTGATGCTGTGCGTATAGTGGCAAAGTGCTCTCTGTTGCGGTAGTGCTTCCTCGGGGCCTGAGCTGGTGTTGGCTGGGGCTCAGTGGGCTCACTGGTGGCCACTTGTTCCAAAGAGAGACTCTCTTCTTCCTCCTGGAGGGGGGTAAGACAACAGAATAATTGAGAAGATACACTACACAGTGTAACCGTGGACAGAGCACATTCAAGACACTTGGAGCATTGACATGTATGCATGGACTGAGAGAGTGATGTAACTTGAGCCCAAGCTCCCAGCAAAGCCATGTGAGGCTTTATTATAAACTGAGATCAGAAGAATCCACCTTTAAATTGTTAGCATGTGTCCGAGTCATTTCACCTACCGGTTTGAGGTGTATGACTGAGCTGTTGGACATGACTGTGTGATCTCCTTCCATTAGGTCCAGCTCACTGCGGCTGTCCTGGGCTGCTTCATTCAGGCTGTTGACAGAGCTGCTCTGGGAGCTAGCGCTGATAGACATGCTGGGGATGGACTGATTACTGCCAACGCTGTTCACCGTTCCTGTCCGACCTCCACCAGGCTCCAGGTCCTGAAGACAAAGCCGAAAGAGTGGCGCAGAGAAAGACGGCGTGCGAGGGAACAAGAGGAAGAACGAAAGACACAGGAGACGCAGACAGACATGCATACAAACAAGGCATTTAGAGTTACTGAGGAAAGCCCTTTTAAAGTGGCAAATTCATTTGTGTGCCCACATGAATCCTGTTCTTGTCGCTCGAGTTTGGATGCTAGCCAGCAAACGTCCACACACCTCGTCTGCATCCTGGGCTTCTGAAGTGGGCCCATTGTGGGCCTCCTGAAGGAGGATCTTCTTCATCTTTCGGTACTGCAGGTTATCCAGCTCTCGTACGGCATCCTTGGTTCTCTGAATGAGGTCCATCAGCACAGAGTCTGGACGCTCACGTTGCAGAAACTCGTGCTGTGGGGCGGTGAAAGGAAAGTTACTTGCATGTCCATTTTTAACTGGTAGGTTTCTAAGTAACGAGACAGGAGACGGGGAAATAACATCAGAATGACATCAGAGAGCCTTAATAAAAAAAGAAAAAGAAACAGACTAACAAGACAAGCCTATAAAGAGTCCATAGTGTTACTGGTTATGTGAGTCATTTTTTTGCATTACATTTCAAATATTATGAATGTGATGATGGGATATTCAGTACTGCCAAAAGATATTGAATGCAAGTGATTAGGTCATAGCCCTGGGATTTAATGGGAGGATGACTCACACCAGGCAAGGTTGTCTCATACTATGCCAGATCATTGCTGTCCCTTCTCCCTATGCCCCTAACCTCTATGCTGACCTGCACCGACAAAAGCCTTACAGCCCAGGCCTGGGTATACTACTTCAGGATCAGCAACTCAAGAGCAACCACACCAGTTAAATTGGGGACAAAGGTGCTCAGGCATTGATTGATTAGTGTCAATCTAAGAGTGATGATCCCATTGGTGTGGGTTTATGCCTGAATATTAATATGTATATTCTTTGTCTGACAATGACACAAATTAATTTTTTTCAGCAAAAAACAGGGGAAAATAAGCTGCATGTGTGAAGAGTCTTTTCTTGACTGTTCAAATATACTTACACGTGAGAAGTTCTACTGAAACAAGTGAAGCTTGGATTTTTACACTACAGTCTCATAACATTAGATGAAATTTGCAAGTTAGCGTATAATAATAAGTTACAGTATCCGCAAACAAAAGAAACACCTACACGAACTGCTCTGTCATGGAAACCCATGCCATGAAGCTCCCAGCACACAGTTCCTAAACACTTCAACACTGCACTAATACTACTTACAGACTGTGGATTATCTAGGAGGGAAGTAATTTCACAAATAAAATTGCTGGAACTTAACTTGCATCGTCTGTAAAAGGGCTAGGTGCTTAATTATTATACACCTGTGACAACAACACTGAAAACACCTGAATTCAGAGGTCAAGAGGTGCAGCTTAATACCTTAATACTTTCTAGTTAATAATAACACTAGTTACTAATACTAGTTATTATTAATCTCTGGCTCTCTTCCACAGTGCGTCTTCTGTCTTGTCTCTCTCTCCCCTCTTGGACATCACATTTTGGGTTGTCTAGACCAAAATACAAAATTTTGCTCTACAGGGGCCTGATATCCACTTACGAGGAAGTTATACTGCCACTGTTCTATCAAAATTTAAAACAAATGTCCTAATATGTGGATCTCATTTTTCTCAGAAACAAAAGGAGGTTAAAGGAAGTTTTTCCTTCCCACTGTTGCCAAGTGCTTGCTCATAGGGGGGCGTCTGATTGTTGGGATTCTCTCTGTATTCATTGTAGGGTCTTTACCTTAAAATATAAAGGCCCTTGTGGGCCGGTTGTGGTTTGGCACTAACCCTAAGCCCAAGATCCTCAAAAGGAACATGTGTTATATTAGTTAGTCAGAGTTAAAAGTTAACCCTTAATATATAACATTAAAATCCCAGAATGAGTGCCACAATAGTTAAAATGTCAGCGCATAAGCTACTATTACATTTTGACAATGACTCTTCCTACCATGTGCCTGCTTACCAGAAACCCCATGTATAAGGGGAAGAAATGTGCACAAGAGCAGATCATCCAGATGACTGTCTGTGAAGCTATGACAGTTATGACAGCTAAGAATAAGACCCAGGTAGATAAAATCACGCATTTCCTCATAAGATTAAAAGGCATTTGCTACGCACTTTAATGCTGGGCATACACTGTGCGATTATTGGCTTATTTTGAGCCGATTTTTCAGTCGTGCGACCGTTTTGGTGATCGGCCCGAGTTTCGCCTTCATCGTGTGTCGTGCATCGTGTAGTACATGTGGGGTAACGAGAAGCTTTTCTGTTATAACCTTCATTTTATGGACGCACAGTGTGAGCACTCAGATCGCATCACAGCATCGGGCCGTATAGTGTGAGACCCTGCATCGTGACCTACGAACTTCTAACCCCTGCGAGTCAATCATGCAGTTTGAGCAGAAGCTGAATAACGCGACTGAAAAAAAAAAAAAAAAATCGCACAGTGTATGCCCAGCTTAAGGTGGTTAAGTTGGGCTACAAGTCACATACAGGAAAACCACACTAAGCAGCAGCTAAAAACACATTTCAGCTGATCTTGAGATAGGCACAGTTTTAGAAGTTGACATTTAAAAAAAAACAAAACAAAAAAAAAAACAATGTGCCGTGTTTTCATACCCAAAGGACAACTTCCATTAGCAACAGAGAGTCTATTAGCAGGCTAAGTGACAGCTGCTCAGTGACTTAACGATGGACACTGAAGTCACATCTCCATAGTAATTACAGCAAGCTCTGTGTGCGTGTGTGTGTCTGTACATGTTTTGGTTGTGTGTGTCTCTGTCAGTTTATCCGGAAACGGAGGATTAAAGAATCAAAATAGAAGCTTATGTGAGGAGAGAACAGAGTGCAAACATCACAGGGAGCTTCATCACCAGAGGGCTCGTCAGTATCACATCTTAGCACAGTGACCCTGCTGCTCTCTGTCTCTGTGTTGCAGTGTACGGTACATCAGCACATGTGCGCACACTTACACCCAACATGTCGTCAGAGTGCGGTCGGTCCTGGGGGATTTTCTGAAGGCAAGAATCGATAAAGTTTCTAAAATCTTCTGACCTGGAACAAAGACGAGGAGAACAGAGACTGTCAAAAAACAATGACACAGAGAGTGGGCATCAAAAACAAACATCATTATTTCAGCTACAAAACACTAGATATAGATAGAATAACTCTCTGCTGGCATCCACAAAAAATATACACCTTTGTTTCACATCCCCAGCAGACAGCTGAATTTAACTACACAGACGATAAACTGTGTGAGTGCATGTGTGACACCTCACCATTCACTGGACTGCAGCGTGGGGCTCTCATTCTGCGCTATGTGGTATAAGGCACTCATTGCATTCATGTTAAACAAGGGAGGCTTCCTCTCCGCTGGAACAGAACGACATCAGTCAGACACCAATTTAATTACAGGGTGACTGCTATGAGTAAGTGAAGGGTTAAAGCTGCCTTTCACAACTGATGAGAAGTAAAAAATACCCAACTGTGATCAGTAACTATACTGATGCAACAAAACATCACAATCACTTTGTCAGGGAGAGCAAATCCTTAATCTTTCATTTCCAGTAAAAGTAACTTTCTCCTGCTGTTATACTTTTATTGATACAATAGAGGTGGCGTGGTGGTACACTATTAGCACTAGCACCACACAAGTTAAGATAACTGCTGATTCTATATTGGCCCACGGGTGTGAGGTAGATAAAGTTAAGACACATAGAATAAAGCACTGTATGAATGTCTGGTTAAATGTGGGTTGCAGGTTAAAGTGCATTGAGTGCTCAGCAAGACTAGAAAATTAGCTTTATAAATGTCAGTTCAATCATACAAACACACTGTCACTCACCTAATTCTATACAGGTAATCCCTAAGGACCAGACGTCCACCTTTCCATCATACTGGCCTTCATCCATAGCTAGAATCACCTCTGGGGCCATCCTGGATAAATTCAAGGAAAAACATAAATCAGGACAAGGGATCAGACAAAAAGCCACATAATATAAATATAGGGTAAATTAATAGTAAATAAGGCAAGGTCTAAATCCTTATCATATGCTGTTACTGATTACAGTATCAAAGCATTTGACTGTATCGGCAGGCATGGGTATGAATATGAAAATATACAATCAGTTCTGGTCAATCGCTCCTTTTAACAGACACCCACTTAAAGAGTCGATAAATTCAGTTTTGGTTTATGCATGCAAAACATACACACACGCACGCTTACACTTACACTTTATACAGATTTCACTTACCAATATGGCGTTCCCACAAAAGAGTTGGCAGGTGAGGCAATGGAGGCAGAGCCAAAATCTGCCAGTTTGACTTGGCCAGGCTCAGTCAGCAGGATGTTGCCAGCTTTCACATCCCTGAGAGAGAGAGAGAGAGAGCGAGAGAGAGAACATCACAGCATGTGGATAAGTGGAGAGATGTAGTGTTTACAGTTGCTTCCTAACATACTTAAAATATCATAAAATAAACAGTTGATGGAGGACCTCACTCACCTGTGGATCATATTATGGGAATGAAGGTAGGCCAGCCCCTGCAGAGCACCATGTGTGATGGCAGCAATCTCAACTTCTTGTAAAGGTTTTTTATGAACTGTAGGAAAACAACCAGAACAATGTGCATGTTTCTTCTATGTGAACTCACTCAAATATCCACATGCCATTTAGAAGAGTAAAAACAACTGTTTGCTTCTCACCTTCTAGCAGGTCAGAGGCCGAGCCAAGACAGTACTCCATCACCAGCTGGAAACATGACATCATTTTAAGAATAGCGGTGCTAGGCAGTGTGAGATTATGCATGCCTGTAAACTAGACTCACCCATGCTGTGTGCTCACGGAGGTAACATCCTTTATATTCTATACTGTTGGGGTGCCGGATCCTTTGGAGGAACTTCACCTCCTTTATGATGTCCTGCCATTTCTGTTGGGGAAATAAAGATTTAAATGGCAATCGTTGACTGGCTTAACAAACCAGAGGTGGCTGTGTCTACAATCTTGTCTTTAAGTGCAGAAGGGAGTAAAGTGGCTCTCTTCACAGATTACATATAATCAGATTAGAGGTAAACTGAAATCACTGGCAGAGAGGACTGCATCTGGGACAACAACAACAAAAATAATAATAAAAGTGAGCAGGCAGGAATGACCCTGTTGGGTTTGTAAGTTCAGTGATTTTAAATCAGAAGTGCAAATTTAACACTGCAGTCCAGCAGATCTTTATCAGGCCCGCCTCTACCTAAAGTTACTTTAAGATAATCTTTTATCTTCTACACAGCAAAGTTACTGATTCAGTGAAAGTGAATTCCAGTTTGCTGGAAGCTCAGAAACAGCACAATGTTCACCTATAACGTTCTTTGGATATTTGGATTTGGACTATTTGGCATCAATACTTCATGATTTGCTGCATCAATTTGCGTTTTTTCGATCAAGTTTCTGGCCACAATTTTCTCACCTCATTAGACTGTTTGCCACTGTAGGACATCTTTTTAATTGCCACCACCTCGTTTGTGCGCACATCCCGTGCCTGGGAAACGAGAAGGACACTGTTGGTACATGCTGCAATCAGAACATACACTGTATAATTAATTATCTGCATTTGACATGTTGTTTATTGAGATCTCTTTAAAAGATGGAAGTAACTTTCGAGTCTGAAAAATGAAGCCAGGAGTAGGTTTAACCTGGATTCTCTATAATGGCCAAAAGGCAGGGACACCTCTGAGGACATTTACATCCAAATAAACACTTTCCTGTGGAGTTTATGGGCTCAGTGTTACACCATTTAACGAATAGTTATGTCTATAACTTCTGTTCCCTGAAGGAGAGGAACGAGGTACAACACATAAGTATGGGAGGACACGCGAGGGCGTGATATCCCATACTTATGTGTTGTACCGAGTAAATCGACTGAAAGGGAACTGATTTTATCACCTTTTAAAGTGTACAGTTTTTTTTTTTAACCACGCATCTAATCCAAAGTGACTCTGTCTTTTGTTTGTGTCAGAGTAAAGATGCAGTTCCCTTACAAAGTAGACGGCGCCAAAGCTGCCATGGCCAATTTCTCGGAGGTCAGAGAAAAGCTTCTCTGGATCTTCTTTGAAGAAAAGCTCAGCCACCTCCGGATCCTTGAGGCTCCCTGCCCTTACGGAGGAGGGCATCCTGGTTAATGTAGTCCCTTATCACCCACGCAAAGGCGATGGGACTATCTGGCTGCTGAGCTATGGCAAAGCAGCTGAAGATTCATCTGCGGTAATCGATGACCCTAAGGAACCAGTACATGGGCGCCTGCATGGACAGAAAATGAGACAGAGACAGCGAGATGTGTTAGCAAGGATAAGATGAAACACACTGATCCTGCAGAGGAGGAACAAGAGTTTGACGATACCAGCAAGATGAGTCAAAGACCTTCAAAGAGGAAAGAAGGAAATCTGAGCACAACTTTGACCTAAAAGAAAGCAAAAATGAAATATTTTCTCAAACGCTTGTTTGCTCACAGGGTGACAGGGCCAGAATATAGCTTTATATTTCATGAAAAGAAAAACACAAAAGACCGAGTTGGTCAGAAAGGTCACCTCTGAACTATATTATACTTGGTGATTTTGGCCTTCAGCTACTGACACTAATTTAACCGCTGAGTCATCACTAGTACTGCCTCAGCAATTACTGTAGATCTTTAAACTACTGGGATGACTGGGCAATACAAATATTCCAACACAAGAATTGATTTCATGTCCACTGCTATGAGCTGGCCTGCAGAAATGAAGGGTGAGCTGCACTGAACGATCAATCCTGGCATAGGGCTAAATATTTTGCATCATCGGACTCACAACTAACACATTTACATATGCAAGATTAATACTGTTAACAAGCCTCATTCAAATTATGTACCACACGCTTAGTGTGCTGAGTGAATGTGAATGCTGCGAATGTTTCCCCTCGTTAATCACTTAAGAAGGCATTGTTAAAAAATATAACCAAGTGTTGCTACCACTCTTTATAACGAGAATTAAAGTAGGCTTCATGCAAACTTTTTGAAAGTTTGTATAAAAATTCTCTCACCTACATGTTGCCTTGTGAGTATGGATTATAGGTTTGTTTTTTTCTTTTGCTTGAATTTAAAATTCATTTTTAAAATCAGAGGCTTTAACTTTTGCTGCTGTGTTTTTGGCAGTTACATAACTACGAGTGGAGATCAACACGCCTGCTGAGACCCTGTTTTCTGATCTTCAATCATGTTCTCACAGAGCAAACTAATTTACCATGTGTGAAATTCTGTTTTAGAGGTCAAGGGTTTACACAAACAAAAATGTTGGTAAATCCAGACGGCCGTGAGTAGTGAAAGGGTGGGGTGGTAAAAATATTTAGTATTTATAATAACAGCAGTATGTACAACCTCAACAACTCTGTGAATTAAATTCCCCAACATCTGTCCTGTTGAAAAAGCTATCCAGCTGACTGTTAAAAAAGAAAAAAGAGAAAAAGAATTGGGAAACAGAGTCCTCAAAGACAATAAATATTTTGGACAGAATGAAATAGAAACTGTTAATATAAACATGCTTAAGTAAGAAAAACAGAGGTCCAGTCTTATTCTATTGGATTCTAGTGAATAGAGATTCAGATTTTTCTAATTGTGCCATAATGAAAAAAAGCAAATAAGCTTAAAACTTTGCTGTTAAGCAAACTTTTACGCTTCATCAACAATAAACAGGGGTCAATTTAACTATACACGAAACATTTAATATACAGGTATTGACATTTTGCATACATGTGACCACTATCCATGGGACATTAACTTCTAAACCAGCAGAAGTAGTTGAAGTTTGATAGCAGCTGCTGGAAAAATAAGTGCTCAAGCCCCATTCACACCTGTCAGTGACCGCTTGGCAACCACCTGTCGCTACCAAAAAGAATGCATTTTCCAACCAGTTGGCAAAAACCTCCTTGTGATTGCTTTGGTTGCTACCATATTGTGAGATTGCCTGTAGATTGTATCAATGTGACAGACTTGTCTACAAATACTGGCCAGCCGCTCTGCTCTCAGTTTGGGAGTGTGGGACACAACTTGGGAATGGAGAAGGTTTGCCTTCAAAAGTAAAAGTTGCACCTTTTGAAACATGTTGACTACAGCGCTAAGGCACAACTTTTATTCTGAAGCTAAACCTTCTCTATTTCTCATTTGGCTGGTAGTTAGGGAGTATTTGAAGATAAATATGGAAAGGAATTTTTGTGCAGCACCTTCTTTGCAATCAATTTCACCGAGCGACAGCCAACAAACTCCAGGAACCACTTGCCAACCAGTTGTGGAATTAACATTGTTCCATAGCAACCAGTGATTATATCACATGCAATATGGTAGACAACTCTTAAGCACATACTTGACATCATGCGTGGAACCTCAACAGCAAGGTTTTACTTGGTGTGAGATGCTAATGTGAACTTGTGTGAATTTCCCAAAATACACATGACATCCAGTCTCATGTTGGTCAAAGGGCCAACAGGAGTGCTGGACTGCCAAAGAAAAGCGAAACTATGCATTAGTGTTCCAATGAAAGGCAGTGCATAACATCTTCATGTCATGTGTTGCCAATCAAGCTCATCAACATTTTTCAGTAACGATATGTAGCATGTACACAAAAACATCTACATGTGGCAGTTTTACCGCATTAAAAAAAGCAGATGGCACGGCCATGTTAACTTTAAAGTTAACGCTTAGAGATGTGATTACACATGTACTGTGTACTCTGAGATTTTGGGGATTTTGTGCGTGAAAGTAGAAAAGCTTCAAACCAGTGTTGCTGACAAATTAAGAAAAATATCAGCTCTAACCTAAAAGCTCGTCGCAAAGTCAGAACGATATACTGACAAAGCATTCGGAGCAGCAGCAACAACCAAAAATGTTAACAACAGTCTGCTGTCAAAGTTTTCTGTAACTTTTCCTAAACCACAATGACTTTTTCTAGCAGACATGTGACTACACTTCCTCATAAATGCACCACACTGATCTCACAGATTGCTACAATGCACGGCTACAACATTACATGCCAACAAGCGTTTTATTTCTATTTAACGTAAGCAATATTAACAAAGTCATTTATATATATTTAATTATATATTTAAAACTGACTAGAATGAAACCATTTTACTGTCATTACATTAAAAAAATATAGAAAAATAAAACAAAAAACATACAAAAACCCAAATAAATAATCTACTCTTAGGTTTTGTTTTTTTTAATCAAAATAAATAAATTATTATTAAACTTATTAGATGCATAACAATAACATATTTTGGCAAACTATACTTATAGAAATGATACTTGGCGGCACTTTCTATAGGTGAGTATATTTGGTAGAATGGCAGCTTTGAAACAAACTTTATTCTCTCAACAGTTTAAAAAAACAAAACAACAAACACCTATTAGCTTAATCTTTACCTCACCTGTTTTCTTACATCTGTGCGTGACGGAGCTGCTTGAGCCCCATACTCAATAAATGCCAAACACAGAAGTATTGCGACCAGAAATGAACACAGATGCCTCATTTTGCTGAACCTCTGCACTCTTTTTTTGATCCCCCATCTGTCTTTACTGTACTGATGAAAGTAGCCATAGAGCCCCTCACAGCTGTTAATGTTCGGTGATAGTACTTACTACCCTGCATTACTCAGCATACCCTTTAGGCCTCACTCACACAGCCCTAGAGATCTGTTGAAACCAACTGGCAGCAACTGGTGACAAGGGAAAAGTATGGTTTCTGGAACTGGATGGTCAGTGGTTGCTGAAGGTTGCTGACATTCGCTAGTATGAAATTGATCACAGAGAGGTATATGGTCCTGTACTGAAAATTGCTTTACATTGCTCTGGTCACTAGCAAGTTGCTGTGGTCATCAGTAATTTATATGGAAGATGCCATCTTGTTTGGAAACAATTCACCAAGCAATAGTGTGAAAGGTGTGATACAAAATGGAAAAGATTCTCCTTCAAAGTAAAATTTCTTGGTTCTAGAGGTAAGGCACAACTTTAACTTTGAAGGCAAACGTTTTCTGTTTCTGGTTTGTGTTGTGCCCTTTAGTCTCACTCCCACCTGGCGAGTATTTTCCAAGTGTTTGCAGACATGTCACCCTTTTTTCAAGTGCACCTAGAATACATGGTGTTTGCAGACATGTTGGTATCTTCCATGTAAACTACAGAGGACCACAGCAAAGCAATCACGAATCAATAACTCAATAACCAACCAGGGAATACATTACTGGAGGTTGCCAGAGAGTCAACAACTGGCGTCTAGACCTGTGTGATTAAGGCTTTAGCGGTGTTATTTGGTAAATGTGCAGTTACTAGTTTTCCAAACTATATACATTGTACTTACTTAAATTTTCCATGTTAAATATAATTCAGTATAAATGAATTATATATTTTTTAACCGCATTAGAACTGTACCTGATAAGTATGGCCAGTTAATGCAATCACTGTCTCAATGGAACCTTTAAAGCTACAAGTTTTGACTATTCACCGTCATGGTGGTATTTAGAAAATGTGTGCCATCCAGGAAGTTAAAACTGGTACATCTGGTATACAGTCTAGTGGTTAGAAAGGTAACCGAAAGGTAATACAAAGGTAACTACATAATTTCTCAATAGTGTTTTGCAGTGGTCATTTATTACAATGGTAATTTTTTCCCTCTCATGCTAGATGCTTTTCTATTCACATAATTATTACATTTTAAAATGTAAAAGATGCAGGCTTTCTGTTAGTGTAATGAAGCATAACTTAAAAAACAGCAGTTAAAATGGTTAATTGCAATTAGGGCTGGGCCATATCACATCGTTCAACGTTAATACCGGTATAATGTTGGGTAACGATAAGAAAATGAAATATCGCGATAGAATATGGGTAAAACGCGCATGCGCAGTGCCTTTGTTTTCATACGCACATGGCGGAAAAAGCATGGCGGCGACGGAGAATGAGAAGGGCGACAGCGGATCGTTGAATGAAACGGATGAACCAGAATTGGTTTGTAAAAATGCTGCAACTTCAGTGGTGTGGAACTGGTTTAGCTTTCGTCTGTCAGATACACAACAAAACACTATTTTTGGTAGAGCATGCTAGCGAGCCGTCATTATTACCGTGTTTTTTGGAAAATACAGCACACTTAAAATCAATCCTTTGATTTTTCTGAAAATCAGCAGTGCCCCTTATAATCCTGTGTGCCTTATGTATGAATTATGGTTGTGTTTACTGACCTCGAAACGATTTTATGTGGTACACGGCACTCGAAAATCTGTCAAATGTTTTAGTACGACTTTGCTAAGCTACGAACCTGCACTGCTTGATGGATTGTCGGAGCATTACGGCTATCATTGGCAGGAGCCTCGCGGAGTGATACGTACTCTTTTTAAGTTTTGTGGATATTATACATGGTTATGCTGAGAATATGTCGGCCAATTTCCACTGAAAATGCCTTTTGGTTAAATTGTCAGCAAGGAATTTGCATTTGTACTGTTAAATTTTTATATAACTTTAACACACATTAAAAAAAAATTAAAAAAAAAAACAGCTGCTTGTTTAAGTGAAAATACATTGATGTTTTTTTTTTGGCACTAATAAAGTTGTGGAGTTGTAAAGTATTTTGTCTAGTGTCAATTATATCGTCAGTTATATCGTTATCGCAAATTTTCAAATGCATATCGTGATAAGTATTTATGGTCATATCGCCCTGCTCTAATTGCAATAATTAATATATATATATATATATATATATATATATATATATATATATATATATATATATATATATATATATATATATATATATTTTTTTTTTAACATTATAGGGGAAATACAGAAACAAAGGGAGCAAAGATTAATTCTAATTTAAATAACACTGCAGAGAAGAGCAAATCAAGCACTGAACGCTGTCACATGACTAAATCTGGAAAAATCTGAGCTGCATTGCTAGATGTGTGTAAGCACATGCAATTATTAAGAGGAGAAGTGCTGGACACTGTTCTGCTTTACTGCTTGAGAAAATGGATTCTCTCTTGAAGAGTTATGCGAATTGATTTCCTCTGCACTGTAAAAATCACCATGATGCCTAATGAAGAGGCAAGCAATACACAAACCTGAGTAGCAACGGGTGTGATTGAGAAGCGGGGGGAGAGAGAAAGAAATGGAGAAGGATAATAAATAATCAAATAAGTTATTGATTCCATAGTGAATTTCTCTCAGCTCCACAGGATTAGCTACAGAGGAGCAATGCTGTGGCCAGACGGCTCACCAACAGCAGAGAAAAATATGTACAGGAAGTTCCAAAGAATTTTAATAAAAGCCAATTGAAACCCATCCTAAAACATCCATTACTACAACATAACACATTTTAATTACTGTTATTAATTAGACTCCAATTAACCTTTTTTTATTCTTGAAAGTGGATGATTCAAAGTCTTATTTGGCAAGCTGCAATTACACCAATAATGGCTTTGAATACAAAATGTAATACCAGATTAAGTATGAAGGTTAACATTGCTCCACATGTTCTGCCAGCCACCACACTAAACATACTGTTGGAGCGATTACTCTTCCTTAGTTCCTCAACACGTCCATGTTACACCCACATGCTTGTGTTTAGTTATTTTTGGGCGATTACACCCCCTCACTGCCTACTGTACTTGACTGGAGTTATTAACCAGAATACCTATGATCACCTATGGATATGCTTCCCCCCCTCAACAGAACTGCGGGAATTTAATAGTTTCGTTATGTTTGTTATATATACACACACACACACACACACACACACACTCATACAAATGGTGCCTAGAAGATGCTTTATGCTGTACTGTTAAATAATTCAAAATAGGAATGCACTTAGTTGATACATCTCACGAAGTGATCATGTATCAGCCGGATGTAACTGGTCCTAGTGAACTACTCCTTATTCATTTCTTAGAACATTCTCAAAACACACGCTTAATTAACACACAATAATTAAAATCTTCTCAAGCCCAAAAGAGAAGCATGATTGTAGTTACAGCTCATAAATGACCCCAGTCAGGCCCAGTGAGGTACTAATTTTAAAAATGAAAAATTTAATCTGTCATGTGTTACTCATCTGTGCTTGAACCAGTCAATAAACTGAGTTCATGCTTTGTTAATTGCTCAGCCGCCCCATTAAAAAGAAAAACAATAACAACAGCACTGCAACATCATATAACTGTTTGTTCAGAGAAAATGTTAATTTAATGAACTGCATGTGATGTTATTAAAATGGCTTACACACAACATTTGTATCCCTCTGGGATGGAGGGTGGGGTGTCCAAGCTCCTGCCTCCCAGACCGATTACAGATTGTGGCTTGCACTGAGTGGAGGAAGTGAACGCTCTCTAGCTAAGCTACCTAATGTCAATAACACATCTCAATTTCTCGTGCCATCGCAAAGCTGGTGATGGAGGGGAGAGACGCAGTGACCAAACGCTAAGAGGACTGAACCATCCAGTTTCTATCACAAAGCTCTATTTACACCCCTCCAGTTGCGACAAGTGTCAGCAGCATCAACGACATGCCACAGTTACTCTGAACAAGAGAAGGGAAAACAAATGCATTTAAAATGGCCCCTTCAACAGCAAATACGGGCATCCACACACCAAAATACTCATACGTCTCAGTGGATGTGGTTCATCAAACCAGATGGGCTGCTTGGTCTAAGGCAGGGGTGGGCAATCTCAGTCCATGAGGGCCGGTGTCCCTGCAGGTTTTAGATGTGTCCTCGAACCAACACAGCTGATTTAAATGGCTAAATTAGCTCCCTAACATGTCCTGACGTTCTCCAGAGGCCTGGTAACGAACTAATCATGTGATTCAGGTGTGCTGACCCAAGGTGAGATCTAAAACCTGCAGGGACACCGGCCCTCGTGGACTGAGATTGCCCACCCCTGGTCTAAGGGGATTTTGGATTTGAGAATATGCATGAGTTCTGATAACATTAGATTACTACCTAATCTACAGGTCACATCTTAAATTCATCTGATTCCTGATCCATTTACTGTGCTGAAATAAAAGCAGATCTCAATGGGTTATCAACAACAGAACAGGTGTATTTTTGGAGTCTGAAAAAGCATACAACCAGAGCAGGAAAAATGGGCTTGCGTGTGACTCAGGTGTACAAAAGCTCAACTGCTAGAAGTTTAACGTCATTGCTGTGTAATGCGCAACTGTCAGAAAAACATGCTAGCCCTGGTATGAAGAGCTGATAAGCTTCAAGGCATACACTTCCATAGATTACACAATTTGGTACAATTTCCTTATACAAATTACTTCTTCATTCACATCCCTTACTTAAAACATGGTCAAATAGACTCTTTAAACCTTTAGTTAATTGTAATCAAAATAATTAGCAAAATCTGAGAGTGAACTTAAAGATTATGATTGGTTTTAAGATACAGGATGCACAATGTCAATCTTGAGACATTTGTCTCATTTTAAAGTTTGTATCCTCAGTTGATCACCTGAAAACAATAAAATAAATGTGCCTCCCTACCCCCCACTTCTTGCTCTCACTCTGACTCATCAAATATGTTGTTGGTCTCCAAGTGTTAATCAGCCAGCCTCAATTACAGACGTCTCCCCCTTATTTCTCCTTAATATGGAAAAAAAATCTCATTAAAAGATGAGTCTTATTATCTGTGTCACTGACCACCAATGATGTCAAAAGATTTTTAAAACACACCCATGATGCACACAGATGTAATATATATTTATTAAAAAAGGTATAGGTGCTACGGTTTACATCTCCAGCATCTCCATGAACATATTTTTTCCCCTCTCTACCATACTACTGAATGTTGAACACCACAAATGGAACCTGAGGATCACTATCATGTGAGTAGCCCTCACTTATACCAGCTAAAAAAAAGATTAAATACAATAAAAAGGCACTGTACAATCAATAAGCTAAGTAAGGTTCATGGTATTACACGTGAAAGTGTATTATATATTATTCACTACAATAAGGCAAGACTACTACTGGCTGCCTTTGATCTCAACTTGAGCAGCCACTGCAGGCTTTGCTCTGGTGTCTAATCCATTTTTCCTGAGGGCGCTTAAATCCATTGTGCAGTTTGCCCATATTCAACATCACCCTGATATAACACTGGCAGGCAAGAAAACAACTTTGTAAGGGCTTCTCCAGCAATCAAGACACTGGGCACCACTCACTGGTTTGTAGCTTGACAGTGTGAACGCACTGTTGTTCTGACAGTCATGCAGACATGTAAATGAACAACTGGCAGGTGATCAGATGAGACCAAGTTATAATAAAGCTGGAAAGCAGACAGACAGGCAGCCTGCCAGAAAAATTAGTGATCAGTGAGTAGCAGAGAAAGTCCTGCTACATTGCACACAAACATCTAGAGAAGGCATGTCAGCCACCAAGCCTGGGACATTTGAGAAATCACCCCAAACGAAGCGCAACGCCTTGGATGCATGATGAACTTGGTGCCACAACTCTGGCGTTACTGAACCACATTCAGTGCCGTGTTGCCTCCGTGTGCGGCTGGTCCTCTGTGTAATGCATAAGTTAGGCGACAAAGACGCATATAAGCCAGGCAGAAGGGAAGCTTGCCGAGTAATATCCACTGTTACGCAATATCAACACTGAAAACTGAAGAATGCGATTCACGTCAATGCACTAAAAAAACCACCAGCCACCGACCGACGTGAGCGCTACCCGTTCTCGCACACGGCAACGATGATTTGTCAGACTCTGCTGGCCAACGCCGCTTGTAAACACAAAGCCAGGGAAAGCAACTTACGTGCGACATACATAGGATGAGCCTGGACCAATGTCACCTACCGCCACACTGCATAGCTTTTCAGACAGTATGTGACGATGTCCCTTAGAGGTAAACAAACTTGCCAAGCAGACACCCTCCCCTCCTCAGAGGCGAGTTTCACTCAGTGTTGCCGTACAGCCACAGTGGACAAAAACAAAACGAGGGAGTGGCACTGCTTTCAACCATAGTTGCATAAAGCGGATTAGCATGCTAAAGCAGCTAGCTAACGCTGCTTAGGTAAAGCAATCTGTGCCCATCCTTTTACTACCATGATAACAACTCTCGATTTAGCTCCCCAGCATTTCCCCTTGTACATTTGGATCAATTAGAGACATGTCACGTCGCCATTAAAAACATACTGTCTTCATACTAACAATGGGTGACTCAACTTGCCCAGTAAGCGGACTAAAAAAAAAATCTGTTGATGTGACACACTGTAGAAGTTGTGACAGCAACTTTTGGTTAGCTGGAAAATAGCATCCTATTTGGCTGGCTAGCTCGTAAGCTAAGATATATTGAAATTAAGCTCCGTTGCAGTATATAGCGTTGGGAGAACAAATCAACACACACAGAGTAAACGTTAGCAGAACGCTAAAGTTGGTTATCAACTCACCTTGTCAAGAAAAGAAAAATGGATCCACACAGGTTGAGATGAAGCGGGGGTATGAACGGCTGCTTAATCCGGTTACTCGGGAACAGAGCAGGGCAAAGTGTCTGTGGCTAAATCACGGGCAGGCAGAGCAATCCGGGCAAATCACTGGTAAATCAGAGTGCGGAATTCGCTAGCCGATAAGTTAGCAATGCTAATTCGCTAATCTAACCGCATAATTGCCCTACCCAAATACAGACGGTCATTCTGCCCAGCCCGATTATTCTCCTTAGCAATAACCGATTTTCGTCAGCAAGTGAAAATAATAAATATTTATATGAAAGCGAAGCAAAGAGCTGAGCTGGATAACGACTGACTGCCAAGCTTAAACTGTCACAACGAGCTGCAGGGAAGGCAGGCAGGGTACTGGCCAACCAGCTAGCTGCTAACGTTAGGAAGCAGCTAGCAAAGTTTCTTTACGAATAAGCAGTTCCCCAAAAATGGCGGCGGAGAGAATCACCTCCCTTCCACCGTGAAAGAACCGAGGAGCTAATGAAACAAACAGGAGTCGGAGCGGCTCAGGAGCCAGCTTTAACTGAAGCGAGAGTACACGTGTGACAGTTTTGGAGGTGGGGGGGTGGGGGACTCGCCGAGGTTGTCCTGCTGCACCCCGCGGGCTAAATGTTGCCCCCTCTCTCCCTCCCTACAGTTTGCTATGCCATCCAACAACTCCAAACACACAGAGGTGTGTGTGGATGGAGAAAGTAATACACATAATGACTGTCAACATTCCCTTCCCCGCGATTTGTTCGGCCTTATGCACTTTCAGACACTGGGCTGTATAGCTGTGTAGCTATATTTATATAGTAATTGTTTAACATTTGTTTGTCTGTGGACAACAGACCACGTCCTTGGAAAAATGGAAAGAGTAGAGTTTATTTACGAGGACCTAATTCTAGCATACAGCTATGGAGAAATTGTGCATAGTCTATTATAATGACATTATTGTGTAACTACAAGATTCACCCCCTCCCCAGTTTGTGCTCTGTGAGATTTACGGAATACTCCGGGTCGACCTGGAATAAAATATGAAGCAGGTTCGTGCAGATGACAGATGATCAGTCATGCTGTGTTTACATCAGGGGAGCAGCACACGCGTGGGTTTTTGTTTACGCTGCCAAAAAACAATGGATGTCATTCAGATGTTCCAGCTATGGCGTACACAAAGCTTTACCAATAATTCAGAGGAAGCTCACACATGCAGCAGTACTCCGTACTGCGATATAGGATGTATATGCGCTGTGCTTGGCAGCAGAGAGGTTAAAGATGGACATTCCACAACAGGCTGCAGGCTGGGAAACCAATCAGCTTCCAGAGCAGAACTCGAAGGGCTATGATTGGTTGCTTGGCATCCCTGTTGTCATGATGATGGGAATCAGGTCCTGCCTGTGTGGTCTGTATCCAGGCGCAGAAGTACACTGATACAGATGGATAGGCTGCAGAACTCGCAGCCCATGATGCGCAGATAAATAAATATATTCTAATATACATACATACATATATCTCACCCCCTCTTCACCCACCACTCAGAGTGTAATGAGGGATTTGGGTTTGTTCAAACTAGAACTGAACATATTTGAGATGTTTGTTCTTGTGTAGAGATGCACTGAAGAAGCATCTGCCCTCATGTTTCCCGGAGATACATGCACAAACAGATGCTTGTGGTCATGTGGCAGTGACTACCAGGAAGCACCCCCCCCCCCCCCCCCCCCCCCCCCTTGGGCACTCATTTTACACTGTTGCTACTTAAAAGTGCAGTAGCTGAATTTCCATTTACACCACAAATTTAAAGTTATACCACATTAAGCCTATAACTATGTAGACTGTCTTCTGGGGGTGTCTAAGGATTATGGACATTACATCTTTTTCCCCCCTCCTAGAGATTTCCAATTTATGTTGTTTATGATAACTGATTTACCCGACTCCTCAGTTTGCCAATTTTCTTTTTAAAAGCAAAAATTTATCAAGACACCCACAGGTCTTATATACATAACGGCTGTTGTTCCATCACTCCCACCTGTGTAATCTTCAGCTACCACACGAGGGCACACATGTGAAGCTTTTGGTATTCTATAGCCGGCTTTAAATGAGGACAAAGACCCCTTAATACAGACATTCTTCGAATATCATGTATGAAGAAGAAAATCAATGATCTGCATTTAGTTTGTTCAGTTTCAGGGTCCTGGCATTGTACACATACTGGCAGACTCTAACAATGGAGGCACTGTTAGTCATTGCTAGGAGGATGTTACCTTGTCTGGTCATGACAGGCCAAGAAAAACATATTCTACATCCTGGCATTCTTCATCTGCACGCCAATGAGGTGAAAACAAAGCCTTTAAAACATTTTTAATGATGGATGAAGGGAAAAAGTCATTTGAGTTAAGCTGCTTACAGCACTACATTTGCTCCAACACTAAAACACAGCAGCAGTGCCCACTTAACACAACAGGCTGCACTTAATACTACAGCAGCACCAAAACAGAGGGTCTGAAAAAGACGAGTAAACCTAGCAGACAGCTCATACAAATACATAAACGTCAATGAGCGATGGAAGACGGAAAGAAGTCCAATAACATTTTAAATCCAAATATCTGAACTGGGATGAGTGAATGATGAATAAGTGTAGTTTCTGACATATATTGTGACACAAATACAAATCTAAAGAATCCAGACTGTCTTTTAAAGCTATGTATAGCAACAAAAAGCACAACACTGTTTGTTTTTTTTGTTTGTTTTTTTGTTAAATGTCTGCTGCCTGATTTTCACGGTAATTTTGAAACCTATGTTTATGTATTTCAGCTACTAGAAAAGCGTGCTTGTAAACTGAAAGGCAAAGTCACACTGAAAATAAGAACACTAACTATACAAATAATGTAATGAGAGGAAAGCTACTGAAATCGTAACCTGCTGCGGTGGTTTAAACAAAACAACACAAATAAATTCACAAGTCTATACTTGATAATAAAAATTCTGCAAAGTCTTTGCAAAGGATCAGAGCATGACACACGATGGGCCAGGTCAGCGAGCGTTTGTAATCCTGGGTTTCATATTGTTTAAAGCCATATATGGGCCAAATGCCACTTAAATGAAATCCTATTTTCTAGAACTGAAAACCTAACACAGAACAAACAAATCCACCCTTCAAAGCAACAAAATGACAATTTGGCAAAAAGGGTGATGGTTTCTGATGTGTGAGTTTTTATTTACTCCCCTTTTGTGCCAGGGAAACAAAGACATCATTATCAAAGCCCTTCCCATTATATTTGTATGAGCACAAATTCCATCACACAGATTTATGTGCATTTCAGAATAGCGTCTAATTTGTCTTCAACGACTTGAGTCGGTGCTGATGTTTGATCAATAAAATGATGCTCTCGGAGTACTTATAACTCCATTTTCACCCTGACTTAAATTAAAACCGGATTTGCTTAATTAGCAGATCTTTTTAGGAAAACTTTGCAGATGTTTATTATCAAAAAAAAGTACAAACAACAGAAAACTAAACGATATCTGATGTTGCGGTTGACTTTACAAAAAAAACAAAACAAAACAAAACAAAAAAACCAAAAACAAAAAACTGTTAACGTCAGTCTGGAGGAATAACCCAAGATACCAAACAGGCATCAAGCATTTCCTGGGTTAGCAGGAAATGCCATATCTGCATGGGATTCCGTGGAAGTGCTGAGTTTGCATGAAGGCTCCTGATTAACCCCCCCACCTACAATCAGCTGCTTTTTTTTTTTTTTTTTTAACTGTATTGACACAGACCACCCAGCTGTGGCCATTTCCTCCTGCCATTCTCTTAGCTCTGCTGTTGAGGCTGAAGCTTTACCTAAGCCTGGGCCCTCAGAGTGGGGTACAAGTGCCATTTATGGCCTTCAGTGATGCTGTCTTTAATCAATTAAATGACCATAGACACTCTTCCCCCATTCTGGCTCATTCTATCATCAGATTCAAAATTTAACACTGCTTACAGAGCATACGCTAAATAGGAGCAGAGGTTTGCGGCTGGACAGGGCAACCTACAAATCAATTCACTCCATTTTTCCTCCTTTCCACTCCAGCCTTTCTGAGACTTAAGTCTTTCCTGCCTCTCTCCGGGGAAGCTCTCTGATCTTAACACACACATACACACACACACTTTGTCACAAGGGGGAAAAGCTAATTGAAACCACTCTGCTCTCTCTACATTTGCTTGTTTTTCATAAGAAGTGGTTCTTTACTTTCTTTATCATTTCCTGTCCCCTGTTATCTTCCTCCGCTCAAGTGTGTCTTCTCTCTTGGCTGACTGACAAGCAGGCTTCAGCAGTTGGGTTCCTTGTATTTAGGCTTACTCTGGTTCAGCCCACTTTGGCCCAGCTGAGGAAGGAAGGGATGTCTCGCACAGGTACGTTACGGGTCAAAGCTTTGACACGGAGGTTACGGTCATCTGTGAGGAGTACCACTTCTCTCTGGAGCCTCACGGTGCCATCTGTTTTTGAAGCAGGAAGCCAGAGAGGAGTAAGAAATAAACACTTTTTAATGCATCTGCATGAATGTGAGGAAATATGAATGCACACATGGAGCAAATGGTAGGTTAATGCTACATACTTCTCTGATGAGGCATGAAATCTTTAGCCTTGTCTTTGCAGTAGTGAAGACAGCAGGACAGAATAACATCATCATTGTTACCCTGAAAAGGAAGAGACCATTCAGTCAGCAAAAAACAGTAGATTTAAGAAGGCAACCTTTGCTTCTAAGCAAAAGAAACAGGCTTTAATTTGTATTTAATTAATCTGGGTTCCTACCTGTTGCCCAGACATATCCTCGCTACGGAAGGCAATAGACTCAAGTTGATTTCCTCTGCTCGTTAGAGCTCTGAGGCACTGTTCTCTGGCTTCGAATCCTTTTTCTAAGAAAGCCACCGCCATCCGAGCCTTCTCCTGCACAGCCCTCACATGGGCTGCACTGACACTATAGTTGCGCCCTCCTGACTCCACTGCTCCACCAAAACTGTCCTGGCCTTTAGCCAAGCCATCCAACTCTGTAATCACTGACAGAGAGAAAACAGACCATGTCATGAGCATACATAGGATTTCTACATGGAAACGCTGATGTATGTGGGATCCTTATCATTTTAAACGCCACTGAACTAAAAGCTAATCCTCCTCCACCTGCTTTTATTCATTTCCTTTTCTCTTCGTCTGTGTTTGTTATTCTTACCGATGAGTGGCACAACTATTATGTATGTTCCACACTGAAGGAGTTTCTTCAGCCCTGTCAAATGATCAATAAATCCATTTGTATCTGGAACCAGAAAGAGAGGCCTCACTTCAAGCTCCAACTGCCCACCCGTCTGCAGCACCTCCTGGAACACACACATTTATATTTTACATGACATTCAACTCTGTGACAACTTCAGACTCTACTATATTAGGACATGAAAGCCTGTTTTACCTTTATTTTATCCCTTCGCTTTTGTTGCTGTGCCAGTTTATTGGCGAGGACATGGCGTCTTGCCTTGAGCTCTCTGATGTCATTCTCGCTGTCTCCGGCCTCCTCAACTTCCTCTTCCTCTGATGCAGAGAGAGAAGACACTGCCTCGAGTATGACATCATCTCCCTGTTAAACAGATGCAGACGATAATGAGACATTTTCTACCTCCTGTTTTAACAGCCTCTGGAAATTTTTACTCCAGTGTTTACATAAATTTAATATAGGTAAAAGCATGAAAGGCACTCAGGCTCTCAGAAGAAAAAGACCAGAGGGAGAGAGTGAAGAAGTGGAAGGATTATTGGAGGATGCGTAGGAGAAGAAAGTCACCTCTTTTTCTGTTAGAGAATCCTGCCTGCTTCTTGTATCTGTTGAGTGGTTAGGTGCAGGAGGAGTTGCCACAGAGACATATTTGCCTCCCTTGAAAGCCAACAAAGGCTCTTCCTGTCCACACAAAGCCTCCAAAAAGTACTTCAGCACAGTAACTCTCTTACAATCTGCTGCTATAGCCTGAGGAAAGAAGTTTGGGGTTTATGCACATGACAGAGAAGCAGATGATGAGCGTGAATACAAAGCCTGGCACTCTGTAGGTGACAGAAGACTAAACAGAGGAATATTCAATAAGTGAACTTAACTTAAGCGTTAAAGTTATGATGTAATGAAATACAGCTCTCCTTTCCACTAACCATGTCAGTGTGTCCGTCTGTGTAACATGGCTCCTGTGGTGCAGCCAGCAACGGTACAAAGCCAGCAAGCAGGCGGTCTTCCTTCAACTGAAGCAGCATAAGCTCCTCATCCCCCTCTCCTTCTTCACTATCCACTTTGTACAGGGGTACTTCGCCATGGTCCACGCGTGCCAGCAAGTTACACAGATCAGCCAGGCACTGCCAGACATTGGGGCTGCAACTTTAAAGAAAGGAGGAGAAAAGGAAAAAATATAAAATGAATTAAAAAATTAAACAGTAAATTAAAAGAAACACTAACTATTTGTGGTCCTAAAACTCACACTCACTGATCATTTTATTAGGTACATCAGGTACAAAATCTGAATTTTCTGGCTATTTTTTTTTCATGGGTTGGGTCTTACAGGGTTAACTGCTCATTAATGACAATATTTAATCACCCTCTAACATGGCAGCACCTCATTGTATAGGGCAGAAATGCTGAAGATGACCTGCTGAAGTTCAAATGGGGGGGGGGGGGGATAATAATAACAAGTATACTGTAAGTATAGTATACTGTGGCGGCAATAGGCCATAGTATACTACCTGGTCATTATCACACTGTGAAAAGTAACTATATTGTTTACAGAGTGGCAACAATTTAGAAACTAAATATATTTCCTGGTAGCCAGAAACATGACTTGGATGGCGATGTTCTGTTGTTGCTGGTGTATGAAAGTTAATAAGTATTATTAGGTCATCTAAGTGATTTGTTTACAACTTGTTTCTGCTGCCGCCAGGTGGAGAAAAAAAACAAAACAGTTTACTGTAGGTTAAAGTTCTCACTCTATACTGCATGGTGGCGGGTTCCACTGGTCTGGGTGTCCCAGCATCCAGTCAGACCAGACTTTGATGCTTGGCAGCATTTCTCTTAGGTCTAGTGGGAAGGCAGAGACTCTCACAAGACCCTCCATCTCCTCCGCTTTACCCTCCTCCTCTCCATCTGTCATTGGGACTGGTTCTGAAAGAGAGGTTTTTGAACTGAAGTCTTCAATATCACACAAATAAAAACAATTGAAATTAGCATCTTCAATCAAGTGTAATGGTGCAATCCAAGTCCAACCAAAAGCAAACCACATCTCACTTTGCAGTCTTAAACTATGTAATGATTAATCAGTCTTTCCATTAAATTATTCTTTACACTATTCACAGAAGGTTAAAGAAAAGCTTAGGATTTATTTAAAGTTTTCCAAAAGCATTTATCAGCGTAACTGAACTTGTTTTTTGTCTAAAGATAAGTAACAGACGAAGGGAGACAGGGCTGACTACATGTTTGAATGCTTTTACCTGCCAATTCTATAGTAGGCATTAGCAGATATATTATAGTATGTAACTGATCTGGTCAGTTAAGTAGGAGAGGGGATTGTTAATCAGTTTCAGCTGCTTTGGTGGTCTTGAAATTAACAACAGGTGCACTAAAGTGGCAACAATGAGACAAGTCCCAAAAACAAGAATGGTTTTACAGGTCGAGACTGACATGTTTCCCTCCTCATCTTTTCTGACTGTTTTACATCAGTTTTGCATTTAGCTGGTCAGCGTCACTGCTGGATGCATGAGGCAATGCCTGGACCCTACAGATGTTGCACAGTTAAGTCCAGCACCTCCAAGACGGTACTACAATACGCAGACTTCCCAGGTTTGCTGTGTCTCCCAGCACAGTCTCAAGAAATTCTAGCAGACAGGCTGTTACTCTAGGAGAGCTGGACAGGGCTGTGGAAGGTCCTTAACTCATCAGCAGGACCGGTGTCTGCTCTTTTGTGCAAGGAGGAACAAGATGAGCACTACCAGAGCTACAAAATTACTTCAAGAAGGCCACTAGAGTGAAAGTTTCTGATTGTCTGGTCAGAGACAGACTTCACAGGGGTGGCCTGAGGTCTTGATTTCATCTAGTAGGCCCTGTGCTCACTGCCTGGCACTATGACATTCAATTGGCATTTGCCACAGAATACCAGAATTGGCAGATCCATCACTGGCACCCTGTGCTTTTCACAGGTTCACCCTGAGCACATGTGACAGCCCTTACACTGGTGCAGTGGGTCCTGTGTTCCTCCTGGAAAATGCCTGGCCTCATGTGGTGAGAGTATGCAGGCAGTTCCTGGAGGATGAAGGAATTAAGACCACTGACTGGGGCCCCTCATTCTTGCCTGCCCTAAATCCAATTGAACACCTCTAGGACATGTTTCAGTCCGTCCAATGCTCCCAGGTTGCACCTCAGACTGTCCAAGAGCTCAGTGATGCCCTGCTCCAGATCCAGAAGGAGATCCGCCAGAGGACCATCCATACTCTCATTAGGAGCATTTCCCAACATCGTCGTCATGCAGTTATAGAAGCATTTGGGGGCCATAAAAACAGAGTTCCATTTGAGTTTCTGCAACAAAATTGGACTAATCTGCCACATCATTTTTTTCACCTTGATTTTTATGGTCTTTGAATT
The DNA here is from genome assembly GCF_036321145.2 of Pelmatolapia mariae. Lineage (NCBI taxonomy): Eukaryota > Metazoa > Chordata > Actinopteri > Cichliformes > Cichlidae > Pelmatolapia > Pelmatolapia mariae. The sequence continues at coordinate 16,885,311 of NC_086236.1, forward strand.
CAGCTCTCTGCAGGTTGAGAATTTTCATTTCCATCAAACAATGTGATCTGATGTGTTATTGAACAGTTTATGATATGAATATTGTGGCTGAACTGTAAGAAAAAAAATGCTGTTGATCAAAAGCTTGATGTGTAAAGCGTGGATACCTGCAGGAATTTCTTGAAGAAGTTCTGTGCAGCGCTGCACCAGCAGTGCAAACATACCGAGACCCAGGGCAGTGCTCTGCTCTTGTAAAACAGATCGCACTTCTCCTTCTTCACCTGAAAGACAGAATTTCAAACAGTCGTTTATCACTGCCTTGTGTGAAACCACGGCTTGGGTCTACACATATTTGAGTTGGAAAAGAACTCCATGCTCAGTTGCATAACAAAAGACCTGAATTGAGAAGATTAGAACCAAAGTATGTTAAAATCAGTTAGAATCAGTCTGCAGTGGTCACTAAACTTAATCGTGTTCAAACATGCCAACATATTAATAAACTGAGTCAAATTTTACAGCAAATAAAGTCCATGTTAAAAGCTTCATGAAAACTATTTTTACCAGCCATTTCTGATAATACTGCAAATAAACCTCCAGTGTTACCACCACAAACAACTTGACATTTGAAAACGATGATTATCATTATCATCATCATTATCATTAGGTTGTGCACAATATTACCTTTGCTGTTGGCATTGTGTATGGCGAACATATTAATGGTGATGATCTGCAGCATGTGTGTACTTCCCAGCATGTGTGGACCATGTTGGAGCAACGTCCTGAATTCCTGCAGAACACGGGTTGCAGCTCCAGGAAATGTTTCCATGCTATACAGATAAGACACATTTCCAATGATATGTCACTGGCACAGAGGCAAACAGAAAAATACAGTTTTCAGTATGTAGTAGTCTGAGTCGATATGCTTCTGTAATCTCACGGAGCTATTCAGTCGAAATAGAAACTTGGCTACTTTAGGATGTACTACATCTGCTCGCTCACGTTAATACTTTATAGAGATTGAAAATGTGACGTCATTTCCGGGGTAAAACCGCAAAGGATTGTAGGTACGAGTGGCAAGCGGTACTAGCGCACGCAGGTTTTCACAAGAAAACAGTCACATAGCGATAAAAAGAAACAAAGAACGGCAAGAAGCTGTTGTATTATTAACTGCAATAGCCGGTCGCATGAAAGCCACGGGAAGCCGACGGGTAAAGAGATCGTTTTTTATCGGATTCTGTCGTGGAAGAGAAATTGTTCAAGCCATGTTTCCGAAGTAACAAAGAGCCGACGGATGGCCTGGATTGCAGCCATTCGAAGACCAAATATAACGTTCCAGAACACTCCAGCTCACATGTTAGTCTGCTCCAAGCATTTCCACAAAGGTAAGTCTTCTGTTGTAGTTATTACGTAATTTATCATAACATAATTGTTGATGTAGGTTACAAATAAGTCTTATATTGATTTGAATAGAATTCGTTGCGCTATGCTGCTTTGTTCACTGTGGCTTTGCGGGCTAATGTTTGTTGTGTTTTGTAGGAAAACCAGCCTACAAAATGCTGGAATGCGATCCAGACTGGGCACCCTCTATCAACCTGGGTCATACCGAGTTTAAAGCTGCTACCACAGCGAGATTTGATCGGTTAAGAGGGAGCGCGATATCAAAACAGCCACGAAAAGTCAGACATATATGTGCCCAAGTGTTGTATTGAAGCAATCAAGTGATGAATAACTGTTTTCCAGTATGCTGTTTTGCAATGTTTTTTTTTTTCCTGTTGCATTGTTGATTTGTTTTTCACCGAAGCAGCTAATAAAGCATAATGGAATACAATTTTGCCTCTTTCTTGTAAGATTCTATCATAGAATGAAACAATAATGCCAGTTATAAATAAAGACAATACATTGAATGAATTACGAAACACTTATTTTATTTCTATTAGATCTGAAAATGTTGTGTAATACTACAACCTGAAACAAAGAAAAAAAAATCTATTTGTCATCTCCTGTACAGGCCAACACAATCTAACAACAGCTGTGAAATGGAATAGTCCAAATCACCAGAGTAAACTGGACCTGGGCTTGTTGCAGGGATCTGAAGTTACTAAACATTTTGTGAGTGTATGCACTCACACTTAGGACCATACCATACTACCATAATAAATATGTGTGTGATGAAAGTTGGGCAGCACGCTAACATTCTTACTCCACTCTGTATGCTCGTATGGGTCTAACCCTTTAACTCCTTTGATTTTTTCCTCATAATTTTTTTTTTTTTTTTTTGCCTTTTCGTCAAGTCTGTCTTTGTACGGACCTGTCGTGTTCTTCGTCGTTCTGTACATAACTGTTTTTGGGGCAAATAAAATGCAAGTAGGGATTAAAACCGCAGAATTAATGATTACCGGTGCAGGAAATGCTAGCGCTTGATGTAGTGTTTTGATTTTGCTATCACTTGTACCCACAATGCAATGCGCGAAAGTCAAGTGGTCTGTCAATCTCCATTTTAACGCTGTGCTGTCACAACACCCAACATTCTCCACACACCAAGTCACATTATTATATTGACCACTCTTTCCACTGTTATACTGACCCACTTTAATGTCATCTGACATCTGCACTGCTTGCCTGCACTCCGTTTGTGTTGAATTTCTTGTATTTGAGGCATTTCATTTAGTAGACACTTTACTATATTCTATTTATATTATGTATTTGACATTCTGGCTGCTATAACAGGGGAATTTCTCAATATCTGGTCTAAATAAAGAATTTTATTTTATGAAGACACCTGAGGCTTTGAGTGTGAAAACATGTGAACTGATGTATTTCAGTAATAATTGTTTTAAAATGGCACACACAGCTCTGACTGCTTCAGCCACTGCCAAAGGCAGCAGCTACATCCTGGTTCTCAAAATAGAAACCATTATAGCATAATGGGAATTATCCAATTTATTGCTCAGATCAAGAGAGCCATTAGCATTATTGCATTATTCCATAATAGTGCTCACCCGCTGATATAGTTCTATTTTTAGAAATCATCTGAATATGCAGTTTTCATATTATTACGAAATAATGTTAAATCATTTAATTTGCTACAAACACTACCTTTTTGTTTATTAAGAACTAATTAAAGTTAATGAGGCAGCAGGTAGAGTGCACTTAGTGCACTGCAGTCAATTCAGTTAATCTAGTATATTGTTGATTAATTTAGTTAACATACAAAACATGCAGATTGATCTTCTGGTTAAAGCCTAGGCAACATTTTAGTCAAGCACATTTTCTTGGGCTAGCCTCAGTGCTATTTTTCATCATCATCATCATTCTTTTAAACACAGTCAGTCTATGAACTTAAGAGCTGAAAGACTCACCCCACTTTAGTGAAGAGCTTCCCATGAGCATGCAGGAAACTCAGAATGAATCTCTTATTGAGCTGTAGAAAAAAAAAGAAAAGAAAAAAGGACAAGGCCAAAAGGGGGAAAGGATTACTAATGTTCGTGCAACAGTTTTATTTAGTTACTAATCCACAAGTGCAACACATTGCAAGAAAACATGTCTTCATCCAGAGACGACGCACATTTTGAAATGACGTCAACATTTAAGTGCGCTTGGTATTTTGAACAATAGGGTTAGGAAGAAATGGGACTAAGAGACAGCAAAGAGGATACATATGCCTCTCTCAACAGTGTCCACTGACAAGTAATGGACTGATTATGTGGAGGAGGCCAAAAAAGAAAATAAAATGGGAACAGAAAAAGGCTGCTCCTGCTTCTTCTGACACTACAGCCCATATATCATAATATAAATGATACTGGAATGTAGGTGTGTAATAAATTATAACAGCATATTTTTTGCTGTGTAATATTAAATTGTAAATGAAATCAGAGCTTCATCATCCTTGCAGTTACAGGGAGTTTGTCAGTACCTACATCAGCTGACTAGGCAGCGTCAGCATAATAGCCCAGGTTTTACACTGTAAATAATGTAGAAAAAGCAGATAGTGTCTTTCTTATCTTTTCTGTATGCCACTGCATATACATAAGGGTTGGGTGATATGTAAAAATTTTACACCCAACAATCGTAAGTCCAATAATCGACGACGGCGATATATTCGCGCATGCGCAGACTTTTTGATGGGCGGAGCAATGTAATCATGCATGGACTGATTTGCGCGTTTACAACACAGAAGAAGTCTAAACATGGACTATATGCCAAAAAAAATATAAAGTCGCCAATTTGGGATTTCTTTGGCTTTAAACCGGATGACAGAAGTAAACCTAAGGATATAACCAAAGCGGTGTGCCGCTTATGCAGACGTATAGCCCGAGCAAAGGACTCAAACACGACTAACTTGTATGAGCATGTACGTGTCCACCATCTGAATGTTTTTTTCTGAACATAGGCTACTGCCTTTCTTCCTTTCTGTTATGAATTTGAGTAAATGAATCGCTGCATTTGGGCGCACTCTGAGGAGGGTGCATTTGCTCGCAAATGAAAGAGGGTGCTGTTAAAACAGCGCTATTATTATTTTTTACCTGTTGACTGCTTCTATTAGCTCCATCATTATTAGCAAACTTAGTCATGGGGAAATAAATTAATAAATCGCCCTTGTAAAAATGATAGTCGATATATTTGTCCAATCGCCCAACCCTAATATACATGATCTGAACCCAATTATTTATTAATTTGGGAAAAAAGTGCTTGGAGTCCAGCTACTCAATACTGTTCCTGCAGCCAAAGACAGCACTGGAGCTGCTGCTGCTCTTCTTATGAGCTGCTCATAATATGCTTTTATAGACCCGGTTTAATCTACCGTACTCTCTCAGATAGCACTGTGATAAATGATGAAATAGCAATACTCTGTCTATGCCAATTTCAATTAATAAATAATGGTGCCTAACTGCGAGCAAAAAATGTAAATAAAAATAAAAACAGTAAAGAGGTTTAAAGACATTACTCAATGCAGGCAGGGAAATGAAAATGAAATGAAAATATGAGTCGACCAAATGACAGCCTAGGGGGAAAATGAAAAAATGATGACAGAGGGAATAAATGAGCACCAAAACAAATTCATATAGACTGTATGAGAGGAAATAAATTAGAGGAAAAACTACATCGGATTACAAATAAAACTTTATTGGAGATGTCTGCAGACACTGTGTTATTTTTTCAAGGAACCTAAAGTCTGGCTGCTGTGCAAAAAAAAAAAAAAAAAAAAAAAAGTATGCAGAGGAAAAACAGAGGTCTTTGAGCTGATATATGTTAAGGAATAGACACAGAGACTTACGTCAGCAACGCTGAGACTGCCCAGCTCTCCATCTTGTTCAGAATCTCTGCTGGACTCACTACCTCCTCTCTGAGAGGAAGGTGCTGCTGCCTGTCCACTGGGGCGAATCCAGATCTCCACACGTGCTCCTTCCTCCCTTCTTCCTCTTCCTCTCACTGCTGGACCCCTGGAGCCTCCTTCATGCTCCTGCCTCCTCCTTCGCTCAAGCTGCTCTGCCTACAAAAAAGATAAAAACAGTCTGTCAACAAGAAACACTTGCCGTGCCTAAAGTCCTAATTTTTCTCATAAAGCAATTTATTAAGTAAATTTATTGAAGGGTCTATTAGGTGGGGTGAGAAAACACCCTGTGGCAAGCACTGGCATTATAATTATGCATGAATCCCTACTGGCTAGACAGTTCTTCTCAAATTAAGCTCTTGAGATCTTGATGTGATCTCAAGTGTTTTCTGTTGTAGAAATCTGACAAAAGTTTATGTCCATGAAACGTGTATCTGACCTTACGCTTGGCTTCTTCAAAAAGACTCATGAGGCTCTCTTTTGCAGTCAGAATGGGATTGGAAGCTGCCAAGCTACGCATATAGTAACACACAGCATCTAACTTCCGCTTCTGTAGGTTAGAAATGGAGAAGACATAAACAAGAAGAGGGAGGTAACACACACACATACGTTCAAAACACAGTTATATTTTCCCATTTTCAGGGACACGCAAACAGACGTACAGTCACTAAAAGCCAAATCCAGTTACTTAATTCAAACTCTAAAATTTCTACCCTTAGGAGTCCTGAACCTAAGTACAGCAATGAATTTTCCATTATTAAGGTACTGTGCTTTACAATTTGAAATACTACATTACAGCAGGTCTCATTTTTAACCCAAGGGCATCAAGACTGAGAGCCAAAAGTAGCCAAAAGTTTAGGGTTTCAGAAATGATCAAATACAGAGGCCTGCCTTCCAATGAGTTTAGATTCAGCTGGTTGAATATGAAGGCATGTAACACCAAATGTATCAAATTTGATATACAAGTTTTTGAGACATCTACATCATCAGTATGATTTTATAACACTAACTGTCTTATGTGTTTTTGTTTAATATAAACAGCTCCACTGGTTTATTTTTTTACCTTGCAAACTGAAACCTTGTCTTTCTGCTTCAGATACATACTAGGGGGTTGGACATTGGATAAATCCTCTAAGCCAGGGGTGTCCAATTGGCCCGCAAGAAATTTTATAAATAGAATAGAATATGGCCCGCACTTAAACTTTTGCTTGAGTGTATTGCACTTCTTAGGTTTAACACCAGGGGGAGCTACTGTTGCTCAAGCCAGTTGCTCCACCAAAAAGGACAATCACAGAAGAAATTTACCCCAAGTTCCTAAACATGGCATAACCAAAGAAGCGAAAGGTAGAAAGTGAGAGCAGAAAATTTCTGACATGGTGGGAGAGTGAATATTTCTTCAAAGAATTCAAGGGGAAGTGTGTCTGTTTGACACTTTGGCAGTTATGAAAGAGTATAATGTACGACGTCATTATGAAACCAAACATCAGGCCTATGCATCCTACACTGGTGCTGAGCGTAAAGCAAATGGTAGCTATCCTGCAGGGTCAGCAACAGTATTTTTTTCGTGCTCAAAAAGTCCAGGAAAAGGCTACAATAGCCAGCTATGAGGTCGCCCAACTCATCACAAGACATGGCAAACCTTTTTCAGATGGAGACCTCATAAAACACTGCCTCGTTAAAGTCGCTGAAATAATGTGCCTGGAAAAAGTGCAGGACTTCAACAACGTCAGCATGTCCACAATACAGTTGTGCGATGCACGGAAGACTTGTCAGCCAACATTAAACTGCAACTGTCTGATAAAGCTTGTGCTTTTGATTTTTACTCCATCGCATGAGATAAGAGCGCTGATGCCACAGACACCGCACAGCTGCTAATTTTTTTGCGGGGAGTGGACGAGAACTTTGGAGTTACAGAGGAGCTGCTCGATCTTAAGAGTCTAAAAGGCACAACAACGGGTATGGATATTTTTGAAGCTGTGTCAGACTCAATTGACAAAATGAGACTTAAATGGGACAAGCTGTGTGGAGTTACAACAGACGGGGCTCCAACTATGGCAGGTGCACACAAAGGAATGGCGTCTATGATGATCCAGACCTGGCTGCCAGCCATCCTTCGGTCCAAAGTGCTGCATCACTGCTCCCACTGAGTGCAATGGCGTTCCCACTTTAGGTGAGTAAAAAATATATTCCACAGTACCCGTGTGTTAATAAGCATGCATGTGCAAGTACACATGCTTCAAATATCAATAATGCGCATCAATTCTGTCACTACCCTGCTTTTGCGCACCACTTTCTTATATGCGTTTTTCTTGTTAACACAGAGTACACACCGCTGTGCACAGCGCACACACTGCACACACAAAGTCAGCTGATCTCATCTGATGCAGATTTGCTCCTTGATCAAGTGACATTTGTCCGGATTTTTGGCACAAGGGGCGTCGGATCAGCACCGCAGCTGGATGGCCCGATTTACAAACCCAGCGCAGCTGATACTCACCAGAATAATTTAATAAAATTATATGCATTCCTGTAATTAAATCCAGTTTAATCTGTTAATGTTGATAACCGTTTCAAACGAACGTTAATAGGTGTGTTGCTAAGCCTAATAACTTTAATAACAAGTTTGAAATTTACCCGTCCCATTTTCCCCTTTATTGTTTTTTCTCTGTACTGTAAATCTTCTGTCTAAGAAGAAATCTGAGGCTGCTGTTCTGAGAATGAGCTACCAAAGCTTTTTCTGAATAAATCAATAAAGATCCATTTATGGAAAGCTGTGATGAAGGCAGTTTTGTCTTTAATTATATTCAACAATATAACATATTTGACCACTTTTAATTGATTTTTCTAACTTTAATACACTAAAGTTAAGGCTATATACCTAATTTCTACTAAGTGACCCAGCCCCTCCTATATTTTTATGTATGTGGCCCTCAGTGAAAAAAGTTTGGACACCCCTGCTCTAAGCATTTAGTCATTAATTTTTTTTCCTTTGATCCTTGACAAGTAAAGATCAAGGCCTACATCATAGAGAACATTTTTGACTTGCTATGCAGTTATAAATGGGGGTTTCTTTCATTAATTCTTTTGAACCATTACAATTTGGACATTGTATTAAAAGGAATAACTCTCAAACAATATTCTTTCAATATTGCATCAACCTACAAGAGTTGCATCTGAACTTGAAACTTTCCTGTAGGATAAATTAGTTAGGATTAGGACCACTTCAAAATGAATGCGCCAAAGCACGGAGCTATGAGAATAAAAAAGTGAAGTTTCTCAATGCTTAAGAGTCTGATCTGTATCACTTACTGTATAAACAGCCAACAGAGCCAGCTGGTTGTACGGGCGTCCATTTTTTGGGGCAATCTGCTGGGCCTTCAGATACCAGCTGTGGAAAAGTAAACAAGTAGTCATGACACATCAATAAAGAGACAAACATTTTCAGTTTCTACCTTAAAAGTTTAAGTAATCTGTCATATATAGGTAAAAAGTTATGTCTTTAGCATATAATAACTGAAACATCTAAAGAAGTCAAAGTTTCAAAGTATAGTGACCAGTCCAGAACTGTAGGTGTGCATATCTGGGAGAAACAATGGAAATGATCAGCCACTTGCACTGCATGAAAACGGGTATAAAACATCTGTACTGCTTAAAAAAAGAAATAGAAATGGTAGTTGTGACTCCTCATTCGTTAATTCAGGAGTTGTCAGATTTTTAAAATATCAGTCTACTCACTTGTTCAAACTCAAATTTGAATATCAAGACACATCCCACCCTCTTGAATGTTTGTCAGAAATTTTACAATGCCAAGAGAAATCTCAAATTCAAGCCTACCTGCGAGCCTTGCCATAGTTGGCAGAGTCACTGGCTTGCTCCCGATAACGTGCTATGTCACCCTGACAAATCATACAGCGCTGAGCACTAATGAGTGCATACTTCACCTGAAAAAAATGTATTCGCTACATAAAAAAAAAATTAAGAAATTGTCGCAGTAAGCGTTGTACATGGAAATCGGGTGACTTTTCAAAGCCGCTTACTGGATTTTTTCATGTACAATGGAAACTCATTCACTACATTTTGAACATTTAGTATTCAGTACAACATTGAACATGTTACAGAAGCAAAAAAGCTAAAAGGAATGGTTCCCTACCGTTTTGCGTAATGGACGAGCCCTGATAGCCATGCCATCCATATAATCCTCTAACTTAAATTGGTATACTGTCTGAAGCTTCTGAAGTAGCGCGTCAAAGAATAATTCGCCCTGTAAAACACAAAAGAATAGAAAAATATTATAAAAATTAGAAGGACTTTCCCCCTTAATTATGAAATCAAACTCAACTCCCTACCCAAGGGTCATATTCCTACAAAGGAAGTAAAAGTTTAACAAGACTTATTATTTATTATTAATTTATTCTTCTCTGTTAAAGGTACATGAATTACTTCTCTAAAATGGATTTGGAAACAAATTTGTCCCTGATTTAGGTAACAAATACAATTTGCGTCATCTAGTGATACACAGACTAATTTTGGGTTATGAATGAACCCATAATCTAAACCATACAGGCAGAAAAGTGCCCAAGTGATTGTTAGATATGTTTCTTGGGAAACCTTTTCCTATCTAAATTTCCTACACGTTCCTTACCTCATCAAGCAGTGTAAGGAGCTTGTTTCTGATATGAGGGGCATTGTCATAGGTGGGCTCTTTGAGTAGCTGCCGGAAGCGCTCTATGACCTGGTAAAAGACATTCTTCCACAAAGCCTGATCCACGTTCTGAGAGTCTGAGAACTCGATGTCTGTCAGGATGACCTGCTCATATATCCCCAGAAGGTCCGCTCTTTAAAATGGGAGGAAACAACATGATAGTGCTTTTTCAACTAGATTATTGGCTCACTTGTCACCAAGACAAATAACTGGCATTAGGACAACAAACCACAAAAGCACAATGTCTAGCTTTGTCCCTGAATGCTCACCTGATCTGGGCCATGCGATCCAGTCCATCAGCACTCACTCTATCCCGGGAGAGCAGATTACTGAGCTGAAGCTCCTGAGCATCTGCAGCCCTCAGTAGTCTTCCCAGCTCCCCTCTGGTGTGTTGCTCTGCCTCTTCAAATGTTACACTGCCTCCTGCACTCGGGAGGGAATAACCTGATCCCCTGTAATTACTGCAGAACTGACCCACACCAGGGCTTGGATACATGCTATTAGTGTAAGCCATTTGGTAGGGTCCCATATGATAAGGAAATGGATAGCGCTGGTTGGTGTTAGGATTATGTGGGCCGCTGGTGGGCACAGGGTAGCAATACGGGTTGTCCGAGTTTTGGAATTTGTAGTAGGCCATGGCAGAAGCCTGCTGGGATCGAAAGCGCTCACCCTGCGTGACTGGAGGGCTGCCTGCTACCTCATCATCTGTGTCCAGAAAATGAAGCTGTCCATATCCTGTACCTGTCTGAAGATATACAGACTGCTGAAGAGATGAATGCTGTGAGGACTGATTGCTGGTAAGAGCAGGTTTTTGGTCTGGGTTATTTGGATCCCAGAGTCGCCTTGCTCCTCCCCCTCGACCTCCTCTACTCCTGCCAGCTAAACCACCTCTAATTCCACCAAAAAGAAGCCTTTGCCCCACTTCAGGTGAATTAGAGATATCTGTCCGGGCTGGAAGTACCAGGATGCCCCCACCTCGGCCACGAGGAACGGGGCCCTCCTTGCGATGTTGTGCATCCCCACTATGTGACGAGGTGTCCGACTGTTTTTCCAAAGAGACCCTGAGGATTCCCCGACCCCCACCTTTGTTTCCCTTTTGTCTGTTTCGTTCGCCTCTCTGTCTCTCTCTACTTAACTGGCCCTCACCACCTCTTCTCTTCCTCCTCCTATCGTCTGCTCTGTCACTCATCTCACTTCCTTCCAGTGATTCTGTAGAGGATTCCTCATTTGTTGTCCAACTTTTTAAATGATGCCTTTGTCCTTCTCCACCAACAATAGCCCCCTTTTTATTGTTGTCTCTAGAATGTGACCACTTTGTACTCTCCACATCCTTTCCTAGTCCAGGATAATCCAGGCTGGTCACACTGCTCGCTGAGCTACTGCTGTAAGTTCGATTACGTGAGCGCCGAATATCTGATTTGGAATAGCGTTTTGAGGTTGGTGTTGTGACATTTGCATTGGATCGATTTCTGTTCACGTTTTTTTCTGTCTTGGCATCTCTCTCAGCATCTCTGGATCTGCTGTTGTTGGTTTCGCCACTTCGGTTTTCTCTGCGGTTCTCTCTTCCTTTATTTTGGTGTGTTTGCTTTGCTTTATCCATTTTCTCGACGTCTGCTTCTACAGCTCTCTTGTCTTTTTCCCCCTCAGTATTCCTTTGATTATTCTTACCCTGATCACCTGCTTCATCTTCTTTTCTGGAGTCCTGAGTCTTTTCCACGCCTCTCCTCCTTCGGTTTCCCCTTTCTCTCTTCTTCTCTGACTTTTCTTCCTCATCTTTGGTTCCTGACCCTTGACCTCGCCTTTTCTTGTCAGTTGGTTCCCTTCCCTTGCAACTTAGTTCTCCAGCATCTTGACTTTTATATTCAAATTTATCCTTTTCTTGTATGTTGAGATTTTCAACTTTGCTAGTAATTTTCTCCACTGAAGCATCAACGGGTATTTCAGGTGTTTCCACGTCTTGGCTTCCTTGCTTTCTACTTGTCTCACTGGAAGTAAACACCTTTGCACTCTCTTGTGTGCCTTTTACTCTTTTATCTTTTCCACCCTGCTTCTGTATAGAGGTTTTTATGTCCACTCCACTTTCCCTCGTACTTTGCTGAGATTCTGGCTCGGTTTTTTGCTCTTGCTTTCTAGGAGGAGGCTTATCCTGTTCTCTTCCAGCCCCACTGTCCTTCCCTTGAATGTTTCTTCTACTCCCAGGTTGATAAAATTCTCTGTCTGGTTTTCGGGTTTTCTTTGCTGGCTTAGCTGCTCCTACAGGTTCTTGATGTTCATTTTCCTTTTCAACAAACAATTTTTCATCATTTGCATCTGATTTATTTTGCGCATGTCTCCCTTTTCTGCAGTTCTGACTGTTACCACCATCGCCTCTCATCCTGTCTTCATCCTTTTTATTGGTACCAGTCCCACTGTCTGTCCACCCTTGTCTCTCCAAAGGTGTCTCCCCAGACACAGCCTTTTTTTCACTCTGGGATGGCTGATCATGCTCATGTGATTCGGCAGCTAGGGGCTCATTTTGACCAGTTTCTCCCTCACTGTCATGGTTACGTCGTCCATGTCCAGGAACAGGCTGGTAGCGTTGCAGATCAGGACGCTTTCCTTCACGCCTTCTGTGCTGCTTGTGTGTGTGATGCTCCTGTTGTTCCTCTGCAGAAAGAACAAATTAAGTTTATATTTAATGGACTGTAATCCACTGTAATGGTAATAATCCAAAGAAGCATTTAAGTCCTACAAAACCCAGAGCTAATGTCGTGTGTGACATTATAAAAGATGTCAAACTAATGGGTCAGTGCACCATAAACGTGAGGAAGGTCTCTCTGGTTTTTTAGTCCAGTCGGCCCCGTATGAAAAGTACTACTTGTTATCAGATACATCGACTCCGATATGAACTTTTACAAGTTCCTTTGTCAGCTAATTTTTAACCACAAAGTTTAACTTACAGGTTGATCCAAGGACTATTAAGTCAAGTGCAGATGGCCATGTTAGTCCCATCATCCTCCTACTACCATTTAGCAACTCTCTATCCTGAAATACGGTGGTTATTAGAGCTTGCTTATATTGGACATATTAACTGTTTTAAAGCATGCAAACTTCTTTTGTACATCCTGTATACGAACTCATGTGAGGCATCAGTCACCCAGGCCAAAAGACTGATCAGCGACCAACTGGCAACCTCCAGTCGTATTTTCCTGACTGGCTTTCTAACAGGATCCTGGAAGTTGCTGGACCAAAAACCTCACTGTGACTGCTCAGGTATCTAGCACCGTGCCATTAGCTTGTCTCAAAGTTTTATTTTCACCTTTTGAAAAATACTGGTTGCAGAGTTAAGACACAAGTTTTACTTTATATTTTCCCTACTGCTTGGTGAGTACTTTGTGTTTGCAGACAAGCTGGCATTTTCAATGCAAACTACTGGTGACCGCAGCAAACTGCAAGCAAACAAAACAATCCCCAGGAGTTCTTTCGTGAGCCATCTTATACATTTTCGTTACTAATTTCTAGCCACTTCCAGCAACCACTCGGGAATACACTTTTTTTCACCCCCTCACAAACAGTGGCTGCCACATGGTCGCTGACCAGCTTGTTTCAGAGAGGATATATGTTATCCCAAAACTAACTAAATATCTACTGAAAACGAAACAAACCTTTTTACCAAGAAGCCTTTAATGCAAACTTCTCCCACTAGCTCTTTAACCATAAACTAACCTCAAACTCTCTCTAGCCCTGCCTGTTCTAGTTAATATTTCACTTATAACAGGAAACCATTATCAGTTAAAGGGTTTTTTTTTTTCTATGAACATATTGTAAAGCACTGATGGTTTAGCTTTGAGGTTTCTTGTTTTGTTTAGTGATGCACCACTTGTTAAATTCTGCATTTAAGAAACAATTTATCCACTTTTTTGTTAGTTTATTTATAGTTAGTGATAGAGTAGCGACCTGTCCTCGGTGTATCCCGTCTCTCGCCCTGTGACAGCCAAGATAGGCTCCAGCCCAACCGCAACACTGAACTTGATAAGCGAAAACAAATAGATGGATGGGTATTTTGTTTTTCTGCATACTGTACTGGTTTTTTTCTTCGGGAAATAACAACACTTGTATTATGTCAAAAATAATTAAACGTCGCTTAGATTTTCAACATTTAAACGGCGCAAAATAAAGTAAATGTTGTCTTCTTGCTAACAGGCAGATGTCGGCCGATATCATCGTGATCATGTAAGTTTCACACACAGCCACCTGCTCATAGCGTTTATCAAACAGAATCCGCCTTGCAGGAATGAGCGGAAATGACCAGGTACAGATAAATCCACAAAACTTCCCACAAACTAAGAAACCCGCATCACCCTTTTGACGTCTTTCTTAATAGCTGCAATGTGCAAGTTTAAAGTTTACGGTTAGAAGAGTTGGCGAATTCTGTAACATTAACTAACGTTTAACTTAACCGCAACGGGAGTCTAGCATTCTCGTTTAAAAAAAAAAAACGCGTAGTGTACTTTAAATGCAGACATTACGCGTAAGAAAGAGCTGATTAAATGTTTAAAGTAGAAATACTAAATCGTGACAAGACTATGACGAGCGTTTTGTAGAGGGGGCGTTTAAAACAGGCAGCGCGGGACTATGGAGTGGACAGGCACACGGCTGGCTAGCTAGCTAACAACATTAGCTAGATCCAAACTTGGTAACTCCCGTCGGTCACTTTCAGATAACTTGGGATACTTTTTCGCTTGAATTTCAAGACTCTTTCAGCAATTTGTTCTTTACACGTATCCGATTAACTTCTTCTCACCTTTCTGACACTCAGTAACGCTGACTGAATTCGACGCTTCAGCTCGGAGTTCCGCAGCTGAGATTCGCACTCTATCCAGTTCCGCCGCCATCTTTGCTATCACTCGAACAAACACAACAAATACGGTGGCCCCGCTGGTTCAAATATCGTAACCGGGTGACGTTGCAGCCAGCAGTACTGTTCCTTCACAGTGACATCAACCCGTGCATATTTTTAATCAAGCAATGAAATGAATAACAAAATATTGAATATTTTGAATGGAAGATGAAGTTTGTTTATTTGGGTTTTTTTTTAGTCTTTAAATCTGCTGTCTTAAAATTTACAGGCTGTATTGCAGCAGAAGTATGCACACACACACACACACACATATATATCTATATCGATATATATATATATATATATATATATATATATATATATATATATATATATATATACATATATATATATATATATATATATATATATATATTTTTTTTTTTTTTACATAATTTGTGGTTCTAAATTTTTAAAAAATCAGTCAGGCAGTTTCATTACTGTACTAACTTAAGTTACTTACAAACAATCTGTATAAAACACATTTGATACATGACATAAACACATTTAAACCATTAATTTGTGGTTGCTTGCTTTAAAATATAATGTAACATATACATATGGTTTATGTATAAATATACCATATATTTATACATAAACCGTATAAGATGTGCCTTTTATAGTGAAAATCCTTTTATTATATGATAGATAGATAGATAGATAGATAGATAGATAGATAGATAGATAGATAGATTTATCACATTTTTATAGAAGTCATTCTGATGTAAATTTTACGTAGGCATTGACCTACATGTGAGGCCTGTGTGGAAGAGACAGGTCAACAAGTTATATAAAGATTTTTTAACAGACATATAGATCGTAGGTAGCGTCAAACATACATGGCAGCACAGGACTTTCATATATGACCACTAGGTGTCAGGGTTGATTATCTATTTCCTTTTTTTTTTTTTACCCAACTGTCCTTTCGTCCAATACTTCTGATTGGCCCAACAAACTTTCCCCTAACTACTTTGTAGTAATTTATATGAATGTAATGCACTCTCTTCTCTCGCACGCCTTCTACTGATAGCTTCCATGTGAACTTGCAAGCTGCATGATGGGGAAATGTGAAGAGAAGGCGTAATGTGGAACAGCCAAAGCAAATATACATGAAGATGGGGCTCTGTGTGCGCTCGCGTGCACGTGTGTGTGTGTGTGGGGGGGGGCAGTCATCTGCATATGAGGTAGTATGTGTACAGTTTAAGCAGAGATCATCTGTGTGGTTGATGCTAGAGTAAACAGCTTCATTTCCCTAGCAACACCAAATTAAAGGGCCAGAGTC
This sequence comes from Pelmatolapia mariae, assembly GCF_036321145.2. Classification (NCBI taxonomy): domain Eukaryota; kingdom Metazoa; phylum Chordata; class Actinopteri; order Cichliformes; family Cichlidae; genus Pelmatolapia; species Pelmatolapia mariae. The sequence goes on from NC_086236.1 coordinate 16,901,485, forward strand.
TCTTGTCCTTCGTAGAGTCTCCCACACATTTTTTTTAATCCAGAGCCAAACTAAACTTTATTTTCTGTAACTATTCCTCCCTAATGCCACTAAATTATTCATCCAAGGTGTCTGGCTCACCTTTTTGGCATAGTAATCAGGAATGTGGCCCCTTATATGTGTCAAATTAAAAGAAGTTACTTCTGTCAAATAGCCACTTAAGTTTAAACCCAAATCCAAAAGCAATCATACGGCTGTTTGAGAAAATCTAACTTGTAAGAAATCAGAAACATTTTTTTAACACAGTGATCTGCACACACTTCATTTTTCTGATTTACATTGTGGTTTTCTATTAACAAAAGGATTTTCCTACACTGTCATGGGGCTGTCTTATTTTCTTTGTGCTGATCACGACAAGGTGGTGCACTGTTGCCTCACAGCGAGGGGGCTCGAACCTTCAGGTCGGCTGGCCTTCTCTCTTCCACACTCCAACTACATGCTTGTTAGGTGTAAGTGTGATTCCAAATTGGCCGAAGGCGTGAATATGAGAGTGTGTGGTTTCCTTTCTGTGTGTTAGCCCTGTGACTGACTGCCAACATGTCCATGGTGTAGCCTGGATTTGATTGGCAACTAGTAAAATGGTTGGACTGAGTGCTTTTATTAACAAGGCATATTTCTAATCGATCAGTAATTTGATCTTATTATCCTCTCACTCTTGTCAATGAGTCTATATTTTTCATTTTTCATTACAATGATTCATATGTGGTATCGAATGGTGTGTAAATGCAGAATACAGTTGTGATGTAATGCTGGCAATGTCTCTTGATGAAGCGCTGGCACACCAGGGGTTGTAGAGTGTTTCGTGTCTGCAGTGGAAAGATGTGAGAGAGGGTGGGGGCTGCCGGAAGTGGTGGGTGTGTGTCTCCCTGTGTGTGTGTGTATGAGTCTGTAAGTGTGGGTGCCTGCGTGCCCGTCGTGTATGTGTATGCGTGCAGAGTTCTGATTGTCAGTGCTGCACCACGGTGCAGGTGGAGCAATGCAGGATGACAAGAGACACGGAAGGACAGAGAGAGAGAGGGAGGCAGGGAGGTTGTGAGGGAGGCAGACAAGAGAAAGAGGGAAAGAGGTGAGGAGGCATGATGCAGGAGGAGAGGAGAGAACAGGAGGAGGAAAGACCATGAATACAGATGAGAAAAGCGGGGGAAGCTGGGAGCTTTTGCAGGTGAATTTCTGACACCGGGGAGTTTCTCCGACCCAATCAAGTGTCGATCTTTTCTGCCCCCCCCCCAATATAATTTTTTTTCCTCTCCCTCTCATTTCTGCCTCTCTCTTTCTCTGGCTCCCCCCACTGGGACACTGGAAGGTGGGAGGAGATGACTTTTTAGAGATGACTGGGGTGCAGAGGGAGGAGGGACAGATGGGGGAATACGCTGGCTGGAAGTAGAACAGTGTGTGGAGCAGAATTAAAATGCCAGGACTGGGGTCCAAATAAAAGAGAATAAAAATGGCTGGAGGATGAAAGTGAGGCAACTGCAATGGGACCCACGTCTCGAGTAGTGAGAGAGACAGAAATGAAAGGGGCAATGTGTAGGAGAGACAGACAGGAAAACTCAGAGTAAGACAGACTGGGGGCCAGAGGCTTGTGTGACGCATATTTGCTGGCACTAGATGTTTGGAGACTATCCATTTCAACTGTTTTTTTAATGTATAATTCACAAAAAGAAATAGAAGGCGTGACGGGGGAGTGATGAGCGAACAGACAATATGAGTACATGGAGTGATGTGTCAACAGAGCAGCCAAACAGAAGACAGTGAATTTTAAACAAAGAGATAGGAGGTAGAGTGTGACAAAGGCTGAAGCAGGGAAAGCTCACTGACTGCTTTTTACAACCTTATACGATCAAAGTTGTATTAAAAATATTAATCACATTTCATACCTCAAAGAACAGTACTTCTTAATTCCTTATTGCACACTGTGTCTGTGTTAGCCTGGCCCAGTTCTTCGCTGAAGTTGGGTGAAACGGTCAAGCCCTGAATTATATTAGTGACCAAACTTTGGCTTCAGATGAAAACTATGTGTTTGATTTCTTGTGTTCTTCTCTTGTTCTTGTGGAAATGTGGTTGGGATTGCTGTAGGTTCTGTGTATCTGATTGATGTTTGGCTCCAGATGCACATTCCACTGTCACAGAGCACCACTTGTAGCTGTCTGCACGGGAACAATGGTCTACAGGTAAACATAACAAATGGAAATTGATTGTGCAGCATGACTTTGTAATGACTGACCCACCTCAGTGATTGTTAACAAATAAAATCTAGGAAATCTCTTTTTGTATCTGATTTTCAGACACATGGAAAATCCTGCGTTGCTTTTACTAAACAATGCATGTCAGGCAGACATGACACGTGGTCAGTCTGTAAGCTTTCAACATATGGAATCATATGCCAGCTGAAATAGTGCCTGTGATCCACGCATAAAATTCCAGTCATCTCCACGCTTAACTCGTGCAAACAGATGTGCTCACTCCAGCACCGGCATTCCCCTTCGACACACCCGTGTGCGCACAAATGGCTGCCCACACATACGCACAGCTGGCACTGCACATTAATTACATTCAGCATATGACTTTGGCGTAATGGTGGGAAAGTTTTGCGTGTGTCACTGTCAGAGTTGCAGCTGATGAAAAGAGATGGCATGCGACTTTGGGAGCTCATCGCCTCAGGGCACGGTTTGCCCCGCACGCTTTTGGCACATGAGACCTAATCCTGGGAATGACCTTGCTGATGCTGATGCTGATGCTGATGCCGATGCCATCACGGGGTTAGTCGATTTTGCCGGGGCCATTTTAATCGACTGCACATTACTTCCTCTGATTCACGCAACATTTAAAACTGAAAAAGAAAATGCACATTTTTCAAAGTTTCTGAGTAGGAATGGGTTCACACTGTGTGTCACTGCTTAGGTGCACGCGCATTTGTTTGTGTGTGTGTGCGAGAGTGGGTGGATGTGGAGTTGCCACTGTGTGCGAGTGTGGCTTTGTGATCTCACAAATCTTGTAGGCAAGAAGATGTGGAAGGAAAGATGTGGGGGCGAGAGGGGTTTCACTAATAAACACCCACTCCTTCCAAAACCTCCATCTCACTCTGACACACACACATACACCCACCACACCGCTACAAACACCCTCCTCCTCCTCCTCCCCAGCTTTCCTTTGACAGAATCCTCATTACAGGCACGTTTGGCAGCACCGAGTCTTCCTCTCTCTCTCTCCTCCTCTCCTCTCCTCTCCCTCCCCATCTCCATCTCTGCACTCCCTCTCTGTCGTTTTCATTTGCTCATTCTCTCTTGCCCTGCTCATTGCGTTCGAGCCAGCCTGGCAATCAAAGGGAGAGAAAACACAAATGAGAGCGGAGGGGCTTGGGTGGGGTGGGGTGGGGGTGGGGGGGGGGGGGGGGGGTTGAGTGAGGATGCTCACTGGGATTTCAGTATGAGTCAGAATGGGAGAAGGGGAGGTGGGAAGGCAAGGTAGGCGGTTGTGAGGAGAGAGAAGGAGCGTAAGGGAGGGATAGAAGAAGGTCTTTCTTTTTTTTTATTTCTTTCTCTCTTATCTGTCTGCGTTCTCTGTTTGGAATACAGATGAGGAGATAGAAAGACAGCCAACAACTGGGCATGACAAACAGATGAGAGATTTGAGCAGGAAATGATCTGCATCCCGATTTGTGATCAAGTTTGGAGATAAGAGCGAGCTGCCTGTGCACTGGTCGCTTGATGATAGATCCAGAAGCGTCTGATAGGAATTTATAGCATGTAGAAGATGAATACATCATCCGGAGCACAATTTGAAATCATCTGGATATCATTTTTAAATGGTGAAAAGATAAGAAAGATATCATGATACAACTGATGTGTGTGTGTGTGTGTGTGTGTGTGTGTGTGTGTGTGTGTGTGTGTGTGTGTGTGTGTGTGTGTGTGTGTGTGTGTGCGCGCGCGTGCCCACGCGTTTGTGTGGCATCGTAATAAGAAGGAGTGCAAGATTAAGGAAGGGAATTAGTGGGGAATTACTTCATTCATACTTTTTCAATTATTCACCCTCCCCATCCGACTCCCACTGTTCGCATATTCATGTGGGGTGTAGTAGAGGAAATTGGATTGTGTATGCCTGTGTACACACACTTGCCCAAAACTTACCCTCTACCACACGTCAGCGTGCATACGAAGCAGTGATAGGCTGCAGTCGGCGGAGATGCTATAGTTCTGAGGCCCAGGGGCTGAAAGTTTTCCTCTCCTCCTCTTTTGTCGTAATTTCTCAGCCACGCTTTCTCTGAAAGAGGAAGTAAAAGGTCGAGGCCTGAAATGAAAAGTAATCACAGAGGGAATAAAATGACTCCCGTTGTTAAAGTGTTGATCTGGCTCACGTGGGTGTATTGTTGCCCTGATTTCTTAGCTTGCTGCAAGAAGTCCCCTCCCCCTATCAGTACTGTGTTAATTAAATCTCTCGGTGGGCTACTCTTTTTAAAATAAGGAGCGAGTGGTCAATATTCATAGTCATACTGTGTCATAGATCTCCTTGATCTGAGAAACGCCACACAGAACTGATCACATTTCACACAGTCTGTAAAAATATGTTCAAATTCAAAACAGGTTGTTAATCTTAAAATTATTAGAAACGTTCCAGTTAAGCAGGTAATCAAATAAAACAATATGCGATTAAATCAACCCTCAAATGGTTAGAACTTTCTAAAGTTAGCTGAAGTTTTGTCATAAGTTCCAAACAGGAAGCAGTGTAGGTGAGAGAGGTGGCTGACCATGCAACAAAGGTCTGGAGTTGGAATGAATGGAAGGAACGTCTTGGTTTCATAAGCCCTACATTACCTTGGTTGACCCTGGTATAAGGTGTAGGCTGATAGAAAGCAGAGGCTCTGGTCCCTGACACATGGATGTAACCCTTCCTGTTCAAAGATGCTCTCTGGATTGGAATAGAAATGAGCTCACTCATATTTAACCAGCAACCCATTGACACCTGGCCAAGAAAATGTACACCTCTATTACCACTGCATCTCTATGTTTTGTATCATGTCTTTGTGACTTTTTTTAAGGGTCTGTACATTTCCTTTTAGAGTGTTTAATTTTCTTTTTTGTTGTTGTTGTTGTTTTTAAATTTTTATTTTAAATTCATTCCTGTGAGAAAGTATAGGGCTTTGAAACGGAAAAGTTTATTCCCAGAGTGTGTGGGCTACCTTTAAAACAATCTTGCTTTGATTTGGACTTTAAAAGGGAAAGGTGAATTGCAATTTAAGGAGACTTTTTCTTTTGAAATCCACATTTCCTAATAGGGAAATTATCCCTGCTTCATAGGCGGAGGCTGTGTGGAGGTGGGAAGTGGGTTGTACACAGGTCACAAGCCACACCTGGCCCCTCCTAAAGGCATGCGGGGACATGAGTTTTCTCTAAACTTCTTTTTGTGGCGTGACTCCGTTTTTTCCTCCACCACAGCTTTACACGAGTCTCTCACTTTACACGCCTACGTATGTCTGACACACTTCTTTACGCACGAGGGTCTCCCCCAAATCTCCCTAAATATGTGAGTGGAATAAAATCGGGCTGAGATTACGCACGACTCTTGTGACATCTCTCGTGAGGCTTTTACAGATATGTGGAGTCAGGGTTATCTATACCTTAAAACAATTAAAATAAAATTCAATGAATAAAACAAGTCGGTGCTCTGCGCCAAACGTTTTCGTTGTAATTTTAAGCAGGCAGCCGCAGTGATTCACCGCCAAATCTACACATCACGATCTGCTCGCGGCGGCGAGCAACTGGTGAACACATTTTCATCCATAAGTTCCAGCCTTTACATGCTTGTGTTCTGGTAAGTCTCTTTACATATTCACATGCTCGGTCGAGAGAGGCTGGAAATGCGGGTTGATTTGAAATGGTACAAATAACATTTTCTCAAACGAGCCACCTGACATTAACGCTGAGTCCCCCGACGGGAGCAATTACGACACATTTTTGCGAGTCTTCCTGGCAAAAATAAATAGACATTTAGATCAAATGCCTCCTTTGCGAAATGTTACAAAGCAATTATGTAATGAATCGCTTATTCATTCACAAATGGAAATAGATTTTGAAGTCACTGAGTACCTCCGAGCCCCCCCTGAGGTTTTTTTTTAAACATTTATTTATTTATTTTTTAATATTTGAGATAATCTTAGACCGGAGCACGCATGCACAACAAACGTACTATTTTCACTCTCTCCTTTTAAAAGACCTGCACAGTGATTCAGGCTATACTTTTCCTCCCCTTTATAAATAGCTGCACTCCGCTCAATGACGTGGGATACGCACGTACATGTGTAGGTGAATCTTTGAATGAGCGCTCCCTCTCCCCTCTCCTCCCTCTCTCCCCTCCTCCCTCCTCCGTGCCTTCTACTAGTTACTACGGGATCTCTATAAAAAGCCTAAGGTTGATGGGAGAGCCCGGTCTATGGAAAGCGACTCTGGAGAAGAGGGACGGCAGCGTCTGTGCGCGAAGACAGCATGGCACAGATTTGCGCTGACAGTCTTGTGGTGATGAAGACAGCGAGTTCAGAGAGAGAGAGAGGGGGGACAGAGATATTTCCACAGCCAAATGCCGCAGACACTCAGGGAGCTTTGAATGAGGTAAGTTTAATTATTATGATTATTATTATTTTAGGGTTGTTCGTTTTTTGTGTTACTTTAAAAGAAATACATAAGAATTGTGCAGCAGACTAACTGTAGGGAGACAGTATAACTGACTAGCCATCCTTTTAAGAAACCCAGAAGTCTGCGCTTGACAGCAGTCTCATCTTTACTTGGAAGTTGCTGCAGTGTGACTCATTTTCACTCCCATGTGGGCAGCACTCAGCCTGCAACCTGGGAAAAAGGGAGAATCTCTGATATCTAGAAAATCAAATCTACAGACAGAAAAAAAATCGCTCAATAAGTACCTCCTTGCCGTCTTGTGCGGTCTCGAGGCGCATTTTAAAGACACGTACCACCGTTCACTGCCGGTGATTAACGTTCACCTGCCATCCAGGTCACATCAGGTATCTGATCAAACAGAGAGGTGCTGGTTAGGCTGCCTCTAAGGCAGCTCCGGGTCCTCTGTAGCCTGCCCGGCTCTCTGTCCAACTAAGATGTGCAAATCCCACTGTGCAATGTACACTGACACGTGCACTGACACAAAAGCGCGCACACTCTCTTGTGCTTCAGTGCGTGTGTGAGTGCGTGTGTGTAGCTGCGCAGTTGGTTATGGCTGCGTGTGGGATAAAGGGGAGTGTGGCTGTGGGGGAGTGCTCCTCACCCAGCCCCCACCTCATCTACAATCTCGGGAGCGCGTGGCACCGGGAGGTTTCCGGTGGTAGTGATGACATTATAGCCATCACTTTCTTCCGGTGTGGCGTTGCAGTCCTCGCCTCCGTCCCCCCCCCCCCCCACTCACATCTTTCGCCCCTCCTTGCACTTCCGGTCGGCGTTTCCCTTATCTTTGTTTTTTTGTCCCCCCCCCCCCGTCCCGGTACTGTGACGTAGTCAGTCAGTGAAGTCACCCCTGCGTCATTCTTGCGCACTTTGCAGATCATACGCAGTCACCTACTATAACCCTTTTATAGGCATTGCGCTCACGCGCGCACGCGCACACTGCAGTGTGTGATCCTCTGGTGTGCAGCTGTGAATGCGCAATGTGAGAGGCTCGTGCACGGAGAACACGAGCGAGGAGTGGGTGGAGCGAGTCAATGAAGCCCCTTGTTCATTCACAAGTCTTTGTCCCCGGGCTCCTGTAGGACTTGGAGCGGAGGGCATTTTGTGTTAGGAAGGCAAAGCTAGCCGAGATCACGTACTAATCTATCACACTGGAAGACTTAGTGACGTGCATTACATGAATGAAAGCTGTGAACGATATTATTCATCATGGTCAGAGTTGTGCGGGCCATAAACTGTAAGAGTGTGACGCTTAGACTCGGTAACCGTAGAGATGAGTCTATATTTAATGTAGGCTTTCTATATTAAAAACAAATATAATAGTGAAGATCCAAAGTCCAGCTTCAAGATGATTCCGAGATGGTCCCGCACCCTCAGCCCACACGGTCTCCGCGGTTTCTCCCCAGCGCCATGGAAACCAAGCCAGACCGAAGCACTGCCCACGCGCTCTGATAAGCCAGGTGGCAGAATGGGACGAGAGCCGATTGGTGCGCTCGGGATGGGACGTCATACGCCCGTACCCTTAGACAAGTCGAGCACTGAGGCACGTGACAGGACTCGTCACCTGGCCGTTTATTAAAGAAATTAGAGCGGGGACCTGGGAGGTTGTGGAAAAGAGCGCGCTGCAGCGCGAGGCAAACGTGTAGAGTTGGTTTTTATGGTTTTAAATCAGGATCATAAAGTAAGAAACAATTTAAACGCTAAAAACAAGAAGAAAGATGCTTAACAAACAGCTGGAAGAAAACTAGACCTTAGCGATGCCTTTCAGATGAAAGGTGACGTCCTGTTCAGCACCGCGGACAGCACCGAGCCACAACGCGGCTGTGTCGCTGTCCCAGCGTCGTAGTGCTGAAAAAAGAAGTGGTGGTGGGGGGCAATAGAAAGATGGAGATATAAAGGAAGCTGATGCAGAGATAGTTTGCTTATGGGGAAAAAAACTCATTTAAAAAAGGTTTTTGATGTGTCATTATTATGAGCTGATAAGGAAGTGTTACACAGTTAGTAGTCTTGTGTTAGCCCTCCTCAGTATACAGTGCTATGATTGCATAACTCTGAAACGTCCCATGTGATTGGGCAGTGACTCACCAGCTAAGTCTCATAATCATCACTTCTAATCAGGTACATCTTCATTTTCCAGGTCGAAAGCGCAGCAGCTTAAAGATGTTGAGGGTGAGAAAGGAGGTTTTTTTTTTTTTTTAGTCTTCTGTGATTAATTGCTCGCTTGTTCATATGCTAAATCTTTCAGTCTGCAGTAAAAACCTATCTAGGGATGGTTAAAGAAGCCAAGGGCATTTACAGTATGATCCCAATAGTGGTTCAAGTCTTGGTGTCGCCTACACTGCTGGAGGAAACTCCTAAATATGTCCAGAGCTCCTCCGAGACAGCTTATTATGTGAACACCAGTTTATTAGACATCCCTAATGTCTGGTGTCGCTCTGCCTCCCTCCCTCTCTGCTCTCTCACTCGCACTTTCATAGGTACAAACAATAACTAGGTCAGAGACAGGAAAACAGTGGGTGGAGGATGAATAATACCAACCCTTCTCAGGTTGTTTTTTTTTTTTTTTTTAAATAAATGTTTATACAGTGTTGAATGTGTTTATATAAAAAGATGAACTGGATGACTAATTTTAAACAAAATATGACTTACAGTTTTTTGTTTTGCTCTAGGGATTTATTGGCTTAGGAGATTAGCTGATTGCCTCTTGGGTTAGGTGATCTTTTTTGTAACTAGGATGCTTGTAGAAACTGTTTAAACCTTATAAGTGAATGAAACATATATAGAAACTATACTGGTGTTGAAGTGTAGACGCGAATTACAGCAGCTTCCTTAAAAAAATGTATCACCACAACCCTTCACTTGTTCTTTCTCACCCGCAGCAGAATTATATGCCTAAGTAATTAAGGGAGTAAATCAGCCAGAGTAATGCAGACTTCCACTTGTGAACGTTGTAATGGGTGTTTCAGAATTCACATTTTTCCCAGTTAATTTTGCTCAGAAGCAAAAGCTAATTTTGTCTCACCTGACCTTTAAACAGTTGCAAAGATGGTGCTACATTGGGAAACCTGAAGCCCAAAGAGCAGCAATGACCACTAAAATGGTTAAAGCAGCAAAAATGAATCATTTTGCATACTCGTTCTAGTCTTTCCGTATCATCTATTTAGGCTACTGGGATTCCCCAGGTCAACAAAGACTGTACCAATGATCGGCCTTTTGGGAAATGTGTCAAGTTTTACTGCTGTAATTACACTCACACCTCTCCTCTTTTTGCTGATGCAGGTTTTTCCATGAGGGGATTGTTTGTCCTTCTCACCATCTCTTCCCTGTCCTGTTGCCAGAGCATCAGCACCTTGGCTTTAGACTGCTTACTGCTTATACAATATCAAAGTACAGTAACAGTCTACAGTCATGGCTACTGAAGCCTGGCAATGCATCAAACACCACAGTGAAGGCAACATGAACACCCAGTGAAAAAGATATTATCCCATTCTTTTTTAAATGGCTGTTGTGATGGCAGGAGTTCACTCTGCTAGAGATCCCCCTCTGTGCTCCCCCCCCACTCACACACACACACACACAAAAAACACCCACCCACTCAGCCACCCACCCGCTCAGAGAGGAAACCTTTGTGGGCTTGCATTGGGGGAGACCTACACAATGTAAGCACGTAGCATTCACACAAGCCAATGAAACCTTGCAGGTTTCCTGTTACCATGCCAACTCCAGTTCCTCCTCCACCCTGCTGTCTCCATGGCGACCGTGGCTTTAGATTGTTACTCTAGCAACAGCACCATGGTAACAGTCTACAGCCATGGTCGTTAGGGGCAGGTGTCATCAGGAAAGAGAGAAGTTGCAGCTCATGGTGAACTTCACAGTTAAGGTGTCTCGTGCAGTTGGTGAGATGTCACTCATTTGTTCAGGTGAAAAGATGCCAGTTTAATGTATTCATGTCTGTGAATACTGAGGAATGACTCATGTCATTCATTGCTTATGGTGTTTTGACTTTATTTAATAATGTGTTTCGCTCGCTACACCCAACACCTTCACAATAAGTTAAGCTGCGACATGTGTAGACACACGCTGCCTTCCATTTTAACTTCATTACACATAGGATGCTTCTTTTGATCAGTGAGTACAGTGATGAATGCACAGAGCACATGCTGAACGGATGAGTCAGCCAGCTCCAACACCTGCTCTGCTCTCTGTTTATCAGACAAGAGCAGCTTCACTTCAAAGCAGCACAGCCAAGAATTCCCTGTGGGCAGCGCTATAACCTGCAGGCACATACAAACACACACTGGGTCCCAACAGGTGGGCTAACCCACACGCACACATGCACACACACACGTTTGGTATGCTTACAACAAACATCACACTCATAAAGACTGCACTCCAACTTAGGCTACTCTACTTCAAACATTACTCGGTAATGTTTAGAGTTATACTGCCCTCTAGAGGCTTGAATTTGCCAAGGTCATCTGCTTAACACATTTTTTTTTCCAGACTCAAAAGTTCTGCAGCAAACGAAATATAAATAAAAGCTTTATCCCAGTGGTGTGTGGATACTTGTGAAATTATCTGCCTTTCAATGCGATGATGTGTTAGCTTTTCCTACTTTGTAACTGAAAAAGTGGATGAGTGATGAAGATAATCAAAACAAGACTAATGTTTTTATAAACCTCCAGATTCCTCCATGACAGTAAGATATATTTCTCATATTATTTGTACACTGCAGCTGCCCAAACCCTTAGACAATGAAGATAGTTGGATTTAAGTTTCTAAAAAAAGAGAAAAAAAAACTTTAAACAGAGTGATTCGGGATACAAGTGAGCACACAGAGCAAAAATCCTATGTAAACCATATCAGCCTTTATAGATTAGATCAAATAAACACAAGTTAAAAAGAAATCTTATTTTCATTTAAAAATGCTCTTTATTGAAAAGGAGGCCGATGAGGCACATAAGGGTCATTACTAAAGACATTTCAAATAAGTTTGCAGAGAAAACACTACAGGAATCACATTTTTGCATTGCGTCACTCCAGCTGGAACCTGATCTTTCCAAATATTTGTCGTTCACTGATTTGCCAAAGGAAAATAGAAGGAAAGGGAACAAGGACAAGAAAAAAAAAGATCAGTTGTTTATCCTCTACCTCCCTGCACCGTAAAAGCTCATGTGCTGAGAGTTAAAGAACAGCACATAAACTCTTACTGTTAAGGGCTGAGAAGTCGCTGCAGGTCAAACTACATAAAAGGGAACATACCACAGCTTGCTTTGGGGGTGACTGGTTGGGGTTGTAGCTGTAACCCATCCTAAGTTGGCACTGGGCAAGAGGTGGAGTACATCTTGGACAGTCCACTGAATCAGGGCTAAAACAGAGAGACATTCACACTCGCATGCACATTCTAATGGGAAGAACCGCAAATGAATCCAACATAAAACCAAAGAAAACAAACAAAAATAAATGCAGGACATCTTGCTGGTATGTAAGTATACCAATGGAGAACAACAAGGCGCAGTCTTCAAGTGACAGTGTTCAAGTGTTTATTCTTCAAGCATATTTCTACCAAAACAGATCAGCGTGTGTCTACTCTAAGTCATTCTACTTATTCTGAATTGAGTACCACTCATGTGTGGTCTACTAATATGCACGTCATAGGCATGAGGAGAAAAAGGAGCTTTACACTGCACAGAGAAAGTAGGCCAATCAGGAGGTTTGAACCTTCTTGCTGTGAGGTGATGCTGCTAACCAATGCACCCCTATTTGTACAAGCAAATGATAAAAGCTTCTATTCCCACCTATTCCTACTAACAGTCTTAGGCCCTGTTTTCTTTTACACTTTCAGTCTGATGCAATCATCAAACTTTGTTGTTCTTACTGTTGTTATTCCTCTGCACATATCATCTTGGTCTTGATGACCACTTTTACGCTCCACGCCTCTTCATAACTGTGCATAATGGCACAACAGAGTTGACTTATAAAAAAAAATAAATGTGAAAACATGCCTCTTGCTCTCCTTCTGTGTGTGTCTATCTTAAACTGACTCCACCACAGTCCTGCCTCATGGTCATGATGACTAATATTTACCCCAGTAGTGTCAGTTAGGCACCTATAAGGACAGCCAAACCACAGCTGTCCACGCCAGGCCCCAGCCACAGCCTCTAAAGCGGCACAGTAAAGCAGACAAGCAGACAAATGCCTGCAGATGACATCATACATCAAACGACCGCTGCCCTAACTCAAGAAAGCCTCGTCCGTGTCCTCACTTCACCTCTGTACCTCCTTCTGCCAAAAAAAAAGAAAAAGAAAAAAAAGAACATTAGCACATCCTGTGATCATATTTACATCTGGTATTACAGTTACAGCGTTAACCAGACAGGCTCACACTGAACAGGTTAAGCAGTCACCGGAGATCCCACCTGGGACTAACTGTTTTTCAAGGTGCGAGGATCACCCAGCCATTATTCAAAGAAATAATAATAATGCGCAGTAAAGTTGTCACAGTTCTGGGTGAATGACTGGAAGCAGACAGGCAACCAAGCAGCTGCTGGCCCCAGCGAAAGTACACTTTCATCCACACAAACAAGAAAACCACAAAGTACGGGAAAACCAGAAGTATGCAGTGTGAAACCAAGGAATAACAAATGACCAAATCACACACTTATGAACATGCACGTGCACTCCCAGACGTAAACACCCGCTGTGCGTTGTTTGGGCCTCAGAATCGCATGACGCAGATTTCGTCACTGTGCGCTTTCATGTCGTTAACAGACAACAACTGAGTGGCAGCTTTCTGTTCTTTAAATAGCAATTCAACTGACAACTCTAAATATACTCCCTCTGTTCCCTCTTTAATATGTCAGCACACGTGACAGGCATCAAGCACACCACTTCTCACATCACAAAGGTCCCTATATTGAAATAAAGTATAGTAAGCGTGTATGTTTTATATGTATACTAGATCTTTTAGATAGACTAGATTTGCATGTTTCATGCTTTGATTTTCCTATAAAGGTATCACCTTTCACTTTTCTCCTGTACAATATGATCTCAAATAAACATTCCCATGAATGAGAAAACTGCAAAAGGATCCACTTTCATGAGTAAATCATAGTAAGGAGTATGAGTCTTATAGAACTCACATATAAAATATAAATATTTAGTTGCATTCAAGAAAGCTGGAAGTTTTCTTCTATTTCTTGTTCACAACAAACAAGAAAATGGACACACGCCATATCTCTGGAACACATCCAGTGTTATATCACCCCGATCTGCACTAACCAATGTAACTGTGCAAACACACATGTAAACGCATGCAGACATGCATATATTTATAAGAATATATTTATAATAATTCAACATCAGATTTGATTTTCACAGAGGAGTGAAAAAGTTAAAAATCCAAACTCTTCACAAATCCCTCTGTCTTCAGCATCTTCTCATTGTTGGGATCAGAGCAACTGAGATTATAAAGATGATGAAAACAAAACAGATGGTGAATGGCTGCCAAAAGAAGGGAAAAAAAGATGTAAATCCAAAAGTTGTAAGCCAGATAATAAAATCTCAAGTCCTCTGCTGAGTGTCTAGTAATCACAGGTTATTCCACGCAGAGCTGTCAGCGGTGGAGGCTGTAATAACAAGGCAGAGTTGGTCAACTTTGTCAGTCTCTGGATGAGCATGGGCCATGGGATGACCAGGCTCTTTGGAGTTTAAGTACAAGTCTTATATAGGGGCCACTGCTGTCCCGCCCCTTCTTCCGTCTCCCATAACAACAAACGCTCCATAATCAAAATAGAGCCCCATCTGTGCTATGACACACCCCTGTGCCCCCTGCTCCACTCCCCCAGCCTGCGCGGAGGGAAAAAGTGATACTTAAGTTGTGGCAACCCCCCCCCCCAAAAAAAACCAAAAAGCCTTGAATGTACCCTCACTCTCACTTTTTAACCGCAGTGGCCAGAGTGGGGCCGAGTAAGAGAGGGAGATGAGGAGGCAGAGAGCGTGGATGGCTCCACCCTCGTGCGTCTCTGTCTCTCATTCCATTATTTCCCGGTTGTTGTGCAACGGGGGAATGGATTCCTGAGACGAGAGTCACGGCTCTGTTGTAAAACTTACTGGCAAGAGTGACCCTCTGTGTTTTTCTTTTACTGTTTCCCTTGCTCACTCACTCTCTCCGTTCATCTCTACTTGTTATCAAAACCATGTGTGTGTGTGTGTGCTGTGAGGTCTTGGAGGGACACAGGGGCCACAGGGGAGCACGGGAGAATGAATATGAGGACTACAGCGGTGAAAGGAGCTGTGTGAGAGGCTGTAAGAGCTCATCAGATGCCTGATGGAGGTGGTTTGTTGTAAACACAAAGCTGATTGATTAAAAGAGTCAGAGTGGGGTTTTTCTTTATGAGAAGAAGCGAGGCTAAAGATAAGTTAAGCAGTTTTAAAGTGGAATTTAATCTCGATGAGGCAATTCAGCACTTACATGAGCCCACGGTTGCCTGGTGTTTTGGGCCGAGAGGAGATTTCCGAGACATCCAGACAAACAAAACTATTTTTGTCCATGTCATAAATGTAACAGACACGGCGATAGGGTATGTTGCACCCAATGCCGATGACATACAGGATGTGTACGGGAGGAGGATGTTGACGAGGTTTCGAAGCGAGGAAGAGTCTGGTGGGAGATGAAAGAAAAGGGAAAGGAAGGGGGCGAGAGAGAGCAAGAGAGGCAGAGAGGAGAGAGCGCACATCTGGAAACAATTGAACAAGCACAGGCTGACATGCACATGCTTCTGCTATAAAAGAACAACATGTCCTTGTCCTACACATTTCCCTGTGTGCATAAACCTGTCTGCATGACACCTCCATGCACCCCGAAAAATCTGAAACAACTAAACCGATCACTGAGCTACATCCTCTCCGGATGATTTCTTGTTAATTCCTTCACAGACGTATAGCGTTAATTAAAAGTGGGAGTAAAGCATTGTCCAGTTCACCGTGTACCTTTGGACCTTTCTTAGCACAAAGGTCTTTTTGTAAGAGGGAGCTTTCATTGTGACACAGCCGCCTCGATGCAACACAAAAGGGAAGAATTTGTGCAAAGCTCTTATGCAAAATATTTCCCAAACATATTAAACTGAGGTTTCTGCTGTCACGCTGATATAAAATTCCTGTCATAACTTTCCAGAATCATGGCGGAGTGTACCCAGATCCTAAAAATGTCAGCCCTCTTTTGGTGTAGTGTTGGTTTTAAAATAGTTGTAGAAGAGGAAAAATTGTTGTAGAAGTTCTTCTTGAATTTGCTGGTGTAAAAAAAAAAAAAATGTATATCAACATTAGTGTATAGTGTGAAATTTATAACGTTCCTTACTTCCCTTTATATGCTCTTAATATAGCCCATTAAATGTTAACATAAAGGCCTTAGTGATCATCAAAGTGATTTTTGTGTCACCTCAGTGTGTGCAG
This sequence comes from Pelmatolapia mariae, assembly GCF_036321145.2. Taxonomy (NCBI): domain Eukaryota; kingdom Metazoa; phylum Chordata; class Actinopteri; order Cichliformes; family Cichlidae; genus Pelmatolapia; species Pelmatolapia mariae. Next base: position 16,917,639 of record NC_086236.1, read on the forward strand.
CATCTGTAGAGGACTGACATCTGAGGGTTTGGTAACTTTCATCAAATTCTATACCTACAGCTTACATATAGTCATGTGCATCAAATCTGCTTCTATAGGAATTAAGGGGGTAAGTTACAGCCAAGGAATGCTGTTTAAATGTATTAACTGAGCACCACTATACAAGCAGATGTTTTGGCAGTTTGCAGGTCTGGAGCAATCAGGTGTGTGTTAACACAATGCCAAAGAGGAAATACGTCAGCAAAGGATCTTAGAGAAGCAACTGTTTCTGCTCATCACTCTGGGAAGGGCTATGAGGCCATTTCCAAACAATTTGAAGTTCATCATTTATACAGTGAGGAACATTATTCACAACTGGAAAACATTCAAGAGTCTCTAAACTTCCCAGGAGTGAATGTCCCAGCAAATTCACCCTAAGGTCACCCCAGGAGATACATCTCAGACTCGACAGGCCCCAGTTAGCATGTTAAATATTAAAGTTCATGACTGCAAAGTTAGAGAAAGACTGAACAAGTAAAGCCTGTTTGGGAGAGAGCCTCATCTTTCTAAAAAGAACATGGTAGCACAGCTAATGTTTGCAAAGTTGCACAAACCACAAGACCTCTGGAACAATGTCCTGTGGACAGACAAGACCAAACTGAATGTTTGGCTATAATGCACAGTTTGGTGGAAAACGAACACAGCATTTCAGCACAAACACTTCATACCAACTGTCAGCACAGTGATGAAGGGATGATGACTTGGGTTTGTTTTACAGCCACAGGACCTGGGCACCTTGCGCTCACTGAGTCGAGCATGATCTCCTCTGAATACCAAAGTATTCTAGAGTTAAATGTGAGGCTGTCTGTCTGACAGCTCGTCTGAAATCGGGTCATGCAACAGGACATTGATCCCAAGAACAGCAGCCAATTTCAGAATGACTGGAAAAAAAAAAAATCAAGGTGACGCAGTGTCCCAGTTAAAGTCCAGCTCTCAACCTGATTGAGATGCTGTGCAGGGACCTTGAGAGCTGTGCATAAATTGATGCCGGCAAACCTCATTGAACTGAAGCAACACTGTAAAGAAGGGTGGGCCAAAATTCCTCCACAATGATGTGAGACAGTCATTCAGAAAACTATTATTTCAAATTATTCCTGATAAAGGGGGTCCTACAAACTCCTGAAAAATGGGGTGTTTGTTTTTCACACACTGGTTTTGCATTTTGACCGTTCTTATTAAATAAATAATGTGCAACTTTAGATTATACCTTGATATGAAAACTGTAGAATTGAAAGAGGGTAAACGTACTTTTTAATATAATAATAGCACATCTCATATCACCTCAGTGTGAAACATACCTGCTGACAGCAGAATTTGTAGAATAGTGTCCAACAGTATAATAACACCAGGGATAGACTCGGCTACTTGTGTTTTTGCCCCCCCCCCCCCCCCCCCCGCCCCACCATCTCACCTACATCTGTCACTCTAAATAATCTTTAGAGAGCTTTGTAAATAAATTCAAAGTCATTTTAAATGACAAGGAGGCTGAAGCATGAGACTGTACATTTGTTTTATGTTTAACTAGCTTTGAAGTTTATCATTTTGGTTTGCATTTATGTATTTCTGTATGCATACTGTGTATTATCAAGTAAACACTGCTCACTGAACTCCTGTGCATCCTGGCTAGGACACTTTCATAAGGGATTGGAGAGTCAGATGTCCCGGGTTAAATAAAGAATAACTACATAAAATTGTACCGACTTTAAGGAGTGACCGGAAACTACAATATTTCAGCTAAAAAGACAGATATAATAACCCTTTACTGGCACAAAGCCATGCTGCTAATCAGATTTAGCTTTTTCAATGCTGGTGAATTAAAGCGCATCTCAAACATATACAAAGACATAATTTCATCTTTATTAAGGCAATAAATTTTCACTGAGGGTTACAATAAGGCTGTTGCTTAGCTCACAAAAAGAAACACAGAGCAGAGTAGTTTAAATAAACAGTTTGCATCTGGAATCAATTATTTTCTCACAAGATGTTTCTGAACATTAAAAAAAATCAACCAGCCACATTTTAGAGTTTGAGTCGACTTCTGTTAATCTTCACATAGGCTTCCTGTGACTGTGATATCTCACTGGAACCTCTTGAGGAAGTCCTGGTACGTCTGCCTGTGAGCAGATGCGGCAGGAACAAAATGACCACCAGGATGAATGAGGACCTGAGGGTCTTGGAAGGAGGGGAGGAGGTCCCTGCTCATCTTATCAGGGATCACTCTGTCCTCCAGTCCAAACACATGCAGGGAGGGCACCTGGATGGGAGAGTTGTAAAACTTCTGGTGTTCCGTACATGCGCTGCGGAAACCGGCGACGATGATGGCAAAGCGAAAGCCGAACGCCGGCTCCAGTTTTTGCTCCTGAAGTGAGCACAACATGGCGACAAAAGCGGCCCCCTGGCTGAAGCCCAAGATGCCATCAAATGGACCCTGGTCCTTCACAGCTTCTCTCACAGCTGTCACGCTCTCGTCAAGCCCCAGGCTTTCTTCACACTGCTGCTGAGCGTTGAAACTCCGAGCCTTGATGTCAGAAAACCACCAACCCCTGGGGTCCTCATCACCTCCAGACTCAGGAGCTGAATCATTCTGTTTATCTGCAACTTCTGAAAGGACAGAAGAGGAAAGTGGCTACTTTCAAAGGAAGGCAACAGAGATTTGGGGTTGATGCAGATGCTGATATTTTTGTGGGTATTTGTTTCTACTTTTCTAGTCTCTCAGTTCTTCTTCAAAACATCTTTGAACATTTAGCGAGCACTAAATTGATGTGACATAATAACTCGGGCCACTGCAACAGGCTGACAGCAGACAACAAAACAGTGACTAACAGTGATATCTGGCACATATATTAGATTACATAAAACCAGGAAGGTATGTTCAGATTAAAGAAACATAAAAATTAGTTTTCGGCCGACCTGTCCTGAGTTTTCAGCCAAATTCCACAGATGACCTGGTCAACAGTGGAATTTGACCTGTGGAATTTAAAATGAGAGCATAGAACTGGTAAAAAACTCTGATCAGATATAGAGCAGTTATATATGCACCTATCGTAAAATCCTGTGTGAAAGTCTCAAGCCACCTCTCATTTCTTTATACTTTACTTCCAAGCAGCCAGACTTGTATATTTTTAAGTGGTCTCGAGTAATAGTTCACCAGGCTTTCTGAAGGTCTTGTTGCAACATATTACTAAACGGCCCAGCCCTAAATTTCCTGTTATGCAAAACTGAGCATCCTGAATATGGATGACAAAACACAACAATATGGTTGTATCTGAAAAATAACAAACCAATATAAATAAATCATTAACACATATCAAAACCAGCATTTAATCTAAAACCAATACTATAATGTTAAGTATTTGAATTATTGCCTGAAAGAATATACATACCCGTGTCAATTACTCATAAAATACATACTGATATAATATTCTGTACTGTGAGTCACCCCTTATTTCTTTGTTTTGCTCTCAAGAAGCCACACATTCTTGTCATTTTTAAAGCGGTCTTGAGCAATAGTTCTCCAGTTCTTATGAATCATTCAAGAATAAAAACAGGCACCTAACTCAAGAGATGAACCAGTGTTGTGTCGACACATATGAAAACAATTTTAAATTGTATCTTTAGGCACTTTGTCAGAAGAAAACATAATTTCTTTAGGTGAATTTTTGAAAAATGCCAAAGATGTTTGACAAAAATAAAAATTGTAGTTTTTCACCAACAAGGTGATTTCTGAAGTGCTATTAATCTAAAAGTTATCATGATGTGCACTGCGTCCTTAAAGATTTAGAGGAAACTAGACAAGTGGAGAACAAAAGAAGCACCAGGACTAAATAAAAAAATATCTACAGCAGTAAACAGTACCTAAAAGATCCAACAGAAACTCTTCAGTTGATCAACCTTCCCTCTAGCACCTTGAAATGACTGTTGTTGTGATTTGGCACTATATAAATAAACCTGCATTGAACTGAATTATTGGTTACTGTAGCCTTATTAGAAATGTTTTCAGGAGTTCTTAGAAAGGGAAACAGGGAGAAACGACTGAGGTATGGCAAATCACACAAGAACTGGACTGAAAATGAATGGCAACAGGTCTTATAGAGCAATGAATCCAAACTTTGAATTTTTGGTTCAATTAGACATCAGTATATAAAGAGGTGGTCAAGAGAGAGGTGCAACAATGTGTGTCTTTAGCCATCTCTAAAACATGGTGGAGGCTGTGTCATTGTTTGGGGCTATATTTTAGCTGTCTTGTTAAAACTCAGTAGAGTTTTAACCACACCAAATATGGCCATAGCAAACATTGAGTTTGAAGCATGTTAGAACTGAACAAACTCTGCTTTTGCCTCACATACTGTTTTTCCATGACTCCTTGCACACTTGCACATGTTTCAATAAATCACTGCACCCAATATCTCATTTTCATAGAAAAACTTAAAGAAATGAGAGACAGCCCAAATATTTACACAATTTACTTTAACTGGGTAATAACAACTATTACTTAATAATTATTAAGCTCTATTAACACACAGTTAGCTATAGGCTCAGCAACAGGTGTTGGTGACCCACCTTCCGTGTTAGCTTGCTGCACACTGAGGGGTGCACTCACGTAAACCAGCTCTACGTGTTTTTTCAGCAGCTTCCGCAGAGCCCCTGTCTTCTCACGGAACGAGATGGCGTTCTGACGGTATCCATGGATACACAAGACCCGGAGAGGTGCCATGGACAAGTCAGCCGAGCTAACTTGGCTAAAGCTAGCCCGAGAAGTTAGTTTCACTTACGGGGTCAGAGGATATTGACGTGGCTGATGAATATATGACAATAACACGCCACGATCTTATAGCTTAACCACTGTAACTCGTCTGCTGAAATACACAGCCAGGAGAAAACAGTTAATCAGTTGTTGAAATCAATCAAATGTAATAAATAGCTACAGTGTTCACGAGAGTAGTCAGAGCAGGAAGGAATGATTATTACTTCCGTTTAGTCTTTTCAAAATATGACTGTTCATAGTAACCAATGGGATTTTTCTAAGAAATAATAAACAAACAAATAATGATAATACATAAACAAACAAACAAACAAATAGCTTTTTAAGTTGAAAGTTTTGCAAAAACACACTTACTCTGTCACAAACTACATATATATTATCCACAACTTTATGTTATATCGTCAGATTAGTTATTTTCATAACTTTTCAGAGGTGGTATGGTACCATCTAAAGGTTTTTGAAAATACAGTCATGGGGTGAATGCTATAGATAACTGAAATAACAAAAAGAAGAGCTAACCTAGGAAAAAACTGCATATGGAAATTCCTATGAGAATTTGTACTGAAGATTCTGAAAAAAAAGAATACTGTTCATGCATAACTAGGTAGTATTTGCCACTTTTTAGAGCATCTGTTTGAAGATAGAAGATCGTGCTGTTAAAGGGATAATAAGTGATGAACAGTGTTCATGGTTTTTTCAAAATTCTCTAAACTAATGCACCTGCAAAAAGCAGGTAGGACAGAGAGGAAAAAGCATCAGCTGGAAGTATTTTCCAGTTCAAACGAGTGTTTCATTATCGTATAATTTTGTTGATCTAATGATGGTAATCATATCTTACTACGTCAATATTAAATATATTATGTTAGGGTCTAAAATGCTTTGTGTAGACTGAATATATTACATTATTACAGTGACTGTAGTGACTAATGCTTTCATAGCCCATCAGATCACCCTTTCTCTCCCTCTTACTCCCTGCCTGCTTTGCTCTCCTTTGGTAGGAAATGATTTCTGATGCATACTGATGACACTTCAATTTACCACCAGCTCCCTGGTTTCTGTGTGTTGACTTCTCGTGACTTGAAGAGTTAAGTCACATGGTCAGGGATTTAGGGTTTAGGAAAAAAAGAATGCTAGGTCACCATTAAATGCTACTTGCATCGCTTTTAAAATTGCACATTAATTAATTGCACATTAATGCAAAAGTGTTGACAGTCAACTCTGATAAGTCAAGGCAACAAACGTTGTCTTCTTAGATGCTGTTTTTTCTGTGCTGGTCAATGGCCACTATCATTCAGCACTAGATATTCTCCTTTTGCATGACTGATCAGTTCTTAGGCAAAAAGTTAAATCATAAGACCTTTTATATTAATTTATGGATCTTAAAAGCAGAAAATTACACACCTTTTTAATTTTGTGAGGTGAATTGCAAAAATTCTGAGAGCTGCCTAGAGTAAATTGTGGGAGCCCGACCCCTAAAGACACAATGAGAATTTCTTTTGCTGCAATGTCTCAAGCAGCTACTGTAAAAGTCAAGAAATTTGTGAGAACTGCAAAAACACAAAATAACAGCAAAGAATTTCAGCACAGATAAAAGTGAAATTCAAATGTGAGACTGCAGGAAGCTTGCTTATCAGAGCATCTTTGAACTCCAGTGGCAGTACCATTCTCCCAAAGGACTCTGTCAAAAATTCTGGCATTGTCTTTGATCCCGAGTCTCCTTTGACAAAAAATATGAAAGCAACACCCCCCCCCCCCCCCCCCCCCCACACACACACACACACACTCGCTCCAGAGTGATAGCTGCCCTTCTTAAGGGTTCAAAAGCAGTAATGAACATATTCAAGGTAATAATTTAATCCAGTTTTCCCAGTGGAGACGCATTATTTAATTACCTACTGATTTCTTGAATCCCTAGACAGCCAAATCACAAATAATGTGTCCTTTCTTATTAATTTATCACTGCTACTTTTAATTAGCAAATCTATAAATAGTTTATGTGGCCCTAGAATATTTACTAGGGTGACTCGTGAAAATTTGAGAAATCTCTGTATTCAGGATTTTTTTCAACTAGGAAGTGATTGTCTGTAGGCACTTCTGATTCAGAGCATGCATTTTCACTCCTTCTGTCTCCTCATAGGGTCTTTATGGGGAGACAGACTGGCAGATTGTGATTGCTCTCTTTGATGATGATGTTGTAGTTTGGTCTTTGTCTTAGTAACGTTTTTTGTTGTTGTTGTTGTTGTTGCTGAGAAAGTCCACATGTTGCCTTGCTGTGATGCACATGCCACTTAGGAAATGTAAAAAATGCACATTCCCTTTCTCCCTCCCTCTCTCACACACGTGCACACACCCACTCAGGAGACAAGGCTGCTGCTGATGTTCACCAGCACTGGTGAGGAGCCATCTGCTCACTTTGTCCCTTATTGAGACCAAGGGAGGGAGTGAAGGGGAGAGCTTTGCAAACTGATCTGCTGTTTTTCATTTTTGCTTAACTTTTAATTCATTCCAGAATGGTTGCTGCAACATGTTACTGACTATCCCAGTGCCGCATTTCCTGTTATGCAAAAGTGAGCATCCTAAACACAACAATATGGCCGTACTTGCAAAAATAACAAAATAATATAAATACATTCAAATAAATTACCACATATCAAAAATCACATTTTATCTAAACTATCAACACTATGTTGTTAAGTATTTCAATTAGCTCATGGAAGAATATGAATATCAACCATAAAACACATTGATGTAATATACTGTCATATTCTGGAGAAGCCCTGTAACAGAGTGGTGACCTATTCAGGGTGTACTTCACCTCTCTAACTATGGTAGCTGGGTGGGAGGGAGGGCTGGATAGGCTCCAGCTCTCCCGTGACCCTGATAAGGATAAGTGGAAGAGAATGGATGGATGGATTTTGCAGTTCCTTATAATTTTTTTTAAAGTAGTCCTGAGCAATAGTTCTTCAAGCTTTGTAAAGGTCTTTTAAAAAAAGTTTAAGAAACTGGATAAGTAAAGGACAAAAGAAGAAGTGTCAGGTCTAAAAAACTATCAGAAAGTCATGTCCTTAAGAAACAGGAAAAAAATCCAGCAAAGACCTGGCACAGGACCTAAGAGATACAGCTCACCCTTCAGCTGATCCATCTACTGTTCACCAAATGAAATGGTCTCAGTGGAAGAGAGACTGTCAAAAAGTTATTCTTAAGGAAAGGAAACAGAGAGAAAAGGATGGGGTATGCACAATTACATAAGAAAATAAGTGAGAACACATCTGCAGTCATGACTCCAAATCGGAAAGTTTTATTTATTTATTTATTTATTTTTTACAACATTTTGTGCATAGAGGTGGTCAGGAGAGAGGAACAACTGTGAGTGTCAACAGCTATCTGCCACCTACAGACGCTTTGCATTTTAGCCAGTGGAATTCTGAATGCAGAAAGCGACTAACTACTTAATTACGATTTCTCTGGGCGTTTTCTGAGTTTAATTTATTCTATTTTTATACCAGTTTTGTGAATTTTGCCTCCCAGAAAATTTAGAATTTTTAAAGGTTTGGAGCAGTTGTCAAATCAATGCAGTTCCTACATCCTTACAAACACATTTGTTAAAACCTACCTTTTATTCATATTGACCAGTTTTCAATATGTTACAGATGAAGTGATGAAAAAAAAAAACCCCAATCTAACCAAACTAACAAATTTTATCAAATAAAACAATATTCTGCTGGATTTTGACAAACTAGATTTAATAATAGAATTAAATCCTGCACGCCATCATGTTTTACTGTTTTCCACAGGGGGGCAGTGGTGCACCATATGTAGAAGATGCAATCGAGATGCAACGGGGAATCATTAGCATGTGTGTATGAGGAAACAGGAACATAGTTATTGCACAGATACATGATTGATGTGGATTGACTGAATATTTTAAAACATAAAATTAAAAAAACAAAAATCCACCATGATTCAGAATGAAAGCTTTCACAGTAAAATGCCACATCAACCCTACAGATCTAGAATTGTAATACTTGCAGTGTGATGATTTTACATTTTTTCTTACTGTACTGCGAACTGCTGCTTCTGATGGCCTGCTACACACCCTGATTAATAGGACATAGAGGTTAAACTTCACAGCCAGAGCCAAGAGCCAAAACAGGGGGAAGCAGTCATGGTCAGAGAGGTCAAAATGGCCTGCAGCTTGTTTCCTACAGCAGAAGAACTGGGATGCTGTCCTCTGCAGCAACATTATTAGAGACGCTGTCATTCTGCCGCGCGATCCTTGAAGTCTGTGGGCACATAAAGGAGGACAGGGAAGAGTATGACGAATGTCCTGTCTGTTCCGGATCCTCACTGGAGCTGGCAATGTAGGCCATACACAATGTGCATGTCCTTGTAGGAGAGCAGATGGATTATCCAAAAAAGCATCTTTATGCTTATTCACAGTATTCATCGTCAAGTGTTTCCCTCCATTCAGGGTCTCGCCACTATGGTTGTTAGCGAGACAAGCATAGTGCAAAACAGTGTGATAAAAGGCTGTTTTGTTGTCGGGTTGTTGACAGCTGACAGTTATTATTATGGGGTAGCACAAAGTTGACGGGCGAGATGGCAGAAGTTCTAGACCTGTCATTTCAGGTAAGTGAAAATGTCAGTTACTCCAGGTGTGACACTATTATAATTTGTTTGCTAAATAATAGGAAAAAACAAACAAACAAAAAAAACCCAAGACAGCTTTCTTACTGGGCAACGTTTCCAAAGCTTCCCATTCGTCCTGAAACTTTCATCTGTGAGGCATTGGATGCAGACTCATGGTTGCTGAAATTGTATCTCCCCGTGTTTCTTAAAAAAAAAAAAATCCCACGTGCTTTGATTGACATGTTTTCATTCATGAATACATCAAATATGAGGTATGAGCGGCAGAATGACATTACGATGCTTTTATTTTGGGAAAATTCAAGTAAACAGGTGCCCCACTTCAATTAAAGAATAAAGAAGTCACACAAAGTTTTATCACTAAGATATTACAATTAAAAGAATCTATAAAACATTATTTTAACCTTTAGTGCAGTCTGTGTGAAAGCCTCTTATCAGGTATAGATGATACTTTCAGTGCTCTGAATGAAAATCCTCACACCTTGTTCATACAAGATGATGCTTGAGTTTACGCACTCACTATTCTTTCTCACCAGCTCTGACTTCTAAGTGCTACAGGATCTATTTTAAGCATCAGTCTGATTGTGATTGACTCATACAGGAAAGACTCCTCATGAGCCTAGCTGTTTATGTTTGAATCATGCTGTAAATTTGCTAAGATTTGGACTTCCTTTGTTAATTTTATCAGAAAGCAAATTGGCAATAACTGTGCAATAACAAATCTAGAAAAAAAAAGATGGCATATGTATTTATGTGCCCCCACTTAATGTGGCTCAAATTAAATTACCTTTTTAATGATACTCATCGTACATCCCTGCTGTGAAAATGTTTGTAGTACCTTCAGAGTATTAGTTTTATGCTAATTCACACTTCTGCTCCATTACATTTTAGAGGGAAATAATATACTTGTTTCATAGCAATTATTGTAGTCTATTAAAAAGCTGATTATCCAACAATAAGATAAAGCCTCCAAATGTTACACAGTCATGACCAAATAAAGATGATCCATCCATCCAGGCTCTGGCTGTGAACTTGTCCTATTAATCAGGTCGGTAGTAGACCATCAAAATCAGCAGCTGACAGTGAACTTGCGAAACCTCAGTGCTTTTGAAATGTTTGCTTCAAAGACAGGGACCAGGTCTGCGACAACTCGCAGCCAGCTGTTATCTTCAAAGCAACTCTGGTGCAATGATAAAGCCGCAATAAGACAGTCAGTCTGTTTTCAGTTTTCTATTAGTTTTCAGTTGAATGGGGTCAAGCTACCACTTCCTGCAATCCTTTTCCTATAATTAACTGTAATAACTTGGCGAAAATCTCACATCTTTTATCATCTGTTGAAAATCTGTTGCCATCTGTTTCAAAACTGTTGCCATATACATACACAGAAATTCACATTAACTACTTAAATTCAGAGTGCAGCCAGAACCTCATAGATCTGATACAGAAATGACTCCACAAATAGCAACATATTTGCTGCAGCACAGTGATTTTACTACAAAATGACATGGGCAACTTTGCTTTTATATAGTAATATAACCGGAATACAACCAGTTGGCAATCTGTTGAACTCAATTGCAAAGAGATTATACTGCACACAGGTGCTCATCAGCTCAGACTGATTGCAATATGTCAACCATGTTGATAAATTAGACTGCAGTTATTTGCAAACCTTTGCCAACCTGTCTAAGAGTGATTGCAGTCAGTCTGAGTCGGACCACAATTGTTTGGAGACACATTTCTGGCAACTGGGCAAACACTATGTGATCAGAAGTGATCTCCCAGAGGTTAGAGGTGTTGCATGTTCAACCTCTGGGTGAGTACATTTAAAAATATATTTTTGCTAGGTATTAGACAGGGAGGTTGTCTATTTTTACTCTAGTGTGATGTGATTAATCATTAATATGGTCATCTAAACTCTTTAGCCCTTATGTTTGAATAGCGGCTAATCGGAAGAAAGCTTTGTTTCAGACAATGGATGAAATGTGTGGCTGCCCCAAGGCCCACTATTAGTAAATAGGAATTATGTTGAATTATAAAAGTTCAAAGCTAGTCCAAGTGCAAGAATATCACTATCTAGCTAGGAATGAGCACATAGCTTTCCGTCATGTTACTTTTTTATATACGTTATGTGATGATAGTGGGTGTTGTTTACACCGGAAACATGTTCACCTGGGCTTTCTTTATAGCAAGTGCAACAATACAAGAAAAGAAAAATCAAAAAAAGCAACACATTCTTCGTCTACAGATTTTCTAACATGTGGGAAGAAGAAAATCTCTGTATCAGCAGGGAAGATGTTTTTCATTGTGGGAAGCTACCCAGCACCGGTCTCTGGTGTATGTTTCAAAATGATGCACTGACGCCTCACTGTTCAAATTCACAGTCCATTAGCTGCTGCCGAGCTAGCAGAAGTTCAATGGATTGCAAGTGGTCCTGATGCTTTTGGCTGCAGGCTTTCATTAAAATATAGATCAAAGAGATCAAATTGATAAAAGTCTAGAAGGGGGGGATAAACCGTGTCGCCACCAGAAATTAAATTTTATGATCAGGCGCACGGGAATCAAACACTGAACATAGGAAATCCCGCTCTTTTACCCTCACGCCATCATCCATTTCACATGCTGCTCAGCTATTTAATTTAATGTCACAGACATTTGAAGATCAAGTGACTGAAGTCCAACCACTGCTATCTAAAAAAAACATTAACCCAGTCCCAATTCTCTGCTAGCATAAATCAGTGGCTTGAGCTGGTTTTGATGATCTCCTCGCAAAAGGTTTGTCTATTGTTTTCTGGACAGAGCCCCAGCATTCAAAGAGACAAATGACTCTGAACCTGCACGGAATCGTATATGAGGGATTCTGAGCTGCACAGAGAACTTTAACCAGCTTGTAGCAAAGAAAGTTGCAGCAGCATACGTATCCAGGGAGGGAGAAGAGCAGACATAGTGGACACTGAAGATGAAGACTGATGAGAGGAACCGACATGTAATGGAGATAGACGTTCCTGTCGAGCTTTTAGTGAAAGGCCTACTGGTATTTCAATTGCCTTGGGCAAATGGAAAACTTAATGGGGGTTCACAGAAGAGGCCTGGGGAAAAGTTACACATTGTGTTTTCTTATATTTTCTCACCCAAAATGAGTTATCTCAATAGCTCTTGGTTGAAAGACAAAAGAAAGCACAAAAAACAATTAAACCGCTTTTCCCCCCAGAATTTTAGAAAATGTGAAATGACCAGATAGCATGTTCAAGTCCATAAACTAGAAAGTAAAAAAAATTCCAAATTTCCAGACAGATTTCCTTTCTCTGCTTAAATCATTTAATGTTAAACGTACTAAATATTACCTCTATATTGTCAACCTGTTCAGGATTTTTTGGCTACACTGTACATTTTTCCATATTTCTAAGTGAACACAGGTCTATTCCTTTAGTCCTTACTTTTAGATGTACTACTTCAAGCACTGACACATATGATTGTTTTTTTCACATACACTTGAAATGTACAGTCACTGGTGTCAAAAATGTCCCCTGTCACATAGAACACAGCCTTTTGCGCAACGGAAAGGTTTAGTTGAGGTTTTACTGCCCGAGGCCCACTGGATAGCTATAAATTCACAATAATTAGACTTTGTACTCAGGTATTTGCATGCTAAAAGCTTAATCCTGAAATTTCAGTCATGAGTCACAGATTAAAATTGTCACATATAGCCCCTACAGGTAATGTCTAAAAAAAAGTTAATGGCTGTGATCTATGTGTTAAAACACCTTTGGTGATGGCATAAAGTGAATTAACACCTGATTGAACCTGACACCTGTGGTGAACTTAAAAAGAATCTTGTGTTTAAAACATCACTAATGCTGTAAAAGAACTGGTGCAATCAAACTTTTATGTGTTGGTAACATTTTCTTTAACTTTAATATTAAGTCAAAGGATTTTAAGACTATTTTAGAATTTTTTTTTTCATTTTGCAATAAGTTTTACTATACAGTTCACTCCCCTGGTAACAAACTGTTAATACTGGAAAATCATTTTAATATTTAACAAATCAGATTTTTCTTTAGACTGTATGACAGTTCAACCAAGCACTAGAAAGTGAGACCATACATTTTCTGCACTGCCTCCCTGTTAAATCTAGAACTGAATTTAATCCTCTTGATAAATCAGGCTCCACCCCATTTTAAAGACTCCATAGTAGCATATTATCCCTATTGAGCACTTCAGTTCAACTCTACTTGTTGCTACCATAATTTCTAAAAGTAGAATGGGAGGCAGAGCCTTCAGGTGTCAGGATCCTCTCCTTTGCAAGGAGCTCCTAGTTTGGATTCGGGAGACAGACATCATCTCCACTTTTAAGATTTGGCTTAAAATGTTCATTTTTTGATAAAGCTTATATTTAGGGCTGGGTCAGGTGACCCTGAATCATTGGTTAGTTATGCTGCTACAGGCTCAAGTTGTTAAGGGACTTCTTCACCACTCACCACTCAACTCTTGAACACTGCTCATGTGTTTTTCTCTCTAATACCTTTCAATATACAGCTATATCAATGTAATTTAATAGAACTGTGTTTCTTTAGAATAAACTAAAGAGCACATCAGTTTTCTCTAGGAAAACATCAATGGTAAGGTAATGTTTCCAGAACATTTAGTTAGCTGTAATCACTTTATAGGGAGATACTATGTATAGATCTTATAAAATTCCCCTACAAAAAAAAACAGAACCGTAATCAGAAGCAGTCAGATCACCTGCTGTGTGAAACAAGTTTTATAAGCATCTTGTGCTGAAACCAGTGGAAAGCAGACTTCCTGCTGACACTCTGGCTCATTGTTCCTTCATAAGAAGGAAGGTGAAGAGAAAATCATCCACCACATGGCACGTCCTTGTCGCCTTCAATATCTCATCTGTCCATTTTTGACAGGCCACAAATTTTTAGGAAGGAGGGCTTGTATGTTTAAAGAAGGACCTAATGTGCCTGACAGCTGTATCCTGCAGGCACCCTGTATCTTGTGAGCATCTGCATGGGTTAATGATTACCCAGCTGGGACCTGGTAGTTAGGCAGGGATAGCACCAACTGTTTAATAAGTGTGGTCTCTGGACCTGCTTCAGGGCAAGGCAGCTCCCAAGTGAGAATGTGCTTTCGGTGCCTTTGTCCTCTTCCCAGCAGACATGTGATTGTTTTCCTCTTCGAGTTCTTTATTCATAAGTATATGATGCTGGTTTTGGATAGGTGTCACACAAAGGCTATGCTAGTTAGATTTACTAAAGGTCTTCTGTAACTGTGAAAGTGCACACAGGAGAACTGTTGTGTCATGATGCACATGCCAATTAGGGAGAGCTAAAAAACACACTCAGGGGACAAGGCTGCTGTTGACGTTCTCCCCGCACTGATGAGGAGCCATGTGTCAGTCCTCGAGGGAGTCAGAGAAGAAGCAAGAGAGGGTGAAAATAAGGAGTGTGATAAAAAGGAAGAGTAGAAGAAAGAAAGCGGGGAGTTCCTATACTCAGGTGTAATGTGGCCCTTCCCTGTCACAGTGATTTATGAGGAACAGAAATATTATAATATTCCTGCTGCAAATCAGAGAAAGGGGAGCAAAGAGGGAGGGAGTACGGAGGCTTAAAGTGTGTGTGTGTCTAAGACAAACAAGTCAGGCAGAGGGGCTAATATACATTAGCCAAAACCAGAGAGAAAACTACGGCAAAACAATATGTGGCACGCTGTTCCTCTGCACCCACACACCACTTCTGTGTGGATTTGATTTGTTGTTATATCCCTGCGTGTGCATACACACTCATGCTACAGCTAAGGTAACACCACACCACCATCTTTAAATGCATGCAATGTTTGCTTTGCTCTCTATGCAGTAAAGGTGGGACTCCTCCTAATGGAGTTTCACAGCAATAATAAAACTCAGTGGCCTTTTGCATTTGAGCATGATCCTCTCTATAGGTCAGAATAAAGACTGAATATTTTTGCTCAAGACTTCCTGAGTCTGTGAGTGAGCGCTGCACACGTCTTAATGTGAGGTTTCATCTCCCAGCAGGTTCACAGTTCAGTTTGCATGCACCAGTGGAGTTGCGTAGGTTACATGTATCCATCTCATATTATGTGGCTTTAATTAACCTTATCATAGTGCAACATGAGCCGAGAGAAAAGGACGACAGTACAGAAAGAGTGATAACCCTGACAGCAGGTTTCTGTCTACGTCCTTCTTCCTTCTCAGCAGGTAGAGCAGGCTGTCTACTAAGGCAGGTCGATGGTTTGATCCCTGCCTCTTCTAACATGTTCTTGGGTAAGATACTGAACCCTGAGTAAGTGTGCGTGAAGGCTAAAAGTGCAGTAAGGAAGTGCTTTAGAGTCATCAATTTCAGCAGATGAAGTAACACACACACATACAAGTATGTTCTATTGTATACATCCTAGTTTGCTAGAAGGCTTGATACATTAGTTTCATACACATTCCTTATTAGCTTTAAGTACTCTCCAACACGGGAGTGGCTCTTTCGAGAGTTAATTTAATTTTCTGTAATACAGATTATATTTCATAAAGAAATACTGGCGCTGGCATACACAGATTGGTTTCCCCTGCCCATATCAATTAATGAGAATACCCAGACCCATAAGCTCAATCAGTAATTCACTCTGGCAGAACATTTACATTTACGTCTATAGCGCTTCATTTTCACTCGCACCTCTGGGGGCTTCTCCCTTTTAACTTTTAACTTTTAACCTAATTTTCACACCTGTGCCAAAGAAATGTAGGCAATGTAATTTTCGCTGCGCTCCGTGGGCCCACTCGGCTTGTTAGCGGTTGTCCAAAGTGAGAGGAAGCGAAAAGAAAGAGTCTTTCTTAAGTTTGCAGAAAGGTTAAAATATTCCCACAAAGCAAAATGTCACTTTCAGCTCAGCGGGGGCGGCACACAACGCCGCTTATGGGTCAGCCAGTCTGACTCCCACACAGGTGTGGCTCGTGTGCGGTACACACAGAGCGACATTAACATACCTCCCGTCACACACACCTCACAAGTAACTCCACTTCAAGCACAACATTTTCCACTTGTCAGTAGTGATGGATAATAGTTAAGGAGAGGGTAACGGCAGGAGGACGCTCAGGGCCCTCACATCTAATAATAATGGCATGGAAAGTCACAAAGCTAAGAGATGCGTGGAGCGATGCAGGAGGAGCGGAGCGTGATGAAATGAAAGGGGGCAGAGAGGGGATTAGCTACAGCTATTAGCAGCTTCTAAAGTAATCACACTCATTAGCTGCTATCAGATTGGGTTAGATGGTTATAAAACAAAAGAGAGAGAGAGGGAGAGAGAGAGTGAGAGTGAGAGAGACGAACAGAGCATACTCCAACCTACTTTTTTTGTGCTTCTCCTTTTCAGCACATTGCAGTACATGGCGACATAGTTTGTCTGTAAAAATAACACTGCACGGGTCCTAGAATAAAATGCATTTTTACAACAGCAAATGTACTTGAATTAAAAAAGTATTTTGCCCTTTGGGACTTGAGGTTACTCCAATGTGGCGAGGTAAAGCTTAACAGACAGCCACCAATGTGGCGGTCTCTTAGGACTTTATTCTAATAATGTTTATCAAATTTAAGTGTGTAGATTATTCAAAAAATTGTGCTTTGAATTTTTCAGAAAAGGATAAAATTGACTGCAAAGACCAAAACAGTTTCCTATACTTTTACTATACGTTTGTGATTAAATGTGGGGTTTTAATCTGGGAAGCTGCCGTCTACGTTGGCTTTATTTATTTATTTATATTTTTCGCCTCACACCCAAGTGGTTGTGGCAAATGGCTGCCCCTCCCTCAGCCTGGTTCTGCTGGAGGTATCTTCCTGTTAGAAGGGAGTTTTTCTTTCCCACTGTCTCCAATACTCTGATTGTTGGAGATTTCTTTGTATTATTGTAGGGGCTTTATGTTACAGTATAAAGCACTTTGAGGTGTGGAATTGAACTGAATTGAACCAAAGGTTACTTCTTAACAACCGATTGAACAACAAATGCAATCTAAAGTCTGGCTAAATTATTATTATTATGATGATTATTATTCACACAGAAAGAAAAGTTTGTCAAAAAACAATACTCCAAAGCTCATGCAAACACTGGAGGGGTGGTTGGTTGCTGCAGTCTTTCCTCCTGTCAACAGTGGCAGGAAAAAGGATCCCTTTTAGCAATGTCATTGTTAGGATGGGCGACAAAATCCACAGTCATGAAAAACATACACTCTGTTTCAAGTTTAGCCAAAGTGAATGTCCCCAGTTAGATATCTCACAAGGATATCTTTCAAACACACAAAGCAAAACGTGAATCCCTGTTGGCCCGTGTTCGTTTGGTCCACGGATTCCTGCTGAGCCACAGCTCGAGGCCAGTAACACAATAACAGACGATAAAGTCTGACAGGGCAAAACCAGGCAGGCTGTGAAAAAGCCAGTAGTTCAGGTATAAAGCTGAAATCCTGATTATCCTTCATTACAGGGGAAAAAAAATATTTTCATAACTTCTGTAAGAACAGCAGGTTAAAGTTAAATGAGGATCTTGGTGTCTAAATTGTGATGGATGTTTACACCTGACAGAATGGCTGATAATCTTACGTTTGTTCCTTCACTCTCTTTCAGAAGAAGTTTGCCTAATTGCAAGTTTGTTCAAATAGCATATGGACGATTTTCCTTCTCCTTAGCAAATGGGAACATTCACTGTAGTGTTCATTAGTAGTATTTGTTGTGTTTTTGTGTTCTGTGGAGAGGAGTGAGAGTCCAGAGCTGCTGCCGCTGCTGCTGCTGTAGAATTCAAATTTTGAGTGACCATGTATTATACAACTGCATAAGGCAGAGAGGCTGATTGTTTTTCATGAATAATTTTTGCTTTTTTTCTTACAGTGCAGACAATAAACCGAAGCAGGCTGAGAAATAAAGCAAAGAAGCTATAGGAGTAACCTATAGGTATATCGAGGAGATGTGGGTTTTTCAGGTACAGCAATTAAACTTCTTTTGTATTTGTTGGCAGGCTACACATTTTTTCACACTGCATCTGACAGGAAATTAGCTGACCTAGCTGTCTTGGTTTAGCTACAAAGTAGGCATTTATACTGACAGGCTGTCTGAATTCATGAAATTCATGCTGTCCAATATTTTCAGTGATTATCACTCATTTGTAAAATAACATTTTATCCAAAGAGGCATGAAGTAAGGCATTAAGAATGAGTATTTCAATGTACCTTTGGAAAAAGTGTTCAGATGCTGATGTCCATTGCTGATTACTATCTCCAGAGCAATGGGAAGGGCATATGTATTTGCCAGCAGAGGAACATTGCCTTTGTCAGAGCTAGGTAGCTGCCCAAACCACAGCTGCTGAGCTATTCACATTAGTGTCGAACTGGGATATGTGATTTCAGTCTGGGGAGCTAACATTCCCAGAGCATGCTTTGGAAACTTAACTGAGGTCAGATGTGGCGCTCACATCAGTCACCTGCAAGCAGGTGAACCTATTAGAGCTGGTGGTGTCCTGGGAGAAACACATGGAGTGAAAGGAAGAGGTTCAGTCATCAGGAGCTGGTGGAGCGTTGCAGGAGGAGCAGCTGGAAAGCATGCTGTGAGCCCAGCACTCGTGCAAGGTCTATATGCTGCTCTGCATCACAGGAGCTGCGAAAAGGAAAGCCATCAAATCTACCATGGAGGTGGCAGAAAGGCCCTCAAAATGGCTTTAAATGAGGAAAATCATGGGCCAGTGCTGCTGGGGCACAAACCACAAACAAAGAAAAAAAAACTCATCTGAGTGAGAGTGTATGATAATCCTGAAACACCCCAAACACTCAAGAACATCAGGTAGCTCATTGAGGATCTGTTTCCAAGCATCCTAGCATGTGTCTTTTACTATCCTAATAATCCTTATACAACTTCAATATATGATATGATGTGTGTGTGTGTGTGTGTGTGTGTGTGTGTGTGTGTGTGTGTGTGTGTGTGTGTGTGTGTGTGAGTGAGTGAGTGATAGATATTGTTTGTCATTGTTTAATTCTGCAGCTTCGCTCAGCTCTGTGAGCCACAATGTGTTGTAGCTCATTGTTTTAATGTTATACCACTTAAAATTCTGATTCGGATAAAGATGGATAACATAACTGGTAAAATGAGCATTTAGTACCAGATTGTTCCTTGCTAGATATTTCCTCAGAGACTAAGTGGAGACTAAAAAAAGAGCAAACATTGGACTTCTCTAACAAGAAACCCAACTTAAATTAAATGTTACTATGGCTTTTATGTGTAAATAATGTGATTCTGAGGTAGTTACCGACACTTTTACTTCACAACAATTATCATTTGAACATTTGCTTAACATAATATATTAAATCTCTGTCTGTCTGTCTTTCTGTTTGTTCACCAAGTCCTCCTATAAGGCATCTTAGGCCTCTGGAGATTACGGTATGACATCATCATGCTACCTAGTAGCCACCTACCAATGGGCTAAAATAGTGCGTATACACCTTCAATAACCTATAAAAGCATGATATCACTTTTTTGTCATGACAATAGGGACTACTACACTGTTACAAAGCCACGATCGCCCTAAATAGCAATAATAGTAATAATTATTTGATGTTAAAAAAGTTTATAAGAATCATTTCATATATTTTTCCATAGCATTACATTTGAATTTAACAGTTCAATCTTTCAAATAACGGACAAATATTTGTGAAATCATGATACATTTGTGAATGTATTTTAACAATCTAAATGTGCATATGTACAGACAAATACATTTAAAAAACAAGAAAATTATGTTTTATTACATTACAGTGATTTTACGTTAATTTACATTTGAAATGTGAGATCACAGTCTATTTATGTAAATTTAATGGTTTTCTAGAAGAACAGAACAAAACTGTAAAATACACAGTAAAATACTTTTATATTAGGACTTTTTCTTACAGTGTAGATAAAAAGTTTACTGTCAGATAAATCTGTATAAATCTGGAATTTAAGGCCATGTAAATTATTCTGGACTCATTTTATGCATTAACAATGGAGTTTGTTTTCAAACTCCATTGTTAATTTACTAAACAATTAATCAAATACAAGTAAACTGCAATAAATTACAGGTAGTAATAAAATACACTACTAACTCTTCTACGCTACGTCCACACCTACACGGGTATTTTTGAAAACGTAGCTTTTTCTATGCGTTTGGGCCTTTCGTCCACATGTAAACGGCGTTTCGAATCACCGGAAACGGAGATTTTTTAAAACTCCTGTCAGGTTGGAGATTTTCGAAAACTCAGTTCTTGCGTTTAGGTGTGGACAAGGAATACGGAGTTCGTCACGCACTGTCAAAGGTATGTGCCTTTTTTCACGTCACCCTGTGCGCCACGTTATTGTTTACATGAGATAAATTGCAGAATGGCAGATAGAGACAAAATACTGTTAATCTTACTATCTTCATGTTTTATATACACACGCAGTTACTGTCCCTCTATTTAGAAAGGCAGAGGCGTCACGGTGGAATTATTTTACGTGTAGTTATTTTTTTTCCTGTGTAATAATATTCAACATTGCTATCAATACATTTTTCAAAAAATGCCTCTCTGTGCAAAATGGGTTCAAAAACATAAACTGTGGGATACTGTTTGTCTGTGATTTGAACCGGGGGAACAAATTGTGGCAGGATCAGCCTGATATTATCTGTATCCCACTGTAACTTTACTGTATAAAGAGCTAACATCTCCGAAATGTCAGGAGTAGTTAGTCATTACAAGAAGTGTTTGTGAACTAAAAATCAAGAATGTGGGATACTGTTTGTTCATGATTTGGAGAGCCTAGCGCGCGCTCACGACGCAGGGAAAACCACTTCTGCAGGGGAGACCTACCTTGGCACTTGTGCAGGTGAAGCCAAAGGGAAGACATGCTTCACCAGATTTTCTAGTCTTTGGCTTGGAAGGAAGTAGGTTTGGAAACATATTTGGCGATGCTTCATCGCCTGCTTTGCGTTTGTGTGGGAGCCCCGTCAAAAACCTGTCCATTATGCTAGCAGTGTCCAAGCATTTTTTTTCTTTCTTTTCATACCACGGCCCCCCTGCAGTGGGCCCCACACTTTGGGAACCTCTGTACTAGAAGTACCAGGAGTATAAAAGTGAGTCCACTGCTATTTTCAGGCACAAAGTTATGAGTCAAAAGTCTGAAATTGTAACAAACAATGTTCCCCACAGACTTGTCCCTGGCCTGAGTGGACTGGTAATAGACAATGCAGCTGTCAAAGACAGAAGTAAGAAAAAGAACAAGATACCACTGAGTACACTGAGAACTTGCTCCTTAGTCACCTTCAGTTTCACTGGTGGATGCTTTAAGGGCTCTTCTGCACCATCTTAGGACTCCACTAAGAGTGCTTTTGGTATCTGTATGCGTCCCGAGTCTTCTCTAGACAGAAAACACAGTGTTGATTACATTAAATGTGATACAGATCTGGAGCCAGTGGCACTCGGTCAATACGATTGACAAATGAGAGGACTGAAGACAGCGCGGTTCTGGCTCCTTCAGCTCTCCTCTCTCTCTTTCTTGGAGTTTCCAAACACCTCATATGGAGTCTCCGCAGTAAAATTCTTTAAAATGTGGCCATACCTTGATTATATTTACAGTATTTTTTTTAGATAAAACACCACAGTTTTATTACAGTTTTGCCTCTGTGCAGCATAACAGTGGGTATAAAATCCATCAATCAGGGAGTGCTTGAAGTGCAGACTTTCAGCTTTAATTCAAGGGCTTTAACAAAAATGTTTGCACTGTTTGGGAATTACAGATATTTTTATACATATCCCCCCCATTTTCTGAGTCTCAAAGGTAACTGTACAAAACAAACATGATTTCCAGTTAAAGGATTATTTTCAATACTTTGCAATCAATGACTTCCTAAACTCTAAAATCCATGGGCATCACCAAATGATCTCTTTAGATGCTCTATTAGGCCTTCACTTGTTTTTGCATTTGTCTATGTCTTCAGCTTTGTCATTGGTAACTTTGAATTATTTTTTATTTAATAATTTTAGTAATTTTTACACAACATTAGGATGGATAGTGAGCATATGAAATGTATGACTCACACCAGAGCTCAGCTTTCCTATCCACAACCTGTGTTTGGTTTAAAGCAACAAAAGCACTCTTCAACACATACATGTTGCTATTTGCTCTGATGGAATGGTGTTTATGCTTTATATCTATCTCCTTATTAAGACATGGGTCAGACTGACAGATGAAAAAATAGCATGCTCTCTGTAGCCAAGGATATTTTAGATCAAGATAAATTAAATGGCTGTGGCAGCTCTTTTGCTGAGGGCTAGATGACAAGATCAATACCACTCTGATATGTGTCTGTTAAATATGAAGCTACAGCCAAGACATTGTTTCCACTAGCTTAGCATAAAGATTAAAGGCAGGAGGAAAATGTTACCCAGATAAGTCCTCAACTGACAAAGAAATATATTGCCACAAATTCCTTGAAAAACCACAAATTATCATTTTTCTGCTTTGTTTCTCTTATTGAGTTGTTTACATATTTAGGGCTAAACTAAACTACTCGTCTCCTGGCTGTATGTCTAGCATAGACAATTAAGAGTTTTTTTCCAACTCTCAATGAGAAAGCGGATTTTCAAGTTTAGATCTCAGTAATAGAAAGCTACAACATTTCTGGGGATTTCACTTTTATTGAGAAGTGATTAAAGTACTGGGAATGTCAAGAAAAATGTCCTCAAAAATTGCGAGCCGTGACTTAAAAGCTGTGCTTTTTGTTGGTTAATGGCACAGAAACACATGAACCAGCCAATAACGCATAAACTGAAAACAGCACACCTGAAATGAAGCAGGATTAAAGCTTAACGGGGTCATTTCAGGTTTAACCCATTGAAAGTCACCACGGTAACGGCAGACCTCATCTTATGTTTGAAATTGGAGATCAATAAGTACAAAACCACTGAGCACTGACCAAACAGTTCTCGGGAAAATAACAACTCCGTTCCAGGGAAATCTCATGTACCCCTGTGCACGGGGTTGTGAAAGGGTCTCTAGTAGACCTTAAAGTTTTTCTATTTCCCCCATGAGCATCTAACACATATAGATTTTTAGGAGCAACTTTATACCTTGCACTTTTTCTCGCTGCATGTGAAGCTATTTCAGTCTATACGACTTTCTCTTGTGAAAATATCTACTTTTTTTTGAAAAATGCATAAAATAAAACGTAATTATTGTTTCGTCATATTTTGGTGTCTTAAAGATAGAGCAGTGATAAGGAGCGTTTTTTTTTGTTTGTTTGTTTTTTTAAATATAGGCGACTTTTCCAACTTTCCATCCTTCCCTTAAATAGACTTTAGGTTATAGCAAACCTTTCAAGTCTTACTCACCACGCAAAGCTCTTAAAGCACACACACACACACTTTCATATAATGCTTTTCTTATAACACACCCACACATGTGCTGCTTTGGCTGCAGCAAGTGTGTTGAGGTTAGCCTGTTTTTAACATCTCTAATATAGTTTGCCTTTTGTTTCTAAATTGGGCTGCCAGTAGACATATCCACATTTGTTATTAGAAATACTGCCAGCAACATGTAATTCTTTCTCTTTCATCTTTACTTTAATTTATTGAAGCTAAAACCCCCCCACAAAAGCCAGCATTTCACAGCTTCCTTACTTTTTACAATAGTACTTGTTTGTTATAATAATTTAATTAATTAATTTAATAAATTCACGTTTTTCCAGACAAGATTAGTCCATATCATTAAAAAAATCAATCTTCAAGCAGACAAAACTATCACAAACTATACAGACATTTGTTCCAGTGTTTATAAAAGCCTGACATATACCTTGTGTCACATTTACTATAACCTCATTTTGCAACTACTGCAAATATAACCACACACTGTGAATACAGTGTGTGGTTATATTTGCAGTAATGGTAAAAAGGGTACAGTATAGTATGCAGGCATCTCACCAGAAGTCTGAAATTTTCACAGAAAGAGAAGACTCAGCTGAAGTGTTATGAAATCCTGGGTGGAAAAACTAGGAGAGGACATCTTATGTAATGATCTCAAAAAACTAAAGTTGCATAATTTGACTAGAGGAATATTACCATACATTTTTTTCATGCATAATTTTGCAAGCCTACACACTTGGCTAAAATATTTGGCTTGCATAATAAAGGGATTGAAACTTCATTGATAAAACCTAAATACATTATTTTTAAAAATTTATAGAAATCTGTGTGAAATCTAAAGCTGAGGGAATCAGCTTTCAGTTTACACATAGATTACAGACTCAGATTGGTGAGACGGTGACAGCGCTGAAGCTGAGCTTGACTTATGAACTTGAAAACTTGAGCCAAATTACACAGCGTCACTTAGTCACAAAGCGTTATCTTTATATCCCAAGCAAAAACTTTGATTGGGATTGAAAACATGTTTCTACAAAGGTTCTCAAAATAATCAAAAGCTCAGATTTTTCCATCCCAGCTACTATTTGATAATTTGGGATGTTTTTTGAACAGGTATAGCAACTTAAACACTTTTTGAAGGAAACTGACTCACAATCACGCAAACACACATAGCCTCCTAATGCTTGCAAACCCAAAGATCATTTCCTGTGTATTTTAGTTAGTTTTGTAAGAACAACGCGTGATTTCAAATCATTTGCATCGGTTCAAAAAGTTTGGATGTTTGGAAGTTTGGATAAATGTCTGTCTATAATTTATGCACATCCAACTAAGTCCAACAAAGTTTACTTTTACTTTAGAAGTGTCTTTGTTTCCGTGTCCAAACCGTGTCCAAAGGAACCTAATATGGATACAGAGGTTTTGTTGGCACTCCACACTTGAGTCTTCACCAAGATGTTCCAGACAAAACCACTGGGTTGTGAAAAACATCTAAAGATAACCTCATCCTTGGAGAATGTGGATACTAAATGAGCGAGTAAATAAGCCAAAGGACCTCTGGATAAAAAACAAAGAAACAAACAACAACAAAAAAAACATTAGTTACAAGGAAGAACATGCAGACTTGAAGAAAGAAATTGATAATCAAAAGCAAGATCTGCAGGAGGACAAAGAAATGGAGAAAAGGTATAAGGAACTATAAGAAAAGAACAGGAGAATGAAAATAGAGGAGGAACTGTATAAACAGCTGGGTGACGTGAAGGAAAAAATGACAAAGACATTCATAAAACTAAAAAACAGGAAGAAGAATAAAGAACAGAAGTATAAAGAATTAAAGTAAAAGTATAAATACATAGAAGAACGAGAGAGTGGAGAATGTGTAAAGAACTGCAGCTTAAATATAAAGCTTTTTTTTAGTTTTGTAAAAAAAAAAGAGAGACAAGCTCAAGTTGAAAATCAGTGAGTTCTCCGTCTCCTTGATGCTCCACCCACACTCTATTAAAGTCTCTGCCCTCCCCCTCCTCTCTCACCTCTCTTCCCTCTCAGTCCACCCTGACCGAGCATCCCTTCTTCCACACAACCTTCCCCCGGCCTTTCTCCATTAAACCTTTATTAAACCAGAACGTCCCTTAAGATTTAAATCTGTTTTTCAAGGAAGGCCTGACTGAGAAAGCACGGCATCGCAAGGCTGCACAAATTATGCAACAGACATGCAACCTAATAATAGATAACAGATTTTTACCAGAGGTTTGAAATACAAACCAAATACATGGGTGAAGGCACTTTAGAGTCACAATGATAACATCTATGAAGCATCTGTTAAATATGGGTCAAATATGTTTGTTTAAAGAGCCCTACATTCATTTTTTCTAAATAGGGGGAGGAGTGGGCTGTCAATGGGTGGATAGGTTCAGTATTTGCAATGCAAACAATGCAAAGTAAAATCCTTAAACATTGACATTAATGTTCGAATTACCTTAAAAGTGGTGTGCTGCAGAAAGAGGATTGCTGCTCAGTAAAGCAAAGATTTGAAATGGCAGCTACGCATCATCCTCTCTGCATAAAGAAGAGATGTCAGGCAGCCTTGCCAACAATCTACTCCAAAACGCCCGAACACTAAACAGAAATTAGGGATAAAAGCTGATAGGAGGCACACATGAAAAAGAGCAGGTTAAGAGCAGATTAACAAAAGTTAACATTCACATAGTAACATGCAATTTGCAGATTCTTTTAAAGGTTTTATTATTATGACTATTCTCTTAAAATGTGTACTCTTTAAAAAAAAAGCTATTACTGTAAATGAGTTCATAAGAGCTTCAAGTTCTCCCACTAAAACCTGTACTAAAAATCAGTAGTTCAAAAATAATAAAACAATAGGCCATAAAAAACAGAAACGTTATCAGGGATGTTGTTATGTGTTTTGTTTGGTACTGCTGGCTTCTAATTTCCCCGTGGTATTCAATTAAACATTATTTATATATCTTTGTACTGTTGAATTATTCATGAAGCCTATTATTGTTAAAATGTTTGAGTCAAGACTATTATCTTATTATGTAGGAAGTTTTTACATTAAAAAAAAGCTAAACATTAAGATGTTAAGAGACACGCTGTTTAAAACAATTAGTGAGACAGCGCTGCATTCTGGAAATATTAAGTACTTGCAGAGGAGGGAATGGTGGGGGAGGCTAATTACTGGAGGGAGATGGGAGTTATGTGAATTATAGTTGTTTGCTCTGGTCTGTGATATTTAGCTGTTTATGAGTAGAATAAATGTGTGGAGCTGTAAGGGGCCAAATGGTCTCCTGGCAAAGAAGCACTGCGCTCGGTGGTGGGTGATGAACTCGGCTTGCAAATGTTTCCTTGCAGTTTTCATACCAGTAAGATAATTGCGTCGTCCAGCAGTCTTTCTTCAGCTTCCCCTGTAATGGTGACACTGTTGCCCTGCGAACACCGTTTTTACAAGTCTTGCAGAAAAGCCACAACAAATGAAAACAACATGTAGTAACAGAGTAAATGTGGTGACATTACGAGCATGAACTTAAGATTTCTCATCCCCTCTCCTTGCATAAAAATTACAAATGATCATAACACATCACATCCTAAAGACCTTGTAGTATAACATTATCTCAATAGAGACTACAGGCTTGCTTGTGGTCCCTACAGAGAGGTCCAATGGGATTCACGGCCTTCAGTTATCAGGCTCCTCTAGTGTGGAACAACAAGGGTTCAGGAAACAGATACGCTCCCTGCAGATTAGCTTCAAACTTTCCTTTTTGGTAACGTTGATAGTTGGCGTGACTTGGAATCATCATTTAGTTATGCTGCTTTAGGCTCAGGCTGCCGGGGGACCTCCCGTGATGCACTGAGCACTTCTCCTCCACTCCCCTCTTCTCCAGTCCACATGTATTTATACGCCACTGTTGCATGTCATTAACTTTTGTTTTCTTGTGTCTGTTGCTTGTGGTCTGTCTGTGCTTCTCTCTCTCCTGCCTTCTCTTTCTGATCATCTCCCAATCAGTCACAGCAGATGGTTGCCCCTTCCTGTGCCTTGTTCTGCCGGAGGTTTCCTGTTTTAAACGAGAGATTGCCAAGTGCTTGCTCACAGGTAATCGTTAGATTATTCGGTTTCTCCCTGTAATATTGTTGGGTTTGTGCCTCAGAATGTGAAGTACATTGAGATGACTATTGTTGAGAACTGCCATTATATGAGTGGAATTTAACTGGAACTTTACATAAGTGTCCAAAATAGGCTTCCAAGTTGGATTAAAATAAATTACTGTAATTACTTTAATAAGAAATCTATTATCTGAGAAATCTATTCTGTAAGCTTTCTTTGTCCCGCATGTATATGTCACAGTGTAGTGCTACGTGATATTCATACTAGACTATGTGCCTTGAATTTATTCATGTGAAATGAAATGAAAAGTTCATTACTTGCTACCATGTGAGGAAATATCTTTCTTAGATGATTTTTGAAGTTGCTGTAATTTAACCAGCTATTTTAACTAATTATAGACTGATTTCTGACCTATTTCTGAAATTCTCAAAAAAGTTTTTATAAATCAGCTGTGTGATCATTTGGACAGGACTGGTTTGTTTCAACAGTTCATCATAGCAGAAAAACAGCACTAGTGAAGGTTAGTAATGATCTTCTTATGAGTTATTAATGAGTTAATGAGTTATGAAATATCATAATTTTATTAATAACATATTTTTATGGCCGCTATTTGTTTTATTACTTCCTTTATTAGTTCCTAGGTCATAAATCGTTTTATTGTGGGTCATAAATCACTCGTTTGACATGAGGGGTATAATATCCCTCCTCCTATCCTGCAGGACACACATAGGATCTTTCTTTAAGTATTTAGGTACAAACCCAAAGCTGAAAGCACAAAGTAAAGTTGAAAACCAGCCCAAAGACACTTCAGAGCAATCACCACAGTGATACTGTAGAAACATGAACAGGTAGAAACAGGCTTCAATCCTGACTGAGAGACTTACCAGCGAAGGCTAGAGGTCTTGTTCTCTCCTCAGCAGCTGGCACCAGGGATAAGACAGCACCCAGTCCATCGTCCATCTGTGGAAGTATCAGTAGAAAGGATAAATGGCCTCTCAAAATCAGGATGTGCCAGCACCATGTAGTTCAGGAGTGCACCTTTGAGTTCCTTTAAATGCCTTCTTGCAAGCAGTCATGAGGGGTCAGCTCACAAAAGGTTCCAGCTTTCCCGCGACTATGGCAGCCCTTATTCCTCCTCTTCTGACCAGCTGTTAGAGCAAAGAGTGGTTTTAAAATGCTGGTAAAATGTTACCATGCCAAGGAAGGATCTCACTCTCACTCTCCTCCGCAACCATAACATTCATGAGGTCAGCCTTCTGAAAACTGGCCATAACCCTCCCTTTATCCTGGTCAACCGAAACACCACCAGCATCCAATACATGACCCAGAAACCAAACAGCATGCATGAGAAAATGAAATTTTTTCTGCACCAGTTTCAGATTGCTGGTTCTCAGGCAAGTAGAAAACAATTTCCAGTCCTTTTAGGGCCTCCTCCTCTGAAGATGCAAATACCAGTAGGTCATCAAGATAACACAGGAGACTGGAAAAGTCCAAAGATGCTGAGCATCATCCGCATAAAGGATACTGGACTGTTGCACAGTCCCTGGGCAAGTCTGTTATATTCATACAGGTCAAGAGGTGTAGTGAGCAGTGAGCAATTAGAGTTATGCATTACATTGTAATGTGTTACACCAAAGACTGGTAGTGAGACCAGCTATGATGTATGGTTGGAGGCTGTGGCACTAACTAAAATACAGGAGACACAATTGAAGATGCTCTGATTTTGACTGACCGGATTGACCATTTGACCAGAATGAATAAGATTAGAAAAAACTACATCAGAGGTAAAGCTCAGAAGGAACAGTCTGGAGACAAAGTTATGAGATATTTTGAACATGTGCAGAAGACAGGTAGTGAATATAGTGGATAACCTGAATATTGAGTTGCCAGGTAGGAGAAGAAGAGGAAGACCCCAGAGGAGGGTCATGGATATAGTGAAGAAGGATTCAGAGGGGTTGGTGTGACAGAGAAAGATGCTAAGGATAGGGTGAGAAGTAGACAGACACTGCTGTGGCAACCCCTAAAGAAGGCAGCTGTAAGAAGAAGAAGAAGCTCTTTAATGTTTTAAAGCCTTCACCTTAAAATATAAAGCATTTTTAGGCGAGTGTTGTTGTGAATTGGTGCTTTATAAACAAAATTGAACTGATGTGAGTAGATGGTAAATAGATGGTAAATGCTACTCTCTGTTCACAAGGACATCATTGTTTAGTTCAGTGCAGGTAGTTTACAGTCGACTTTCAAGCTCATTCCTTTGAAAATATTTACAATGAGTCCTATAAGAGGGAACCTAATCGGTTAGGTAAGGGAAAAGATAACCGAACAATGAGATAAAACTGGAGATTCAGTATAATTATCTGTGGGGCATCCACTTGAAACAGCCTCTTTTAGATTTTCAAATTGTTTTCCATTATCGTTTGATACATCGTTGTTATTGCCATTTTAGGAAGCAATTCCATGTTAACTGAAAAAGAAAAAGACATTTTAAGTCTTTTGAGATTCAGGTTTACAGTGTCTATAACCCAAATTGTTTTTTTTAATGTCCACTAACATCATGTATGTGCTTCAATGTTTGAGCAGGAGCATGTTTATTAGTATGTGCACAAACCAAGGTGGAGGCCAGCAGGCTACCCCACAGGGACCAGCGAGCACATATTGCTGTGAAGCTTCACAGTAAACA
Organism: Pelmatolapia mariae; assembly: GCF_036321145.2. Taxonomy (NCBI): domain Eukaryota; kingdom Metazoa; phylum Chordata; class Actinopteri; order Cichliformes; family Cichlidae; genus Pelmatolapia; species Pelmatolapia mariae. The sequence goes on from NC_086236.1 coordinate 16,948,291, forward strand.
TATCACTTTGTCTTCCTCTTACCCTCACTCTCGCTCTCTCTCTCTTTCTCTGTATCTCATTTCCCCAAACCCCGTAAAACAAGATCGACAGGGATAAAGTACAACAGGGAGGAAAAGATAAACGATAGGACAAGTGAAAGATATGGATTTAGGAGATAAAATAACTCATTTGGGGGTAGTCTTGGAAGAATAAAGGCAGTGTGTGGGCAGACGTTGCTGACAGTGTACAATCTAGCCAATGGTAACCACTTTATATAATCTATTGAATATTTCCATCTGCAACTGTGCTATTGTTCCCGCCTGGAATTGAGTCTAGCCGAACTGTTGATTGACCACACAGGATGAAGTTGCACTGAGAGCTCCGTTGGTGGTCTTTGGATAATGTCTTGCTGCCTATGCTCTGGTTTCTTTAGTTTCCTCACAGTCCAGCTCCCTGCATGTTTGTGGTTTCTTGAGTAACCCGTGAGCTGAAACTGTCACTCTTTGCCGTTTGAAAGTAACAAGAAAAGTGAAAAAAAGAGTGATTGGAATCTTGCAAATGAAAACAGCAGGAGGAAGTGAAGAGTAATTGAAGAACATACTCAGGACAGAGTCCACAGTGAGGACACAGTGAAATGTAGGAGAACGCAGCTACAAATTTGCTGTGGTTAACAACACGGTGGTCGATAAGCCTCATCATGTTACCCTTCAGAAGCAAAAAGGGGAGACAGAAGATGGGCCTTTGAGATGGAGTGCCGAAGTGTGCGTGCATGTGTGTAGTTGTGCAGTACTGCAAATGAAGGCAGTGTAAAAGACATATGAGTGTATGTAGAGGGAAAGCAGAATAGGGAGCAGACCTTTCAGCTGAAAAGGTCATCCAAATAGCTCCAATTTTCAGGCTAATCAGAGAGGGACGTGGTGGACACTAATCGGCTGGTCAGAAGGTTGTGAAAGGTCACTGAAAGGTTATAAAGGTCACGGTAACCCAGCACAGATCACCTGTCCATCATCCCTGTAGATGACCTATCCTTGCAAGGTGAGTGAGAGAGTGAGACGGAGGAGAGCTGTTAATGCCTCAGTGTCGAACACATTTCTCTTGGGTGAGGCTTGCACAGTATTTACTCAAAATAGGCACAGCTCATCTGGCCAGGATAGAAATTAGCCTCATAAGAGGAGATAACAAGAAAGGAAGAAAGTAATTTATAGCAGCAACGCAGGACTGCAGGAAAGACAGATGGAAGCGAGATGGAAAAAATATGTTTGCAATTAAAGCAACCCAGAAGACTCCCTCTCTGGATAACATGCGGCAATATGTATTTCTCCGAAAAGATTAACAGAAACAATAACAGACTGACTGCCTATTAGAAAAAAAACCTCACAAGGCATAAGAACCTTATATGATATTTAAATATTTAAATCTTTTGAATAAAATCCCACATCACCTTTTTACTGATGCAAGTAACTTCTATGAATTATGAGGAAAAGTCACATTTTTCCAACAGAAAATATAAAAAAGCCGTGTACTAGGTCAGAGTGCCGACTTTGACATTTCCTAGTATTTACTCAAGACTGTGATTGTTTTACCCAGCAGTCGGTTTTAATCATGGAATAAAATCCCCAAACAATGACTGGTCACCTGCCAGACTTACCAGTAAGTAGATAATACTAAACAACATTTGGCAGATGAGTGAATGGGCAGACAGATGGTGGCTGACCGGTGTTGACATCTAAAGCAGGGAAAAAGACCATATTTGGCTAGGAGATTTCACAGGAGTCAAACCTGATATGGCGATAATTTATTCACTTTTTCATGTTGCATAACTACAGATCTTATTTTGATAGCAAATAGCAGTCGACAGGAGGTGTGGAAGCCATGAATTATGGATGAGATGCTCTGTTTGTTTCATGTGAGAAGCCCCTTTTTGACTCTCTGACGCTCATATCAGGTACAGAGAAGTGGATGTTTAAAAATCCCCTCTAGACATGTTTTAAGATATTTAAAAATTATTCGGCTGTGAATCACAATTAGTGTCTGACGTGAATTTTAAAAAATGGAATCAACCCATTAAAAAAATCATCAAAGGCAGCAAATTGTTCCTTATGAAAAAATATTCTGAATATTTAGTTTCTTCGCTGTTAGTATACACGTTATTGGGCAAGCACTGGTTTTTAATACAAGTTAACTCTCAGGCTTTTCTCCCAACAACAAATCAAAAACACCCTTGTGACAACATAATGACCTTCTAATGGTAAACTTCACAAACATCATCTTGCACAGGAAGCTGTTATGAGTGTAGGAGAGGTTAAATAGGATGTTACTTCTCTGATTGATGCTTTTTCACAGTCTCTTTAGAAGTTTTTTCTTCATATTGAGGTGGCTGTGGCTCAGGAGGTAGAGCAGGTCGTCTAAGGCTACAAGGTCAGTGGATCGATTGCCTGGCTACTTTTCATGTCAAACTATCCTTTGACATCCAGACTGAATAATGCATAAAACAAAATGCTTAGGCACAGATAAAGTCCTCATGTGAATGAGGCTTGTAGTAAAAAGTGCTTTGATCACTCAGTGTAGAAAAGTGCTATATAAGTCCATTTACCATGTTATGTCTGAGATTTCACACAGCTTCTGTAAGAGGCTGAAGCACGGCACAGCAAAGCATCTTCCATAGAAGACAGAAGAAAGATAGAAATGACACTAAATCACTCTTATTTTAGCTCAGCTGCACTGGATAACTATTAAGTTTTGAAAAGATTTTTTTTTTTAAATACTCCATGGATTAGCTTGCAAGGTATTACAAATGTTTTTAATGGTGTATTTTGCCTCCAGGTCTCTGAGCTCATCATCACAACTTCTCTCAGTCCATTCTTCTCACCTAAAACCTAAAGGTCACCAGGACTGTGCTCTTATTGCCCCCAGGCTCTGCTATAGTCTGGCTTCCCATGTGAGAACCTGTTTTAATATGTGACAATTTGAAATTGGCTCTGAAGGCCTACCTATTTTCAGTTGCTTCAGTAGTAGCTCTCATAGTTTGGTCGAACTCACTGTAAATGTTTTTCTATTGTTCTTTTTATTTGACTGTTTGTCAGATTTTAGTTATATTTAATTTGTATTTTTCGACATTTTCTTCTTTTTCCTTCCAATTATAAATGCTATTATATTGTCTGTTTATGGGAGTTTTGTATTTTGTAATTGGGTTTTGGAGGCCAGGATTGAAATAGGAGTGTGTCAGGAAATTACTTTGAGTTAACATCTGTTGTTTTAATGGGCTTTATATATCAAATTAAGTTAACTTTACTAAATTTACTAGCGACCAGTCCCAACAAAAGTTGCCTCAAGATGCTTTATAGGTAAAAGCCATATGACAATTGACTCCAGCACTTACATGATCCTCTGTGACCAGTACTTGGGGAAAAAAGAACTCCCTTTCATTACGACCATGCTCAGAGAAGTGCAGCCATCTGCAGCAAAAGGTTGTGCTGTTATGGAAAATAGAAGAGAAGAGCATAGAGACATGAGGACAAAACGCAAACACAAAGAGAAGACAAAATTTTATTGACAGGTTGTACTGGAAGAACAAAACAAAAACAGTAGCACAGCTAAGTGATGGATCAGGGTGACCTGATCCAGCACTAACCATAATTTTGATTAAAAACAAACAAACATTTAGGCCAATGTGTCTGTGAAGGTTCTCAGTCATCCAGGTCATCGTAGTCAAAGGAGTTTGCAAAGAAAAGCATCTGGACTTCTTTAAGTTGCTTGAAGACGTTTCACCTCTCATCCGAGAAGCTTCTTCAGTTCTAAGGTCAAATGGCCGAGAGTCCCAGATTTAAACCCAGTGGGAATATCCCCCCAAAGAGGGACAAAGGACCCCCTGATGATCCTCTAATCACATTTAGGCCAATCTTAAAAGTAAAGAGACTGTCAGTCTCTTAAATCAAAACTGGGAGCTGGTTTTCCATGGGAGAGGAGCCTGGCAGATGAAGCCCTCCCATTATACTTTAAGAAACTCTAGGAACCACAAGTAAACCAGCAGTCTGAGAGCGAAGTGCTCTTTTGGGATAATATAATACTAATATAATACTAAAAACACTTTAAGATACAATAGGCCTGATCATTCTGGACTCTTTATGTGAAAAGAATTACAATAAGATAAACTGAATGGTTTTCAGGAGCTCTTGGTACAGCCTGATAATTGGGAACATTAAACATAACATAATAGAACAACATTAAATTATATATAAAATTATAAGAAGGGAAGCACAATGGCATGTGCTGTCACCTCACAGCAAGAAGGCCCCGAGTTCCACTCCACTATCTGCGCTTTCTGTGTGGAGTTTGTGTGTTTTCTCACTGTTTGTGTGGGTTCTCTATGGGTACTCTGGCTTTCTGCCACAGTCCAAGGGGTAGGTGGGGTTAGCTTAACTCAGAGCTTCCCAAAGTGTGGGGCCCGCCCCCTAGGGGGGGCGCAGAGCCATTGCAGGGGGGGCGCGGTATGAAAAGGAAAAAACAAACAAACACTTGGACGCTGCTAGCATAACGGACAGGTTTTTGATGGGGCGCCCACACAAACGCAAAGCAGGAGATGAAGCATAGCTGAATATGTTTCCAAACCAACTTCCTTCAAGCCAAAGACTAGAAAAACTGGTGAAGCATATCTTCCCTTTGGCTTCACCTGCACAAGCGCCAAAGTAGGTCTCCCCTGCAGAATTGGTTTTCCCTTCGGGAGCACACGCAGGGCTCTCCAAATCACTGACAAACAGTATCCCGCATTCTTGATTTTTAGTTCACAAACACTTCTTGTAATAAATAACTACTCCTGACATTTCGGAGATGTTAGCTCTTTATAAAGTAAAGTTACAGTGGGATACAAATAATATCAGGCTGATCCTGCCACGATTTGTTCCCCCGGTTCAAATCACGGACAAACAGTATCCCACAGGATGTGTTTGTGCGGGGGGGAGCGCGAACATTTTTCTTGTAAAACAAAGGGAGGCCTAGCAAAAAAAGTTTGGGAACCACTGGCTTAACTGGTGATTCTAAATAACCCAAAAGTGTGAATGTGAGTGTATCTATCTCTCCGTGTTAGCCTTACCTCATATTAGCAACCTGTCCAGGGTGTACCCCAATCTTGCCCTATGGTGGCTGGAATAGGCTCCAATGTTTTAAGTATGAAAAATTATACTTATGCAGGTATTCCAGAATATGTATTCAAATGTTATACTCTGTTATTGTAATGTATAAAACAAAGTCTTGACAGTAACGTGTATTTAGAATACACATAAAATTCCCTATGTGCCTATATGTTGTCAGTATAAACAATGGTAGTAAGAAACAGTTTTACAATGGTTTTTTAAGCATTATCACCACTTTGACTTTCAGATCAATCTATTGACCTTTAAGGAGAGGTCAGAGGTCAAGTGTGACATAATATCTTTATATGGTACTTTTTACATGTTGGTAATGCATACCACACTTGTAAAAATCATAGTTTCTAAGTTATAAGGCCTTTTGTCAATTTTTAACCAACTTATCATTAAGCTGATTTTGAAGACCTTGATGGATGTAAGCCAAATTTGAATGGATTGTTAAGAATGGAGTTATATGCACGCACGCACATGGTACTTGGTAACCGTGTGGTTGCACTGATGCATGTACACAGTTAAAGTTTTAGCTGTGCAGTAGCAACTTTATTTACTGATTATAACAATAAATATGTAGTTAATATGTAATTATAATTATAATACATAATTTTCTTCCCAAATAAGCATGGTGTTTGTACAGTGCTCAGGTGGGATGTGGGAAAGAAGCTGAATCTGATGGCTTTTTTATACCAATATGAATAATCGCATTAAACTTCTTTTCCAAAATTACAACCTCTGGGAGAAAAGAAAAAGGTTCTTAGATATTATTTTTAAGCAGTTTTGTATCTGATTTGACTTTTGGCTCCATAAACATTATTTATGTCTTAGTGACACAACCTGATCTAGTTCCCAGAGCCATAAATACTGCTGTTTTGTCAAAGTCACCATATTATGCACAAGGTGTCCTACTTCGCACCACCTGACACCCCAGGTTTAAGCAACGTTGAGATGATTGTGTCAACTTTAACCTTAAGAGCCACTTGGTGTGATATTATACGCAATATTTAAGTGTGATTTTCTTTCATTCTGCAGTTATGCTGTAAATGGCCATATTTTCACCCAAACCATCCATCTTTTCCTAAACCTAACCAAGTAGTTTTTGGTGCCTGTACCTTGCAGGTACCACTTTCAGAAGTGAAAGTGAAATGTAAGAATGAAGAAACACAACTAAGTGTACGGCAACACACACCACAGCTTCTCCGTGGCTTGTAGTCCTTTGCTACAAGCTGGAGTCTGTTCAGAACTCAGCTGCTTGTATTCGTACCTGAACTAAGTCCTGACAACACATCACCCCCACCCTTATGCATCTCCACTGGCTCCTGGTAAAGTCCCATATTTCCTATAAAATCCTGCTCCTCACCAACAAATCCTTTAATGCCCTTGCTCCACAGTACCTACTGGACCTTCTTCTCCCCTACACCCCATCTCAGACACGGCGTTCTCCATGGGACAGAGGCTGCTGCTCCCACTCACTTACCTCTAAGATCTGCAATTCCCCATCTCTGGACATTTTCAAAAAGCAGCTGAAATGTCACCTATTCACTCTAGCCTTTGGGCTTTGACTCTTTTATTGTGTAGTATATTGGGTTCTTTAAAATATCCTATATAAATACTACTACTATTATTTTTCTTGCTGAAAATGAATCCATTGATGCATGGAGATTTTTGAGAAATACAGAACATATATATTTCTAGGACAATATGCATATTTGTCTAAGTATAACATAATCAGAATAAATGCATCATGTTGATGTTTTCCTTACATGGAGCCATGTCATATACACAAGTGCTTTTAATACTCTGTGCAAATTAATACGGTTCTTTGGACTGCTATTTACAATAGTGCTAGACAAAAGCTTTATATATATATATATGTATATATATATATATATATATATATATATATATATATTCCCTTTCTTGTATACTAATAAATACTTGTTTGTGTGATATTTCAAGCTTAAAATAAAATCTTTGACCTGGTCTTGAGATTAATCTTCCTTCAAATTTTCTGGTTGTTTCATAAAGGGCAATCAATTTTTCCATTTCTCATTTTGAATATTAACAAAACATTGTTATGCTCTTAAAAAGCACATTTATCAGTATTTTATTGCCATGACCGTTTCCATTTCTTTCTTCCTTCCTTTTTTGTGATTGTTGTGTTACTCAATCACTCAGAGTTGATTTGGTTCTGGTCCGGCAATTTAAAAACACTGTAAAAGTTAAATTAACTGAATTGTTTACTTTCACATCTCGGGGTGAAATTAACACTCATGAATTGCGTCCCATAATATTCCTGTGCCAGTTCACTCAGGAGGAACATCTTTGAAAAAGCTGCCGCTGTTTAGAACTGTGTATATGCTTTAGAGTTGCTTTTTTTAAAATCATATTGCAATGTAGAAAATCAGTATAAATCAGGCAGCTTTTTTAAAAAGTATTGTTGAGAGAAGGAAAAGATGATTAGAAACAAATAGATATTGGAGAACATAACAAAATTATAAAGAAAAAACAGAGAAATACTGATATTATTTCGATGATGTGATCCTGGTGTATTTACTATATTCAGCAGAAAGATATTGACAAACTAAGGCAACAGACACAGACCTCAGCTGAGTCAGTGACTTGTTCCTTAGGAAAAATATGGATTTCCTGGCATGTTGGCAAGTGGGAACTGGATGTTGCTGGGTGAAATTGGTTGAGATTTGTCTGCAAAAACTCACCAACAGGTGAAAAAGTGAACTGGACAAGCTCTGCCTTAAAAGTAAAAGTTGTGCCTTAATACAACAGATTTGATATGATTTAAACAACCATTTCTTCAAACATAGCATCTAAACAAGGAAAAACTGGTATTTATGATGAACAGTAGAGCAGATAGTGAAAGCAATTACCTTTCAGGCAATTAAAAGTAGGAAAAGTTTTCATATTTTAGTGTTGGCTTTATATTTCTATTAGTTTAGTCACTAGCTTTATGTCTTTCTGTGTGGGATCTTAACACTCACGTAATTTCTCTGTGATGGATCCAGGCATTGACTTAAAAACTAACCTGCACACCATTCCTTAACTTGGACTAAATATCCTGCCATCAAGTAAACCGCTGGTTCCTTACTTCTTCGGTGAATGAAATTGTTATCACGCTGGCTTTCTCTCATCAAATGGAAAGCCATGTTATATGATACCACAGGAGTCAACTGACAATTTAGAAATTTACGACACAGAAGTGATGCTCTGTGAGAAATCATTTCTAAAGACTTGACCTTTTCCAAGCTCAGTCCACCTAAGGCCTCAGTCTACAAATCTGATATCAATAATCATTAACATTGAGTTGTTTGTTGTGGAAAATTGATGAAACTGTGAAAAATGTGGAGTGGAGGGCTATGTTATTAAGTACTGGAATGCACCAGTAAAGCTCAGGGTTGAGTTGTGAGCTGGGCAGTACCAGACCACAGGTTTTTGTAAACCTGTAAACCAGCTCAGGCTTGGCCTGGCTGCTGGAGTCAGAGCCCAACGGTGAGCAAGATATCCCACATGTGTATAGACTGATTGTACAATATTACAGCTTTGACCATTTGCTTTGCTCTCATGAATGAAATCTGTGTTGCAGCACATTGAATTTCAACCAAATTACTCCAAATGTGAATAATCTAATTTCATAAATGGAGAAAAAAACCTGGCAGATAGTCCAGTGCATTGATAAAAGAGATACACAAGAGGAGTTCATTTCACATTTCTAGCATGAAGTGCTAGCTAAGCTAGAGCACAGAATCACAGTTTAAATACATGAATGAATGAATTAGTAACTGCCTGATGAATTTAACTGATATTAAGTGAAAATGGTAACATGTTAATACACCCACATGGAGCTTCTGCTTCCAACAAGTCCTCCACAACTAAACAATCAAACACATTGTTTTTCCTGCTAATCTAAAATGACTCACATAAGTCTTCCTGAAAAAACATATTTGAGCGTTTCCATGTTAAACAACCAAAAAGCAGTTAACATTTGTAGGTAGGTGTGGTGGCAAAAGCACAAACACATCTGCTTTTAACCAGGAGACTAAAGCATAAGTGTATTGGGTACCTAGGAATATCTTGTGAAGTATAATTCTTACTTGCTGGTTGCTAGTTAGGCTATGGCACAAAAGTAGTTGGTATGAATTAAAGGAGGGGGGAAATCATGGTTTGTGTAAATATACACCTATTTACATATACCAACATGTTATAAAGTTTGTAAAGGTCACTAAATATTAAAACGTAGATCCTGACGTGTGGCCGTTTCTGTGCGTGGCAAAGTCTGTTTTGTTCACTGATTAGCTCTCCTCTCCAGACGACTGACATCAGCCTCACTCGCCTCTTAGTTTTGTTGCACCTGTTAGTGTGAGACAACTTAGACTGTTATGCTAGTACAAATCCCCGCTGAACTATAATACAGTAATCCTTATTTAATCTTTGAGCTGCACGCAACCTCCACCCAACTAAAGGTCTAATCAGCCGGGGTAATTGAAAACACCTGTGTGTGTGTGTGTGTGTGTGTGTGTGTGTGTGTGTGTGTGTGTGTGACCTGTGAAGGTCAGGGATTTGTTTTATGTAAAAAAATCAACTGATATTCTAGACATTCATTTAACAAAATATTGCCATTTTGATCACTCAAGTTCTCTTTTGTCCTTATGATATTGGTGAGTGTATGATTTATCTATCATCTTTGATCATGTACATTATTGCCAATTACATAGAAATTTACATCTTGTTTTTTTTAATAATCCACGTTAGAAATATGTGAAAATATTCACAAGCAAGATTCAAAAATAGATAATAAGATGCTGATCATAATGTTTACCATGCTCACCATGTTAGTTTAGTATTTATTTAATGTAATGAATCTCCCCGTGGCCCTTATGCCCACAGACACAGACCTGTCTGTAGTATGTCATTTAATGAGACACCAATAATGAATACAACATAAGTCTGATAAAACATTAACAGAAGCTAAGGTTGTGTATTTGGCTTGCAGCTGTTTGTAGGAGTCTTCTTCTGCATTCATTAAACAAATGCATTTTTACTAGCTTCCCTTTAGCATCAGGATTTGTGATGAGAGTCTCCAAAGCAAGTGCGTTGCAGACATTTATGCATATAGCACAACAGGGCTAACAAGTATTCACATATACTAGTTTAAATGATTTGTTACACAGTGATCATTGTCCATCAGAGCAAAAATATTTTTCATGGGATTTTTTCTTCATATTTTTGCTTTAATTGAAGGTCAGTGGGCATATTTACAGGACTAATTATTGCTCATTGTTCTGTGGATGTACGTTTCCAATAATCATACTATATAGGATGAGGTGACCTCTTTGATCCTACACTTGCCTGGCTGGAACCAGACCCGTGTCAGTTGTCAAATTAGCAAATGAGTCACATTTGTACCAGCCACAGCTGGAAGCTTATGATCAAGATTCAATTAGTGACTAGATGGTGAACACAGTAAACTATTAAGCATCTAAGGAGCTAGATATTTTTCACTGGAGTTCATAAGGTGAGACCAACACAGTCTTTACAAGAGAGCCGATGCTCGATTTTACCACAAGGATAGAAACACTAATCAAAGGAAATGTTTATGTCTGCTGGGTCTGTAACCTGTAAACTTACATGCTAACAGTAACAACCTTTTTTTTCAGCTTTCTTTCTATCAAGTAGGGGGAAAAAGCAGTTTGTAGTCTTCGGTGAATGCCTTCCTGTTTCTAATGCACACAAATAACACTAAGCAATGACAAAACTTGCATTTATTTTTAAAGAGGTTCAGAGAAGGAAACACAATCTTGCATGTCCAGATAATGGTTGCAAAAAAACTGAAGACTACATTGAATTCATACCTATACATGAACTCTCATACTAATTATTCATATTAATGCTAACATGGTCAGAATACAAGAAAATTATATAGACTAGTAAATCCTCTGATCAAATCAAAATGCTATGCCTCCTGTGAGAGAAATGCTCCCCAAAGATCCGTCCACACTACAACCAAAGAGAAATATCATTTAAGAAATGCAGGAAAACTGTAATTACTTTCATCAACGTTTTGTCCATTTGTGTGATTTACATAAATGTAATGATTCTATTATACTGATCTGTTACACATTCAAATACACATTCGGGGACATTCACCCATACAAGTTATCAACATCATTCATATAGGAGTTAGCTGTGGGTTATTGCTTTGACAGGTTAATAGTAAGGATCATTAAATTTCAAACCAGAGGTGAAAACTATAGAAAATGAGAACTATAGTAAGAGCACAGGCCTTGTACAAAGTGGACCAACCAAAGGGTAATGAAAGCAAGTGGATTCACCTTTTGCACTTATTAACATGTGTGATATAGATGTCAATAACTGATGTACAATGACTAATTTGTTATTGTGCCATTACGTTATTACTATTGTTATATAGCTAATTAGTTATTGTAATATTTGTATTATTATGAGTTAACCCATAGTCATTCAAAAGAGAAATCCCTAATACCTGTAAGCATTGTTTGTACACAAAAATTCTTGAAATTTTTGTGTACAAACAATGGTGAAACAGCCTCCCCCTTATTGGACAAACTTAGTGTACCCTTATGTCTTAAAGTAATAACGAACTGCATCTTTACTATGTTGTGCAGTTCTTGCCAAAGTGGATTTTAATATTAAATGAATTTGCCTTAAAACTGCCTCAACATAACTGATTCTCTCACATAAATATAGAAATTGCTATTACCGCATACCTAGAATATCTGTAAAGAACTTTATAGAAGCATGGGCTCACCTAAATTGAACAAATGAATATTGGAAAAAACATTGCCTTCTCTGATGAGTCTCAATTTCTGCTGTAATATTTGGACAGTAGGTTCAGAATATGTCATACACAACATGAAAGAATGGATCCATCCTGTCTTCTATCTATTGTTCAGGCTTCTACTGCAGGTTTGGTGTGGTGTGGGGGATGTTTTCTTGTCAGACTTTAGGTCCCTTACTACCAACTGTGCATCACTCAATCGCCACAGCCTACCTGAGGATTGCTGCTGACCATGTCCATCTCTTTCTGATCAGTGCACTGTTCTTCTATAGCTGTTTTTAAGTATTTCAAGCTGGTTTATTGTACTTGACAATCAGTTCATTGTAGTTAAACTGCCTCACTTCAGTAGAGCACCTTTAGGATGTGGTGGAACTGGAGATTCACAACATGGATCTGCTGCCAACAGCAGCAACTGTATGATGCTATCTAGCAAGGTGGATCTAATAAAAAGTCTTGTAAGAGTATATCTCAAATGTCCATAGCCCTTTGTCTTCTTCATGTGACGATTTCCTTGCAATGTTTTTCTTCTTTTCTAAGTACCAAACTAATTCATGACTTTTTATTTTACAGCCCACTAATTCAGAATGTTCAAATACTCATTTTAAACTTGTACTTACTTGTACCCAATTCCATTATGGCTTGGCCAATAAAGGAATTTCAAATTTGAATTTGAGTGGCAGTGCTACAAAGAGACGAGACTAAAAGGAGAGAAATCAGAAAAGGAGAAAATGAATTGTAATGGAAGCTTTTGTAATAATGTTTATGCAGCGTGTTGGATTGCTAAAAGGAAATTGAATTGGGGGAGATAAAGAAGCAGTGCAGACATAAGTGAAAGAACGAGAGGGTGACTGATACAAGGAGGATTTTAATATGATAACCTATAACTGTTTCACAAACACACACTCTTCTGTCATGCCAATAAAGCACATCCTACAGAGAGAGAGGGAGAGAGAGAGATGCTCTAGCTTTCATCAGTCACATCTCGCTGTGGGAGGGGGATTGAAGCGGCTGCCTCGGAGCTCTCCGGTAACAGAGACAGTAGACGGCACTGACTCACGCTGACGATCCACGGACAGCACATTTTAGACTCTACCTGACCTGCAGTTGAAGATCCGACAGGAGGGCGATTATGAAGGCATAAGAGAACTTTCCTCTGATTTTTTAGGGGGGGAGGCTGTTTCACCATCTTTCCCGTAAATTCGGACATCAAATAAAGTCAGAATGTACATCAGTGATTTATAAACACCAGATGGCGGTGAGCTGAAAAATCACTAAAACACATCTGAGTGTGTTGGGACGGGACACGGTGTTATTCTTCTCCCCTCCTTGTCTTTTATTACACAGAACTTGTTTTCCACTGGTGGCGGACCTTCTAGGCTATTTTTGTCCTTAATTTTGTCAGACATTATCCGACCCCCTTCTTCTCCCTCCTCCACTACCGCCTCGTCCTCCTCCTCCCGTTCCTCCTCCAACCGTCTTCACTCGGTTTAAAAAAACAAAAAGAAAAGAAAAAGAAAGCCACCAAGGAGACAAGACTACACTCTACCAGCGTTCAAAGGGAATCAAAACAATCTAATCAACATCAGCACAGGACTGGACCCTGACAAGGATGCTACTCCAGCACAGAGGCTACTAGACGGTCCAAACAGCCTTTGCCAATATGTTCAGGCCAGGTAAGGAAAGAGGGCTCCACTTGTTTTTGTTGCTGACGAGGATGTGGAGCGCGCGCAGTCGGTGTGTGCGAGCGATACATTTTTTGTTTGTTCTTTTGAGAAATTAATTTAGTTAAATTTTGGGCAAATTGAGTCACAGACGAGGCTCTCGGTGTTTCTCAAACTTCCCAGTCGTCTCTTATCCGCCGTGGTGGCCGCGACTGGGAAGCAGATTAAATATTTATTCACTTCATGTAAAAATTATTCTTAAAATAGCGAACCGCTGCCGCACTGCAGTTTGTAGGACCTGTCTGCACGAGGGTGGCTGGTGCTGTTGCTACGCGCGAGCGAGAAACGGGTAGAGAGCACGTGAGAGTGAAATTGAAAAAAAGTTTACAATTTCACTGGTTTTCTACAAAAGTTTCCCCCGTTTTTTGGCGCTTTGTGTTAATCCGCGTGACAGAAGGAGGCGCTCAGCCCGTGTATTTCTACTTGTCGCTGAAGGGAGGGAGACGGTGGGTCTCCCCACGGGTTCCGCGGGCCCAGGGAGACTAAAAACAGGTGTAAAAGTGTCTACCAGAGAATAGCTGTGCGCTGTTTACTCTGACACTCACACGCTTCCGTGTTACGGTGAGAAAAGGTATTAGGTTTTACCACGATGACCTTGCCTGCTCATGTGTTGATAAAGGAAAGCTCCATTTCCCTCCCGCCACCTCTTTCTCCGTGCGTGCACGCGCATTGACAATTAAAAATCACGACTGATAAATCCCGTGAAAAAGAAGCAATTTCACAAATTCATATCCGGTATTAAACAACACACCAACCTTTCTGAAATTATTAAATAGTGCTGTGATGCAAAGTGTACGGAAAGTACACGCACACTTACACACACACACACACACACACACACACACACACACACACACACACACACACATTTTAAAGAAGAGTATTTGTGGTGTGGAGTGGTGACTCATCTGCCAATTGCCCCCCCAAAACATGTATGCATGTTGGGCTCCAGTGAAAGACAGCTTGTCTGAGAACTGTTTGGAAATGAGTGCAGTCCATGGTTGACTGAACCCCGAGAACATAATGGAAAAACATTCTTTAATAGAGACACTGGATGTCTGTCATTTGTCATTTCCATGCAGCTCAACGCAGAGCGGGGAAACAACACACATACATCCATGCACATCATAATCTATTAGCTCACTTGGTTGGCCTGAGTCAGGGCACAAGCTGGGCGATCTCCTCATTAAGAGTGGGACCTAATGGGCTTGACAGAGGGCTGATTAGTGCTGTCACTGTGTGTGTGTGTGTGTGTGTGTGAGAGACAGAGCACAAGAGAGAGGGAGAAAAGAGTTTGCTGGCTAGAGGGAGACAAGCTTTAATTTTAATCTTCCTGTAATTTCAGATGGATAGCATCCACCCACCCACCTACCCGCACACACAGCAAAAAACACACAGTGGTGATGGCTGATGCGCTGCTTTGTATCTCCTCCTACAAATATGTGACTGTCAGTCGCAATAATAAAATCCAGAGTAATTGTGCAGTCTGCCTGAGATACAGTTATCTTTGTCTGTCACCTTTACCCACAGTATCTCTCTGCAGTGGGATAAAACAAGAGTGAGAGAGTGAGGAGAAAGAGGATAAGTGTTTTTGTGTAATGAAAACTCCCTCTCTCTTTCTCTCCTTGTCTGTCTCTCATTCTTTCTCTATCTCTCTGCTTGGCCAACCAGCTCCTGCTGCCAGCCTCAAACTGAGAGCGGCCTGGCAGGCTGATTGGCTACTAGCTTGCTGGTTTGGGTGGCTGCCGAAGCTTTGTTTCCCAGCGTGTTTGAAGCTGGATTTGTCTCCCTTACTTGACTTTGCCTCTGTTACCCAACTTGTCAATTTCCCTATTTATCTACATTTTTTTCCTGCACTAAGATGTATACAGGCACTGAACAAAACAAACCAAAACAAACCTTAAAATTAGTCACAAAAAGAATAATGGCCACTTAACAAAAAAGAGAAAAAAAGGCTTTGCTACGTTCTGTAAAAGTGCGGACCGGTTTTTATTGTCAGCTATTTAATGGATGCTCATGGCTTCTGAATAAAACAAACAATTAGTGAATTATTCATATATCAGATCATTGTAGTAAAATAAAACCCCACAAACTGAAAGACGTTTATCTCACACGCAGCTAGGAAATATGTTAAATTCTTACATTTTAGTGGGTACATTAGTCAACAGTTGGTATTTTAACGAAAACCTAAAATGATTGGTCAATTATCAGCTACAGATTACAGATTAATATTTTTATCAGCTGATTCATCACATTTTGAAATTTAGACTATTCCAGAACCGGTGCTAATGTTGCTAACCAATGCAGACTTGTTTGGATAACCATTTAGTAAATTCGAAGACATATTCTTTTTTTGTTTTCCCTTTGAGGAAAATTGGATTAAAGCACATCGGATTAACCCTCTCAGGTTTAAGACATCATAGGTGGTAGACCTAACCC
This sequence comes from Pelmatolapia mariae, assembly GCF_036321145.2. Classification (NCBI taxonomy): domain Eukaryota; kingdom Metazoa; phylum Chordata; class Actinopteri; order Cichliformes; family Cichlidae; genus Pelmatolapia; species Pelmatolapia mariae. The sequence continues at coordinate 16,964,401 of NC_086236.1, forward strand.
TGTATTTCTGGAGAAAGGCAAATTCATTACTCTGGGAACTCTAGGGTTATAGTTAGGGCTAGGATACTTGTAGATGATGACTTAGACCCCAAAGGGTTACGTGTTTGTCCACCTAATAAGCAATTATACCCATAAAGCACAGGTAAGCCCATTCAATGTTTAGCACAGATAAGCACAAGTAAGTACTTGTGGAAGCAATTGTATCTCATGTCCTGAATATGAGGGGCCAGCCATATAATTTGGCACTAAAATGGTCACCAATTTGAAAACATTCTGCTGAAGAAAGAAACTTTTATGCTGTTTTTCTTGAAAAAACAAAAACAACCTGTCAACATTTACAGTCAGTGAGCTGTAGAAGTAAATTCCTGCTGGTGGCTTAACTGGAGTGAGAATTACATATAAATGTTTAGTAGGTGTAGAGTATAGTTTGCCAAACAGTGCAGTGCTGTTTCAAGAATTTAGAAAAATTGTTGTTAGCCCTCATCAGAAGCTATTATTTTCTGTTAAATGAAACCTCTTTGCTGCACCTTGGCGCTAGCTATGCCATTATACCAGAAACCTTACAGCCCAAATCAATATTAATAGAATTACACAACTCTCAAAAATGATTTGACATGATAATAAAATAAAAAAATTTTCATTAAAAATTAATTTGAAGTCACTGACCTGGTGTGGGCAGAAGATTTATTTAAAAGGCAGGATTATACTTTGTTTAAGGGACACAGACTGAAATGGCCTCACGTTAAATACATTACGATGGCTTAGACATTTAAATAATGTTAGCCACTTCTAACGTTCGGTAATGCTAGCTTCCTCAAACAAAATGATACCGTGTAATTCAGGATAACATAAGAAGGAATTGGAAGGATTTCCCCATTGGTGTTGTTTGGATAACCACTTAGCAAATCCTAAGACATATTCTTTTCTTTATCCTTTGAGAAAAAATGGATTAAGCACATCTGATTAACCCTATGAGGGTTAAGACATCACTGGCAGTAGCCCGAACTCTGTATTTCTGGAGAAAGGCAAAATGATATCATTTGCATTGTTTGCATTTTGCCCTTTGTGAATCAGTATAATCCATTGGTCATTTCCCTTAAATCCAAAGTACTTCCACATGCTTACTGACTTTCTTAGCGACGAGCTGCTGCAGCTGCACTAGCTGCCGTGTCAATCATGTAGTATTTGCTGTCTTTGTGGGCAGTCTTCTTTTTCTAAATATGTGAGCATGGACAAAAACATGCCCACATTGCCTATGGTACAAAAAAACAAACAAACAATACTGTTGTGTTCCTACTTGGTACCATGAAAAGATGAGAGGCTTGCATAAGTAACTATTAAAAGTACTTTCTTGGAAGTACCCAGTGATGTACAGACAACTATCAGTCATAGACAGAAGAAAACTACAAACGTTCCCCAACAAATTTTCACGAGCATCTTCTTTTTATGATTTCTGTGCTGATTTATTCCCATTTTTTCCAAGTGCACATCAAACATAATGATATGATCGGCAAAGCTAAGTCTTCATTCAATTCAATTCAATTCAATTCAATTTTATTTATATAGCGCCAAATCACAACAGAAGTCGCCTCAAGGCGCTTTATATTGTACAGTAGATCGCACAATAATACATACAGAGAAAAACCCAACAATCATATGACCCCCTATGAGCAAGCACTTTGGCGACAGTGGGAAGGAAAAACTCCCTTTTAACAGGAAGAAAACTCCGGCAGAACCAGGCTCAGGGAGGGGCGCCCATCTGCTGCGACCGGTTGGGGTGGGAGAAGGAAAACAGGATGAAAGACATGCTGTGGAAGAGAGCCAGAGATTAATAACAGATATGGTTCAGTGCAGAGAGGTCTATTAACACATAGTGAGTGAGAAAGGTGGCTGGAAAGGAAAAACTCAATGCATCATGGGAATCCCCGGCAGCCTACGTCTATTGCAGCATAACTAAGGGAGGATTCAGGGTCATCTGGTCCAGCCCTAACTATATGCTTTAGCAAAAAGGAAAGTTTTAAGCCTAATCTTGAAAGTAGAGATAGTGTCTGTCTCCCGAATCCAAACTGGAAGCTGGTTCCACAGAAGAGGGGCCTGAAAACTGAAGGCTCTCCCTCCCATTCTACTTTTAAATACTCTAGGAACAGCAAGTAGGCCTGCAGAGCGAGAGCGAAGTGCTCTAATAGGGTGATATGGTACTACAAGGTCATTAAGATAAGATGGGGCCTGATTATTTAAGACCTTGTATGTGAGGAGCAGGATTTTGAATTCAATTCTGGATTTAACAGGAAGCCAATGAAGGGAAGCCAAAAAAGGAGAAATATGCTCTCTCTTTCTAGTCTCTGTCAGTACTCTTGCTGCAGCATGTTGGATTAGCTGAAGACTTTTCAGCGAGTTTTTAGGACATCCTAATAATAAAGAATTACAGTAGTCCAGCCTGGAAGTAATGAAGGCATGAACTAGTTTTTCAGCATCACTCTGAGACAGGATATTTCTAATTTTAGAGATGTTGCGCAAATGGAAGAAAGCAGTCTTACATATTTGTTTAATATGTGCGTTGAAGGATATATCCTGGTCAAAAATGACTCCAAGGTTCCTCACAGCATTACTGGAGGCCAAGGTAATGCCATCCAGAGTAAGAATCTGGTTAGATACCATATTTCTAAGATTTTCAGGGCCGAGTACAATAACCTCAGTTTTATCTGAATTAAGAAGCAGAAAGTTAGCGGCCATCCAGGTCTTTATGTCTTTAAGGCATTCCTGCAGTTTAACTAATTGGTGTGTGTTACCTGGCTTCATGGATAGATAGAGCTGCGTGTCATCTGCATAGCAGTGAAAATTTATGCTATGTCTTCTAATGATGCTGCCTAAGGGAAGCATGTATAATGTAAATAGAATTGGTCTTCATCTGTGTGTAACATTACTCTGCATGAGATTTAAATGAGTAATGGTTCAGAGGAGTAAACATGTCGATGCGCTCCTTTCACCTGACGCAATATCTTTGCCTCACATGCCTTCCTCAGTGGCCTTCTTCCTACGCAACTCTTGAAGACTAAAAGTTGCTGCCTGGATTGGATGGACAAGTTCAATCTATATGGAAGAGAGCACGGTCGTGCAGCTCCTACTCGAGCTGTGAACTTCAGCCTTTAAAAACATGACACCGCGTCATCCTTGCTTCGCATCACTTTCAATACGATTTCATCCTCTCACTTTTCGTCATCATTCCTGCCGTTGGATACACCCTGTGATCCAGAAAGAAAGAAATTAGCAGTATTTGAAATACTGAAATGTTCTGTGTTACTACATTCAGCCATGATAATCTATAACGAACGTCAGCTCTGTATTGAATTTCACTGATCAATACCAATATATGATGTTAAAATTGCAAGTCACTGTTCATACAGGCTATAGCCTCAGCCTCGCTCCAGGCTCTCTCTGGGCCCCAGTGTGAATAAAGCCCTCATCTGATTAACAGACTTGTTAGCAGTGTTATGAAATTTAAGTTGTTCCTGATTAAACCTCCAGTTTTTATTTGCATACTATACTACGGATTGCTGACTGTCATTTGTCACCTCTGAGCCTACTTTCTCTTTGGATAAAGCACAGTATCATGAAGTACATCTGATGGCATTGTGACAAAAGACTAATGCCACATCCTTACTTTCTCTGTGAGCTGACAGTTGCACTGGCACGCATACATTTTGCCTGCAGGCCACTGTCAAGTCTACAGTCACACAATTAGAAGCTGCTGTTGCTCGTTTGCTTTGTTATGCATGCGTGTGTGTGTGTGTTTTGTAGATGAGTGCTGTGGTAGATGATAATAACATATGGATTGGTGACAAAATGTTTATTCGGGTCGTGAAGCACCAAATGGTGGAGTAATTGAGAGCTGAGATTGATCCAAATTTGCTCTTGCTGCACCGACATCCTGAGGCAGCAGACAGATTTTACAGATTAGGACAATATAGGGAACATTATGCTTTGTGTGGATTTTGTGGATATATTATATTAGAGAACTAAATCATCTTGGGATTTGATTACAGGAATGGAAGTCATATCATAATCAATTACATCCCTAATGCAAGCCACAGTGGAGAGCAGGATGAAACGCATCGCCACACACACCGCCACGCAGCGAGTGTCCATGTGATGGCTGTGCATATCAATGACCTTTGCACATCTTTGCACCGCTCCTCCTGCCTGATCTCAAGGTCACTCACGGACTCCTTCTTTCTTTCTTCTGCTTTATCCTGAGCTCAGTGTGGTCCGCCTGCTGAATTCTATTTTATCATTATGTCTCGCCACAATTTTCTGGAACGTGCACGGCATTTACAATCGATGTGCCGCGTAGAAATGCGTAGAAATAATTACACGGGCTGGTGTTTTACAGCTCCGAGCTTCTAAAGTGGCAAACTCTCACAAACACAATGCAAAAAAAAAAAAAAACAACCCACAAAAAACCTTTAATGAGCAGAAATTGTTTTGATGCTAAATAAACAAACACCGAGTGCTACAAATTATGCAGTACAGAGCATGAAATGGCATTTCACAATGGCCCTGTGGTGTTTTATTCCAACTTTCTTGCCAAGTAAAGCTTTATTACACATTTATTTTTATACCAAACATACCCCTTTTTGCATCTTCTGTATTTTTCACTGGGGTAAAGTGCAAGTTAAGGCAGCTATAAGAAAGGAGCCATTTTTCTGCCTTAAAAAAACCCATAAGGCTGTCAAGCAGAATGAACAAAGCTGAAGTGGTTTATTCCTCAGTTCCCTCGAATTAGATTCATACTACTTCTTTAATTGGCAGTGCAGTGAAGTGGCTGCTGGTTGTTGGTAAATACGGTGCACTAATTTGCTTATGGATCTCCACAGTTTACCTTGAGAGCTGGCGGCACACACAGCAGGAAGGTCCTGTGTGAATTAAGTGTCCAATCAAAGAAGACATTACTCCCTATCAGGAGTCCTGTGAAGGCCTCTGATTGCAGGTTCACTTAGCAACAGCTGGGGCTAGCTGTGCACTTACTGCATGTACTCTCTCTCTGTGAATATGTTTGTGTGTGAATGAGCATGCACATGGATGTGCCTGCATATGTGAGCGTGAGAAAGTTTTCGGATGAAAGTGATGCAAATGCCAGTGATCACATAGTCAGAGCATGGTGCTCATACAGATTTTTAAGTGTGTTCGAGCCTCAGGAATCATTATTGTAAATGTCAGAGCTGATGCATGAGAGGGGAGTTATACTGTGCTGATGCGGCAGGGAGAACAGACAGAAAAATGGACACCGTGAGAAAAGGAATGGTTATCAGGAGAAAGAATTTACATGGGATACACACAGAGCGAGCCAGTGGCAGGTAAAGGTAGCGGAGCTGATATGAGCTTACTGCGTGGATGTGTGCTACGGTGTCACCCGCTTTGACGAAGGAACTTTGGTATTTTCTAGTCTTCAGAGGGAGAGACAGTTGGATGAAGCAGCCCTCTCCTTTTCTGACTGAAAGCGAATGAGACGTAGACATTTTGGAAACATTTGTGAGACATTTCTTTCTGAGACTGACATGAAAGGAAGGATGTACATCTCATGTCTGTGCATTAAGTACAGTGAAGGAGAACCTTGGCTTAGCAGTAAAGCTGGAAGCAGGGGGAAACATGAAGCTTGGCTCTGTTCAGAGATAAAGAAAAAAGTACACCAACCAAAATCTCTGAAGCTTACTAAATAACAGGTTGCATCTTGTTTGTTTATCTTGTGCACCAACAGAAATGTAAAAAAAAAAAAAAAAAGGGACTGTATGGGGAGTTGTGTGTGTGTGTGTCTGAGGTATTTCTTAACAAACAGCAGCTCATCCATCTGGCTTTAATACAGGTTGCCAGATTTATGAGGACTGTTTTTGGCCCTATACAGGCACAGTGATACAAAGTGTTCCAACTTATTCAGGAAGCAAGGCCAACAAACAGATCCATCATTTAACTCCCGCTAAAAAGTTGTTGTTTTTCTACATCTCATCAAGCATTTGTCATGCATTTGCAAACATACACTTAAACACATACTATAGCTTGCAGCTTTGAAAATTTAAGCCAACACAGAAGTGTCTTAACCCCAATCCTATCGACATTTTGAAATATATAGATTACCAACTGGGGACCCCAAGAATAATTTACTGTGAGAAGCATCCTAACCCAACCCTAACAAAAAACAATATCATTCTTATTATTTTTGCAAAGTTATAATTAATTTGCATATTTTGTGAGATTCTATACTTTTCTTTGATACAACCTGCAACTTTTAAGTTAAGCTAAAAGTTTACTGTGGTGTCACTTATTTTTCAGTAGTTTTAAACAAACGCTGTTTGTGTTTAATTTTTATGATGAATCCATTTTTAACCCAATATGAAAAACTCAGATAGACATAAATTCCTAGTATCATGAGATGTACTCTTTCCAGCTCTGCCCTGGGGCCTCCTCACGTCCTCCTCGTAGGACATGCCCAAAACACCTCACCTAGGAGATGCCCAGGAGGCATCCTGGTCAGATTCCTGAAACACCTCAGTGGCTTTCCTTTCTATGCGGAGGACTACTCTACTCTGAATCCCTCCCAAATGACCAAACTTTTCTATCTCACTACCTCTACGGTAGAGTCCAGACAACCTTTAGAAGAAGCTAATTTCTGCTTGTATCCACAATGTCATTTTTTCAGTCACTACCCAGAGATCGTGACCTATGAACTGACAGATTGAGGGCCAGCTCTCTTGTCACCACAGCTGAGCGTCTGCAGTGTCTCTGTCAATCTCCTGCTCCAATTGAAAAGTGGCCACTCCACTCTTTTTCAGCTGAGAACCATGGCCTCAGACTTAGAGGTGCTGATCCTTATCCCTCGATTAACTCTCCCCTTAACCCTCGATAAAACTAATGGAATCACATCATCTACAAAAAGCAGATATGAGATCCTGAAACCATAAAAACGTCCACACCTGGGCTGCACCTAGAATTTCTGCCCATAAATGTTATTAAAAGAATGAGTATAAGTGGACCAGAAACAGCTAAAGATACCTAAAGCTAAACAGACACAATAGGCAGCTATAGCACCCAAATTCTTTCATGCTGTGCTCAGGCCCTGTGACAGGAAGAGCAAGCAGTTGCTACCTTAATGTTTGTGATTCAGGAACAAAGGTAACAGCTTTGTGGAATCAGTCTTCAAGCTGAGGACTGGGCAGTCATCAGTGGGAGCTTTGCTCATTCCCAGGAGGGTCATTGCTGCTCAGATCAGGGCTTGTAACACTGCAGCATCATCATCTCTCCCAGGTACATCAGATCCAGCGACCTCTACAACGATATCACACCTTCCAGTCTGGGAAGGTACCCATCAAGCTGATGAAGGCAGCGATGGCATCTGAGTTTTTCTTCTTTATGGCAAATATTAAGTGACCCAGTCGTTGAATTTATTAAAACTACATAAACAATATTGAGTTCCTTTTACTGTGGTCCCCTGAGACTGCAAAAGTGTGACATCGTTAGGAACAAATTGATAGACAAAGTAAAAAAAAAATGGAATGCAGTATCTTTGCTGTTTCCAGGACTGCGGTCTTCTCGACAAAGATCTCGTATCTCGTTCCTGGGATCTGAACTTGAATAACATCCCACTCTTAATCCAAATGATGTCGGCCAACCTTTGCAGCTATAACAGCTCTGCTCTAATTCATCCCAAAGGTGCTCTATCAGGTTGAGGTCAGGACTCTATGCACGTCAGTGAAGTTCTTCCATGCCAAACTCGCTCATCCATGTCTTTATGGACCTTTTACTTTAAAATTTCTCATAGTTGTATAGAAATCTATGAGAAATTTGAACCTATGATGCTTTACTGTTACCCACCTAAGTAAACACTTCCCTAAACGTCTTGAAGACTAGTTTGAGGACTTTTTGAATGTGGAATGATGGTCATTACATAAATTGTGGGTTAGAGGAAAACAGACCATGAAGCAAGGTGTGTTTGGGAAATTGTTATGATTGACAAGTTGTACCACATGAGCACACAGTGTCCCTTAGCTTCTTAGTCAGATCCATCCCTTAATCGTGATATTTGGTTTCAAAACAAAATAAACAAAACAATGGGTGATGTTTCGGTGACTGCATCTGTTTTTTACATATAGTTTATGGAAGCAGGAAGACAAATAGAAAACTTTAGAGGTAAAGCTTCCAGGCTTATCAAAAGTTAAGAAACAAGCAATTCTTTAAGCTGAAGCCATAAACTTTCTCACAGTTTCCAACTAAGTGACTTCCTGCATTCGTTCACTGTTGCTGATGAATTAGTCAAAAAGTGCAAAATATGACAGCTGCATTATCAATACGAGTACACCACATAGTGTATTTCTGAACACACTGACATAAAATAAAAAATTTAAATCCTTTGTGTCTAACTCCCAGGCTGTATCTCCTCCATCCCTCCTCTCTCCCCTCAAATCTCCTCGCCTCCCATGTCTTCTCCTCTGTAGCTGGTTCACTCTGTACCTGTTGAATAATTGATAGCTGTTTTGGTTTCTGATAAGGCGTTTGGGGTCCACAGCTCTCAGCAGTATGGGCTTGCTGCTTTCCTCACGGTAGATCACACAGCTCAGTCCGTCCTTTTACTCCCTCTCTCTTCCTCTTCTTCACTGCCTCCCTCTTTTTTCCCCCTCCGTGTCTTCTCTTATTCCCCGTCGCAGTTATTCTGATAACATGCTTGCGTGCATGTCGTAGCCAACAGCTCAAGTTCCAGGTTTTATTTTTGATAAGGCCTTGATATTCATCTTCTTCTGATTACAAAGGAGCATGTGAACATAAATAAATGTAATACTCGGGATATTACCATGGAAACAGAAGTAGTAGATCCAAAAAAATAAGTATAGGAAGGATAAGCTATTTAAAATATGCTTGCATGAAGCAGCTCACAGCGCAGCAGCCCTGCCATCATATGCTGGTTGTTGCATGGGATCCAAGGTACACCCTACTGTTTACAGAGGGTAGTCAAATTAACAGAAACACTCTTTGGAAAAGTTTCAACTTAGGTGGCTGATTCATCAAAGCAAGCACGGAAATGTGCGTAAAGCAGGCTTCATGCCCAGTGACAGAATTTAAGGACGTCTCCTATACTGTCAATCCCTCTTAGTTTCAAGATGACACTATAATTAGTAGTGTCCTGAGACTGTCCTTGTGAGTAAACAGTAGGTTTAGTTGTGTATTCATTTCCCTCAGGTCGTGTTCTCTGTTCATTTGAATGGGGCTGTGCAGTGGGGGTGCAAACGCAGAGGGCTCTGGCAAGAAAACGTTGCTTAGCATTTGCCAGGATACAAAACAATCCAACAAGGCCCAGCATAGGCCACCATTGCATCCACACAGGGAAGCATTGTGGTGTTGTCACACAGTCTGGTCACATGGCAAAGAAAAAGATAAGTGCCGAAATGCATTGTTGCTTTTGACAGTCAGAACATTTCACGGCTTCAGCACATATGTCTTTGATTCTCCTCTGTGGGGACGTGTCACCAAGGTGGTGATTCTGTATTTTAACCTAATCCACTGTCTTTATGTAAACCTCACCAAGAAGTTTTTTCTTTCTTTTTTTTTGGTGACATAACCTATGCAAACAGTCAATGCAAACACAGCTCCACTTTTAACGTTATACCAGAGAAAGTCTAAAAACATCCTGGTCTAGGGTACAAAGTAGAGTATCTTGAGTGAATGATAGTAACTTGTGGCGTTACCTCAGCCTTCTACCTCCTAATATGGAGTTTGCTGCTCAGCCAATATGGAAAAACTGTAATTGATGTCCTTGAGCACAATGAAAAGACAACTTCTCGGTATTTCACAAACTGCTCTCAATTTGAAAGATAAGAGAAAACCTTGTAAAATGGGTCAAGGTCAAGAATGGTCAGCAAAGGATGTTTTCTTTTTTCAGTTTTCATGCAGAACATTTTTATTGTTAAGTCCTGGCAGACAAAAGGTGTTCTTTTTTTAAATAAACATTGTCCTGAGAACATAATCAAATTGACGTACAAAATTTGGACCTGTGACCATTTCATGACTCAGTGATGTAGTAGTGACAAAAGATAAGCACACCAGCTCTTCATCACAACAAAGTTTTACCATTTTCACGATGTGATGCAGCATCCGAAAACCAACCTAAAGCTATTTCTGGCTTTTTTAGGTTTCCTAAAAATCTGAAAACTTCTAGAGCAACATATAAAAAAGAAAAAATAAACAAAACAGATTTTATGTATCTATCTTTGTTTGTTTTCTACTTAGTTTTTACTTGAAGATATCAAACTGTGTCAGTTCTTTGACTTCTTGCGGTTTAGTAACAATGCAAATTAGGGGTGGGCGGTATAAACGGTATACAGTAGAAACGCTATAAATTTGGCCAACGGTAGAGATTTTGACTATACCGCTCTACCGTGATAGCGCATGTTGATGGTGTCATCAAGCTGCGCCTGTTTTTGTTGAAAGCATGGCAGCGGCTGCAAACAATATCATCTGCAAATTATGCCGGGCGACAGTAATAGCAAAGAGACGAAGCACTTTTGGAATATGTTGAAAGCCAAAAACTGCGCTTCCTCCACTTCCGTACCATTGATTCATTAATGCTGAATTCTCTCGCAGCTGCTCTATTCCCATGTTGTTGCATATACTGCAACAACATGAGAACAGAGCAGCTGCGAGATTAGTTATTAATATACTTAATAACTAACCTCGTATTGTGGATGGATTATCTCAGTTGTTCTCCTGACTGAAGTTTGGTCCGTGTACAGCATCCTGCCATGCGATTGCATTTGTCTCTAACCATCAGAAACCCTCACGTTAACTTTTATCGAGTGGCAAAAAGTTAGCATTCATCCTACAGCTTCACTGTGCTAATGTTATGCTAACATAGTTGTGTCACTAGCGATCACGTAGCACAACATTTTATACCAGCTAGTCCAACTTCAGTAACCCTACAAAAGTCACTGCTGTTTAGTTTTCTGTCTTCATTTATGTTGGAAGTGATAGTAGAGTCAGAACATGGCATATCATGTTTAGGTGGAAACTAGCGAGCTAACTTCCTGCTAACTTCCAACTCCGTTAAATTTAATAAATTCTGTTTTCATGGATGCCTGGATGTTAAACTTAATTGTTACACCTGGTAAAGCAGCAACGCTGATGATTTTATTAAAGATGAAAGAATTTAGACCGTTTTTAACTCTCAGTGATGCCGCAGTGCTCGTTTGACTTTGGGACCTGAAAAGGACAGAGTTTTGGACACAGATTCCTCCGCGAGGCTCCTGACTACGGTGGCCGTAATGCTCCGACAATCCATCAAGCCTTCATAGCTTACCAAAGTCGTACTAAAACATTTTTTGACAGATTTCTGCGCGCTGTGTACCACATAAAATCGGTTTGAGGTTAGTAAGCACAACCATAATTGAAACATAAGGCGCACTGTCATTTTTTGAGAAAATTAAAGGATTTTAAGTGTGCCTTATAGTGTGGAAAATACGTTTTACAGAAGAAAAGAATATATCGCGATATATGTCGTTACCGCACATGCTTCAAATTATATGGATGATATGGATTTTAGGCCCAGCCCTAATGCAAATAGATAAATACTCACTTGTAGCATGTTTTTAAACTATTAAAACTCCACTAGATTTACAGGAACCTGTTGACCAGCCACAACCCATATGACAAGATTGCCACAGGCTAAAGCACCAATATATGGGGTAAATATTGCTGGCAGAGGCAGTTTTTACATCAGGAGCTGCTCAGTACATCTCATTTCTCAGACATAGTTTTGACAGATATTTGCAGACAGTGACATCAAGATAACAAACACTGGGAGCAGTGGAAATTTACGGTTGCTCTTAATTGTGCCACTGCTTAGTTGTTTTTGTGTTCAGCTGTGATACTCAGCCTGTGTCATACATTAAAAATTGTCATGTTTTGATTTCAAATTTAACAGTCTAATATTTTTTTTTATGGTTAACATATGCTGCACATTGGACCTCATTCTGTATAATCCACTCATGCTGAAGCAAAATCTTTTCCTTAATTTACTTCATAGTTGTTTTTCATATATTATTGATGTTGTTTTGTCTATACACCTAAAAACAAATCTCAGAGTGCATGCATATCCCAAAACATATTTAGCGCATTAATATGCATATACTGAAATTCTCTTGCGATTTTTCTTTCTTTTTACTTCTCCCCTTCTAAGCTCTCTGCTCTGGTCTGTCATCCCTGCTGATACAAGAGTGCAGAAAATGTTAAATGCCTGTATTGGCTGTTACCCAGAATGTGAGGAATTGCAGAAGATGGGTTAAAGAGGGAGAAAAGTTAATCAAACCCAGGACAACAAGTCAATTCCTCTTGATTTACCACATCAATCTGTCCCACACACACACAGGCACGCACACAAACATGTGTGTGGCGGTAATTGCTCAGACGCTCGCCGACTTATAAGCTCTGTTTTACATCTTCTGCCTCTCTCTTTCTACTGCAGTATAGAAAGAGAGCAGCGGCAGCAGTAGCAAGTCTTACATAACTACATCACTGCATTAACGAGCCCATCTGCCTCTGACTGGTGCTTAGACTTACTGTTAGGGGGCTGTTTAAATGACACATTATGAATATATGTGAACAGACACCAGCGTGACCGCCTTAGCTGTCCTTTTAAGCAGACTGACCAGGTGAAAACAGGCTAAAGATGTCCAGCTTCCTCCACTGATTTTAATTTTAATGGTCAGGGATGTAGGTTTCTGTAGTGCCCGACTGCCAGTTTAATGCAAATTTGAAATTATAATAAGAGGCAAAACCCAATCAGTGGTTGAATAGTCAAAAATAGCAACACATTTTTACTAAATACCAAATGTTTTTGTTTTGTTTGTTTGTTTTAATTGCAGAAACCTGTGTCCTAGATTTGAACTGCATAGCAAAGTCCTCTACTCTCATCATACATATGCATACAAAGTCATTTACCAAGACCCCCCCCCAGTGGTTTGTCGTGATCCATATGAGTAATGCTCAGTCCAAGTCTTGAATAAGTTAGTCTTTAGGACAACAAGTAGTGAAAAGTCAAACGTGACTTCAGACGAGAAAGCCAGGAGCACACAAAGACACACATTTAATGGGTGAAATTAGACAAAATATTTTGTGGGAGTCTGTGTTTGACATGTACTTCAGAGTGACGGGAGGAAGTAAAGATGGAGTGATGTGAGAGAACAGGAGATGAGGGACGTGTGAGAAAGTGTTGTTTGTCGGCTGCCACAGCTTGTTTGTGTCTTCAGTCTGAGTCTCATTATAAAACTGAAGCATGGTGTTTGTACGTGTGTGTGTGTGTCACACTTAGTCTTACATAACAATCAGTTGCTCAGCTGGGGACACTGTACAGATAAATCCCAGGATGCCTTTTTATTGGACCGAGTGAGGAGGCCGTCTGGAACACAGCTAAAAAAAAAAGTAATCAGTGGTGAACTTTTACAGAGCCGGAAAAGTCATAAATGTGCACTCACGCTAATATTCAAGTAAATCAGCATCACTGCAGACATCGCTGCACGAACCTGCAGTCATTTTCATGACATTGCATTCATATTTTAGGCATCACTGGTGCTATTTTTCCAGAATGAGAATGTCAGATAGGCTTTTATACATTCTTTTTCTAGCAAGTTTTTTTCTTGACATATTGAATTCAGGTGTGGAATTTTTTTTTAGTAGGTGTATATTTATAATTTTTAATTAAATATATCTACTAAAGCACTACATGTCATTTGGACATTTTTAGTGCTCCCAACAAATCTGGATTCTATTTGTGGCCCTTTTTTGGACTCCCAGGCCTTGGACTGCAGCTTGTTGTGTTTGCAGGACAAAAGGACACAAATGCAGCACTCACAAGGCGGGCTTGAAGAACACAAAACTAGCCTTTAATAAGGTTGAGTGGAAAAGTTCGAATGCCAAACAGGCATGAAATGGCACAATCTAAAAGCAAAGTGTGTGGGGGTAACACAACGCTGCTCAAACCAATCGAGATGACGATACAAGGGAAAGTACAACTAATGACAACAGATGATCAAAATAAAACTGGAGACAAGCAAGACCAGGATAAAGACTCAACAGCAAGATACAAGAAGCCAGAGAGGCTAGACTGAACCAAATATAAGCAACTGTAAACACTGAAGGCTAAACAGAGTGACTTATAATAAAAGTAAGGAAAACCTGTACTATAGCTAAACTAAAGACTTTAAATGATTAACCTTAAGACCCATAACTGGACAGAGATATTAATAAACGTGAATTTAAAGTCCAAGAATGATAAACTCAGAGTCCATTCCCAATCCCTTGTTCTGCTTTGCAGTGTCACTGGAGTGGAGCATAGCAGCACATAAAGCAGCTCTACACCTGCTGCAGGATCTGGATAGAGCTGCTCTCCAGCTTGTAGTGGATCCAGAGCAGAACAAGGAGTAATATTGCCAGCTGCCGTCCAGAGGACTTTGAATCTGTTTGAGACATAAGCCTCACTGGAGAAGCAGCAAAATGATGGATGGCATTCTCTAAAATAGCATTCTCCTGGATGAATAAAAAAAAATTGTTACAATGAGTCACCAAATCAGAGTCACACTGGTTTGATTAAAGTAGAAGAAATATGTTAGGAACTAATATTTCGGGGGATTCAATTCAAAATGCCAAACTGAACCTGCTGCTGTCGGCTTTATTTCCAGCAAATTAGAAATGATTTGTACATGATGGGCTCAAGGTAGTGGCTGTAATAATCCATAGTGAATTTTCTTTTTTATGTAGCGAGCTTTGATTTTATGTCAGTCATCATTCAAATGGTGGATTGTGGCTGAAAATGAAAGATCTAATTTATGATATGTTAACAGTGGTACAGTACATTTGCTTTTTAAATTATAGGGAGATCGTTACAGGTTCATATCATCATGCGAATGGACCTGAGTCTTTGCACAGAGCTGCATTACATGCTGAGAGAGAGAGACAACATTTAATGTAGTGAGCTTTAAATAAAAGTGCCTGTTGTTGATAGAGCTAGTTCATGGGAGTGCTGCTGTCCTGTGTAAGTGATGCTTATGGGAGACTTATCCCTGCAGCATCTGTGTTCGTGAGTATGAGCACAGTTAGCGTTGAGGGTTAGGGTCTGTTAGGGGGTGATTATCACAAAACATACACCAATGTTAGTTTGGCCCACAGGCCCACATAATATTACAGTGGTTAGAGGAAGAATGGGTGAAGACATCGAGAGTACACAATTTGAACTGCCTCCCCTTTAACCAACACTGCATTAATCTTCTTAAGCTGTCAACATGACCTAAAACTGATGATGCACAAACACGCTGAGGAGAGGGGGAAGAAAACTCCTGCCAAATAGACAACAGATTGTGACTAATAGTGAGTTTAGCACAGCTCACCAAGTTCATAACTGAGTTGTAGCACCATCATCTTGGCACAAGTTTGCTTTCAGAAAGGTGCTTGCCTCAGTTGTTTCTGCTCACTCATGAGCGATTCAAGCTCTTCACCTGGAAAGCGTGACCTCTCGGTGCATCGGGGCAGCCAAGAGAACGTCACCTTTTGAGACATTTTTTTTCGTCCAGATGTGCAATTTACCAGATGGCTCCACTGCCTAAAAAGTTAATGTCAGCGCGCCCCCGCACGACACCAGACATCCGTGTGGTTATCAGGCAGGTGCGAGCTAATGAAAGGTACGCATGCCAGAGCTGTGTGAAGCAAATGCTGTAACACTGAAAGGAAGTGTGAATGAATAAGGAAGGGAAAATGACACAGAGGATGAAAAGGGTAGCCAGCAACAGAAGCATTTATTCTCGTGATCTTCACAGGAAAGAATTTTTACACCTTGGCTTGCACCCGTTATTTAGCCATATAATGACCCGGGAGATAATCGCAGCACAACAGATGCCTACATAATAATACAGTGAGTCCCAGAAAGCCTGTATGACCCGTGTTGTTGTTATGATTACTACAGTGCTACTGCCCCAATAAGAATTTGGCAACTACACTGCAGCACAGCTGTCATGAAGATGGGCTGCCTGCCCAACTACACCAGCTGTGCCAGCCCAACCATCACTTAATCACCCTGGGAGGGAAGCAGGAAAGTAGGGACAGAGGGGGAGGGAGGAGAGGAGGAAGCGGTGAAGGTGAGAATGTTGCAGTCAAAAAAAAAATTTGCCAAAGGTAAACTGCAAAAGCTCAAAGGGATAAAGAAGAAGACAAGTTTTGGGGTTTTTTTGTAAGGGGGGATAGAGAGGACCGAGCAGGGCTTGCAGATGTAAAAATCAAGCAATTCAACGAAGGGGGAATGGGTGGCTGAGGAAGACAAAAATTTATGAGACGCAAGAGGATGTGGTACCAGAAGTAAACCGAGGCGAAGGCTAGATAGATGAAGATGGGGCGGAAGGTGAGTCTTGTGAAAAGAGTGATGGCAGCAAGAGTGAAGAGGAAAGGTGAGAGAGTGATTTGTAAAAGGAAATAAAGAACTGAGGTGAAGGAAAATGGCCTACACTGTAGAATGACAAAAAGCATGAAGGGCGAAGTGTGAAAGAGATAAACTGGGGAGGAGGGGAAGATGATGTCAAACATATTTTAGGTCGATTTCTCAGCTGACTAGATCAATACAGCTGCAATCAGTCTTGTAATAGCAAGAGCAGTATGCAACCACATTCCACTGTATTTAGCAGACAAAAACTTCTGAGAGACTTTCAAGCACTCGCATCGGTACAAACACCAAGACTGGACTGCAGTGAAATCTCTGTTTGAACAAATCCCAGTAAATATTAAACTGCAACCTTTAATCTAAAGCAAACATAAGTCTCTCTGTCTCTGCTACCTACTGACTCTTGTAAGCTATGTGAAAAAGTAATTAATCCCATGGAAATGTTTTGGTTTTTTCAATTATTATAGGTGGTATGTTTAAACACCACCGCAAAGAAAAAAACTTTTTCAATTATTGAAATTGAAACAGTTTGTGTTTCTCTCTTTAGCAGTGTTAACTAGGGCCGTAGCCCTATTAGCCCTAATGTTTAAATTTACATTTACTGAACTTTCACTCAAATAACTGACACTTTGTTAAGCCTCAGTTACACAGGCCTAGATACCAGTTGATGACTTCCAGGGAAAAATGTAGAGCCGATAGTTTACATGGAAGGTGCCGGATCATCTGTGCGTTTTGAAATGTTTTTGTTACAGCAGTAAGACACGTTTGCTTTGAAGTTTCTGTTTCCAGTTCACATAAAACTTTTTCCAATGCTCAGACATTAAATGGCAAGTATTTGCAGACCAGTATTTTTCTTCTGTGCAGACTACTGGCAGCTGCAACCACCTCGCTGTCACCAATTTTCTTGCAACTATTTGCCAGTCAGTTGTGGATAGATAGAGGTTTTTTGGTTGACTACATAGCTAAAACTAAAACTGAATTCTTGTTGGTGTTTTGCAGATTTTCATCAGTTCCCACTGAATATCAACTCCATGCAGTTTTTCATGGAGAATTCCTGGAGTTTAACAATGTATATCATTTTTTATGCATGGATTGACTTTTTCCCTGAACATGTCAGTGGCTTTACCCAGCCACAACTCCTCCATTTCTTCTTTTTGAGTCATTGCTTTACGGATATGATAGTGTTCTTATGACCAATTATCATGTTGAAAGGTTCACTTCTGGTTCAACTTTAGCCTGCTCACAGATGGCCTCACATTATCTTCAAGCACTCTTTGATCTGAAGCATATCATAGCGGAATGAGTGACTGCAATCTGACCAGTCCTTGAGATGGTGAAGCAATACCAAACCGTAACATTTCCACCACAATGTTTGTCTGAGACAGTCTGTGCTTTACCTTGACACTGCCTGATTATGAATCTGTGCTAAGGGGAAATAACTAATTCATGAATATTAAAGTTAAACATAAGCATGTCTTGATGCATGCCCAATCATCCAGGTAAGTAAATCCCAAAAGGTTGATTCTGTTTATCTGGACGTAGCATTTCCCACTGAAGCATGAATGATAAAGTTAGGTATTAACATAAGCTTGTTTTTTTTGGCAAGATAAGCATGTCTCATCAGTTCAAGGGAGCCTTTTGCCTAACCTAATCAGTCAACAGGCACTGGTCTGATAACACAACTTTGTGTTGAACACAATGGTATAAGGGTCTTCCAAAAAAAAAGAAAGGGAACAAAGACGGTCCTTTCTGCAAAACACATACAACCAAGCTATATTAGATTAGTCTGTTCAGGATAGAGACTGATACTAATTTTTGCTGATTTAAAAATCCAATATTAATTTGCTATACATAGTTACTTATTTACTTGTTTATGCTAAGCCCGACTCTGCTCAGATCCGCTGGTTGTTGTTTGTGGAGTCCAAACCGGAGAAGTGTGACCTCTGGTGGAGAAACTATGCAACACTAACACTCATAACATGTTTGAAGGGTGTTTCTCCCTTCTCTTCTTTACTATTTGATCTTTATATATCATCATTTGTCATTTATCATTTATAAATGCAGAAGCAGATAGTTTACAAATAGTTAATATCAGCTGATAATATCGACAAATTGATAAATCAGTCAGGCTTTAGTCCAGGGCAAGTTATTCCAAATGCTCTGGTCTGATAATTGGAAAACTGTAGTTTTAATTTAATGTTCCCTTTGGACAGCAAAAGCTCAGCCATC
Source organism: Pelmatolapia mariae (assembly GCF_036321145.2). Taxonomy (NCBI): domain Eukaryota; kingdom Metazoa; phylum Chordata; class Actinopteri; order Cichliformes; family Cichlidae; genus Pelmatolapia; species Pelmatolapia mariae. Next base: position 16,983,086 of record NC_086236.1, read on the forward strand.
ATTTAAAATTTGCTTTAGCTTGTAGATAATTGTTCTTACAGTGAAATTATTCAAGTAATTTTTTTCCATGTGATTGATCTCGCTATCCTTTTTCTCATTGGCTTTTACTATAACAAATAATAAAGAAATGTCAGTTACATGTGTCATTTGTTTGACATTACACTTTTTGTCAACCAGCGGTATTTCAGAAAGGATCAAATGATTTTATTTGTCCAGATATGTCAGAAAACAATTTTCATGGGATGTACTTTTTTTTTCCATATGACTGTATCTAACAATCTATCATATTCCTCTTATGCCTTCCTCCCTCTCTCCTCGCTCTGTGAATATGTGTGACTAACACCATGTCAGGCAACGACTCTCAGAGCAAATCATTCATCCCCAGGGCAGATTTGTGCCGCACTGCTCAAGATTTAGGGCAACCAAGATGAGTACGTTTGTCTATATTGTAAAAAGACAGGTTATCCTTTATGTTCACATTGCGTGACTATGAATCTTTGCTAAAGGGGAATCACTGATGCATGAATATTAAAGTTACATATTAACATAAACATGCTTTATTGGCAGGATAAGCATGTCTCATCAGTTAAATGAAGTCTTTTGGCTAAGTTAATCAGTCAGCAAGCATTGATCTGACAACATTCAGTCCTGCAAAACTCTTTGTTTGTATTGAACACAGCCAGCGACTCTTGCATTCATTGACTCAGAACTCGCAAGATTCAATAGATATGGGCAACTCCAAGGAATTAATGTAGTGCTGCAAAATTTAGTTTTATTTATTTACTCGCTGCATGAAATACAATAAATAATATTGCTGTCTTTGCTTATAATGGGAATGAAAATGAGTACAAAGCAATTTTTTGTATCGGAAAACAAAAGACTAATCTGTTTTTAGTCACTATTATGAAATGCAGGAGTGGGAAAAAAGAAAGCAGGTTTATGCAGAGAACAGAACAAATGAACAGTGAAATAACACGAAGCATGAAAAATGTAATGAAAGTTAATAACAGATTTCTGTAGCCAATCACAGGTGTAAAATATATCAAACCTTTATGAATATGACTTTAATGCAGAGTGCCAGTGTTCCTGCCTACCTCTCAGAACGTGTTTTGGTCTGCATTTCCCTCTGCCTACCCCTACCTGCCCTGTCTCTTCCCATCTGTCTCCTCTGCTAGTGTGAGGGACCTTACAGGCTCGTCTCAGCAACAGATCGAGACAGCTACATCATCTCCAAATGTCATTTCACAGGCATTTCCCTTGACACGTTTATGGAAGAGGTTTTTCATGTAGTCACATGTGCATGTGTGCGTCTGGTTGTACACCGAGTGGGAGTTGAGTCTGCTTCCAGAGATGTCACATTTTTGTCTGGATCAGCTGGGGTATTAACCAATTAAGTCTCGTGTGTATGCCATCAGCGTGCCTAATAGATTACATGTGTTTTCATGCCGAGAAGGGAAGTGGGATGTGGGGTAAATAAAGTATTGTGTTGTTTAAATGGTGGAGTCAGAGATGGATGGACTTAATTCCTCCTTAATCATCCTGAGATGTCACCAGAAAAGAGGGTAATAACATGTAATCCACTCCTCCAATCCCCTCCTACTACTGCTGCTTGTTTGGAGGCTTGTTTGGTGTTTTAATAATAGAAAGGGCACCTCAGGAAAGGTAGATAAATTGGATTAAATGTGCACTATGGATACTAAAATACACAATGTGCGCACAAACTCTGTGTTTGGTTCGTTATATTTTCCCACTTAGGCTTGTTTGTACATCCAAAACACCCTCTACAGACGGGTTTCTCTTTCCGACTTCAATTCCTGCGCGTTAACCCAGAAGCCCCCTGTGGTCCAGAGGCGATGGAGCACGGACTCACCTTAAAGAGTTGGCATGGTAATACCTCCTGGAATCGGAGTCAGTCAGCCAGGCCAGAGTAGAGTTAAGCCCTTGCTCTATACTCACTTCAAAGGGGATGGCCCATCCACAGCAGCCTCAGAGAGAGAGAGGGGATAGAGGGGGGGAGGTAGAAAGGAGGGAGGCTGTCATATATTCCCTTTATCACGGGGAATTTTACGGTTCAGACTTGTGATTCTGAGGGGAATTTTATGGGCTGACCAAAGATGGGCAGCTTCAATTCAAAAGCAGAGCTGTCTCATCTGTTCCACAGGAGTGTGTGTAGCATCTGTGTGTGTGCGCGCGCAGTTGTGTTTTTTGAGTTTGTGCCAGACTCACCTTTCTTTACTTTAAAGGCATATTTTATCATCCTGACAGCTTATTGTTTATCAATCCCGCTTTGTTACGAGCTGATTCATGCACTGCTGTTGCCTTCCACTCAGACCTGAATTTTTAATTGAATGCTTCTCCAGGAGGGCAGGAAAAAAATGATCAATTAATCAATTCATTCTGGGGGACAAAGTCGTGTTTCGGGTTGTTTCTCTTTTCGTGGATATATGCTGTGTCACTTTAATAGGCGCACCTTTGGCAAAGGTATTGCTTTCAGGATGAATTTGTGAGCTTTGTGTGAATGGGTTATCAGACTGTGTGCTCAGGAGACTGACACAGCTATCATATCAGCATGACACAGATGTCATTATGTGACCAAAAAACACACTGCATTAATAACAAAAAGTGTTCTCTAGAGATTATTCAAACATTGTTTTAATTACTAGATGGCCTCACGACACGATAAGCTCCTTATCTGATCTGTGTGCATCGGTTTATTTCCAAATGAGCCACTGATATCCGCGTTATGTGTGTGCCCACAGATATCGGCTCCTAAAAGCAGACCCAAATGGACTGGGTGCACACATGCACACAGTGCATCTAAGGCAGCTGGATCTCTTGAGAAACACAATTATTTTTAAATACTTTGGCAACCCTGAAAACCTATTTTCTCTTTCAGCTTTATGCAATGAGTAAGTTCTTATCTCATGGGCAGATTTCTCTATTTGTGTTTTTGTCCTCATGTCTCTAATTTGTTTACTGACTGTAGGGCACAGTTTAACAGTGTTACGTATTTCTGAACACCCATCAGATTGTGGTTAGATTTTAGTTTGCTCATGTTGCCAGCCGCTGTCAGTCAAATCTGATCAAACTGCAGACTCGCAGCCCTGATGGAGCTTAAGCGCTTAATAAATAATAACCATTTGTTTTAATTGAAGTTTAGCTTTGATTCTTGCTCATTTAGTCGTGTATTTAATGTTGTACAGAAATGCCCTCTGAGAAGATTTGAAGATGTATTGTTTTTTCTCGCTTCCAGGAAAGAAACATGGCAGCAGATTGATTTTAATATCTTAACAAAAAATATGCAAAACACATTATTTTTGTGTATATAAAAAAAAAAATCAAAAATCTTTAACACCACTTCCAGAAATTCTGCATAAATGTTCATACAGACTCAATGCGAAGAGACAAGGAGATGAGTGGCTGGGAGAAGGGACTGCCCGATAGACAGTTAGTCACACGGGGACACAATGTGCTCGCTGAAATGTTTGCAGTCATAAACACAACATTGTTTTGAGTCCTTATAGCGCTGTTATGTCTTTCCCCTCATGATAAACAATATTTCACTAGCTGGGACCACATCCTCATTTAGATTTGATTTCTAGGAGGAAATGGCAGATGGAGTAAGCATAAACTGAGGCTGTGATTTCGGGAAGGTCCTCAGAGGGGACTGGCGGCAGCTCTGGGCCAGGCAGATCCCTATGTACTAATGAGAGGTGAATGAATTGAAAAGTGGGTTGGGGGGGGGGCAGCTTGTATTGCAGGAGGTATATATAGAGAGAGAACTGGAAGGGGAGTGCATGAGGTGTGGCTCCACTCCTGAAATTCAGTACTACAATTCAGTGTAGGCTAGCATTAGCTCGGCTCTGAATGTATCCCATTAAGAATTCTGGTTGGTTTGTCTTTAAAATTATGTCTGCTTCACATATGAGACTGAGAGATTGTCTATTTATGCCATATTTGGGAAAAATCTTTTGTTACATCAGTTGAAATGATGATTAATATAAGCAAAATAATAATAATAACATCATTCAAATACCTTTTTGCCAGACAGCTATATGGTGCATGTGATATGAAAGATGCTCTTCTACTTGTCCTGTAAGTGGCCCTGATGGATAACAATTTGTTCAGGGACCTTCTTTCCACCACAGTTTCAAAAGCACCCAGTCTGAAGCTGCCAATCACATTGTTGGCCTTCCTGATCAGTTCATCCAGTCTCTTGGTGTCACCAGCTGCACAACACAACAATGTACTCTGCACTCATCACCCCTGAGTGATGGAAAATCTCCATCATTTTTCTGCACACATTGAAGGATCTCAGCTTCTTTAGGAGATATAACCTGCTCATCCCATCTTGTACACAACCTTGTGTTGATCTCCCAGTTCAGTCTGTTTTTGATGTGTTTGCCCAGGTCCTTGAACTCATCCACCACATCAACATCCAGTCCCAGGATAAACATCCTCTTCTTACTGAAAAACACAATACTATGTAAACTGATTTATAATATAATGAATTTAAACTTGTTCGATAAAAGCAAAGGATTTGCAGACAACTACATTATATTCCTCTAATATTTCATAAATGCAAATTCATGTGTCTCCGTTTTTTTAATACCACATGTGATTGACATTTGATTGGTACGTAAAATTGTGGTGATCAGACCACCAAACAACATCCACTTCACGCATGCAGACTAATGTTAGCAGTCAGTAATTTGTTAGTATGTGTGTATCAATTTTATATATGTAAATTATGTTTTTCCGCAGGTTATGTCTCATTGTGTGTTGCGTGGTGAGCCCATCATTGAGGGCCTCTGCACAATCAAAGCCCATTGTTCCCACACCCTAGAGCGGCACAGTGGTTAGTGTTGCTGTCTCACAGCAAGAAGAGTTGCTTGTTGTTTGAGCAGTATGCAGAGGTACTGAAGTGGAAGAGTGTCTTTTCACTTTTTATACCAAATAAAAAAAGAAGAAATAAAAGAAGTCTTTTCAATGAACTGAAAGAAAGCTTTTCACTTTTCACTCATTCATACAAAAGGCAAAGTCATCTTAAAAGTCTTTGCAACATCTTTTTCAATTTTGTCCTGTGTTTTTTCTTTACTTTTTCAAAACAGTGTGTGGGTGTACGGGATTCCAGTGTAACTAAAGGCTAATAAGCTTAATTACTGTCAGATAACACTTCACAGCTATTTAGTGCAGTTTGTGCTCTTCATATGGACTGTAAACTTTCATGCTACTAAAGCCGCTCAATTGTGATTGTTAAGTAGTGCCAGACTACAACCAGAAAGCTGCCTGTTTACAAAGATTATCCTGTAAATAAGCTATTATATATCTTAATTTCATGAAGTTTGCAAATGACATTGTGAAAGTTGTGTAGTGAGAGTATCGAGCAGATGAAAGAGAGTCTGGAGAGGTGGAGGTATGCTTTGGAGAGAAGAGGAATGAAGGTCAGTAGAAGCAACATGTGTGTGAATGAGAGGGAAGCCAGGGGGAAATGTAGTGCAGACAGGGTGGAGCGGGTGCAGACGAGTGTAAGGAGTGACAGAGGGAAAGCAACAAGAGTGAAAGGGAAGATTTACAAGGCGGTAGTGAGACCTGAATGGCTGGAAATGGTAGCACTCACAAAAACACAGGCTGTGCTGGATGGAAGTGGCAGACGCTAAGATTTTTGTTAGGAGGGAACCGAGACAGACAGGGTTAGAAATGAATATATGAGAGAAAAAGCTCAGTTTCAGTGGACTGGAGATAGATAGATGTACGAGAGGCAAGGTTGAGATGGTTTGGACATGTGCAGAGGAAGAATCGTGGGTATACTGGACAAAGATGGAGCTGCTAGGCAGGAGGAAGAGAGGACGACCACAGAGAGGATTCATGGATGTAGTGAAGGAGGATATGTAGAGGGCTGGTGTGACAGAGAAAGATGAGATCGAGTGAGATGGAGGCAGATGATCCGCTCTGGCGACCCCTAAAGAAAGCAGCTGAAAAGAGAAAAAGAAGACTGTCAGTTGTCTGCTAGTCTTCATAAAATACTGTGATGGAAAACCAATTTTAAAATTGTTTATAGGCTATATAAAGCATTCCATTCCTTAATTACACTAAATATCAGTAGGATTTCATTTTATAGCGGTTTTTTAACTTCCTCTCTATGCTAGCGTAGCAGTTACAGTTACATTATGCAAATGTATGACACGCTTAGCATCATAAAACTGAGAAGATATGAGGCAGTGCAACTGCACAGTTAGAACTGAATGACAGGGGCTGAAGAGGATTTCTAATGAGCTTATAGGTTCTGACGTAACTGACTGTCCTGATGGTCATTCGATCACCAGAGAGTTAAAGGGCAAAATAGATCACAGTGAACGGAGCGAAAACAGGTCACGTCACTCCAATGTTTGACAACCCACATGTGCTTATGACAGCAAATGCACTTAAACAGTTACATATTTGTTTTCTCATACACCAAGTGCCATTGAGGAGTCCAGTCAACCATAGTGCTAATTGCTAAGTGCGAGGGCTTAGTAAATATAAAATGTGCTGAAGTATTCTCAGGAAAGAGCAGTTCACTGTGCTACTTTCTATTATAGAACAGGCAGAACCCAAAAAAGTACAGCGTTATTTTTAGTCTCCCAAACTGTCTGAGAGTCTGCGTCAGCTTCTCTCTCTCTCTCTCTCTCTCTCTCTCTCTCTCACACACACACACACACACACACACACACACACACACACACACACACACACACACACACACACACACACAACAGAACCATGGCTATACTTAATGAAGTTCATTCCACTAAGTATGTTCATTGACTGTGTCACCATGGTATCTGGAATAAACCAATCAATTCTCCTTCATCTGCTAGGAAGCTGGAGAGGCTCTAAGCCTGTCTGTGGCATTATGCATTATGGACAGACCAATTAAGAGTCGGAGACAGAGCCCCGGATGGGAATGAGACACTGAAGCAAAAGACTGAAATATGGGCAAGCGTCTGCACAGAGACTACGCATAAAGTCAGACTGATGGCACTGAACAAAGTAGAAATGGAAAAAGAATGATTTGAATAGATGAAAAAGAAGGCAACCTATCAAGCAAACTGAAAGAGATCGATGCAAATGAACAACTTTCAAGTCAAGAGCGTATTGAAGCAGAGAGTGGGTTTTTGCAGTGATATAAGCTTGGTCCAATAACCATAACTCTTCCAGTAGGTGGGAGGTGGTGGAGTGAAGGGGGATGCTGCTGTTTTAGAATCTATAAGCACAGCTGTCGCCGACAGCTAAAGCAGAACGATTACAGCTTAACTCCATAACATCTGCTGCTCCCTGGCCAGGGAAAGCTGGTCGCCAGAAAATACGTTAGAGAGAGGAATTAAAAACAAGGGTAGGTGCAGGGCAGGGGTTCTTTACGCAGTGTCACCGTGTCCATCCTATCTGTGTCACCTAAACTTGTGATCTGTGTCGTCCCACTTTCCTAAGGCTTTAAATCCCAACAGGGACTTCTTTGCCGGTATCCCCAGAGAGTGGTGGAGATGAGGGAGTAGGAGAGAGAGTGAGACATGTAAAATACAGACAGATGGAAAGGAGATTTTGAAACTAAGCCAATAAGGGGCCTGCAACACCACCCTAAAAATGCATGTGAATGTCTGACTGTGAAAATGAAGGTTTGGCCTCATTAGGAGCTTGTTTGGGTAGGACTGGGTGATGCTACTGTGAAAGGGAGGATCAAGAGGGAGCTAAAGGGAAGCTTGAAGTGGGGGGGGGGGAATTGAAGTCAGATTGAAGGCTAGTTTCTAAAAAAGACTGCAAGAGAAGGACATCAAAGAAATACAAAGTTAATGGGCTCACTTATGTGTGCACGGCCATTCACGTAGTCTTGGCTGTACAAAATCTTTTAAGCAGGTGGAAAAGCAAAAGGGATTCAGAGGAAATAATTTTGTTGATAATGATGTTTTCCCAGGATAAATGCATATTAAAAAAAAAGATTAATTATTTCAGTCATTGCACATTTGTTATTAAATGCCACAATTAGAAAAGAAAAGCAAAGTTTGCGAAATCTGAGTAATTAAATATCAAAATGCGGAAATACTTGGCATACTGAAGATTTCATGTTTCAGAGAAACCAAGGACTTTCTGTTAAACTGTGTATATCAGTATCAGTACCAGAAGGAAGGAACAGTGGGCGAACAGGTTTCTACAGCAGTTCGTTTAAGAACTGGTTCAGAGACAGTTCATGATCCTCTTCCATTTGTCTCATGCCTTTGCACTTACATACAAGAACACTTAGGTAGGGCTTTCATATACCCACTCACCACAAGGTTATGCGATTGGCTGTAAGTACTTTCCAGAGGGTCAAAGGTAAAGTGTTGCAGAATGTCGACTATATCATTAAATATCTAATATCACTACTGCACATGTTCTGAAATGGACACTTCTGTTTATAATTATACCCACCTTACAACTTTATGTATGTTTTGAAAGCAGTAGCTAGTGAACTGAAAGAATGAGTAAAAATCATAAAAAATGTGATTTTAAAAGGGCATTAAAAATACTTTCAGCCAATATTTCTTTTTAGCACATATATTATTATATATGCTGATTGTATTGTGTGCATGTCACATTTAAGCTATTATCCATTGTGCACATAATGCTTGTACTTTTAAGTGCAGCGATATTCGAGTCTAGTAGTGTCTGTCACTGAGGCTAAGTGGAGGGTGAATTAAAAAACGCTGCAAGAAAGAGTGAAAAGAGGAATTTGGAGCAGAATTGATGAGGTGTAAAAAGAAAATGGGGCTGCGGTAGCTTTGATGTTTTTCGCACAGCATCCCTGACAGCCATGCTGCTATGGGACTCAGAAATGTTCCCTTTATTTAAGCTATAAATGTCTATGAAAGTAGAGACTCTACCTAGTTAACATGGAAGGAACCAGAAAATAACCATGTAAAAGTGAGCAGAATTCAGTGTGGAGCTTAGTTTTTTGTCTATTTAAAAAAAATATTTTTTTTTCATTTTGAGAGCATCACATCTGCTTTATTAAATCTGTGCACACCTTAGAGTGTTTAGAGTACGGTTGCACTAGCATTGCATTATATTTGTTTAATCCATTTTAACCAGTGGCTCAGCAAACATTTCCCTTTCCACAACAGTAAGAAGTAACATGTCAAACAAGTCATGCTGCACTCAAAGCAGGGAGAACAGAGTGAAGTGAGGAGATTTTATATCTATTTAACAACATGCTGCTGTGTAAACAGATTAAAAGATAATAACACAGTGGCACTAAAATAAATGCCACCAGAAAACTTAAAAATGTCACGCGTGTGTTTATTATACGGCTGATCTAGAAACTTTAAATAACTTGGCAGCTTGATAGCTTAAACTATATTGCAAAGCTTGATTATAATACAGTTTAAACACCTGGCAAATGGCTTTTGTTGCTTTTAAGGAATTCTCTAACCATGTTTAGCATATCTTAATCTTACATTTTTGACATTTTTCTGATATGATAATGAGCCAGAAAACTTATATTTGGTATGACCACATTTATTCTTCAAAACAGCCTGAACTTTCTTTAACTGGTTCAGGAATAGTTCTCCAGGCTTCTTGAAAGAAATTTAAAGCTCTTTTTTGGATGTTGGCTGCTGTTTGTTCTGTTCTCTTGTCAAGATGATCCCACACTACTTCAATAATTTGAGGTCCAGTCTCTGGGGAGGCCAATCCATGACTTACTGTGTTCCTTTGTGTTTTTCTATCCATGTAAGCTTTTACTGCATTGGTAGTGTGTTTGGGACCATTGTCATGCTGTTTCCAATCAGATGCTTGCTACATGCATGGTACTGCATGGCGGATTAAAATCTAATGGTACTTTTCTGGGTTCATAATTCGATACATCTTGACAGGACAAACACAAACAATGCTTTGGAAAATACTGAAGGGACTGAAAATAAAATGAGGGAGAAAGCAGCCAATGTCCAAAAACACTGAGAGCTCTTCAGAGAGCCTGGGGAACTATTTCCCAAGACCACTGAAATCCTTTTTACATGAATGACATTTTAATGAATCATTTCGCAGGCCCTGTGCACACACATGCACATGGCGTGATGAACATTACTGCCAACAGTTTCACATGCTCCAGTGATGAACAGGTGGTGGTAACGTCACAGCAGCACAGTGATAAATGCAGGTAAGAAGAAGGCAAGAGGGATTTTTCGAATAGTAAATAAGTAAATAACTAAGTGTACATTCATAGTTGAATTTCCAGGAACTTATGTATATATATGACAATGTAGATTCATGCCTAAATATGAAATTATAGAAGAAAGATTGCACATTTTAGCCATCCTGGCCACCCTTTGGTTAGATAACGAATTTCTTTGAGTGATAACAAAATAATGGGAGCTCCACAAAACCCCTGCTGATGGTGCATTTACCCTAAAATCCTGTCCTGCCATTGAGATGCCAGCCAGTATTTTGGGGAATAAAAACTTGCCAATTGCCTTCTTTCTGCTCAGCTTATGCAGTTGAAGATAATTTGGGAAAATAGGAAATTTTAATAATCAGCCTTTTGTTCACAACATTTCTTGGAAAAAGACTGGTGGTTGCTGTGCCGCTGAAAGGCGTACTTCATTGGCTGACAGCATATTCTTTATAGTGCTTGAATGTGTATTTGTGTGGATGCGGGAGCATGTTTTCTTGTACACAGATGCTTAACAGAGCTCAGCTTTCTGCAGCTGACTGAATCCTCCTTATGTAACCCCGTTTCATATTTCATAGTCTTCTATTTCAGCTCTGTGCGCTTGACATTAGATGCTTCGGAGATAGAGGATGAAGAAATGCCAGAGCTGTGACAGACATGTTGAGCGGGAAGAAGGGGGAGAAAGGGGTGAGGAAGAAGCAGTCGGCAGACATGGGAGTGGGCTGAAGTGACTAAATGCAATACTCAGGCGTACACACAAACCTGGGTCAAACCGCATTTACAGAAACTTTTCATAGTTTGCTGTGACTTTCTGAGATGCCAAATTTAGGGTTTTTTTCCACTCAGAGGAAAGCATTTGAAAGCCATTTCACTATGACTGACTACTCACCTGATTTGACCCGACATTTTAAACCCCAAACAGTTGGTGAGGTTAAAGCGAATGCTGGTATTACCATGCAGAAGGTTGATTTGTCCCAGGTCTTCAGGCATTTTAAGTGCCAAAGTTTTCTATATGATGTGACATCTTGCCTGTAATCCTATAAAGACACAAGCAGGAAGAGGCGTAACATTCAAACCCTCAGTGAATATTGTTCAGCTGTCATATTCGTCAGAATGTGATCCCATTTGTGAGGATCAACACCCCAGGAACATAATCTCACAATAATCTCTCTCTGTTTATAAACACAAGTATCCCAGCGTTTATAAATAGTTTTTTGCGGGTTTTTTTGTAATACAACAGAAGGGCCTTACATTTTATTTCACATGTTAGTGTCCATTCCCTAATCACAATAGCACTTCTCAAATACTGTAATATTGGCTATTTAATGCCTTTTGTGTGAGATGCTTTCTCATCATCTTTTAAGGTCTATCGCCTGGAGCTTCACATTAAATCGTTTTCCCATATGCCTTAGACAACAGCCAACACACACACATACACATAAAATCAGACACAATCTAATCCTCCTTTATTGTCCCAATCCACATCTCCTTTTGGAGGGGCCGCAGGAGGAAGGCATTTATGCAAAGCAGGCTCAGTGCACCAACGTGGAGACACAGAGACAAATGCATTAAAAACTGTGCTTGCAAACTTTTTCTCCCCCCATTGTGTTTCAGATAGTAAGGTGTCAATTATTAAAGCAACTTTACATGTATGTATGCAAATTCCAAATGTAACCCCTAACGCCTAGTGGTAGTGTATCATATGTAATACATGAGTTTTGGGTGCTTCTTCAACATTAGGGTTATCTCTTAAAAATGTTCACAATAATGTTTTAAGCAATAAATAGCAAAAAACTAAAAAACAAAAACAGATGTAGCAAATATGATACAAATTAAAACTCCTGCAACATGCAAATTAATATAGAATTATTTTTGTGAAAACTGTCAGAAGGTTTAATAAACATTCAATTTTCAAAAATTTAGATTTTTTCTGGCAATTATTTCAGGGCTTTACAGGGCTAAGTGCCTTTCCCATCATAAAATTATTTGCTTACCTACTCTACCTCTCTCCCTATTTTGTCACACGCACTGGGCTCCACAATCAGAAAACCTCAAGCATGCAAGTGCGTCAGCAGTGACAAATGATGAGAGGTAGCAGCAGTAAAAAACAACTGTCCAAACTAAAAAATGATAAGACAGCTGTGGCAGCACATCACAGCACTGCAGCACACTCATTTATAAGTAGCCTGCAGAGACGCTCAAAAATGCGTGGGATCAGCGTGGACATGGAATATGCATGCACACAGGTGTGTTTTGGGGCTTGATAGGAGACAAATGTTCATGGTTGAAATTTATTGCAACAGGCAGAAATGGTTTGGAACACAAAACACTTTTCAAGGGTTGGAAACAAGGCAATTAATGAGGAAATGACAGTGTGCAATCAGATACAATCAAATGTAATTTTAGCATCAGAAATTCTTTTTACAATTTTCTCACTATTAAAATTTCCCTCCACAGATGAATAACAAATCTGAAAGTACAAAAGAGCAGGGAAATCTCTAAATTCAGAGCTGTAGAGCCATTATAATTATTGGGGTCGTTTCTGTCACTCTGCTTCTGTTCATCAAGTGTTTGCATGTTTTGTTTAACTTTGTGACTGCCAGTTAGTAAATTATAACCTAACACACTGTCCCTGAAGGGTGTTGGGCAGCTTGAGATCAAAATGTTCCATGACATCTGTTAAAAACAATGTTTCATCAAGGGTACGTTTTGCCTGGTTTTTGGAAAGTCCAAGGTCTGAATCCCGGATAAGCCCCCAAGTAATGAATTGAACAAATGAGAAAACTGCCACACAAATGACAGATGGTTATTAAACTATAAATAACAACTGATTAAGAAATGCACCTTTACATTCATTGGTGGTGAAAGGGCGAGAGGATGAGAATGGTTGAGAGATAAGAAAATACTTAAAAAAACAAACAAAAACAAATTCAAAGTGTCAGCCATATGCAACAATCACAGAGACAGAAGGTTTTTTGCATCTCTCTAATTTGTGCCTCCTAGTCTCTAGTGTCCTCTGTGCTCCTGTCTGTGAAAATCACTCTCAGTACATCATTTTGAAGGATGTCTCAATTCCTAAAACACATCTGGAGCACAGTGGAGGGAGGAGACAAGAGGCTTGAAGATGGAGCTATAATAATGGATACACAGGTGTATGCTTTACATAATTATTTTTACCTTTAGTGCATAAAAGAGGCGTGATACATAACTGGAATATATAAATCATGGCAGGAGGGAAACAACTATTTTTTCTCTAATGGTCAGTTACTTAACCTGGTCAACTGTATGATCAGACTTCACAATGAGATTCAAAATAAGGTATGCCATGTTTGCCATGTTGTGAATTTCTTTTAAAAAAAATAGCCCTAAATATAAAAGCGTCATGAACATTGTTACATCTGACACCATCAAATACAGCCATAGTTGGGCTCTAAAGAAAAGTACTTATAATGCAGTTGAGCCAAATGTCATCTTTAACTTCAGTTATGTTAAAATGAGACTCCAAGGTAAGAATGTCCCATGTTGTTACCTCAGCTCTTGTCTTCCTCTCGATCTCTGCTTGCATCATTTTGGAAAGGACTGATGGGTGATTTAGACTTCTGTGGTGAATCTTTATAGAGCCTACACGAGTGACTGACTCCGTTATCAGCATTCATGCTTTTGAATGTTTTTTTTATGTGTTATTTACCTTATAGCTGTATCTCTGTGTTTGACATGTGGTGCCAGCCATGATAGAAAAAAATACAATAAAATGCTGGGACTTTATCCCTCCTGGGTCCCTTCTCTTTGTTGTGATCAGTTTAGATTTTCTTTTTAAATTTTGAAAGCAAACATATTTCTGCCTCACATTTTTCCACTGCTTTGTGAATTCCCTCACATTTATTGCAGTCGGTTTTGTCAAGATTTGATTGGTATTTTCTCATTGATAAATTCACAGAAATGCACAAATGTTGCGAGCTGCGCTTTTGTGATGTGTAGTTACATTTCCAGGAAGGTGTGCATCAGGTTAAATTGTAGAGTTTCAGAGGGGTTTATGGTTACATAAACACACCTACGGCGTACATTTAAGAAAGACTTTCACTTTATGTCCTTTTTTCCCCCACTCCTTCTATAGGATCAACCAAATATTGATGACCACTGATGACCTCTAAACTCCTGGAAAACACACAGAATTTTAAAAAAAGAGAGACAGGGATGAATTTGAAGCACTGCCACTAAAACAAAAGTGATAACTCATATCAACATTTTACTGAGTTGCAATGATCCTGCCAATGTGACCCAAAGCATGCTAGCAAAATCATACTTGAGAAGTTCTCTTGGTTATTACTGATAAATGTAACTAAAATGTAAATTTTGCCCACTGGCTTTTTGCCTTTATTCATCTGTTCGATTTATGTCGCTGATAGACCTCTCCTTTTCTCAAATCTGTGAGAGTTCACCCACTGACCAGGACACACTGGCTGCAGTGAATGTGAGGAATGTGTGAAATACAGTTATGCCCTCAACCACATGAGTCACATACCTACTACCAGCACCTCTGAAAAGAAAGAGCAAAGAAATTGAAAATTCAACCTTGAAGTGATTGGCCAAGTCCCTCAATTCAGCTTCTGCTGTCTGTCACGCATCTGTGCCCTCAGTAAACAGTGACCCATTTCCAAAATGGTTGACTACATCAACCACTACTTACTTAGAGATTGAGTTCCTCTTTGAACACGGGTTAAACACACAAGACAACAGAACCTTGCTTTTTTACCATGTTCACTGGCTCTCCTGGGATTTAAATCGCTTGGAGAAAAAAGTCAGATATACAACAACAATAATAACATTAGTAATATTAAAATACTTGGGTGCTGGGGAGGAAAAATGAGTTTCAGGCACAAACAATAGAGCAGCAGCTGTGTTTGGCAGTGGCCTCCTGAAGTGTGGGAGGTGTTAAGTAGCTGATTAAACTTTTTTTCACACTTAAGAAAGCTAGAAAACTAAACATTTAGAGCTAATAAATATCTCACTTCCTTACAATGGCTCCAAAAAGACTTAACTGAGGTGACCGACAACCTCAAATTCAGTTACAAAAGAGCATATTGCAAACACTGGAGCAACCTCTTTGATGATGATAATCAAGATGATACATCTTTCAGCACTCAAGGGTTATGCACAAGGCCAAACCCATCTCGGGTCTCAGACTACTTCAAAATGACCTTTACATCACACAAGGAGAGTTTCATCTGTTGGGAAAATTGAAAGCCGATGAAGCACGAAGTCTAAAGTAGACAATGTAAAATAGTCAACTGTAGATCAGTGATGCTCAATACATGATACCCTTGGTGTAAACAAAAGGAGATAATTACCACAATTTGTTTGAAACACAAACGAAAGTAGTATTGACTCGGCGCGAAAGTGCAGCTGCTATACCACGCTCGTTTCGTGCATTCAGATCATCAGCTTCCTATTCAGCTCATGCTCAGCCTTGTCTAGCATTCGGGTGCAAATGTTTCCAGACGCTGGACTTGCAAAGTTTTATTCATGTTGTGGAACAAAAACAGCTTCCCTTTCATGTTTTGGTCTGTCATCTTATTTTAGAGGACAGCGACTCAGCTATACAAAGTTGTCAAGCGTGATGTCATATCATTTGAAAAAGGCTTAAGCAAAGTGACACTGTCTGAAAAGATGGTTTTGCAGCACCTCAGTGCTAAAAGAACGAAAGGTTGTGTCCTGGATTCAAAGCTTGTAAATTTGCAGTAAAGTTTACCTTTAAAATGTTCCTATAACAAGAAGTTTTTAAAGTTTTTTTTTCTTTTCTCAACACACAGAAATCGTGAAGACTCAGACATGTTAGAGCTGATCAGGTGTGGTAGCCAAGATTAGACGCTGGACGATACAATATTGAAATATTCTCAGGCTGTTGCTGCAATTAATCTGCATTTAGTTAAATCTGGATAAATGATTCACATGACACAATAATGCATATATTTCAAACTGTTTATATGCATATATTTATATCAATAACATGTTCCATCATTGATTAGCAGTAATACAGCTAATTAGTGCTAATGGAAATGGAACATTCCCTGCAGCCGTTGCATTACAATTACACTCACCTAGTTATTGTGTCTGGTCACTGCAGTAAGTTCTGACCTTAACTGTTTATCAAAAATTTGCCTGCAAGACAAAAGGCATTTCATGCATTTTATCTGGGCAGACACATTTTTTAAATATTGCAGGATGTAATGGATGAATAAGATGCCCCCTGCAAATAGCTGTTAGATGAGTAGTTGCAGGTGCACAACTCCAACTCCTCAGCATGGAAACAAACTCTATAGTAACAAAACAACAGGGGATTCTGTTTGGCTGCACTGTAATTAGATATCATAGCAGGTCTTTTTTATATTTGTGACAAAACCTGCATTTGTTTTATTATTAAGTTGTGGGTGAGGGGCTGGTTTTTCTATAGACTGTATATTAAAGATGGATGTAGCCACAATAATATCATCCGTTGGCTGGCAAAGTGCTTTATGGATTTGATAAGTGGGTAATCTTACTGAGAAACTACTGTCTGTTCATGTGGTAGCAACTTGTCAATCATTAGGAAGACCTTGACCTTTTTGACTCTTAATGGCCTCCATAATTTACAAAACAAACTTCCTGTTGTATTCATTGGTGCTTGAAGCTAGAAAAAGTGATAAAAATTACCAAAACAAATTACTGATGATTAAGGGTCAGATTCATGTGAATGTAATCCCCAAATAGTGGTGACAGGTGTGGTTAGTTTTTTCAAGTGATTTACAAAAGTTGTACTGTTTTTCGAACAAAGAGTCTTCATTTCAATATAACATGTCCAATCTTCCAAGAGACAAACTAGAGATGATATTTGGCTGCTTTAACTAACAGAATAGGTACAGTTTGTTAATTGTAATTTAAAAAAAAGCGTATAAATGTAGGTCATACATGGTAAAATGTAGGCCTAAGATGGCAGTCTGGCAGAGAGATGTGTTATAAAGGAAAGAAGCTTCAGTAAATGATAGGCTTCAATGAAAGGACTGTAAGCCGTGTGACAGTATTTAGACATTATGTTCTCGTATGAGGACAGGTTACATCCCTGAAAGCAATAAAACAAGCTGCACTGCATTCAAGTACCAAACTGTGGCTCTGCCTCAAAAGGGGTGTGTGTGGGGGGGGGGGAATCATATGTGTGTGTGTGTGTGTGTGTGTGTGTGTGTGTGTGTGTGTGTGTGTGTGTGCAAGGTACTGACTTTATGGGAAAACAGTTTTGTGTTAGAGCACAGTTAATGAGACCACAGTGAAAACCACTTGCGCTATCCATGGTGCTGAAATTGCAACAATATTTCATCTTATTTAATTTTATTTAAGGAAAAATGTTTTTTTAAATGTATTAATGTAAATGATTACAACAACAAAAACAAGCAGCAACTTCAAATTATCAAACCAATTCAAACCAACCATGCCATCGAAGGATAGGGTCCAAAGTCAGCGTCGTCACCCCCCTGTTCTTCGTAGAGATTCGTTCAAATCATTTCGCTTTGAACCCCATTGCACAGGCTGTGAAATTCCTGCCACAGAACACGAAGCCTTGAAAACTACCCGATGCCAAAATTTGAAGACTTTGCTCCTAGTACCACTTGACTCCTTTTGGTTTGAGTTTTGAGATCATCTCTTGAGTGCAGTGGGAAAATTAGTGAGTTAGGTGGCTTGCTAACCTACATATTCATATTGCATCTTGTTCTAGCATTTCAAATAAATTGACACTAAATTTTTCCATTGGCCAAATAACTTAAACAATGGAGAAATTCTTCTAGTACCTGCTCTGAAATTTCTGTGATGCCTCCTCTGCACAGCAACATCTGTCGCCATATCAGATGCAATAAATATTGACTTAATTAAATAAAGTGCATTCGGCAAACGTTAATGAATGAGTTTGCCCACTAGATTTAAATATTCTCATTCCTATATTTGGGGACTTGAGAAAGGAACTAAGTGAGCAAAAGGTACCTTTACCACTGACTTGCCTATGCATTATTTCGATGCTGCCATTCAGATGTCTTATTTTAAAAGGTTCCTTTGTATGTAATAAATATATACAGTATGCTCTGCTTCAAAGAAACCAACAAAACATGCTCATCGACTCAAAACTACCTTTTTTTAAACAAAACAAATTACTAATGATTAAAAGCAGCAAGTCATACCTAAATATATGATTCAGAAACATTTTCACAGTTGGAAAACAATATTTAATACAAGATTTTTAAAAAATGTTTTGGGTCTTAAATCTCTTTATCTTTAATGCCTTTATGTCTAGTCTAGTCGATTTTTCATGCATTTTTAAAGTAAGCCGAGACTGATAAAAGACTAGTTGAAGTTGTAAATTACCATTTTTACTCAATGTTGGTTTCGTTTTTTTCTTGTCCATCTTATAAGAGGAAACATAAATTATAACACACTTAACAGACTACTAACATAACAGACTAAGAGACTGGGTAAATTCTACATGTAATGAGGTCAAGTTACCACCACTACTGTCAACAAATCAAAGAACACTGAAAGTAAACTTGAAGACACAGTTTATTATCAGGTCACACTACCAGATTGTTTTTACTGTTAAATTGAAATTCAGTCTGTACATGCCACTGCACAGTGGGACTTAAATTAGAACTCAAGATGTACGGCAGATCAGATGGATGAGGGAAACACTTTAAGACCGTTCAAAGAAGCAGAGACAGTGAGAGCCACTTGGCAACTTTTTCCACTAGCTGTTTTTGCACGTTGCTTTTTCTTTCAGATTTCCTTCAAAGTTCTCTGTCAATGCATGGTTGAAAAATTGAACAGCCGAGGAGCATGCAGGTCTACATTAACAGCAAGGGAGAGAAAAAAAGACTTGCAAAGCAAAGGATGTCAAAGACCCCTCATCCATCTCATCAGCATCCTACAATACTTTGGAAAAGGCCACCGCTGCTTATGCACATGAGTGGCATGGCAGCAGGCAGCCCTTTTTCACACCCCTTTTGAGGCAGAGCCACAGTTTGGTACTTGAATGCAGTGCAGCTAAAACAGTTCTGGATTTGAAAATTGATATCCAGTGTTAGCTGTTAGTGAAAGGAACTGGAACGCTTATAGTGGAAACCAATTCTAAATCTTGAAGTTAGGCCACATTGACACAACAGTGCAATAAAATTGCTTTGTTTGCATAAAAAAGCTGCAAAGGGAGCATCATGCAACAAACTGGAAAACCAGCAGAGTTTAAAGCAGATGAACACGGAGTGCTTCTCTTCCACTGCCACCATCAGTGAAAAGTTGATTGAGAGCCCCTCTGATGTGTGCGGCTGTCAGATGCATGAGCTCCCTTGATCCTGTGTTCATGGTGCAGCATGCCAAACAGTTGGAGAACACCCTATGGATTCTACTTAACCCTAAAGTATTGACTTGGTTCCCAGCATGGAAAAACCTTGCTGAATACAAACCCTCTGTGGCAGAATGATTACAAACTACAAAACAGTGTTCTGTTATGTTTACAGCTTTCCCTGCTGTGGTGGATGATTGAACGGTGAAAAAGTGGTGTGTATGTCTTAATGGCCTTTTGAAATCATACATGCTGTTTAATTTTAAAAGCAGAGATTCTTGGCTACCTGCATGGACAAGATGTAGATATGTTCTGAGATATGATTAAAAAGAAAGGATTTGTTATTTCTCACCTGATATATCTGCATTCATTTTTATTTCTATGCATTATTCTGCTGCCGTTACTTCAGTTTCAGTTGGCTTTCGTTTTTTGATGAATCTGGTGCAAAATAACATCCACAAGCCATACAATAAAAACGTGATTCCTTAAATTTGTGGCTTGAAAAGTCTTAAACGTCTTCATTAGGGTTGTACGTGCTTATTTCACATTGTCATTAAGACATACACACCAACGTGAACCGCATGCACTAAAATAATCCAGAATTCATTATGCATATTCTACTTATGAAAGCAGAACCACCATTACTCATCAACATGGCAGCAGAATGTTGCTTATGAATCACATGTGTTTTGTAACTTGCTCTTTTTATTGAGCCAGTCATTAACATACATCGTGACCACTTTTTTTTTCCCGACAAATGTGAGGCAACATGTTCTTTTTCCAAATGTCCTGGTGTCATACATTCCCACAGACTTCTTCATACATTCAGTTAAGGGATAAGTGTGGTCTAACTCCACTGTGCTTTTCTTGCCCTCTGTGTTTCTAGGTGAGGGTGAATTTTTAAAGCCTCTTTCCTTTCAACCCCCCTGCATAATTATATAATGTATATTTGTAACACATTGCAATTTATTCTCAAAATTCCTTCTCCATTCCAAAATGTGTTTTGTTCATTGTTACTTCAGTGGCTTGGTTGACCTTCACTGTGCAGAGTGATGTATGTGAGTGAGTTTGATAGCGGAAGGCTGTTTTTACATTCACCTTCTGAGGGGGAATGTGTCTCCAGGCTCACCTTAAATCTCAATTTAACTTGTGCATACAAGCAGGTTTTTGACAACACAACTCTCTGGAAGCCAATCTTAATCCAATATGCAATTTACACAAGCGTGATGTGGAAACTTGAAGCTCCCAGTGCTCAAACACAACACATGAAATCAACAGAATTTGCATATTCATAGATTATGGATTTCTCAACAAGGGAGTAAAAGCAGAGGTAATTTGAAGCATTAACATGGCAATTATTTGTGGAAAAAAAGAAAACAAACGTACGGCATGAATTATTATAGTTTAGAGTAAAATGTCAATGCTAAAATGTGTATGGGCAGCCTTATAAAGAGGCAACTTGCCATCAGGCAAGGCAGAAAACTGCTTGGGGCTCCTAGGCCACTGGGAGGCTCCCAATGGCTGATGAACTTTAAACTACAGCAGAAGCAATATACCAGTGTGGGAAGTTTGAAGTGACAGTATAGAAAAAAACTCCCTGAAGGGGCCCCACTTGACTCACTCTCCTTTCAACTGGTGTTCACGTGTGCTTAAATCAACCGAAAGCCACCTGATGAAAATGAAGAGGAGTGGTCCTAGTGGATGTTGAGAAAAGTGAAGCAAGACAATAACAGAGCAGAATAGTTAAATAATTAAATGCTGCTAGTCTAGCTTTGATTGTGGTGGACACTAGATTAATGTAACATCCACCTGCACCACATTAAAATAAGTTAAATTAGCTAGCAAAGCAACGTCATATGTTCAGCTCTACTAGGATTACTGAACAAGCGCACATAGTCGGGAATCAACCGGGACAACAGCGGTTGACTTGTTAGCACTACTTGCCAGCTGAAATTTAGTAGTTACAGTTTTAAAACTTCATAACCTGTTAAACTTATCCTGAACTTAGTTATCAAAATGGACCCTAATATTTCTAAGTAACATTTTGCCTGTAGTTTTATAACACTGCTGTTCTTGTTGGTGTCAACATGATCCTGCAGTACACATTTGCTCACTAATAGAATGCTTATTCGTTTTTGCCTCAGTGTACGTTTAAACATATGCAGTTGCTTTGCTTGTTTGATTATAATCAGGGGTGCACATAAGTGGTCCGCAGGTGCGTATGCGCTGTCAAAATAAAAAACACGCACCAGATAAGAAGTTGTCCGCTATAGTGGGATTTTCATGGCATATTCTGCACCAGATCTCTGTGCGTTCATCATTTGTTTGAAGCCAGCTCACCTCCTGCAACCACTTTTCCGAGAATACGCGCTTCTTTTGCAGTTCGGACTCCTGACATTTCTTTGGAGGTGGAGGAACACCAGGAGCTTGCTTCTTCGACATCTTTAAGAGTTCTAAACAAATGTCTGTCCTCCTCCTCTTAGATAACTTCTTATCTGGTGTGCGTTTTTTATTTTGACAGCGCATGTGCACCTGCAGACCACTTATGCCTCCCTGTAGATGTGTGATATGTGAAGTAAATTACAGAGAAAATGTACTGTATGCAACATCTTTGTTTTTCTTCCATTGTAAAAACTGTCACACATTTAGTCCTCGGGGCATTCTGGTGGCTCACTTGGCTCAGCAGCTATGATGTAATAGTCATGTCTGTATCTCATTTGTGGTCTGTGACATTTGTTTTATGTCAAGAGTCATACCATTTGGTTCTCTTGCTCTACTGTAGAGGATCATGAAAGCAAAAAAGGAAAAAAGTCAAAAATTCTTTTTGTATGGTCAATAAATATGTTTTTCATTTACATACTTCGCTGCAACGTCAGTGTTAATACTCACAACTTCCTAAACTTCAAACCTCTGCTTCCAACAAGGTACTACAGTCTTTTCTGTTTCCCTCTGTTGCTGTCATGCTCCTCAAGGACACTGCATTTAGCATTGCCAATGCTGCTGTAAGCGCTGACCTTTTTAAGTCTATTTCCATCCATTGAATCTGTATGTTCAGTGGTTAGTGTGCACGCCTCGTGGAGCAGAAACTGTTTTCCCCAATAAAGCAGAGAAATGACACAACAGTCACCTCATGCTTATGTCTGCTGTTCACTTTATAATCTGTTGTTGTAAATAGTTGGACACTTCACATGATGCATGATCACTTTGGTGTGCTCTAAATTTTTCCACACAGTGCCTGGTCACATCTGTAGAAAATTTCTGAATATATAATAAACTGAAAGAGAGCACAATAAGTAGAATAACCTGGTGCATTTATTTAATCGATATACTTGTACGTTAAGTAAATTTGATTTCAGACTCATCCTTTGATTTTCAAGAAATTTTTTAGACATTCAGACATTTATGATCCTAAGAGGAGGAATTCTATTCATGATTTTTCCTTCTAGCACCACGCTGAGGTGGACATTTATAGTACAGAGTGACATATCTCCATATTTACTGAAGATAATTTGTAACACTTTCTAACACCCTTTCACTGAGAATTGAAAGTGAGAGTTGTAACTTTATTTATCCACTGGCATTTCTTTTCACATGAGGCTTTTTATGGCATTTAGCTAAAACATGATATAACTATAACCTGCGTGCTGGCATGTCATTATAAGCAACGTTTAGCTCAGAGTATTAAGGGTAGGTGCAGCGCTGCTCTTTATTACTACCTATTACCAAAATCTCAAATTGTAACAGTTCTTTTGTTGTTTGTTTATTTGTTTTTAGTTCCAGAGATACTGTAGGCAGTATGGGGTTGTCAAAAACTCTTAAACTCGGATACTAATTGACACTTTTATACTAAAAGAAATGACTCTATTAGATTCTATTAGATACTAATTGGCTGCAATATTAATACCAACAGTGCCATTTTAATAATGAAACTCAGCACTGCTGCAGACTGGCAGACACACAGTCCCTCCCTCACTAGCAGCTGAACACACCAACGGTAGCAGCTGAACACATCAACAGTAGCAGCTGAACACATCAAGGGTAGCAGCTGAACACATCAACGGTAGCAGCTGAACACATGAGTGGTAGCACCTGAACACATCAACAGTAGCAGCTGAACACATCAAAGGTAGCAGCTGAACACATCAATGGTAGCACCTGAACACATCAACAGTAGCAGCTGAACACATCAAAGGTAGCAGCTGAACACATCAATGGTAGCACCTGAACACATCAACAGTAGCAGCTGAACACATCAAAGGTAGCAGCTGAACACATCAATGCTTCGAGTTCTGCTAAACTTGATCAATTTTTTCCACTGACCGCCTTCCTCAATCTGTCTCAGATCTGTCTTCCTCGTTCTAACGGTGTGTGTTCAGCAGTCACATACACAGTTTTAACCTTTCCCGCTTTTGTTTCTGTGACAGTGACTGTGTTTACATGAACACGGTACCTCATTGACCCCTCCTTGTTCCCTCTTTGTTTTTCATCGTTCTCTCCTATCATATCTTTTCTCTCTGCTTTTGTCCTATTATATCTGTCACTATGGCCCCTCAGCTCTTAGCACTCAGGTAGACTCATTATATCACAAGGCCAGCTGGTAATTAGTGGTATTTTAACAAGCTTGTGAATTGCTCCCAGTCCCACCCCTCTTCACCTCTCTTTTTCTCTCACAGTCTCACACCTATCTCCCCTTCAGCTATCGTCTTTCTCTTGTCCCAGCCTCTCTGCCTTCCTACTGTCCCAATTTCGTGTTACAAGTGAAATCAGATCTCAGATAAATATCACAGATGGAGTAGCTGTAGTGGCTGAGCCTCAGTGCCCCGCATTCTCTTCTGATTGTTCATTATCAAGCTACTTTTGTGCATCTGCAATTAAAAACAGAGGAGGGAATTTTCATCGCAACCACGCTATCACATTGCATCGCTTTCTTGTTTGTCTCATCATAGCCACTCAGCGCTGTTTATTTGATGTCCTGCCACTTTTCTTTTTCAATCTTATTCTAAGCACCCTGCAACGCTCTGGTATTTGGCTTCATCATGTCTCCCTTGACTAATTCCCCCCCACACCTCCCTGTGGCTCCTCTATCATTCTGCTTGCTATGCGCCTCACATAGACCTGTCTAATTACAGTGGAACGGGGAAAAAAAAGAAGAGATGGAACAAGAAAGAACAAGACACAGCCCTCTCTCCACCCCTCCAAGCCGCCCTTCCGTTGTTCTCTCAGAGAGCTTCCTTTATACTCTTGTTACCTCTCATCTTTAACACACACACCTAAACACACATATGACACCTAAATGAGCGATGCTCTCATCACCTCTTTTCCTTTCTTTTTTTTTCCATGCGCAGTTACTCAAATCTGCTGATGACAGCAGCTCACATTATCGGCTTCTTCGCCCATCTGGACAATGTGTGCAGAGCGCACAACTCAAAGTGGGCCTGTATTAGACTGTGTGTGCATGTGTGTGTGTGTGTGTGTGTGTGTGTGTGTATGTTTGTCTGTGTGTGAGTGAGAGAGAGAGAGTCTGGCACACACATCACCTACCTTTTTGTAAACTTGAAGCAAACTTGTAAAATAAAGCAAAATCATCTAAAACATTTATAGAGATAAATGCTCTCTTCTTCTCCCGCACACACAAATATACACTTCTTTTGAAGTGTCCTTGAGCAACACACCATATCTCTATCAGCTCCAGGGATCTTCTGCTGTTCTGAGATCTCCACTTTGACCTTCCTTTGCAGAGGAGAACTACAGGGCTTCCCTGCAGGAATGAAGAAAACTCGCACACTTAAATCTAAACACCAACCAAGTTACTCCGGAGCTTTTTGTGTTTGATGACACGTCCAGATGTGTGTCCAACCTGCCCTTATTACCTTTTGAGCTTAACAGACTGGCCCTGAACAGCTCGATTAGCTTGGCCTTTGTTTCACATGGCAGACCCCAATTAATTTAGGCTGCTTGGCCAGGGCTGGTTGCCATGCCAATTGGTGATCAAATCACACCGTGGCTTTTATAACCTCTGTTCTTCTCATTCCCGCCGATACGCTACATTTAGTCCAATGGACGGCTGTTATTGTTTTTCTCAGCCTCTATTTGCCATGAAGAGACAACATGTTCTTGCAGTAACGCTGCTCATTTATTTTAACCAGGCAGGATGAACACTGTAAGTGAAACCAGCCACCTGCTAGGAAGGAAGAGGCAATACAGAAACAAATCATTTTTTTCCCCTTAAACCATTGCTGTAATCACTGATGAACATATGGTGCATTTAAAAAAAGTGTGCTCTTTAATTTACAAGAAGAAAAAAAATTGGACAGAAATTTAAGTGTTTAACAAAACAACAGAAATTGCAACATTTTTAAAATCTAAATATTCCATTTCAATTCAGTTTTATTTATATAGCACCAAATCACACAACAGTGATGTCAAGGTGCTTTATACTGCAAGGTACAGATACTATTTATTTCAAAGAAAATAGTATTTTTTGAGTAAATACTTCAGAAAAAATCAATACAGCTGATCAAACCTAAAATATCAAGGTCAAAATCTTAAGTTGAGAAAAATGAGTCAAATATGAATGTTTACAAGGCTTGGGAGTAGCAACATTGTGTACCATGGCTTAGGGTTAGGGAGCACTACACTGCTTGAAATCATTAGAAGCATGGAAACTTGCACTTGGAGGTATATAATTACTGCTAAAATTAGCCCTTCAATAAATTCTATCTTCAGGATGATTGGAGTCTATTGCAGGACTCGTGTTATACTGCATTAGTTCTAGTGAGGTGTTTTTTATAAAAAGGCAACTAATTGAATTCTGGCAACATTCAATTTAAAGATCTGTTTGGGCATTTTAGAAAGAGGACCTAGCTAGTCATAGATGTGAGAGGAATTTGTGCAAATTTGTGTTGGATCTTTGTCTTCATTACATCTGAATGACCAAATGCTGTTTTGTTGTCGAACAAAACATGTTGGTACACTTCTATAAACCTGGCAACACCCCAGTCAGATTTAACCTTCTTTGTGCTTACCTAATAAGCACATAAGAATATAATAAACCCCTATTTTTGAACTCAACCTTCCACAGATTTTTAAAAAAGCTGAATACTTTTCTCCTTAGATACCTAAAAATTGGCCTCCATTACTC
The DNA here is from genome assembly GCF_036321145.2 of Pelmatolapia mariae. NCBI lineage: Eukaryota > Metazoa > Chordata > Actinopteri > Cichliformes > Cichlidae > Pelmatolapia > Pelmatolapia mariae. Next base: position 17,009,762 of record NC_086236.1, read on the forward strand.
ATGTGCACATCATAATATGTGCGTGACAGATATTTGAATTTATATGTAGATGGATATGTTGCCATCACATTGTTTGTCCAGCTCTGTCTCCACACTTTCACTCTACAGCACATGAAAGCGTTTTTTTGGCATTTTACACTTTATTAGATTCGACAGCTGAGAAAGATTAGACAGGAAATCAAGAATAGTGGGGGAATGACACAGAAAAATGCTCTACAAGAGACTTGTACATAGGTCAGCTCAACCCTACAGTGGCACCCATTGTATTTCATGGCTGAGCAGGTGTTGGTTAGGATAAAGGTCAAGTGGTGTCCTAACTGTAAGCTGTTGATTAACTTTAGATAAAAAAAAATGTTACAAATTAAAAAAAAAAAAATGATACAACTACTGGGCGGGGAGGACTGATGTCCAGGAAGTCGGGCACCGTAAACACACTAGTTTGGCATAACTCGAGAGTGAGACGATGTATGGGCTTCAAATTGATACCATAGGTGTATCGACTAAAAATTTCAGACGAGTTTGAATCTAGGTGACGTCAATCTCAAGGTCAAGGTCAAGTTTTCTGAAAATCTTGTGAATGTGATAACTTGAGAACAAGGTGATTCCAAATGATACCACAGGTCTGTCTACTATCAGTTTGACGGGTAGTACTGGAAGTTGCTGATATTTTTCAATACAACAATGTATTTAAATCTATATGTACACACAAAAAGTCAGTGAATATACACTCCAGTAACCAGTATACCCACTATTGGTCAGGGACCAATTTTATATCCGTAATGCTTTTAAAGCATTTTATTTATTCTTTGTGGATGTCTATGGTTGTACTGTCATTACTGGTTGTGGGAGGCACTGGTACCAATATGTGCGCACATGTGTTTGTGTGTGTATTCGTGTGTATATCTGTGCATGTGTTCTTTGTATTTTTCGCATTTTGCCAGGATGGCAGAAGCGCTGAAGATGAAGGTTAGGGTTGAGCTAATGGTTGTTAAAGGCCCCTGTGTTTATCTTGTCCTTGTCAACATGAAATATAACCTCTCCCCCCCTCTCCCTGTCCCCCTCCCTCTCTCTCTGTCTGTGGCAGTAGCCGTGTGTTATTGCTGTGGGTCTCGGTCGTCCGCTCACCTCTGAAAGCCGGATTCGTGTGTAGCCACCGCAGCGGATCATTGGGAAATTTAATTACCCGTCTGAAAGCTCTTTCAATCAGACAGATTACCCGTTCTGTGTGTGTGCCTCTGTGTTTATGAGAGCGCGCATCAGAGTGTGTATGTGTGTTTTACGGCGTACACGGTCAATGCGTATGTATGTGTTAGCACAGGCTGCCCACTGAGCACCACTCCGAGGAGCCAAGAGAGGCAGAAAGTGAAGAGAAGCAGTTTTTTTAAAACATGCTTTTTCTCACACAGCTGAGAGTAAGATTAATGGAGAGTGTATTTGATCAATTTCCATCACACGGAGACAGATTTCTCACAAAGAAAATCAAAAGAAAACCGAACCTTTGATATTCCAACCCCAGTTTTATTTAATAATAGCGCACAATACTAAGCAGCTCACAAAAGCAACAGATTCCGTACCTCAGGCAAATAAAATGTGTGGATGTCTTTGAAATGCGTAGCTAGATTGAAAATCATGTAAAAATCAATTTAATGTTGAGGTCTTAGCATTCAGTTTTTTATGTGAGCAATTTACTACTTTTTGGTGGCTTCCTTTATGCGTTTTGTCAAGGAAGTGTCGTGTGGATCGACTGTATGATGTGTTTTTGTTTTTCTGCCCCACCGATGGGAAAAAATCCTGTAAACCATGGAAAGACAAGTGCAGGAAAATTGTGCAAGCAGTGCAGCCAAGACCGAAGATGAGGGATTTAGTGTTTTGTTGGAACTGGCAACAAATATTTGGGTCATTTAGTAATGATGACTGAATGATAACTGCTACCAAGAATTTGTGATGAAATCCATATATAGTGCAAGGCATAGGGGCTAAAGAAATGCTGCAGACATTGCTGCTGACATCTGCAGTTTGAAGAATCTCGCTGATGCAACTTGACTGATGCCAGACAAAGGTATCAGTATGCAGACAGACGTGTAAGTATTGATTTATGGCTTCTTGATAGTGGAAATCAGGCTTGTCCTTCAGTGAATGAGATTTACAAAACTAGATATTCAGATACATTAGTATTTTATTATATTTACTTATAGCTATGCTTTTGCGCTGATACATGTTTAAACTAATTTATCTATATTTCAGTCTTTAGTTGTGACTCTGCAGAGAACTTTATGCTCCTGGCTTCAAATCCCACTATCGACTGGTTTGCCAAGCCTCATTTTGAGACTTCAAAGTCAGCATTTTGGCCAAAACCATTTTTTTTTTTCAGAGCTTAAAGTGATCATATTTGATCAAGATTGTGAAATCAGATAACAGTTGGCTAGAAAGGTGTCAATTGCACAGATACATACAGCTGTTAATTAGTGTTGCATAACATACAAATACAAGAGCAGAATTCTATCAAACTGGAGAACAGACCTCTTGGATGGTTTATTAGTAGGACTGACACACGGCAACCATGTTATTTGTCACACAGGATCATTAAAACTACTGCATTTGGACATCTCCCTCAACCACATAAGCCACTGTTGGTTTAGTGGCTCTTCCTAAGTAGGAGGAGGAGTACTAGAAGCATTATCAGCTGTGACACTTTTATTGTGTTGGTCTAAACAAAGGGACTATGTAGAAAACTTTTAATTAGACTTCCATTAACCTTGGTGGACTAATAAACCTTGAGTGGACGAAACTGTTGATTAAATTTACGATCTGGAAATAATGCACCGCTTAAAAAGACTTAATCTTCACAGCTTTGCTGAATTCTCTATATAAACATCTTGCAGGTATTCATGTTTTCTTTCTCCCGGCATTTTTATTTGAAGCTGGCTCCATCCCAGTGTTTTGGAATTTGTCCAGACACTGACAATAATCCAAGTGAAGACACAGCCAGATATTTCCAGTGATGCAGTTCAGATGTGGTTTCCTGACTTAGTGAAATTTCTTGACTTGAAGTGACTCACATCTCGGTTTAGCTGATTCTTTCTGCTCAACTTCACTTTCATCTCCATTACTTTTTTGTGAAAGAGCTTGAATGAGCTTTCTCTAGGGCGCTTTTTCTTTTCTTTACGGTACACACTTTGACTGGTTTTGTGACGACCTGGCAGTTGTGGGAGTTTTTGCTGCAACGTCCAAGTTAATCAGTCCAGCCTGGAATACATTAAGCTCCAGAGAACAGATAGAAAAGACAAGCTGCATAACAATATGGAAGCATCTCTATGTCATTGCTGGCTGGATTACTAGCAGATGAAATTCAGGAATATCAAATCTCTTGCGTGTGCCTGACTGATATACTGTTTGCACATTAGGTTGCTCTTTGATCTGCACTGTTTCTGTGTGTGCCCAAGGCAACAGAAGGATGCAGAGCAGCAGGCAATGTTGCAACAAGATTTTAAACAAGATTTTTCACGACTTCTCATTTGATAAAATACCATCATCTTATGACAGAAGGAGAACCAAAAATAGAGGCGAACAATAAGCCTGAGCAGACTGTTATACTGTGAGAAAGTTGGGAAATGTGACTGACATGTTAGGTCCAGGACTAAAATAGAAGAGACATGAAAATAAAGTGAAACAGAATTGGAATATATCATTTTTAGCTGTAAGAGCTGCTTAGATATTAGAACCTGCTGTTCAAAATTTTTCCATATTAATTGTCTCATTATAAAAAAGAATTGATTCCTCCACTATCTCCATCAGCACGTTTGATTCCCTTTCCAGCTTTGGGAAACAAACCACTACTTGTTTGACTTAAAACACATTGCTTCCAAGGCACAATCATTGTCATGGTAGCGCTGTGTGGCAGGCAGAGGTAGGGTCCAAATGCAGGACTCGGAGGCAAGGGGGTAACTAAAGGGATCAGCTTAATTTGCTGTAATTATTAGACTCAAAAGAAATACAAAAGCACGAAACTCGGAAAATGAGAAACTGGAAACTAGGAACTTAGAACAAGGAAAAAATTATGGAAACTGAACTGAACACTTGGAAACGCACAGCAACAAGGACAAGGGACTATCAAAATAAAACAGGAACCTAACACTGACTGAGACTAAACACATCAACTTGACAGACCAAAGCAAACACAACCTAACTTAAGAAAAGGTAATATTTGGGTACAAAACCCAGGATCATGACAAGCATTGGAATGGAAAATACAGATTCATCTGGAAAGGGCTTGAACGGGATGTTTACTTTTATGTCAGAGGCCCAAAATACAGGTTAAAGGAAAGAAAACACAAAGTTGTGCTCTGTATTTTCAACTTTTTCATTAGTAACAAAACATATTTTAAGGATTCTAGTAACAAGCGCTCAATTAAAAGGAGGCCATTATAAGCAGAAGCCTCTCAAAGTTAATGAGGTTCATCGTTAATAATTTGATGCCAAAATTAGCCTTGCCTCATATACCCCTCTGGAGAGCTCCAAAACTCTCCTGGAGGTACACTTACCCCAGTTTGGGAATAGTGGTACTTGATACAATATGCTCTTCAGTGTAAAAAAAAAAGAAAAAGAAAAAAAGCTCAATACATCCAGAGGCTTCATTTCAGATTCATACACATTTTTTTTGCTTCCCAACATCTTATGTTAAAAAAAAGAAGAAAATAGTGATTCATGCAGCTTACCATTGCATTGCAAAATTTTCCAATTTTCTGACTTTATTCTCTCAAAATATCAAAAGTTCTCCCTTCAAATAGCTGCCTGCTGAGCTCCTGCTGCTGCATTTTTAATTCCCAGACGGTCCTCTGGAAGAAGCATAGAATAGTAGCTATAGGCTCATATTGCATGCTTATGTGCTGCCACAATATAGCCAAAACAGCTTTCTGCAGGATGGGCGAATTAAAGGGGAGGCTAGAGTGTTACTCATTTATGAAAATTACTCATTCACTTTCACAGACAAGATATTCTCAGTGAGGGGAATTGAACCAAAAGGCCACGCCACAAACCAGACAGAATCAGTTTCTGCAGTAATCAGAGTGGTGCAGATACAAGTGTGCTCCACTCTGTGGATTGAAACAAAATTAATAAATAGGAGAAAAAATACAAAGATGATGAATTGAAAAAAGCACAGCCAAATTGAAAAAAAGTTCCTAGCAAGATTTTTAAAAAAGAATTGGACTGGCAAAGGTTGTGGAGATGATGTGTTAATATGTAGATGGCTGAGAATCAGAGTTTCTACAATAAATAAGTTTAGCGCTGCATGATCATGACTTGTTTTGAGCATGAGAAAATTGCTAACTTGATGATTTATATAATAATATTAAGAAAACGTGAGTTTCAAATCAGTCTTTTCATCAGTGAGGACCTCACAAAGTTGAGGTACAGACACTGTATTTATATAAACGCATCCACTGGATATAGCAGTGAGGAGCACAGTAAATCTCTGTGCATCAATATAAAAGAAGTGCAGATAAAGGAGGCAGTTTTCAGTAAAACTTCTGTCACAGAGGCCAAGAGATCTATCAGCAACCCTCTGGTGATCTATGGTTGTTGTGGAAAAAAGTGTATTCCCTGACCAGTTAGTGAGCGGATGCTGGAGGGGTGGTGGCTGGTACCAGGTGAAATTGGTTGCAAAGTACCATACTAAAACAATCTTTGTGATTGCTTATGTCACTAGCAGATTGTTGTGATCACCTATAGTTGGATGGAATACGCCAACTAGTCTGAAAACACTCACCGCTTACCTTGAAGCTTTAGTGACACTTGAAAAAAGTACAACACTAACGGGGAATTGAGCATGCTTGCCTTGTGGCTTACCGCTGCAGCCAGGGCACTTCAGAAGGAAGAACTTTTACTTTGAAAGTGAACGATTTCCATTTCCGGTTTACACCACTGACTGGTGTGAAGTTTAGAGAATATTTAGTTTGTTCCCGGCAAACCGCTGGCAACTATGGCAATCTACTGTTGACCAAATCAATTGCAGATTGCTTTGGTCAACATCATGCTGATCATCATGAGTTACTTCAAGTTTTTATAGATTTTTTTTAAATTTAGTTTTTATTGAAAGATGTGAACAAAAAGGATTGTAAACAAAATATGGATGAGATGATAAACATGCGCAGGAGATGATGGGCATATTTAAAAGTGATGGAGTTTTTGGATAATTGCTACTAACAGACCTCAAACAATTTAGAATGTGTTAGCTATTAATTTTGGTAATTAAAAGCACAATATTACACAGTGTGGTGACATGAATGCCTACACCCTAAATGAAAACATGACATAGCATTAATGTGCCATTAAAGAGAAATTCAACTGATGTGCTAATTACAGGATGTGTGAAAGCTTTGCATATTGATTTGGAATTGTGGTGATGATACAAATAGCAGCAAAACAACTCCACATGATAATAGCTTAAAGTGGCAGGGTCATCATTTGCTTTTAATAATGTGAGAAACTTCTGTGTACTAGTTTGATTATTTGCTTTCTTGTAAGGATTGCTGAAGAACTTTTGTGGAAGAAACTCACCGGCAGATCATCAAGCAATGGATCACGTCACAGTTACAAACACTTGAACAAAAAAGGTAGAAATAAATGGTTTTTTAGGGAAATACAAAGCTGGACAAGGTGAATAAACTGTTTTGGAACTTCAACAACATCAGTCTGCACTTGCTCAAGGTCCTCAGTGGATAGAAGCCATTAGACCTGCAACTATTTTATTTGAGAGTAATGAAATATAGAGAGCAATAGTATTTGAATTATATTTATAGTTATCGGAAGATACACCAAAAGTTATTCATAAACAGATGTTTTTATGAACAATTTCCCTCATTTGTTCTGGGTATTCTCACACTGTGATTTAGCAATAAGCTCGGGCATTTTTGAACCCTTACGTCAGTTTCATCTTGCTAGTACAATGATTGGGCTTTCTTAACTTCAGCCATCTTTGTGTGGCACAGCTGAAAATCTCTTTATTAAGTAATTGTTCAGTTTACAGAGTAGGCGAGAGCACGCTGTGTCACCTCGCCCCAGATAACGAATGATGTAAATAGCATCACGAATCCTATTGTGCGACATGTGAGCGCTTTTCTTCAGCATTTCTCCGGTTTTTGCGATGCCAGTGTTTTGTTATTGTGCCAGGATTTGTTTGCGCTTCATAATATGTGATCATGGTCCTGAGTAAATGAAATGATTCAGTGCACTTCCAGATGAAATGAAAATATTTCATGAAGCATGAGCCTGTGATTTGACTGTGTGACAGTAAAGTGACATTAGCAGAATAAAGCCTCAGTATGTGCATTTGAAGTGAGGGCTGTAGGAGAGAAGAGACAGAGCAGGGAATTGTTAAGAAAGGGATATTATAGAATTATTATTGTTCAGAACATGCACTGTTGCATAATGCAAGAGTCAGTGCTTTGATTCTTCTAACTGCCTTCATGCCTTAACTTCCAGCTGTACTGCTGCTGTCTCTCAGCTTAAACCGGAATGCAAATGTTCTTCTGGGAATTAAGTGCTTTTTCCTGCATAAAAAAAACATGCTTATTCTGGTCCAAGACTGCCTTCATTTTGTGCTTGTACATGAATTAATTTCCCCCCTACAACCTGTCTCCAGCCTGAGCGCAGCCATTCTTCAACTTTTACTGTGACATGTTTGCGTTGTTTTCCACGATTATTTCCATATTCATATCAGCCATTTTATTTTCACATTTCTACAATTATGAAAATACAGAAGAATTTTCCCTTGTCAATATTCATGCCATTGTCATCTGCCTCCAGCACTGTAGGCTCTTTAAGTATCCTAAGCGGACACTTGTATCCCCCAACAGGATGTGTATATTTGTGTTTGCGTGCAGTTTTTGTGGGTGCGTAGTGTAATTAGGCACATGCTCCACTGCACTATTCCATATGTATCACACGTCGTGCAGAGCCAGTGTGAATATATATCCAGATTGGTTTGTGCTGTACATTTCTATGATGTACGTTCAGGAGAGATTATTGTTCAGGAAGTTTGATGCCTGGTGTAAATGAGTCACATCACTGCCGCTCCATGTCTGTTGCTGTTAGCATCTTCACCTCAGCCTTTGCACGTATGAGTTGTGCTATAAAGTCGTGGCTCAGAAAATATTTATTTTTTTCTGCTTTTCTTTTGGTATGTTGAAGTTTCAGGTTTCAGATTTCGTTATTTTGGGAATTCAAGTTGGGAATCACACTTCTAATGTTTTTTAGATGTTGCTTAGGCACATTTCCCCCAGGTTTTCCTCTAGCATCTCGATGATTATGATGTGGTTTTGAGTGAAATGCTTTGCAGCAGTTGACGAGTCAACTTTTGGAAAAGCTTGTTGCAGGCCTTTAAGTTCCTCACTGGATAAACTGTAATAACAATGTTAGCAGCACAACATAACATATGAACCATTTTTGAAAGCGTCTGTAAAACAGTAGCATATAAACAAAAGAAGTAAGACTGTAACAATGTTACTGTACACCTGAAATGAGAAAATTTCAATGAAAGTCTTGTTTATTTTTGTAACAATGCCAACAACAAAAATGTAGCCAGTATTATACTATGTGGCTTTCCTTATATGCCTAGAAAATTGCGGTGTGTTTAATATTTGTATTTAAGTCAATATTTTTCTTTTTAATCATCTTTAATGAACCCCATTTCTTATGATCACCAGATCGTTGCTAATTAAATGCCATAGCTTGACAAAAGAGGCGAGTCCATGCATGGATCGAGCGATCAATGCTAGTTTAGATTGGCTGCACGATGCATTTGGGTGTTCTCTGATGCATTGACATAGATGTCCCTGGTGTGATCGTGGGAAAGGTGGGGAGGGTTTCAGCATCAGAACCCTTCACCCAGGTTACCCAGCCAGAGTTGATGAAGTCCTGGCTTGCATCCCAGCAGCAGTGAGTCACTGGCCTGTCCTCTTATCCAAAGCCACCTGTTCGTTTTCTCTGTGGTGAACGTCTGGCCTCCCCATTTGTTGCAGGTACTGTAACAGAAGGAAGGGCAGAATAGAATGCTCTAGTTTTCTTTAAGTAAAAATTACACCTAAAAACTTCAGTAAATTTCAAGAGAGGATTGTTAACTTCATGGATTTGGATTATACAGCTGGTAAAGTTTCATGGTTGCCAAATTTATTTATTCTCAGCAAAAGTAAGCTCTTGGCTTTTTAAAGTTTCTCCGAGTGGATACCAAGTTGTTTTAGAATATATATAACCAATTTAACACACTTTTTCTTCCAGGAAAAGAAAGAAAGAAACTGTGTGAGATTTCATTGAAGTGCGCAGGCTAGGCTGGACATTACGTCATGACTTTGGATTTATATTAATGCTCCGTTAGTAGCTTCAAAGACCTGCCAGTGCTTAGATGGATGAATAATGCAGTTACTATTAATTCTTAGCATATGTAACATAAAAATGTCCGGCACGTGGATGCAGTTCATCTAGAGCAACCTGAACATGTGAGGCCTGTGGTGTGAAGATGAGCTTTAAGTTAAGAGTGCCACTATAAAACACATGTTCCTTAAACCCCTACAGCGCAGCACAATTATCATCATCTCTTTTCATGTCACTGGATGTAAACTGAAACTTATAATTATGCTGGTACTGTATATGCATTTTGCAGCTCACTGCATCACGTGTAATTACTTACATGCTCATTGCAGCACATTTTTTCTTAAGGCAATAAGAAGCACCAGCTCCCTCTAAACCCTTGCGTGTACAAAGGTTGATTTCTTGTGGAGACTGCGAAAATGCGATTACATATTTGCAACACAATACAGCGTGTATGAAGTTTATTTAATGCTCGCAAATGTGCTATGACACATGAAGATAAAATACTTTGCAAGATGTTTCATTTGCAATACTGTGCAAAAGTGTAGGTACATGCAGTTTTTAGATTTTTGTCCATCATGCAGTAGGCTACCGTTAGACAGGCACCTGATTAGTTATAACAGGACAACAACACCATAAAGTACTGTCCTCATCTTTATCATTTAGTTGTTTGCTCCACTCCATATCATATTTATCTACATTTTTCTGGTTTTCCTTTTCTTTTGCTCCACCATTAGGTCATTACTCTGACCTTAGTTCCTCCCTCCTCCTTACAGCGATTCCATTTTTCACTCTCAGCCTTCCCGTGTCTCGCTTCACCTCTCATTTTTTCCTGTACGACCATCCAATAACAAATGTCGCACTTCATTAGGTAATCGTTTGAGTGTGTGCAGAAACATCTCTGATTCTTCTAGGCAAGCCTTAGTTGTCACCTCTGCTACAGCTAAGAGATTCAATCCCATGAGGTTTCTAAGAACACATTTTTCACAGATGCACGATTCTGTTATGTTTTCAAAGACTTTCTAACTCTCTGAACGTCCAGAGATTTAGGGATAAACTGCTGATGTCCAATGTATGCTTTCAAGGAACACACTGGTAGCATTTTTAATCTCTGAAACAGAACATGATGTGCTTTAGCTGCTCTGTTCTGTGCTGTCATAATGGGAACTTTCCACGTTGGCAGGCAGGCCTCTTTATTATCTAATATTTTTATCACACTAGCTAATCTTACTCCACTAATGCCCACATGCATCATCTATTATATCCTACTGTATTTAAGGCTTATGGCTTTATCAAAGCCTTTTTTTCCTCTCCTTTCTATTCTCGGCTTACAAACACCAGTACTGAATTAGCCTTTGATTGCATGAAGTAGGTATTTAAATGCTTCTCTGTGCTGAGTACTCAGCTTGTACAGTTTAAAGTTCAGGTAACACACTGCACTCTCATGATGCGGCAAGGCTGTGAATCAAACTGCTCACGGTTAGATGAGCTAGCTGTTATTAGATTAGAGGGGAGCAGATAAGATGTATTTTGGAGCAGTGTTTGAAAGTAGGAATAATTTTGTGAATGTCTGCATATGTAGCATTGAAGGAACACCAAATTAGCTACACCTCTATAACTTCCTGATGGCTCTGTTTAGTTTTGTTTCACTTTGTGTTATAATCTGCACTTCTGAGGATTCCTCTCACCGCCTTCTCTATTTTTATCCTGCTCTAATTTCTGTCTCTACCTGACTGAAGGTAGAATAACATCCAGTACTAAATCCTATTTTTCTTTATCCACGATAACCTCTCACCTTGGCTAAGCCTGAGGAAAAAACCCTCTGGGAAATGAAACGCGAAGCCAGTTATTTGACGTTTTTTTACAGATCTCTGCACACTAACATTCATAGGGTCCCGACGACACACTTACAAAGATGCACACGGTCTGATAAGCACTGACCTCTACACCTGAATGACTGTGGAACTGACCATTTAACATAAAGATGATCCCATAACCCTGAAGTAGCTCAGCCAGTCTTTGGCACCACCGGTCAGTTGTACGTATTGATGTCGGCCTTTATCTGATGACTTTGATAATGGAAGGTCTGTGTGAAGAAGACTTAGTGGGAGAGACCTCATCCCTGAGGGGCTAGGAGGAATGGATGGTGTGTCACATTGTGCTGTGTTGGGCAGAAATACAACAGTTTCAGTAATGGAATGCCACTGACCTTTCCACTAATGCTTGACCCCCCTGTTCCTGTTCCAACATCCAACATGTGTACTTTTTAAATGAGTGCGGATTTCCACTGGTTACTGCAGCTGAATTTCTTTTGCTGTTAGTATCTCATATAACAGGACTGGTCAGAACATGCACAGGGTTTTTTTTTTTTTTATACACATCCAGGCTCGTTTCTGCTCCTGTGCGCTAATGTTTTGTGTACCTACGCCTAAATCGTGTGTAGATTTGATGTCAGGCAGATAAGCATGCGAACTGCTGCTGGTTCTTGTAGTGTTGGCTTCTGGCCCACAAAATTGTTGCCAGATAAGAACGAAGAATGGCCATCTCCTATCACAGCCCTCCCTCAGCACTCACAAAATGCTGAGCAGTATTAGATTTTTCACAGCATTTGGTGCAGGGCAGTGATACTGGCTTTCCCCCCTATTTTAGGAGCAGTCCATGGTTTTCACGCGTGGTTATTAATGAAACCCCACTTGAAAGTGTGAAATTTTACACTTTAATTTAAACATTAGAGAAACAGGTGGACTCCAGGTTTTTGCTTCTGGAAAAGTGTGTGTGACAGTATAGGAAATAGAAATAGAAATGTGAAATAAAAGTTGGGTTATCTAAAGTTGACAAAGTTTTGTAAGCAAAGTCAAACCATACCAGGTAATATTTCATCGCGCCATATCTATTTACTACCTGACATTGGCCAAAGGGACAAAACAGCTGTAGTTGCAAATGCTGTGACAGTAAAATACATGGTGATTCAACAGGAGTTTTACCCTTCCAGCTAGATGTGAAAATATCTCTCATGTTGTTGTTAAGCAATAAAATATCTTCGAACTCAGGGACACCGATCAGCAACCCCCTGCCATCAAAACAGCTCTAAACTGTCAGGACACAGACACAGGACCTCTGGGGCTGTCCTGTGTTGTCTGGCATTAGGACATTGGCTGTGGATCTTATGGGCCCTGTGGGTTGTGGTACGAGACTTAGTGTTATGCTAATGTCTTGAGTCACTATTAATTCCTTCATATTTACATATCGGGGCGATCGTGGCTCAAGAGTTGGGAGTTTGCCTTGTAATTGGAAGGTTGCCGGTTCGAGCCCCGGCTCCGACAGTCTCGGTCGTTGTGTCCTTGGGCAAGACACTTCACCCGTTGCCTACTGGTGGTGGTCAGAGGGCCCGGTGGCGCCAGTGTCCGGCAGCCTCGCCTCTGTCAGTGCGCTCCAGGGTGGCTGTGGCTACAATGTAGCTTGCCATCACCAGTGTGTGAATGTGTGTGTGAATGGGTGGATGACTGGATGTGTAAAGCGCTTTGGGGTCCTTAGGGGCTATTAAAGTGCTATATAACTACAGGCCATTTACCATATTTTGCTTGCAAAATAGAAACTACTGTAGGTTGAAACATGTGCAAACATACATGGAAATACAGTATATAAGACAAAAACAGAGTTTATACAATTCTAATGAGCTTGAAAGTCAATATTTGGTATGATCACCTTCATTCCACAACACAGTATGAACTGTCTTAGGCAGCTTTGTTGTCATTTCTTTAATAACTCTTCAGGAATAGTTCTCCAGGCTTCTTAGAGGACATCAAATGCTCCTCTTTGGATGTTGGCTGCCTTTTGTTCTGTTCTCTGTCAGGATCTCATACTTCCTATCCAGGTATGCTTTTACATGCATTGGCAATATGATTGGGAACAGTGTCATGTTCCCAATCACACTATCCAATCATGTTCCTAATGCCAGTACTGGTGAATCAAAACCTGATAGTACTTTTCTGCATTCCAAATTCCACCAGCTGTGACAAGATCACCAACAGCTCTGACTGAAATGCAGCCCTGCACCATGACAGAGCCTCCACTGTGTTTACAGCTCTGGACATTCACTGTTGTACCTTTCTCCTGACCTTCTTTGTATGTATTGATGACATTTTGAACTATCAAATTTGGATTCATCGCTCCATAACAAGTGTTGTCACTGACTTTTAGTCCGGTTCTTCTGTAATTTGGCATACCTCAGCCTCTCTCTGTTTCCCTTCCTTAAGAATGGCTTCTTGATAGCCACCCTTCCACTGAAACCTTTTCTGATGAGGTTTCAGTGAAGAGTAGATCAATTGAAGGGTCAGCTGCATCTCTTAGGTCTTTGTTTTGCCAAGCTATTCTATTTGTAAAATGCTATTTATTTTATGCCTGTCAAACTGTGGTGACTTTGGCATTTTCACAGATTCAACTAAAGACATGGAAACATATTGGCTGCTAATAACAAAGTGCTTAAGATACAGTTTAAAACTGCAAAATTGATTCTTTGCTAAGTCATCTGTTATGTGAAGACACAGGATTGATTTATACCTTGAGTTATGTTCCTTTAGATGTTTGAATGATTCATAGGTCAGTGTTAAGTGGCTTAAGAAGCAAAAGATCATTCCTCATAAAAGTAGGAGGACTGGACTGAACATCAGTGTAAAAGCAGCCAATGTCCAAAGGAAAACTTTGACAGACCTTCAGAAGCCCAGAGAACTACTGTTGAAGAGAAAGTTACAAGAAAGTCTGGCTCAAAAGCAAATTCCAAAGAAATTAGAGCTGGCTCCAGACTTTTGCACAGTACTGTAAATGTATCATGCTTGCACTCAGTCACATTGCAGTGTGGGGAAACCAAAAGCTGGGCTACCTTTGTCTCTTTGCTGCAACCCTCAAATAGTTCCTGAGATGTTATGTGGAGTTGTTGCAGTTGTTTTGGTGTACCATTGTCTGTACGGATCCTTGGCTACCAGGCTCCAATGTTTCCCAGCAGAATATCACACCGTAATGAGGAGAGAATGTTATTTGCTTTGCTGGTTTCAGTTATGTGGCTGAGGGGTGTATCTCACATGAACAGATATGCATCACCTCAGCTTCCACTGTTAGAAAAACACGTGACATTACAAAATCCTCATCCACCATCCACCACAACCTCATTCCTACTCATGTTGCTCCTTCATTTATTCAGTATTATGCTGGTAAAATCAAATTCTCTCACCTCTCAGTCACATGTTGAAACTGTCATGTATGGCAGACTGTGGCAGAGGTGTCAGCTGGATGTCGACACGTTTTGAAATGAACTTCATCACAGTTTTCAGAGCCGACAGCCTTGATTCTGAACTGATTATTAAGACGCATCTTTAATCAATCGAATATGTATTTCAAACAATCACAAATCCTCAAATTTAGTCCTTGATTAACTGTGAACCGTGCAGCACCAGGGTGGAAATCAGCATAACATCACAGACTAAAGTCTTGATTTTCTGGTTTCCAGCTGTGGGAGAAAGATACTCATACAAATAACAACTCATGCTAATGTCCTACTTAAGAATAACATAAAAAAATAAAAATAAAAAAAATTCCACCCTGACTGAATGAGTATTGGTAGCTTTGAAATGACATTTGTTTGGTCATTATAGTTATTTTGTAGATTTAGATTTGTTGCAGAGCCTTTTTTGTTGTTATTGTTCTTACATCCACACTGAGGATGGCTTTGATCATTACCCTGTTAATGAACTGCCTTGATTTCTGCCTTGAGTAGCCAGCAACATGCAGTATTAATAATCAATGCTGGGCAAGAACTGTGTCTGTGAGTCCTTTCTGAAGGTAACAACATTTGCTGAAAGTTGATGAAAAAAATGCCTAAGAGTCAAATCTTTGCTTCTGCTTTAAAATTTCACCAGGCGCCTTTTTATTAAGCATCATCGGTGACTGAGGAATTCACAGAGGGACCAAAGGTTACACAGAGGTCCACTCTTACACGCCAAGGGCCGTTATGTTTGACACCAAAGCCTGAGTCTGTACACTCTAAGAAGACTCACAGAATGGATAATTAACCAGAATTAATTTTGATAATTGATTTGTGTTTTGGGACTGTTAGTCTGATACGAATTCCAAATTAAAAGACAAATAACAGCAACCAAACAAACTGCTTAGTGTTTGAAATGTTTGTAATTGATCCGTTTGATGAGTTACCATGTGGCAATGCGAAATTACTTCGGTGCCGCCTTGTGCAATTACGAGGCTCCTCGTGTGGTACCAATTCAAAATAATACATATAAAAATGACAGATCTGCAATTTCCTTCTTTCACTGCTCGTCACGCTTCGCAATCCTTTTAAACACCACCTTGGTTTTATAACCGTCGAGGAAGGTACAAATCTAGTTTCAATAAAGGTAAACTCATCTTCAAAATCATCATTACAAAAAAGAAGGAAATTACAGTAATCTGTCAAGTGCTTTCATTTTTCATGTCTGATTTTCTTAAACACAATCACTGATAGTGCATACCTGATTTATCAGCCTGACCCCCTCCCTCCTGGCTTCAGCAGCATGTCAAATAGATAATCAATAGCCTCTCGTGGCTTTGTTCCCCTGCACGCTAGATAATGGTTAGAGATGCCAGTGTGCTGAACACACCTCATTAACCACTGGTTGCAGCAGTTTGGCTTTTTCCAGTGCAGCCCGAGCCCCTAGTCAACAGCAAGACTAATGCACCTGACAGTTACGGCAATGACACACATATTTCAGCCCTGCTGCCAATGCAAGGGTGAAGATATTCTGCTCCATGAGTCCTGCTTGGATTCATGAAAAACAGATGACCTTTGCTAATTTTGTACTGTGCGTGTATGTTGGTCTTTTATGCTTATCTCTCATAATGTACCCTCGTGCACGCATAAGATGTACAAAAAAGAGGCTGAATGGGGGGGAAAAAAAGGAGGGAGACAAGAAAACTACAAAAGGAGGAATGGACAGAGAGAGGAGTGATGGTTGTGTGAATAGTAAAGAAGGATGGAGAAGCTCAGAGATAATCCAGAGACTGTTGTCAGCAGTTCTGCCTCACTGAGAGAGAGTGGGAGAGACAGAGAGAGAGAAAGATGCACATGTTTAATTTAAAGACATACATGTAAGTTATTTCTATTAGGGAGACGCACATCACGTCACCTGGGACACAGGGAGATTGTGAGCTCTGCCGTTGGGCTGGAAAACTGACATCCTGTTAAAAAAAAAGAAGTCAATACATTTATTCATCAGGAAAAAAAGTGGAGTATCTGATGTTCTCCACTTTGAATGTGAATCGGAAAAGTTTCAGTTCACGGTGGTGCTAATGGTTTATTTACACATCATATTGCACACTCGCGTATCTGAAACTTCTGCAGCATGAGCAGGCAGCAAAATAAGTCAGACAGTAGAGTACAAACAATGCAATCAGCAAGAAAACAGCCAATTACAATACAGAGTTAGTGGCTGGGAACAACTAATAAACAACTGGAGATTATAATTATTATCCGCAGTTATTAGGGTTGAAATATGGGTACATTTCTTTTGGTTTTTCAAATGTCTCAGTGCTTTAATGAGAAGAGATTATTTTAACAGAAGATATGTAAGCATTTAGCCTCATGGCATCCTCTCTTTCCTTTGCCTCCTCTCATTGCATCTCAACTTGCTTTTCTCTCTACCTCCTACCCTCGTTGGACCACCTCCCTTACTGGAGATTTTGATTGGCTGAGATGCTCAGAGTGCATCGTTATGCAGTTTCTGTGTCATACGGAGACAAAAGCTGTGGAGTCTGTTTCATGCAGTCGATGAGATGAACAATGGTGGACACACTTAAGTACATTCAGGAGTACAATGCATGCATGCAGGCTCATTTTCCTACTCATTCTGCCCACGCACTCCACTGTTATGATATCGAATCTAAATAACTGAAATGGAGTCACTCCGTTCCCCAAACTAATTATGTGAAGCAGACATGTGCATCAGGTCCATCATGTCATCATGGCAGTCATCTTGTTCATCTCATTTGATTTCCTGCAAGCAATAAAATGTTACATGTGATGCAATCCCTCAGCAAGGCAAATATCCAAGTGAAGACACTATTTAGTCTCTTGGATCATTTCACAATAATGTTGGGATACTTTTGGAATTCATTTGTTAGGGACGGGGAGGCATGAAATTTCTTTGTGGAAGAATTATTTGAATTTTCTGGCTGCAAAAAAAAAAAAAAAAAATCCCAGTTGGAATACAGTCAATCTGTGCTCCTTTTCCATTGTTATTGTTCATAATTTAACAGTGTCTGTAGCTGTGTTGAGTGCAGAATGGAGGCTTTGTATGGCCACACTCTGACTATGATTTTCTCCTCTGAAAGAGCAGATTTATTATTGCTTAGAGTTGAGAGTGGTATCAAGATTCTCATTTAATTTATAAAAATAGACACCTCGCTAGCTTCTCCCCAGTGTACCAAAGTGAAGCCAAAATATCTTGGAAATGAGCATTGTCATCTTGAGCTGGTGATGTCATTTGAAACCAGAGTCTGTTCAGTAGTGACTGAAGGATCGAAACATTGCATTAATGTTTCACTCCTGATCACCACAGTGCAACCTCAGCCTCTTTTCATTCTTCGGGTGTCCAATACTGCTGTTCTGTCAAGGCAGCTGGAGTCTCAGCAATATGGTGCTGTGCAAAAGAGATGTGATTAGTCACCCATCATTTCTATACATTTTGCTTGGAAAATGGGAAACATGCGCAAAGATACATGGATATAATATCATCCAGTATATAAGCGACAGGGAGAGTTTGTACAATTCGAATGAGCTTGAAAGTCAATATTTGGCATGTTCACCTTAATCTTAAACACAGTCTGGACTCACTTGGGCAACTTTCTTGTAATTTTTTTAAGTAGTCTTCAGGAATAATTCTCTAGGCTCCTTGAAGGAGATTCAGACCTCTTCTTTGGATTTTAACTACCTTTTGTTCTGTTCTCTGTCGACACTGCTTCAGTAATTGGCCAATCCATGATTGATTGTGTCCCATTATATGCTTGTTTTTTTTTACATAAGCTGTGTGTTTGTGTTTATTGTAATGCTGTAAAATGAAGCCATTGTCAATCAGATGCTTTCCAAATGGTATTGCATGGTGATCACAGTCTGTCTGTGCCATGTATTGGCTGTGTGGCAGGAAGGATGTGGACCAAAATCCAAAAGTCAAAATGCAGCTTTAAAAGACCAAACCAATAACTGGGTGGGAAGAGCAAAGGAATCCAAAAATTAGACATTTTCAGGGAAGCATAAAACAGGGGGACACACAACCATGAGGGACGACATCACAAAGGACAAGGGGAGACTCAGACAATATATACTCACAGAAGGGTAACTGGAGAAGTGGAGACAGCAGAAATTCAAAAACAGTGGGTCAAATGAGTCGAGACTATTACAGGCCATTTTTTCCTGTGTTTAGGTAGATTAATAAACTGAAGGTCTGCTTCTTTTGTGTTCCATTTGTCCATTTTCTTCAATTTTTTAATGACACATTGCTCAGCATGTTGAGATATACCAAGTTTTCAACATGGTGCACAAATACTGTTTAATTTATGTTTGTCAAAATGACTGAAAATGAAGCCAATGTGCAAAGAAAATGATCTTTTTAAAATAACTTTTACATGAAAGTCTGGCTCCTTGGAAGCAAAATGTAAAGATAAAATGAGTGGTGGCTCGAGACCTTTGCACAGCAGTATACACTCAAGGTGTTCTTTGGCATAAGTGCTGTGACACACTGCTGGCTTTCACTGCCAGCTCATCACATCGATGAAGACCCATGACATTTCACTACACTGTGTAAGCATCATTTTTCACTATGGAGGGTTAATATTCTGGAGAGGAACTTAAACTACAATCATTTCCTAAACCTAACCAAACCACAAGTGAAAATAAACATATAAATTGAGTGAAAACTAAACAAAACTTAAATAAAAACACAATGTTTCCAAACAGCGCATACATAACTGTCTCCTAGATAAGAATTTTGTGATTTATGCCACCACTATACTTCCTACCTTCTTCTGTGGACTTGCCCTTTAAAGTGTAACTATTAGCTCTCTATGTTCAGCATTGCTGTAGCTGATGTCAAGGCACAAACTCAAAAGGACACCTTGTAATTATCTCTGTAACACCTGCAGCTTCTGACAGAATGGTAACATTTGACAAGCTGGGATAAGAAGCTGTTTGCAGAGTCCGGTTGCAGTGACATTACCTGCACAAGATGGCGGTGGCCATTTCCAAGACATGTTTGTATGCAGTCTGAAACTCAGCAAGAAATCCAATCAAATTATTTAAGAAACTATTAACTCTTCTTTACCGGGTGATTAGATTTTTAATTAGCTCATAAACTCCTTCACTTTCCTTGTTATATTTGTCTTAATGTTAATTTTTTTTCTTTTTTTACATTTGCTGCTTTTTAAACACCCTCAGGTGATTGTATGGCGCTGGCAGGGAAATGCAGTGCCTTTTTAAAGTTTTACAATATTTGATGCTGGTTTAGCACCATTTAGCAAAAGTTACAGATGCAGCATGCTGGAAAATGAGCAGGAGCCTAGGCAAACAGAATTCAGTTGTATAAGATCAGGAGCACACATCCCAAAACATAATAAAATGTGACCTTGATATGTCAAATGAAATGATGAGATGCATGTGCCTCATTTCAGCTGACTCGTGGCTTACACATGTTAAGCGCAAAGAGTGTGTACGGTGGGTCAGCAGCTTGGAAACAGAATATATGAAGTGTGAAATGATAATTTATTTCTAACCCCTGATAAGTTGCTGTATTGAATTTTTCTCCTTATCTATCAACAGAGTGCTGTGAGGCTTAGCAGAGCATGTTTCACTCCACTGTATATCAGATATCACTAACAAAGCTCCTAAGAGCTGTTCTGTTACTGTACGTAACATTAACTCTTTACATTAAACACTTCCAGTACAGCCACCCCACAGAGAAAATCCACACATTATTTTAGCATCGCTAAATAAAAAAGGGGAAGATTTTAGTTGGACATCAGCGAGAGGCAGGAACGGATGGAAAGAGGGGGCACAGATGGGTTCGGGAGGAGGAAAGCGAAAACAATTTGGATTTTCATGACAGATGAGGCAGTGGCAAAGAGGTGGAGGGAAGGGAGGGAAAGAGAGCAGGGCTACGTAAGGAAAACATGAATATTTAATCAAACTTGTGAAATCCTGGAACAGCGAGCGAGAGAGGTAAGGTGGAGAGAGTGTGGAGAAAAAAAAGTCAGCTGTTGATGGGTTCTCACTTAAGCTTATTTATAGCGTGATTTATAGCCTCGACTTCTAGATTATACATTAAGTGGGGACTTTTGCAACAATTAAATGAAACAAAAAAGCTGATGCACAAACCAGTTTTATCCAAACGTAACCTGAAACAAACAAACAGCAGCGACGGTCAGAGTTTGGTTTCTCAAGGTAAACGATGCTAAGGCTGAGGAAAGATTCTGGAGAGGGTTACATGAGTTCAGAAAAGGGCAATTTCTCCTCACTATAACATTTCATCCAGGGGATCTGTGTGGTGGACTTTCCTGCTTTTATAAATAGACTAAGAGAGTGACCTCCCACACTATGCTGTAAAAGTGAGGGAGAAAGCAGAGCTCCTTAAAGGGTTTCATAAAAATGTCTTTTATTTGTGTTATTTGCCTAATTAAGGTCCACCTGTTTCATTCACGCTTAGCATGTGTCTGTCTTTTTTGCAGCTCTCCTCCACTAGTTTCCCCGAAATGTGTTTGTATACATGTGTGTGTACACTTGTTTAAACATCTTTGGTGCATCACTGTACTTTTGGGGATAAAATGCTTGTCCTCACAAATTTGATGGTTAGGGTAAGGGGCTAGGTAAAGCATTGTGTCAATTTGATATCCTCACTAAGACATGTAAACAAGTGTGTGTGTGTGTGTGTGTGTGTGTGTGTGTGTGTGTGTGTGTGTGTGTGTGTGTGTGTGTGTGTGTGTGTGTGTGTGTGTGTCCATCTCCTGCTCAGCTGCGTGCCTGTGTCATTGTGACACATGCACTCCAGAGCAGAGAAGCAGCTTGAAGATGTGTTCTTAAAATTGAGGACAACTTGTCCCATTGATGAAAGGGCAATAAATGTTGTTGAGCAACTGTTGACCGAAGATGTCAGCAATCAAAATCTAAGGGCCAGACCAAAATATAGAAAATCCCTGTTACTGGCAAGTAGTCCTTCTGTGGCATCATATGATCATTCACTGTGTTTTCTTTTGCTGTGGGAATATAATTGTTCCTCTTTTTTATATATATATAAATATTCTCTCCGAGTGAAAACGAACTGAAAGTGGAGGTGTTGTTTTGTACTAGTTTGAGCCCTAGTCAGACATATAGTGGTTCTGAATGTCATATATGACACTATTAACTAGATTTATTATGATCCTACGAAAATGTTAAAATATGAAGAAAAAACCCTTAAACCTCTGATAGTATTAGGAACCAGTAACGACTGCGTCTGACATTTCTCTATCCACATTTTGGTTTTCCAATTATTCTTTAGTGGCTAAAACCTCCACCTCCTTGAATACGGATAGAATAACAGAAGATAGAGGGTAGAATAAAGATTGTTTATCAGAGCTGTTTCACTGAAAAAAGCCTGAAGCTGCATGATTTTAGAAATAGCTGGTACAACCCAAATCGGCATACTTCCCCTTTCTTTCCCTCCCTCTCTCTCAGTATATCTTCTTCTTCTTGTTTTTCCACCACACAAACTTTCACAGTCACTCTATTCTAACAAGTTTTTCCTTCCCCCCAGTCGCTCTCTCTCTTCACCTCCTTTCCCATCTTCCCATCCCCATTCTCTATTAAAAATGCTTGCGTCTTCTCACCTCTGCTCAGTCATACAGGTTTATTTTAGTCCTTTGCCTGTTAGCACAGCAGCATAAGATGGTTGTCACCCTTACCCGCCACTGCTTTGCAGACAGCCCCTCACTATTTCCCTCCCTTCTCTTTGTAGTCGCTCACATCATTTCTCCATTTTGATCACTTTTTCACCCCCTCCTGGTTGGCCAGTTCAGCCGTAGCCGGTGCTGGTGTGTTTCCTTTGTTTATCTTCCTTCTCCGGCTGGTTCTCCTTCCTCAGCTACTTAGCAGGTATGTTTTCAGCTGAGGAAGCATACGTTGTGGCATTAGCCTCTGTGCCGGGGTTCATCAGTGCTTGAGTGCAAGGACTCAGCCTGAGAGGTTGCACGGGGGTTACTGCCACTGTGGAACTATAATTACCTCAGCTGTCAGTCAAACAGGAGTGTGTCCACACATCCACACATGCACACACATACACACACTCTTGTGAACTCACTGCTTCTTCGGATCGTCTGCATTACGTAAAAAATTACTTCTGTTGCTACTTTTGCCCGAAACACCCCCATGTGTAATTTTACGTGCCAAGAAAAGCTGCAAATCTGTAAATGAATGTTAATATTAGCATTCTTGTTTGTCTGTGTGCATTTGTCTGCCGAGTATCTCTGTGGGGCAGTTTTGTCTGAGCTGACTTGTACAAGGGAATCTTTTTACATTCACGTCCTGCACGTGACGATGTCGCTTGACGAAAACCGCCAGACATCAAAAAAATGCTGCACTAATTAAGGGTTTGGATGACATTTTTGAAGAAATTCTTCCGCGAGGTTGTACAGGCACAGCAGTGGGCGTACTACAGCATAAAGCAAAAATATCTGTAGGCCAAAGATTTGGTATTAACTTAATGGAGTACATGATTTTTTACACAGACAGACATCTTTGGGGTATGGCAGTAGTAAATGGGAAAATATGCATTGAAGTAAAAACCCGACAGTCCCATTTCTAAACAGATTGTGAAAATATCCCATCAGTCATCAGAAACATCCATCACACTAAGTGCTGAATTGTTAAAATGTCATTTCTGTGTTGTTTGCCATATAAATAAAAACACGCAATTTCCATTGTCACTGCACACGGGTGCAAAGCAAAACAATAAGCAATTATTTTTCTCATCCAGCAACACTCTCCAGCTGTGACAAGTGCCTCAATTTTTTTGTTTTTTGCTACATTCCCCCCCCCCAAAAAAAACCCCAAAACAAAACAAAACAAAAAAAGAATGCATGTGCTTTCAGTGAAATGTATTAAGCCTGAATGTGCCTCATGTGTCAAATGGGTATTATACTTGCGGGTCTCAGCTTATCCATTCGCGGTGCAATAATTATAAATAAATAATAATAAAAACAAAGTCAGATTTGTTTTTAAAATCAGGTTTTGGCCTTGTAAACCTGGAAGGATGCCAATTAGCGCTGAGCACTGAGCTCGGTACAGTGGAGACAACAACAAATTTGTTTGGAGCGGGGTTAATGTTGCTCGCATACAGCCGCTCGTATGCTGACTGTGGAGTCAGGGAGAGCCGTGTTAAATATTTCAGCTCATGTCCTCGCAGGCGTTTGCCTTACTGAGAAAGCGAGAGACTATTGATGTGGTTAACGGCTAAAAGATGGATGAGGATAGATCAAACTAAACCAAAATAGCAATAAAAATGAGGCAACAACCGTTTCTAATCTCTGTTTTTCACAGTGTTGTGTGAAATGGAAAGGCTCAACTGTTTTGGACTCAAAACAGAGGGCATGGAAAAAATGAGCAGGTCCCAGGGAGCTGAGTGCTGTGGGTCCCAGCTGACTTCTGCACAAGAGTCAATGCAGGAATCACCTCGGCAGTTGTTTGTTTTCAACTCTCCTTTTTTCCGTGTTTTCTTTTTATCGTTGCTGTTATCTAATCCTTTTGTCGCTTAATGCTGCTTGCTCTCCCTTTCTCCATCACCTGCAACAAACATGCTTATTCAATTCTAGGATTTAAATCCAATAACAAGCACAAATCTGATCTACGAAGAAAGAGGCTTTTCCACCTCTGCCTACCTCTTTCCTGTCTCTGTTTCAACAACAAAGTGGATTCAGCCTGAAATACCATCACATAAAGCAGAGAGAGGCTATAGATGCCCGGGCTATTATTTCCACCTCACTCCATGTCGTAATACGCTCAGCGCTCTGTTTTGATATGTATAATAAACTTACCAGAGGAAAACCACGGGAGGTCTTAGCAACACTGGGAGTGGCGCAGTAGGGAAGGAAGCTTAGGAGCTTATGGACAAGCAACACAGCTGCTGTAGACAAAACATCACGGAGCCTCGCGACTCTGCTACCTGCATGCTGCCAAGGATAGAAAACCATGCCGCGCCGCTTTCTCATAACAGGTGCAAATATGTATTAGTGACAGTGTGACTGAAGGAAGAAATAAAGAAACTGAAGACGAACATTGCTGACACACTTGACTCTTTCTCTCTTATTGTGCCTCATTCACTAATGAATGTCTAGAAACTGTCCCACCTGGTGCAAAACACACGCAATATTGCTAAAAGTATTCGCATATGAACTTGAGTGCCATTCCATTCTTCATGCCGGGTTTAAAATGATGTCAGCCCACTCCATTGCAGCTATAACAGCTTTAACTGTTCTGGGAAGACTTTTCGCAAGGGTTAGGAATGTGTTTATGGGAATTTTTGACCATTCTTCCAGTAGCACATTTGTGAGGTCAAACGCTGATGCTGGACAAGAAGGCTTGGCTCACAGTGTACACTCTAATTCATCCCAAAGATGTTCTATGGGGTTAAGGTCAGGACTCTGTGCAGGCCAGTCAAGTTCTTCCACACCAAACGCGCACATCCATGTCTTTATGTACCTTGCTTTGTGCACTGGTGTGCAGTAATCTTATGCTGGTATGCTGAAGTATTAAGAGTTCCTTTCACTAGAGCTATAGGGGGCCAAGCCCAACTCCTCAAACGCAACCTCAGACCATAATTCCCCCTACAACAAACTTTACACTTAGCAAACCCGGACGTCTCCACTGCTCTAGAGTCCAGTGGTGTGCTTTACATCCAAGGCGTTTCATTGTGTTGGGTGATGTAAGGCCTGGGTGCAGCTGTTCAGCTATGGAAACACATTCTGTGAAGCTCTATAAACACTGTTCTTGAGCTAATCTGAAGGCCACATGAAGTTTCAAAGTCTGTAGCGACTAGGTCTGCAGAAAGTTGGTGACCTCTGCTCACTATTCGCCTTAGCATCCACTGACGGCACTCTATGATTTTACACAGCCTAACACTTCGTGGCCGAGTTGCTGTTCCCAGTCACTTGCACTTTGTTATTATACCACTAACAGTTGACTGTGGAATATTTAGTAGTAAGGAAATTTCATGACTGCAGAAGTGCCATCCTACCAAGGTACCACACTAGAGTTCACTGAGCTCTTTGTAGACGCAGTCTGCATGCATAGGGGCTTGAATTTGTACACCTGTGGCCATGGAATAGACTGGAACACCTGAATTCACCGATTTTAAACGGCTGAGTGAATTCTCTTGGCAATACGGTGTAAGTGCACATGCAAAATTGGCATTGGGAGTCATGGAATGGGGGCACTGGCCAAATTTCTTTTTAATGACATGCATATATGGTCAGAATTATACCTTGATAGGTGGATGCTTGCTATCTGCAATCTCCAAATAGAATTCTGTCCTTTTTCTCTACATTAAGGAAACACATTAACCTTGAGGCAGATCATGAAGAAAGCTGTGAAGTTGTTGCAAAAAGAAAGACTCTGAAGCAAAAACAGGAGGCAGTATGAACAAATTCAAACAAATCCAAGATTTGTGTGTGCAACGTTTATGAGCGCGCAGATTTATGTGTACACACTGTTTGTCTATGAGAGTCACGTCTGTTCCTGCGGTAATATTAAACATACCACGAGTGGAGGCAAATACAATAATATGATTTTGATGTGCAAATTGCATAGCAGAAAGAGCAAAAGATCAAGAAACTGGTGGCAAATGTTTGAATTATGAGTGTCTGTCCCTATTTACACAGTTCCCCATTTTATATCCTTGTTAAAAGGGTATACAGTTTTTTTTATACCAGTGATTTTTCCTCCTTTCTCACCCCGCCCTTCCTTTCCTCTCTCCCTGTTTTACATTGCTTGTCCTCTAATCGGACTTTTCTGAGAAGCAGAGAGAAGAGAGAACGTCTCCAGGAGATTTGAGAAGCCCATAAAGTAAAGCGGCTCTCTTCCAAAGGCAGCTAAGAGGCTCAAGGGAGGATGGCAGTCACCGTCTTCCTCCAGAACATGTGCCTCAAAGCAGTGACATGGTGTCACAGTGAGAGAAGAGCACAGAGAAAGTGGAGAAAAGTTAAAAAAAAAAAAAAGCAAAGGGAGGGAGCATACAGTAAGAAAGTGAATATAAGAAATATAAGAGAAAGACAGAGAGAGAGAGGCAGAGAGGGGGAACTTGGTCAACTTGTCATCCATTATAGATTGCCTATTATTCATTCAGGCCCATCCCGCCTTGTGCTGTTCTCCCTCTTTCATCTTTAGTCGGTTACTCAATCTTTCTGTGTGACTGTATCTGTCTCTAGGCAGAAAACTCACTGTGCAGTATTTTGGGAGCTCCATAAGGGCAGCTCCACCATGTACAGTTAAAGTTTAGTGTGTTTCCTACAATACTCACATTGACAGTGCATTAGACAACAAAACACAAGAAAAGAAAAAACAACATAACAACTGGGCATGGAAAAAAGCTCCCATTATAAATTTAGCTAAACATGTCTTCTCATTATTTGTAATTTAAGTGTACATGTTGGATGAGGAGGAACACAGAGGTGGTACACAAAAGCAAAAAATAATTAAAAAAAATTTGATTTTGGGAGCAGTAGAGTTATGTCATGGTCATATCATCTGCCCACTAGAACAACTTAAATGTAATATTTTTAGAGCAAACCCTTAGCGTGACATGAAATTTTTGGGGAATCTTCATATCTTGGCTTGACTTAACGTAGCTAACATAAATGAAATAATAAGTGGGTTCCGATGACTGACTACACTTGGCTCAGCTTAAGGGCCTCCAAGTGGTGCACAACACACAGTATGTGCGCCGCATCAGTACAGACACAAACAAACAAATAAAAAAATGAGGATCTTCAGTTTAGAAATAGACTTTGTGTTTGAAGTGTAATCTTTACTCTATACAGAAAATATACATTAGGCATCTTATTATTCATTTTATTGTACTTGGAAGATGCTCATTACACCGTCTGCTGCTGTGTAGAAGCCAGAAAAACGGCTGCAGGAGGTCAGAACATAGAGCTGGTAATAATGTTAAAAACTTAAACAACTGCTGAGAGAAAGAAAGCGCAGCAGATTTATTCTCTTCCTTCTCGTTTGTGTGCTCAAAGTGTAAATGTCACATTTACTCACATCTGGGTTTCTGGTGTGAAAATCACTGAGTGTTGTCTTCCTGTTCGTTTTCACATATGCGCTCATGCACCCTACATTTGCATTGCTATTCATATATAAACCAACATTGATATGTTTTTTATTCCTCCAAAACATATTTCCAAATCTTTTAGAAGTATTGTTAAGATTTGTTAGGTTTTTATAAATGGATTAAAAGAAAAATCACAGTTTGAAGTTTGAAGATGCACCATTTACAGGAGGATTTCTCCTATTGTCCTAAAGGCAACAAAATGTACAATCCCGCATACTGTAATGACACAGATCTATAAAGTGATTTAAAAGATTGAAGAGAGGCTTATTATGAGCCTGTTTATATACAAATACACAGTAAAAGTTAAAGCAGCATTTGTTGTCAGCTCATGTTGCAACAATTAACAGCGCATGACAGCCCTAAAGTGCAGATATAGACAGTTGTATTCACAATAGCAGAAACAAACTTGCCAGTATTAGTATCAGTAGCTTTTAGACAGTAGATATGAAGTTTCTGTATATAGTATAGGATAGCTAGTGGAATATAACATACATCATTATGAGATGAGAGTGTAAAAATCTACGGTTACCAGTGTGTCCAAATGTAAACATACTGCAGTAAGTTAGTCTGTACAGTGCAGACATACCATGCTGTCTCTTGATCCGGGGGAAGAGGCCTGAAGGTGCGGCAAAGCCTTTTTGCCTGGGGAAAGGAGCTATTGCAGTTTCTGGCAGTGGTGGTTTGGATGCTCTGAAAGCATATCTACCCTTTAGCAAAGAGTGATATTCACGAATGTGGTGATAAAGATCTGAAAAAGAAAGCTGACCCAGAATTTTCACAACTGGTTAATTCCCCGACTGAGTATTTAACCTTATGAGAAACATTACCATCTTACAGATGAATAACTTTATATACAAGAACACATGGTCTCACGTATAAAGACATATGCAGCGTGGGTTTAATGGAGTACATAGTACTTAGGTGTAAAATAACACTACATTGGCCAAAAATGTAAATGAAGTCTGCATCTCACCTACCTACATTGCACTACATTTGTTTTCTAAACCTTTTATGTTAATGCAGTCAAAGCGGTGCGAGATTAAAAGCTTCTTTCCAATATACATAAAGTAAACACTGGTATGTCCAGGAATGAGCTTCAAAGACACCAACTGTTAGCATGACTGTTTGAGACAGATATTTAACATTTAGCCGCTGTACCTTAAAATGAGAAGAGAAATTCCAATACAACCTGAGCAAAGCTTAAATACATTGATGATTACTGGCTTTTGCTACCTTTTATATCTGTAATTGAAATGATCGGTCTTACTATAATTATTATTGGGACCCTGAGTTGGATAAGCAGAAGAAATGGATGGATAATTATAATTATAATTATAATTATAAACAGATTAGTATAACAACAAAACAGACCAAGTGCAAAAACTAGACACAGACACAAACAGATCCTGACATAAATATAATTTGAACCAGTGTGAAAAAGATAAATTAAGAGTCAATTTAAAAGTTTGCATAAGGAGAACCAGAGCACAGTATACTCCTAGGGGAAAAATCTCTACGATTGTTACAGTTTTTGCAGTAAATACACCAATTAAGCACTTGTAAACCACTACTGGCATCTCACAGCTATCCAGTTCCTTATGTACATGTATGTGTTGTCACTGAAGAGAAGCCAATCTTGTCAGCTAACTGTGCATGACTCATTGCTCTGTTGTGTCAGTTTGAATATATGCACCACAATTCCCCCAAATCCTCTCATTCAGGATTGCTATTCTGTCAGGTCGCCTTCGTAGTAGCAGTCTCATTAGGGTCAGATTTACACCTGAGCCGAGAGGTGACGACAGTTAATTACGCAGAAGGACAGAAAACACAACTGGATTTGAGGCCTGCTGACACGTGTAGCCCACGCAGACACAAGCCTGCATATACTAAGTCGCAACACACACATGCATAAAGACACACCTTGGCCATACATGCTCAAAGCATTTCCCACCGCCCTCTTCTCACCTCTTTGTCACTCTTGCAGTCCTTATGCCGTGACCAAGATGCGACTGAAGGCCAACAAATTGTTTAACCCCAGGAGGCTGAGGAAGAAACAAGAGAAAACACTCTCTCTGTCCTAAACGTGCTGTCACGCTTTATCGCAGGGGAAGAGTTGTTCTTAAATTCAGAAATGTCATCCAGGTTGCTTTTTACTGATGTAAAAGGTTTGGTTGTGGCACTTTAGACTAACAGTTTCACATTTGTTCAAAGTCATGGAGCAGCAGGTCTGGTTCATTAACATAATTTCTGTAATTCTGTACTGCTGGCCATAATTTTACTGATTAAATGTTATAGGTCAAAGAAAGAAAGAATACCAAGAATGTATGATTTCCAGAAGAATGTGCATGCTATTAGCTATTTGCTGTATTTATATTGTGAAGGTATAGCTTCCTGTAGTATTATACCTCACTGGAACAAGTTAAACATATTATTTACAGCAATCCTTTGTCTAACATGACATATATTTGGGAACCTTCATATCTTGGCTTGACTTAATACTTAACACTTCGCTCAGCTTAAGATACAGTATGTGTGCTACGTCAGCCCAGACACAAACAAATTTTACTGATTGTAATAGATTATAGAAACAAAGAAAGAAAGGTAGAATAATACACATCAGTTATTTGCGTCACTTCCCATCAAATTCTTTCTTGGGCTCAAGTAAAGCATTGAGTTTGAAAGTATAAATATTCAACGTCAACCTACCCGCTGCAGCGGCCCTTCAGAATATTCAAGGGTTATTTTTTTTATGTAGTGCATTACTGTAGAATTATGGTGCTAATTAGCTCCAACCTACAATACAAGAACAATGCATGTCTTTTGTGTGGATGATTAGCTTGTCATCTACAGTGCAAGTCTGCCATACACGAATCACAAGCTGGCTGACTTTTTGCCTTTATGGAAAAGTATTTTTAACTATGAAGACGTTACTTCCCTGCTAGGAAGTGCCTTTGCAAGATTATGTTTTTGAAACTACTCTTTATCAGAAAGTGTGCATTACTATAATATTAAACAGGCGTTTCTCTCTATCTACCTGTCTATACATTGCTCAGGGCTATCAAGAATTGGTCAGTATTCCTTTTTTTCCTATTCAAGTGGTAGTTCAGTAGTTACAACTAATAATACCCAAACTTTAAACTGAACCTGAACCATATGATTAACTTAACCCAGTAAAATTACATGTTTTACTTGTTTTTTGATTGTACGTGACGCATAAAACATGCCTGTTTATCCTTATCAGGGTCGGGGGGGCAGGGACCACACTGGATCGGTCTATGGCAGGTCTATCGCAGAGACAGACAACAATTTCATATTCATTTGGGCAGAATAATAATAATAATAATAATCTATAACCTAACCTAACAACCCCACAGGGAGAGCATGCAAACTCCACATTTGCTGCTCAGTTTTGACCATAATAATCACATTTTTTTTATAGTGTAGTAAGTAAAAGACAAATGATGGTATTTTGATTAGTTTAGATTGTGACAGCTGTCATTTCAGACAATTAAAACTTATTGACTCATATATTTTGTTTATTTTTTCTCTACTTTATGCTTGTGTTTATTTGTGGATTGTGTTGCAGTCCCTACTGAGAATGACTTGTTAATTGCTGTTGAGCTTCGTGAGAACAATCCTAAGGCCATATGGGATGAAATGTAAATACCGGCTGAACACAGCAGGAAGTGTATGTGCACGTGTGAGTCGTATATCCGTGTGCACACTCAAGTGTGTTCATATGCAAAGGCAGAGAGTAATCGCTGTATATGTTTTGTAAAAAGGAACAGATAATATGCTACACTACAGGTGACAAATCCCTATGCAGAGAATGCACTGACCAGACTTTAAAGATGAGAACAAAATGGCTTCAAAATCCAATTTTCCAAACCTGCTTTACATTCAGGAGAGAATAATTTCAATCCAACATAACTTGGATGCAGGCTTACCTTTTCTCTCTTTCCACCCATCCCTCAGCACATGCCTCATATCGTATATTTATGAAACAGGCAGAGGTCACATGGAATATTGAAAATATGGTGACTCTGCATGTGCGTATTTATGCAGATTTATTCTAGTCTCATCTGAGATCTGGATGTTTCTGCACATGTGTGTGATGCTGTAAGTCTATGCATGCTAATAAATGCATTCTGGGAATTTGTGTGGGTGTGTGCTCCCCCCATTCACAGCTCTGCAAGTGCTCATTTAGGGTGTTTCGAAACGTTTGTTTTTTAAATCTACTTCACTTCAAAGGGGCACATGGAGAGCTGGGGGCCTTCTAGCATATGGACTCTAATTGAAGGAAAGACAGAAAGAGAGATAAAGAGAGAGAGAAATTCAGGAGTGCGTGAGTTTGGGTGTGTGGGGGTTGAGGGTGTGTGCTGGCATATAGTTTACCTCAGTGTGAGACATTTTACCACCAGAACTCTGCAGCTGAGAACGATTGTTGTGTGTTTGTCTTCAGGGCTGCCATAAGCTGGCAGTACAAAGTGGCATTTATAAAAACGCACATGCACACAAAGACACACACACACACACACACACACACACACACACACACACACACACACACACACACACACACACACACACATATATTACTGGCATTGCCCAGCAGCCCTAAGCTGGAGTAAAAACAAGGGAAAAGCCAGGACCAGCTCTCTCTAGGATCAAAAGAATTCAGAGTCAAACTGCGTGGGTCAACTCTAATTCAGACACAGGGAGGAGGAAGAGAAGGAATAGAGGAGTAGAAACTGAGCGAAGTGACGGGGTCATGGGAAGGTGGTACAAAGCCGGTGAGAAATTGAGGATTATGTAGCCAAGGTGAAGGATTGGATTGAGCGAACGGTGAGTAAGTTGGGAAGGAGGACTGAGCTGGAGACATGCATTCATAATTCATCTCCAGCTGGCGTGTGCATTTGTGTGTGAGTTTCTGGCACAGTATGTACAATATGTGTGTGAGTGGGATGGAACTTGCATAGTGCTTGAAACTATGCAAGTAGTGCGCGTTTGCTTTTTTAGCTTGTACGTATGCGTGCACGTGCCGCAGCAATTGCACTCATTCCTCTCAACCATAATCTGGGTGTGTTGACACACACCCTTGACTGCATGTTTTTGTGTTTCTGCATTTAAAAAAAATTTTGTTTAGTGTGTGCTCACACGTGTGTGCATTTGGAGGTGTTTGTGTACAATGAGTGTGGCCTTCAGGAAGAAAAATCAGAACATTTATGGAGTCGTGATGAGTGGTTTGGCCCTCGTGCTGAAAAAGATCAGGGACACACTGCACTGTGGGTGTGCTTCTCTTTCCTTTTCTCGCCTCAGGTGAGGAAGAGTGGAGCCGTACTGCCTGAAATAATATGTTTCAGTTTAATTCACAGTCCTGAATTGCAAAGGTGTGTTTTGTTGAAGAACCCTTGTCTTTGTGTATGTGTATGTGTGTGCATGTCTGTGAGAGTGGGAGAGTATGTAAAAAGATATTCAATTGAAATTTCTGCCCTGAGTTCAGTGTCTCAGACAGCACATGCTTTCAGTATGTTAAATAAATTAAATGTGGAGTATAGTCAAACCCTGGTGTGCCCCAACACACACCAGGGTTTGAATAAGACAACATATTTTCTCCTATCAGCCACAATATTAATACTGTATGTCCCACCATCGTAGCTCTGACCTGTGAAGGTATGGACACAATTCCTCTGAGCGTGTCCTGTGTTGCCACCATGACTTTGGGAGCAGATCCTTTGAGTCATCTGCAATGCCTTGTTTTGTTATATGTAGAATTAGAGACTGGAGGTCTGGGTTCTGTCCTCATGTGCAGTTTCTGGAGTGTGGCGGATCTCATAGCAAGGGCGCTTCTGCCTCCTGTTAACAATGGTTGGTGCTGGGCAAGCTGAGAGGTTTGCACCTCCACATTGTGGATAAACTGCTGCTCAGTGAATGTAAAGTGAAGGGAGGTCACAATGAGAGGCAAGGTGCTGCTGGTCAGCTTTTGCTATTCTGAGATCGGCTACATTCAGCTAGCATTGTAGCAACGTAGCAGATGAGTTTCCTCTTGATAACCAACTTGGCCAGTATGTGTGATGTAGAGAAGATGGAGCATGAAAAAGGTGTTAATAATTACTTTAGTACATTAACAAGATGTAGGTCTGTGTTTCTGTGCTAATGATCATGTGATTATATATAGAATATCATGCTGAGCACTGAACAGAAATAAAGTGTCTAAAATGAGCTCAGTCTTAAAGACATGCAGTAGTAATAATATTTCTATTTAACACTGATAGAGGACATTTTTCTGAAAATTAATCATTTTTACTCTTTATACTTTATGCACAGTTTTCCAGTAATAGTTTTATGTGTTCTGGTGTGTTTTCATGGTGCTGTATTGCTTCTTTTCCTAAAGGAATGGTTTGAAAAAATTCCTCCACACCTTGTCATTTTCAGCTAATTATAAATCATTTTGGTGATAATGTAGATATGTGTTTAAAGTAGAAGCAATGTTTGTATAATTCTACAGCCAGAATTGTAGTGCAGAAAGATGCTGCAGACAGACAGACAGCACAAATGGTATGTTTTACTCTCATCCAAATTATCCTGTTAAATTGGTAAATTGTAGAGCAAGATGTTTTTCTTTGTGTGTGTATTGCATTCCTCTCTGCTTGCCTTTGTCTAAAAGTCACCACACGCCACTGGTTTTAATGTTGTGGCTGATCCATCTCTAAATCCTCTGCTGCCACCCCAATACAGTGGAGGTGAATCAAATTTTGTTTTGTGATGTTCAGAGAGCTTAAAATTACATCTGAAAAACGGTCACATGCTTTTTTTTTTTTTTCCAGAAACATTGTCCCGGTTATCCTGGATAATCCGTACACCTCTCTGTGAACCCTTTTCAAAAGTTTTTACCAAAATAAACAGTGGCAATAAACTAAGAGTCACTGCAATCAATGAAAGGGGAATCAAAATGGTAGAGTAACAGTAAACAAAAAGAAAACTAAGTCAGAAAAAGTGCAAAGAGTGAAAAGAAAACTGAAGGTAAATGAAAAGAATTATATTGAGCACTGACATTTAAATGTGAAAAATGGAAAAACCCAGTGTTTATTTACCGTATGGACAAGATTATTAGGCCATACCGCTTAATCTGAGAATTCACATTTTCAGTCTCGCTGCTGCAGGGTTTAAAAAATCGAGCACCTACCCATGCAGTCTGCCTTTACATATGTGAAAGAACAGGTCATTCGAAAGAGCACAGGCAATTCAGTTCAATTTTATTTAGCACCAAATCACAATAACAGTTGCCATGAAATTTCTTCCCTCCTTTATACTCCACGATCAGCTCTAAATGGTACTATTATAAACCTGAAGTGTTTAGAAACCTCAGCAACCACATAAACTTACAGAGTGGTGCCAAGTGCATAAAAATCACCAGCGCCCTGCTGACTGAGTAGAAGAGTTCCAAACCTCCACTGACATTAACATCAGCACAAAACCTGTTCACCAGGAGTTTCATGGCATGGGTTTCCATGGTTAAGCATCATCTATAGGTGTGATATGTAGGAGTATTTTTGTCCATATAGTGTATGTGAGATGACTGTGAGAATATTTAGTGTTAGAATTCTCAAGCATAACCTGAATTATGCAAACTGAAGCCCCAACATACTGTTTCTGGTGTGAACTGTATTTAGCCAGAGCTTTCTGCTGCACTTTTGTCCAATTAAGACAGGGAGAATAAAACAAACAAAATAAAAACAAATAAGAATAATGCAATTCATTTATTGGAGGAACAGGTTTTTATTTTTTAGTCATACAATAACAATCCAAGTTTAGACCATTTTCTTTTGGAAAAGTTTAAACCTACTCATCCTGCTAATCACAGCTTGGAATATCAGATTGTACAATGCACAAAAAAACCCAAATTTGGAGATTTACTGGAAAGAATATGTGGAGAATATAAGTTCCACACAGTGTTTCTGTCTACAATCTTAACAAGGTCAAACAGACAAACAAAGAAATTTTTTTTTTAAATCAGTACATACAAGAAGTATGAAAAACCGATTATAAGTTATTGTGATTTTTTAGCATGTTCTTTCTTTCAATATATGAATAACCTGAAAAGTCAAACAAAAAGTCATGTTTAACCATATCAGAAATGACATTTTCCCCTGTCAGTCATCAAAACCACCTGCACAGTGCTGTGTCTGTACACACTGAGCTGTAATAAGACCTCAGAGCATAGACACAGAACCAGGTCTAGGCATTTTCAGTGCACTGAATCTCAGTTCCTGTGTTTTTTATAATACTGTAGGTTTGAGTCCTTCATTACAATGCCACTGAAGAGGAACGCTCATAGTTTTCACAACATTGCTAATAGTCATACTCCTTCTCATACTTACCACATGGTGAAGTGGTATATTGACACTGATGCACAGCCAGCATAAAGCTAAGCAACAAAGAAAAATTGTTGCATTGCAGGAATTTCAAAGGTTTCTGTTAATACTTGGTATGTTTAGAGACATTTTTGATGTTGTGACTGAGTCATCACTGGAATACAGCTCCTCTGAATCCTGCATACTTACCCTCACCCTGAATGAATGGGTTTCAGGCTTTTTAAAGCCATCCTTACAGATGGTGAGTATTTTATACTCTAGGTAGATTTCCAGTGCATCACTTTTTTTTTATTTAAAAAAAGCCCCTAAAATGGGAAACACGATCAGGATCACCAGATAGCTGTTATAAGCAGAGCACAGCCCTTATACTAATAACAGAAGGGATCATTATAAGAAAGCGCAGAAGACGAGCATGATGAGACATTTCTAGATTATTCTAACCTTCACAGCAGCCAAACTCTGTGACTAATGGCAGAGTTTAACCGGCAACCTTCAGATTAGCTACATCCAATGACTGATTAGGGAAGTTTAACTGACATCCTCTTCTCGCTTCATCCATCTCCCTTTAGCTGATGGAGAAAATCTGTGACACCTCTCCCTGTTTCCCCCTCATACATCCTTCCTCTCCCTTCCACTTCCCATCTCATATTTCCTGACTGATGTCTCCTCTATGCCATTTCTCTGTCATTCCACCTGAATGCATTTTTCCACAAGCACCATGGTGTGAAAAATGTCAACATGAAAAGCAGGCCGAAGGGAAAATGTAGCACTTTGCAACTCTAATATCATGCTAATAGTGTTGTGAGAGCAGTTATATTGTGATCAGTTGAAAACTATTAGAAACAGTGTGACATTCTGGGTTTACATTGAGATGGTTGATCCATCAGTTTCAGTCCAGCGCAGTAATACAGTATATGTAG
Source organism: Pelmatolapia mariae (assembly GCF_036321145.2). Classification (NCBI taxonomy): domain Eukaryota; kingdom Metazoa; phylum Chordata; class Actinopteri; order Cichliformes; family Cichlidae; genus Pelmatolapia; species Pelmatolapia mariae. Next base: position 17,046,818 of record NC_086236.1, read on the forward strand.
CTGTGCTTTCAAGTCATTAATCATTTTGTTGCTCTGGGTCTCACTTGTCAGCTCCTACATAAGCCATTTGGAACAAAACTGTTTACATCAATGCGACCAGTTCTATAGTACTTAAAGTCGTGCTCCACGGGGAGCTTATTTGATGAGAGGCTTGATGCCGATTTCCCCCTCTTGTTTCGTCCAATCAGGCTGAAAAATGGTCAGTGCCTGCCTGTGATTGGCTCTGTCAACAGCAAATGTGCAATAGCAGCGTGCTAACGCATAAAACAGCCCGTCGACAGATGATCCCTCAGACATGTCACTGCACTAAAATCGCACACTTCACTTGTCATTCTGGATATTTGGATTTGTAACCCTTCATCTCGCTCGCCTTCTGTCGCCTTTCTCTTTTTCTTCTGTCTTTTCTTGAGTCTGCACGTGGCTGATTTACAAGTGTAATCCCAGAGCTCGACAGAAATTTCTCTCCGGGAGCCTCAAAAACAAATACTTTGGAAATAAGGTGCAAGAGCACAGACACTCATTGCTAGAAAGATGTATGCAATAATAAGTCCTGATGTACTTTTAACAGTCTTTGTAATAGAGACAGATGGGAAACTAAAGGAACAAGAGGGAGGAAAGCGGAGGAGGGTGACAAAGGGTGATTCATACCGGCAGTGTAGAGAGGGGAGCAGGGAATGATTTAGTCACAAGAGGAAGAGAGATTTTCCTTGTGCTGGGAGAATTGGACAAACAGCTATTAAGAGAAGAACCACCTCGCCCCCATGCTGCACTTTCTCATCCTCTTCTCTTTGGGCTGTTGGACAAGCTCATTTCTTGCCACTTTCCACTGAGGATATCTGCCAAAGAGACGTCCGGATCCAGTGATGGGGCGACACGGGGCGGGGGCAGCACCAGCACCAGCACCTTAACACACAATTCATGTGAAGTGTGCATCAATGGGCACACACACAGACACACAAAGATGTTAAAACTGTTCATGCACACCATCTCAGCAGACACAGATGCCTGCTGCCAGATCAGGGTCAGTCAGCTGTGAAATTCCTGTGATTGGTGTGTATTTGCTCCACTGTGGGTATACATCGCTGTTTGTATGTGTCACTTTGCATCTGCATTTATGCCTGTAAGCCTGTGTGTTATCATTTGAAAGAGCGCAGTGTGTAAAATTGAAATTAAAACAGAACTATTTGCAAATTATTAAGACTTTAAATTGAATTGAAACAACCGGCAGCGTATTAAAGGTTGATAATTTTATTTTTTGTTTTTTAAATAATTTTGAGTAGTAAGATGAGCTTTAGTGTGTTATATCTGTGAAGGTTCTCAGTCATCCAGGTCATCGTAGTCTAAGAAGCTTGGAAAGAAAAGCATCTGGACTTCTTTAAGTTGCTTGAAGACGTTTCACCTCTCATCCGAGAAGCTTCTTCAGTTTTAAGGGTCAAATGGTGGAGAGTCCCAGATTTAAACCCAGTGGGAGTATCCCCTCAAATAGGGACAAAAGGACCCCCTCTACCTAATCACATGAGCCAAGGTGTGAAGACGGGTGTGGGTCCCAATCAGCCAGGGTTTCGGGTGAGCTCATTTTGAATTTTCACATGTCATTTTCACAGTGAGCTCACCCAAAACCCTGGCTGATTGGGACCCACACCCATCTTCACACCTTGGCTCATGTGATTAGGTAGATTTCCAAGCTTCTTAGACTTTAGTGTGTTATGATGGCACAAAGCATTCACAAGGTACTGGTGTCTAAACACAGATAGAAAAATCCGATCCAGCTAGATTTCACCATGTGCGCTTCACTGTAACTACCGTAACTCTCAACCACTTTGGGGTAGAGAGAAAATTAAAATGGTTTCTGAAAAATGATTATTTTCTAATTTTACAGCCAAAATTACAAGATAAGTCCAGGCGGGCTGATACTTGGGTGATAAAGGATTAAAGAATACTGAAAAATGCAGTTGAACTGAAAGTGTGGCTATTGATATTACATTCAGTACTTTAAGATGGCCTCGTTGTTCCATTTTTAATCTATTTGTTGAGAAGCATTCATTGTGCTAACAAGTGCATGGCCTTCCTGTGTCCTTAATGAATTTGTTTTGGGTGCCTGGGGAGCAAGGGCCACACCTCCTCTTTGAAATCTGAACATACCCCCTGTTTCCCATTGACACACGTCACCCTGTCGCTCTGTGTTATCGTCGCGGTTTTGAGTGAGGCAGGACAAGATGAAGAGCAGCAGCAGAAGCAGTGCCGTGAGCTCGCTCACATCTTACCGCTAATAGGCATGATTTAAATAGGGAAAGCTGTGACCTGCATCATCTGATTATGCATCTGAAGACTGTGGGTGTGTGCATATATGGGAGGGAGGGAGGGAGGGGTGAGCAAAGTTTTTCGGAGTATAATTAGAGTCTGATTAGTGTTGAGATAAGCTTAGCCTTTCAAATGACCCAATTACTGCATGCAAAGAGGGGTAGAGGTTATATTTGCGTTTGGTCTCTCTATCTCTGCCGTTGTCCATGCACGCACCCTCACCGATCGGAGAAGAGCGTGTGTATTTTTAATGGGCCAGTATGTTGTGTGCTGAACAGATGTCACAACGCCAGGCCAGTGGCCATGGGGGCCACAGCAGAGAATCAGACTGCCGAGACTGTCAGGCAGTGGAAAATAGACCTCATAGGACCAGCACTAATTATAAGATACCTAGATACCTTGAAAATAGCTTTCAAGCAGGCCTTCGTGAATTTGTTATACAAGCAAGGAGCCAGTGAACTTCTTTCATGCTAATGAACATCGATTTTTTATTTCAGCTTTAAACATTTTGCTTTCCTGCTGGACAAAGGCGCACAGCATTGCTGTTCTGATTAAAGAGTCTAGTTTTTAGTCTAATGTGATTACAAAATGGATATGCATGTTTTGGTGCATTAACAGTAGCTACACGTCATACAACACAATTCTGTAATCTTTCCCTTCCAGGCAGTCTTGATGTGCAAAATTCTGTGTGAACACCAAAGGAGTAGTTTATCAACGTGAGCACTTTATGTGTCAAATACACTGGGAGTAATCACATATTCACAAGCAAGGACTCTTCTGAAAGGTGTCATTGGTGGTGTGTTCAAGGACACTTTATTATCAAAACTTGAGAGTCACCTGTAGAAAAACTCCACATTCAATTATTATGTTTTCGCTGAACAGAATGGAGATGGCAGTCATGTCACTTTGGTTGTTAGTTGTTACACAGGACTCAGATTGATGGAGACGGATGGATAGATGGATGGCCCGGTTCAATCAAAAAGAAAAAAAAAAGTCTGATTTATCGCTTGTAATGATTGATCAGTACAATAAGAGCACTTAACTTTTCTGGCCCTCAAACAAAAACATTGTTTCGGTGGTTTTATTTGTCTTTTTTGTTTTCAAAAGTAAAACCTGCCTCAAACTGTGTAAGAAATGAAAAGTATTCTGATGTATAAAATGTTTTAAGATCTGCAGCACTTTTCTTGTTACGTCATGTCCCAAAGGCACTTCTACCTTTCCTCATAAGATTCTCTTTAAACAGTTAGACAGCGCATCAAGGATCAAAACAAGGGCGTAGCTACTGCTGCGTCTGTTTCAAGAAATCAATTGTTACTCCTACTCAGGCCCGGATAGCCAGTTATTTGCTTTTAAGTATTGTTTGAATTTTTTTGTTTGGGGTCACAAGAGTGGGACTTTGAATGAACAAAACTTTCAAAACTACAAAATAATAATTCCTAGGCCACAGGGAATCAGTGGTGCAGAGCCGGCAGTATTGACCTGATTTGTCTGCAATATGAAGATGGATGTTATGTACTATATTACATGAGAGGAGAGGATTATATAGTGCAGAGATATTTCAGCTGTGTCTTTGAGGCAATGACGCCATTTAAATCTCCTATTAACTCTGCCAGAGATTTATCACCGTTTGAATGAGCAATGCTAAATGATCTTCGGGATTATGCTAAGCTAAATCAACCACTAACAAGAGGGGAGCAGCATCTATATCGAGTGTCTGAGCTAGCCATCTTTCCTCCTGCACCCCTCCTCGCCCCCTGCATTTCTGCATTTTTGTAAACTGGACTTTTGTTCTGCGTGATCATTCCTGTTTCTTTTCTGTTTGTCAGTACAATCAACTCAGCCAAATGTCAAATTTCTTTAAAAGTGAAAACCAGGGCATTGGCCTTGTTTGCACTGCCTTAGTGCCCTTATGTTTTAGTATGTGTTTTGCTCTCTGCTTTTCTTGTGCTATTTTCCTGTTCAAATCCAGCTGTCGCTGCCTAATTGGAGTTGATTTTGCTTGTCTGCATGTGAACGTGGTTCACCTGTGCATTGCGCACATGTGGTTCATTGTGACTAAATTATTTTTTCGCAGTTTTTAGGCCAGTGACTATACAAGTGTGGTATGTATAATTGATTGGTAAGTGTTTATCTGACTCATCACGCAGAAGGTCATTGAATCGGGTGGCAATTCAGGAAGTCACAGTTGTGCTCTGTGCTGAGCAGACAGACATTTACACTCCTACATATATAATGGTTTACACTTCGAAGTAGATCCCTGTCATTCCCATCATCCTTTTTTTAGCTACAGTCTCACTTGCTATGCTCTCTTTCCCTCCCACACCACCACGCTGTGCCTCTCTCCTCCTGCCTCTGCTTTCATGTTATAAGAGCTCCACATTCCCTTTGAGCATGACATTGCCCATTCCTCCCCTCTCCGGATCCCTTCCTCTCCTTTTCCCTCCCGCTCTTACATTCCACATTCTGTTACCTTCTCCTTGTGTTTGCCAGAATGAGTGGCAGGTGTCTCTTCCAGATGCCAAGTTGTTGTTGGGAGGCAGTTTTGACGACGACCTGACAAGCAGCATGTGCGCTTGCAGTTTTTTTTTCCTCCTTCTTCTTCTTTCTCTGTGTGTTGTACGCACATTATTACTGGTATGGAGGAATGAGAATGAGAGAGAGGAGGAAGACAGATCTTGTAATTGAACCCTGGCTGTGCTTGATGAAGCTTTCAGCAAATATCTAACCAGGGAAGCTAAGATGAGAATTTAGACAAACAACCAGCGGGAAATGGATGCAGACACAGAGAGTGAAAAGAATGAGAGAGAAAGAGTTTTGATTAAAAAGGCATCACTTGCTGAACCAGACAATTACTGGTGTAAAGTGAACACCACATTGTGTACGCTACACCAGAGGACAAAAGGACATCGTCACCTGTGTGTTAATGAGGCAGTCAAGCTGGAATTTGAACAGCAAACCACTGGAGACAAAACTTTACCACTTCAGAAAGGCACGAATTACAGTATGAAATGATCAAAAGTGTGTTGACACCCAACTCCAAAAAATGATCTTGACCAATAGGGGGTGAAAATCAAGCCAAAGCACAGCTTTCTAAAACTGCAGGACCATGGCATTATGAAAAATAATAAAATAAAAAGAACAACAGGGCTAAAGCTACCGGATGGGACAGGGAGGGGAAAAGAAAAATCAAAAATGTAGCTCCCTAAATGGTCCGTCCTCAAAATGTTTTTTTTTTTTGTTGTTGTTGTTGTCTTGATAGGTAATTTTCCTCTTTTGACAGCAGCATCGGGCAAATGTTTATATAACTTCATCCATCTATCCAATATTCCTATCTCAGCTGTCATAGGGTGAGAGGCAGACTGGTCTATAGGCCTGTCTATAGGATTGGGGCTTTAGCAATAATTTTCACTAGCTTCCAGCAGCCACCCACAATCAGTGGGTGAATGCTCATTTTTTTCCTCACAACCAGTGGTTACCAGATGGTTGCAGATCAGTCTCTAGGCCTTTGTTACTGGGGCTTTACTTTAACATCACATGATTAGTGGTCACCTGTCTGCAAATTCTCAGTAACTGATTAAAGCAGCCACTGACTCCTATCTGACTTTGTTTCTCATACATACTATTTAAACACAGGCTTAGTCATTGGAAGCTCTCACATACTGCACTGTCCTGGAAAAGAGAAACGTGGAGAACACTTTAGCATGAGCTGTCTTTTGTGGATCCCATTGTGAAAACTACAAATAATAAGTCTGAAATCTAAGTCTGTGGTTTGGTCCCTCTATAAGACATTCCTGGACTCCAATTATAACGGAGTCCCTACTGTGCATAGTTCAGCTGGGCTAAGTGTTTACCCACTGCTGGCTAACTATCAGTGTTGAAGCCGGCAGAATAGTGAGCAAACAAATTACAATAGTCAGTGGAGAATAGTTATGTCGGGGGCTTATAAATACAAAAAAGAAAAGCAATACATTTTGGTTAAAACAAATAAACAGGAATGCTAAATATGCAGACTTTGAACTTTCAACTTGATGATATGACACACAAAGAGATTAAAAATTAGTTTTTTATCCATTTGGTGTAGAGATATGTAAACCTGAACACAGCTTTCCATCCCAACCTCAACACCATCCAGCACCTTCTGGATGAAATGGGAACATGACAGGGACCCAGATCTGATCACCCAACAACAGCATCCATCCTCACTAATACAAATCCCTGCAGCCAGGCTCAAAATTCTTATCAAAGGCTTTCTCAGAAGAGTGGAGGCTGTTATGGCAGCAGATTATTTTTAAGTATCATGGGGCATTTTAAGCCTTTATTACAGACAGTGGAGAGACGACAGGCAGAGAAACATGCAAGAAAGGTCTTTGGATGGACACAGCAGAACCTGTGGTTCATCGTAAGTGGTGAGCTGAACAGTTACTCATCACTCAAGTTAATTTGTACATGTGATGTCCTGGTGTCAAAGCTACTGTAATTTGTGCATCTAATGACTGTGTCGTTCATTTTACTGCCTTACTTGCAAGATGCTTCCTGGTTCAATATACTGTAAATCTCAATAGAAGACATTTTTCTTTGACAAACATCTATTTGGGGCAACAAAAACTCTTCTGAAGCTGCCCCCCCCCATCAAGGGCAAGGGATCAAGGGCAAGCAAACATGTGCTGTTGTCCAACTACTGCTCTATATAGCTCTAAAAATGTCTTAAGGCAGCAGGTATCAAATCAAATAAGATTTAAAATATTTAATCAAGAGAGATTCAAGCCAGGTATGAATCACTTTAATGAAAGTACCCATAATTCATTTTCTTATTTAACTGCAGCACATGGGGGAAATGCATCATAAACAGTTACCAGTGAAAAAGACTTTTGTTTTTTGTTTTTTTTACTTTGAAGCTCCATACTGGGAGTTTTTAGGGGTTTCAGATTTGGCCCAATTCCAGTTTGATACCACGGCTACTTGCTGATTTGCAATTATGTTTATGTATTTCAGCACTAGTACTGTGAAGCTAAAGGCAGTGGCGAGTCCAAAGAACTGCTGACTTCAAATTACGATGTTTCGAAACATGCTTGGAAACAAGGTCCTGTTGTTGATGCAGGATTGGAGATTTTCCCTCAAAGGTGCTGAGAACAGTAGCGTACATTTTGAGAAATGTCAACAGCTTATGCATCATTAAAAATGCCTATGTGGCTCAATCCTTGACTCACAGGCCCTTTTTTCTCTGTTTCTATCTTACTCTTAAAAGCTGTCTAACATCATAAGTGAACAGAGAAAATTTCGTGTTTTACAAGGCAAATGATGAATAAATAAAGCGTCTGGATGGATGGATGCTGGTGGGAGTTATACTGCCCCCGGTGTCAAAGCCATATGGCAGTCAGCAATCTTTTTATCTAATATCATCAGCTTCATCTCTCAATCTGTAAACTTTGAACACCCACAGTTAATCTGCAAGCAAAGATGAGCATAAATCAGCAGACATTTCCCTCAAATGGGAAACACATGCACACACTATATTGAACAATGAAAAGCAGAAAGATGGAGGATATAATTGGAAAGACTGAAGGGGGTAAAGGGTAAAGAGAAGGGTGTCAGATATAAAGAAATGATGAAAATACCAAAAGGAAAAAAAGAAATGAAAGACTGCAGGGGTAAACAAAAGGCAACGAGGGAGGAAAAGCAATTGGAAATGCAAACTTAAACGCTAACAGCATTATCACAAGTGTGTGTCAAGGAGTCTTGAACCAAAGACAATTTGGATGAAAAAATACATATAATGGGACCAGTGGGAACACGCTACTGGTGAGTTTACCATTGCAAATTTAAAGTATACTAACAGCTGAGAAATCATAAATGTGATTTGGGATGCAACTGAGGTTGGAGACGTTCCCAGTAGAATGTTGAGTGTACTTTACCAAGATATGAAGACCTTAAGATATGCAATGAGGAGCTGAATGTCACTGCCACGTCAGCTTTAACAACAAATTCATCAGCTGAAAGCATCTCGAGGCAAAAGATTAAGATGAGCTTCTATTCAAGCAAAGACAATAGAGTTCAGTCAAGTCCCGTCAAGCGATGCTGTTCAGTAAGAACCACAAAGAGACAAGGACGCAAACGCAGAAAGACGTACATGCACAGTATTTATTTCCCATGCTCACGCACACAAAGTAACAAACAGCAGCTTTATCCCTAATTAACAGACACAGCAGGTGGGGCAGAGCAGCACATGAAGATAAGCTGGGGAGGAAGGCAAGTGTAAATGTTCGGTAGAAAGAAGGCAGAAAAGCATGAAGAAAACGGGCAACACAGATGGACCGATAAAGCAAAGGAGTAGAGAAAAGTTAAGATAAAATCATTTCTATACCCCGCAACACTGAATATCCACTATATGTGTTACCGTTTATAGCAATAACGCATGACCAGTCAAGCCTATACACAGACTGGGGGGAAGAAAATGTGTGGAACAGATAAAAAAAAGAAAAGGAAAAGAGGACAGGGAAAAACGAGACAGACAAGGAGAACTAGGGAAGCCGGGGGCTGCACATGTGAAGGGAACTCTAACATTAATATTTAATGTAAAATTGATCAGTTTTTATACTTATTATTCAACCCTAGAGTGGGTCTGTCAGTGCAATGTATATATTCAAATTTAGATACATTAGTACAGCTCACAAACCAAGCTATGATCTTATTTGTTGGTGCTGCAAAAAGCACCTCAACACAGTAACAAACAGCAATGGCTAGTTTACGATGGCTTACTTATTTGCTGTTTAACAACACATTTTAAAATGAGTTGCTTCTTTTACTGCATTACTATTATTTTTGGCAAAAAAAACCCTTTCAGATCTGCTTCATCTCACTTTAGCACATTTCCCCTGCCAGTGTTTTGCAGTCATTGGCAGTTGCACATATTTGATCTGAAAAAATACCATGTAAGTTGGATATTGATTTAAGTTTGGGAACAATGCTACATGGCTATATAGTGATCACAGAAGAAGAGAAGTTTTGCTTGTGCTGTGATTCATTAGTTGTATAGATACTTGGCTGACAGTGACTGACAAGAAAAACTGCTAGTAAGTTAGTTATGATTCTCAATATGAAAATTTATGAAACATAAACATAAAACTGTTAAATGACATTGAGGTCTACCTGATGTTGCACGAGACCAGAGACCATCTCAAACTGAAACAAATTGAAACATTTCCCTTTTATTCTGCAGTGAGAAAATCCAAACTCTTGGATTGCACTGAATGGCTGTGCTGCGCTTTAAGGCAACTTGTGTCGGGGCCACCGCTGTGATAAAGATCTCTACTGCTGTTTTGTTGCTCTTTGTCAGATTCTCTTTCTCCGTGTGTCTTCCTCTGCTCTGTGCTCCCCTCTCGTGTGTTGAATGTGGTCAGTCACGATGCAGAGCAGCAAAACAGCAATAAAAATTCTCACACTGAGCTGGAATAAAATAAACAATAAAATAACATAAATATACATAAAATAACACGAATGAAATACTCTAAAAATGTTTTCCTTTCATTCTTACTTTCCTTCCCTCTTGGAGAGAGCCAACAGTGACATGCACGAACCAGCACATACAGGTGGACTCACTACCTGGGGGTGGGGTGGGGGGTGCTACTTTAATTTCTGCTAAAGGTTGCCACGCATATCTACAACAAATGTTTTGGTGCACTAACAACGTTTGAAAGATTAAAACTTTTGGGTGTGATTGACACATATTAAACACTTGAAAATCATGTTTACAATGACTTAGGAAACATGTTTAACTTTTCAAACCACGCATCGTAATTTTTTTCAATTCTTAATAAATTATGTATTTTTATCTCCAGATAAATAGTAAAAACATGGACAAATCCACAAATAATTAAGTAGTTGTTGCTTAACCATCCATATTTATTAATATTCATTATATCATACAATATTAAAGTACACAGTATTGATTTGTTGTTGGTATGAGAGAAGACAGAAGATGGGCTGCTGTGATAACGGAGGCTGTGTGCCAATTTTTTTTGACAAAAAGGTCAGACTTGTCCAACAGAGCAGACAGCGCTCTCAATACATCCTTCAGAAGAAATGTCACATACTTCTGCAAGAAAAAGTTTGTGAAGCCTTGGAGTTTCAGGTTTTTATAAAAGTGAACTAATGTGGTCTGATCTTTATCTAAAAAACAAGCTGATTAAACTTAAAGGAAACAAGCTGCTGTGCTTTCCATGCCTTTTTTTGTGAACACACTAAGCAATCAATCACAGTTAAGGCAGGAAAAAAATAAATGAACGACTGTGTTCCTGGGGAGATGAGATTGGATGTGTGGGTTGTAGAGGCTTCCTTCCCTATAAATAAAGGCATAAAAAGTCTAGACCGACATAGTCTGCACTTTCCCACTGGTTGGTGTGAAACGCAACTTTTTACTTAGTGTGTGCAATAAAGACATTAAAAGTGTGCGTGTCTGTATACAATTGGTTTAGCCAGATTGTGTGAAATATCACTTTTATAAGTAATCAATCCAGAAATCCAGGATTTTGTCATGTGCAATCTCAAATGTGCTTAACATAAAAGATTAAAACACAAAAACCTAAATATCTACTATAAGTAAGTCTATTATACCTCAGCAATAAAAACAGAGTAACACTTTTTAACACGACCCACAAATAAAGAGCAAGTACCCTGTACTTACCTGCATTTTGCAGGCAACAAGTCTGCAAAATGCAGGTAAATGCAAGAAATAATGAAATAATTACACTGTTAGACCACAAGTATCCTGTAATTACGTGTAACTTGGATGCAGTTTGCGGGCAACAAGTCAGGTTTTTGCAGGAAACAATGAGACAAGTACACTGTAAGTATCCTGTACTTTCTGGGGTGCGTGTAGTGTTATGGAGTGACTAAGGTGCAAGTACCCTGTACTTACATGCAATTTGCAGGCAACACGTGAGGTTTTTGCAAGAAACAATTAATCAAGTATACTGTACACCCTTATGTACACTTAAGTACATACCTTGTACTTAAGTGCAATTTGCAGTAAAGTACAGGGTACATAAGATGTAAGATGGGGAAATATTGTTTGTTTTTCTGGAAATGTACCATGAAATAACCCCTTAAAATTACTTAATTTAATTTTACATTAATATTTTATTGTTTCCTGTACAAAATAGGGTTGGGCGATTGGACGAATATATCGAATATCCCCTATCGTCAATAATTTTTACAAGGCTGATTTATTTATTTATTTGCCCATGAGTAAGTTTGCTAATAATGATGGAGCTAATAGAAGCAGTCAATAGAAAAAAAGAAATTTTTACATATCACCCAACCCTAGTACAAAACTTGTTACATGAAATTACACGTAATTACAGGGTACTTGCGGTCTAACAGTGAAATTATTTTATTGTTTCCTGCAAAAACCACACTAGCTGCGCACAGAATGCATGTAAGTACAGTGTGCTTGCGCCTCATTCGCAGGTCATGTTATAAAGTGTTACCAAAAACAGGGCAAAAAAAACTTAACAAATAGATAAAATACAGCCATAAAATAGCCACATTAGCCATCTGTTAGCATTAACATACTGTAGCTTTTCTATTTTTCCAGTATTGTATTAAAATGTGTTTCTTATTTAGTTGTAGCCAGCTGTGAGGTCAGTTTTAAAATGCAGGCAGTGGTTGGTTCAATCTTTTAGATTGTGTTGTTTGTCGTTGTCTTTGTTTATTAGCGTATTTGTAGGTTCCGCGTAATTTACCTTTAAGATATGAACTGAAATTATCTAAATAATTTGTAAAATTAATAAAACCTCTAAACTTAATCCTAAATACTTTTGTTAACTATAATGTATATTAATGAAAATGAGTTAAAAATCAACAGTGTAACTTGTAGCACATGGCCACCCCTCCCTGAGCCTGGTTCTGCTGGAGGTTTCTTCCTGTTAAAAGGGATATTTTCCTTTCCACTGGCGCCAAAGCTTTTGCTCAAAGGGATTCATGTGATTTTTGGGGTTTTCTCTGTTTTCTTTGTTTTGTTATAGGGTCTTTACCTTAAAACATAAAGGGCTTTGAGGCAACTACTGTTTGCATCTGACGACCTCAGAGCATTCACTGGGTTATAGACAGTGAGCAAGTCAGAGATCTTATTAGGAAGTGAAAACCACTGAGAGCTTTATGAACTATTAGAAGGATTTAAATATACTGACAAACACACATTATGTTACAGCGGGACAGAATGCTGCAGTCCCGCTTAGAGTAATACAGAATCGTGCAGTGCGTGGATAAAACTCTGCTGTCCTCTGCTTACATTTTAGAACATGTTGTTCTTTACAGAGCAGCGATGTCCTGGTCAGGATGACATCTGTACATCACATCTGTCCATATCACTCACACATGCCAGTTAATAGCTATTAGATCACTGAGTACTGAACCTGAAACTTTTTCAAAATAAGACAGTAAAAATTGGCACGAATCAATGTGTGACACTCTAGATGGCTTTTACTTTGAAAAGACAGGAATTCTAATTTCCCTGTCATTGGGTTGTATTTAGGGGGTTTAGGTGGAAGCATGACTTGTGTGGTTTAAATATAGGATATATTCAGTCATTTTAAAACAGGTATATAAAGAAAGCTGTACAAAGAAAATGTTAGCGAGTTTCTGGTTGTATATTAACGCATCAGGGGTGGCTGTAGCTTCAGAGGTAGAGTCGGTCATGTACTCGGAAGGTTGGTGATTCATTCCCTGGTTGCTCCAATCCGCATCCCAAATATTCCTGGGCAAGATACTAACCCTAAATTGCCTTTTGATGCATCCATTGGAGAGTGAATGTGTGTGACTGATAGAAAGCACTTAAGCATAGAAAAAATGGGATAAGTGAATGGGTGAATGTGGCATACTGCATAAATTGCTTTGAGTGCTCAGGTAGAGTAAAAAGGTGCCTTATAAGAATCAGAACCGGACTTCATTAATCTCTAAACCCTGGTTATGGGCCTGCTAACACAAAAACATGTTTCTATTTTGGCGTGATTGTCTTTGTGTTATTTTCTTTCTATTCCATTCTTAATTTGTTTCCCCTTTATATTGTTAAATATTGTTCATTGGATTTTTATTGTTTTTATTGTCACATATACAAAAACTTAACAAGATGCATGAGACAAGGAAACACAAACAGGCCTAAATTTGGAAAAAGAAGAGATGAAGCAGAAACACAGGAAAGATGATTATTACAACTTGTACAACTAATACTAGAAATAATATACAAGTTATGAACCGAAATGCAATAAATCACAAAACAAAGCCAGCACAGTATTGCAAACCATCAGTTAGAAAGACATGAAGTAAAAACAGATTTCAAAAGCTCAGAACCACAAGAAATTAAACTCACTATAGCAGGTATACCATCACCTCGACGTTGATGTGTTGTCTTTGTGTCACATACAAATGACGTCACCGAACTTTTGGCCACGTTGTTTTAACGACCACATGCAAATTAGGTGATACTCAATTGTAATGGGAAAAAAACAAAACCGAGTAGATTCTGGTTGGCTGATGGCTGCTCCTCCCTGAGCCCTTTCCTGTCTGAGGTTTCTTCCTGTTAAAAAAAAGTGTGTTTACTTCCCATTGTCACCACATGCTTACTATTAAGGGGTCATGTGACTGTTGGAGTTTCTTTCTAATATTATAGGAGCCTTTCATTTAACTATTTATTCTATTTATTCTTTATTTTACTTTATTTATTTATTGGTTTAATTTCAATACCCCTCTTGGCTCTCCCTTCTAATCATGCAATCTGAGACTTAAGCAGGTGCAAAAACACAAGTTATGCACACACACACACATTTCATTTCAAATAAAAGGAATCTTACTTGCTTGTGTCATCTTTGTCTGTATTGTATATGACTTGTCTAAATCAAATTTAAATGAATAATAATTATAATATTGTAGGGTCTTCAATCTGAAGTGCCTTAAACAGACTGTGGTTCTAAAGTTATGCTATATAAATAAAATTTAAATTGAAAGGCAGACATATACACCGACACACCAAAAGTTACACACAGGTCAGCACCTGATGTTCGTGTTGTATCGTTCTCTTCATTTAGCAGTTACTCCCAAGATCTGCACCCTCATCTCTTTCTGCTTGACTTCATTTTTGTCTCCCCAGCCCTACAAACACATCAAACACTAGAATGATCCAGAGCAGGGAAAAAAGTCAAATAAATGTGAGTGAGATGAAGGGAATCTGAAAACAAAAAGTAATATCCACTTCACAGCCACACTGCAGATGATTCCCCTATTCATCCTCCACCTCCTCCCTCTCCCAATATCCTCCTTTCTTGGTTTCCTTTATTGTGGGAACGTATTACAGGTGTGGTGTGTGTTCACTTGTAAGCAGCAGAAACATCGATTTTCTGTCGCCTTTAGAGGATAACCAAAGGATATAACACTGCATGATGGGATGCTGTGTGTGTGTGTGTGTATGTGCCATATTGTCAAGATTAGTGGTAGGAAGAGAAAAATATAAATGTATGTACCTCACTGACAGCAATACTAGCGCACGATAAAAAACACCACACACTCTCCCCTCTTAACAAAATGCTTGCACACCTGAGCAGTATTTTTCTATGTTTTGCACATTGTATACAGAGCCTTTCTGAGGCTTCGGTAGAAGATGATCCCATGACTTTAAATTTGGGAGTTCGAGCTAGTTTATTGTGAAGGTAGCAGTGGGTGTAGAAAAGGTTTGAGAGCAAACACTTTGCAAATAGTTGAAAAATATGTAGGAAGAATGAGCTCACACAACCATACACAAGTATGTGTGTGTGCGCGAGAGAGAGATTTGTGTCAGCGTTGTAATTCATCTGCACTGAACCATGCCTATTGTTGTCCTTGTAAACTGAGAGCAATGAGTGTTTCATTCAAGATGCGTCTGATAACAGAATCTCTGCCTTATGAATTAAATTAATATGGCTTGTCTCTCTCTCTCCTTTCCATCCTTCTCTTTTTTTCATCCCCATCCTCCCCTCCTCCTCCCCTCTCAGGTTACGGTGGGGTGGAGCTACTGTTGGTGTTGTGGGGCCTGGATCTCTCTTCACCCTGCCCTCGACACTGTATCTGCTACACTTCACCTAGCACTGTCTCCTGCCAGGCCCACAACTTCCATGCTGTGCCTGAGGGCATCCCCGCTCAGAGCGAGCGCGTTTTCTTGCAAAACAACAAGATCCAGCGGCTACTTCGAGGGCATTTCTCGCCCACTACCACTATGCTGTGGCTTTACTCCAACAACATCTCCTATATACAACCATCCACCTTCCATGGCTTTGACCGCCTAGAGGAGCTTGATCTTGGGGACAACCGGCACCTGAAGGCCATTGCCTCGGACACCTTCCTGGGCCTTGGTCGGCTACATGCCCTTCATCTATACCACTGTGGCCTGATCACCCTCCCTCCTGGGATCTTTTCAGGCTTACATAATCTCCAGTATCTCTATCTACAGGTACACGGATAACAGCTGCCTTTTATCTCTATTGTGTACTGCATCTGCCACCACAATCGCATTATGTTGTAATCTGTCAATCAAGTTGGTTCAGCACTTACGCCCCATGAATTGGTCCCTGATCAAATAACTGAGTGTAATGAAAATACCACAAGCTCTCCCGAAACAACAATACACCTATAGTACAACTTCTGTGGTTAACCTCTGCAAGAGAACTATGTAATCCAAAACCATGCCTGAATATATGATTTCATTAATTACGTAGTAGGTTTATGAAGAGAGAAGGATGATCTATTTATATCACGATGGAAAAATTGTTAAGATTGGCAGTGAATGATAGTGGTGCATTTACTGCAAAGTATCTTTGAGCAAGATGCTGAACCCTCAGTGGCCCGCGATGCAGAGTGTGAGTATGTGAACAGTAAAGGTTAAAAGTGGTTTGGGATAGAAAAAGAGGACTTCAGTGTCGTCTGGATGATTGAATGAAGCTTGTAGTAAGAAAGTTCTTTGAGTGCTTGAATTGAGTACAAAAGCGCTATGTAAGTGCCAGCCCATTTATGAAATATCTTTGGGTCTGTTAAGTGCAAATGTCAGATGTCTAGTAGTTTTGACTTGCTTGCTAGTTGTTGTCAGTGAGCTATAGCAGTCTAACAGGTTTAGACATGAAAGAGACTGGTTTTTACCTATTTGTGTTCAAATAAAGAGTCTGTTTAGATTTTTACACTGCTCTGGAGAAAACTTATATACCATATTGGGCCAAATAAAAGTGGAATTCATAACATTATATGAAGGGGTTAGAAAATTCTGTTTTCAAATCATATTTTCGAAAGGACAGTTTATCGGCACTAAAAGTGTTTCTACAACACGCTTTACTTTCACAAAGGGAATAAATTCATGATAAAAGCCTCATCAGATCATGAGCTGCATTCTCAGTGTTGACAGAGAGAAAATCATTGTTACTATGGGCAGTTTTTTTAAAGCTGAAATTACACAGCTGACTGTGTGACAGCTGACTGTGTGTGTAAGTGTGTTTTTCTCCTTAATGGATATGTTTTATTTGATTTATGTTTTTGTTATATTGAGAGTTAACAGCTCATAGCCTTTTTTCTTACTTTCTTACAGTACTTACTGTTTGTAGCTTTTAAGTGCTGTAACTGTTGCAATTTGAATTACGGCTAATTGGGTATTTATTCAGTTATTATTTTAATAAATGAAAAAGTTTTTCTTTTCTTTTTTCACTGAACTGAAAATTTACGGAACCATGAGTGAGTTCAAAACTGTCCAAAGGTTCATTATGAGTAATTTTTTTTTCATTGTTTCAACCCTACTTAGTAACTGAGGCAACAGCTACAGACTGACAAGTTTGGAAGCATTTTTACATCAAATGTTTGTTTGTTTGTTTTTTCAAAGAAACCCCAAAGGGAAAAAAATAGAGAGAAATCAGTTGGTAGAATGAGAGTAGATTACCCCTTATTATTTATTTGATATAGTAATCTCCAAACTCAGTCAAAAACTCAAAACATAGTTTTTAATTCAAAGGGTCCATTTTTGAGCCCCTTAATCCACTTTATTTAGCCAGTGCAAATTGGACATCCGGCCAACCACCCAGTTCAGTTAGTTTATGCATGTGTTCTCTATAACACACACACACACACACACACACACACCAAACACACATGTATAGTTTATTTAATGATTAAAATTAACATATTATCTGTATCTTGTATGATTCTAAAACAAACATAAAAATGCAAATGCAATGAATTACTCATACTCAAGTAATAAAAACTATGCTTGATGTCTTGCAACCCATTTTAAGCTTCTCTTTTTATCTTTCCTTTTTATTCCTACATCCTGGCAGGATAACCAGTTAGAATTCCTAGAGGATGATTTGTTCATCGACCTTCTGAACCTCAGTCATCTCTTCCTACATGGCAATCGTCTATGGAGTCTTCGCCAGAACACTTTTCGAGGTCTAGGAGTCTTAGACCGGCTCCTTCTCCACCAGAATCGAATCCAGTGGGTTGATCGTCAGGCCTTCCATGACCTTCGGCGTCTCACTACTTTGTACCTGTTTAATAACTCCCTCACTGAGCTGTCTGGTGCCACCCTGACTCTTCTGCCGGCCCTGGAGTACCTGCGACTCAACGACAACGCCTGGGAGTGTGACTGCAAGGCCCTGTCACTTTGGGATTGGCTGCGGAGGTTCAGAGGCTCCACCTCCTCTCTGATGTGTGTTTCGCCGCCTGAGCTGGCGGGGAGGGACCTGAAAACGCTCAAGAAAGAGGAGCTGCCCAGTTGCATATCAGGCGAGAGTCATGCGCATGGCGCCCCAGGTAGAGAGATTGAGCACGGGGAGTCTTTAAACCACCTGAATCGTCACAGAAACCATCACAACCACCATCAGCGGCCATACTTGCCCCACGGGGACCAGTACAGCTTGCCTTCACCCTCACCCCTACCACGGCCACCTAAAGGAGGTCGCCGAAACTGTACTCGCCGTGGCCGCAAGGCAAAAGGGGGGCTCAATGAGGTGCAGGTACTTCAGGAGGGGGGTGAAAAAGACTACACTCCAGATGGTGATAAATATGACCTGTCTGCCACAACAAGGAGGAAGAACAAGTGCATCCCCAGAACTTCCGTTGGCCCACCAATTGGGGTCCAGAGAGCTAATAACAAAGCAGGGTCACATCATGCAGGTTTAGTTTCGTGTTTGTCATCAGCTCTGCTGCTGTCATTCTACTTTGTGATCCTACGTTGAGACAGGAAACGGACACTGTTGTGCTGGTGACGCAACCTTATGATTCATTCTCCTGAACCACCTTGTTCTGGCTCTTTAAATGAGGCATGTGCACATAAATGTGTGTGTAAATGACTGTGTACAAAGGACTTCACTGAGAATCCCTGTGGTATTAATGCAGGGGTCATTCTGAGTCATAATCAATACATGTTAGTCAGGGAAAACTATTTTGCCCATTTGCTTTGATGATGTCACCAAGGGAAACAACAGGAAAACTTTTGTGTCTCTGGCATCAACTGCTTCACTGAATTTATGTACAGCCACATAAAATAACAAGCCAATAATTCAGCAACAGGAACACACAGTAAGTATCAAAACAGTTCATGGCTCGGTCTCTGCGTTTAGCCCCCGTGACACGATAGCGCTCACAACCGCAACCTCCATCTGTCAGTCAAGCCGAGAGGAAGACATACTCATTTGTAGCTGTCACCGTACTCACTCAGCAACACCTTAAGATCAAGAAAGAAAATACCGCTGACCCAAGTGGCAGGAAAATGAGTCATTGTGAAACGTTTTAGCAGTAATAGCTATAACCATTATATACCTGCAAATAAAGTGGTTTTCTTTCACGTATCAGGACAAGTTTAATGTGAATCTGTATGCTTAACTTTTAACTTCTTAGTCTAAATTCTGAAAGTACCACAGAAATTGTCACTCAACTATTCGCCATTCAGGTCTTCAAACTGTTGAAAACTATAATTTGTCCGTGCCCTCACATCGAAACTTCAAAAAGCCATTCAGAACTAACCAATCGTTTGAGGAGCCAGCTGGTCACAGTCAGTGTAAATGAATGGGAACGAGTGACTGAAAAAATTAAGATTTTTTGTATTAATGTTTGTATGTATATGTGTGTGTATGTGTGTGTGTGTGTGTGTCCTCTAAAAAAAAAATTAAAAAACACTAAAGCCATGCGGGTAGAATGAAGTTAGAAAGCAAGAGTGCCTATCGAGAGCCAGTTTCCAATATGGACAAAACTTTGGAATTTCATTCAGCCTTTGACCTCTGTGGCTACAAAACAGAGGCTCAGCTCATGCAGGTCAAGGAAAAGCTGAGGCCTGAGCCAGACTCACAATTCCAAGAAACAGATATGCACTTTCCTCTTTCATACCACAGAGGCTATAAATACATCTTCTAAAGAGAGATGATCCAATCCAAATATTCTTCGGAAGCTTTCAATCAGATGATGATCACCACAAGTCACGACATCTTCTGCAAAGATCCAATCGTTCATCAAAAGGAGAGCAGAGAAGTAGCTCAAAATCTGTGATGATCACCGGACGACTGACAAACTCCTGGTTTTCTTTCTTTGTTTAGTGTGCTCCGAAACAGACGGACTCATCGATGTGCAAGCCCTGACTGGAGACTTGGAGTTTAATGCTGCTACGTTTGAGGAGAGAGAATCCCATTGGCCTTTTGTTGGCTTGGGACTCCTCTTCAAGAAATTTCAAAAAGCACAGAAAGGACTGTGTGACATGGCGCCCTTTGAGAGGTTCAAGCACACACCCTCTAACCCTCCCAAAATAGCCCAATCTATCACCTTCACAGCCTTCCTGTCCCACTATAAACTCCCCATGAGTCCAGGGTTTTCGAATCACAAACAGAGCACCACAGATAATGCCGAGACTTTGACTCAGTCACTCAGCCAAAGTGCTCAATGACAAAACCTGTACAGATACTCATGGGCCACCCGGGTACCTTGGCAAGCCAGTAATGCTAAAGATCTCTTTGTTTCTTTTACAATTACAAAGTTATGAATCTTATTTTGAAAAGGAAAAATACCCTTTTATGCAAAAGATGAACTATAAGCTTAAAAAAAACAAGCTAAATAATTGACATGCTAACAAAAAGCACAAAAAATAATGAGTTTAGTTTTGCTGGCATCCTAAAAATACCTGGTTTTGATGGGAATTCATGAGCAGGGCCCGCATTTGTACCCTGCTTGGGTGTGTTTCCCGCTGAGCCCCGCCTTTTCATGTCTCTCTATCTAGATGTCGGGAAGCCTGTCACTTGAGTCATTCTCCTGACATGTAGGATTTAGAAATCCCTACTGGTGAACTTGTTTGTGCTGCTGTTAACCCAGAGGTGATGTAAATTGTGTCTGTTTATTCCTGTGAGGATGACTTTTATATATATATTAAAAAAAAGAGAAAAAAAAGTGGATAAACTGATTCTCTGATGTGTCTCAGTAGTTCCCTCAAAAAAAAAAAGAGAGAGACTAAAAACAGGGAGCTTGAGGCTGGAACTTTTATTATTATTTTTAAAATATGATTTTTATCATTATATCATTTTCCCTTTCAGTCTTTTTTTTTCTTTCCTGTTTTGTTTTCGCTGACTCACTGAAGATAAACGGTACACTGCACTGCTCCACCCCCTAACCCCTCCCCTTACCGCTCCTCCTGCTTTCCTATTCATCCCTCTTTTCTCCCTCCCCTCCCCTTCTCCTCACCCCTCCAAAACTTGCATCCTTTCTCTCTCCTTGTCTGTCTGTCTATTCGCTTTTCCTTCTCCTCCTTCTCTGCTCCTTTCCTTGCTACTCCCAACACACACACACACACACACACACACACACACACACACACACACACACACACACACACACACACACACACAGCTCTATCTCTAAACTCTTTTCCTTTACTCTCTTCCTTTGTGCAACCCAAATGTTTTGTATGTGGTTATCAAACAATGCCAGACTCAAAAGCTGTTTATAAATAACATTAAACAGAAAGTGTCCTCAAATGGCTGAGGTGGTCTTGTGTTTGTTTGCCTCCCTTTTGTCAGCGCATATGCGCATCTGTCTGTGTGTGGCTAATAGACATACGTCTAAAATGAGCCCTGGGGCTGAATGATAAGCGAGTGAAAGGAGAGGAAAATGGTTAAAAAGTTTTTTTAAAAAAAGAAAAAAAGAGCTAATGAATAAGTATGCACATCATCTACTGCTCGGAGAGAAACACTCACATTTAGCCAGGATATATTTTGGCCTCCTTCGTGTCCTAGTTTCACTCACTACGCTGCAGCCTCATATTAAATATGTATCAGAGTGAGTGTAAGCACATGCGCACGCACAAACTGTCAAATACACTCACCTGTCGAGCTCTATTAGCTGCGAGGGTGCCAGTGAGTTGTCTTGCGTCGGGTCAAGGCGAGGTCAGCTAGAGCGTTGGCATGTGCTGTGCCTGCTTTAAATGTGTTCATGCTCATGCGTGTGTCCGCATGTGAATTGTTGTATTGATGCAGGCGTGTGTGTTTGTGCACTAAATATGCATGCTCACCGCTGTACCTTGTATGCACACTGGCTCAGCAGATCTAGCCTGACAGCCGGCTAGGGCAGAGAGAGGTGTGCCTCTGAGAGACAATATCACTGCTCTGTTTGTAAAACAAAGCTGACAATTGGGAGAGAGAGAGAGTGAATTAGACACAAGGATTTAAAGGCAGAAGGGTGGATGTCCATGAAGTAGTTATCAGCGCCAGACAGACCAGCGGCCAGGGGATAGGAAGTCAGCATAACACAGGTGGCTCCAGCATCAGCGGCTGCTGGTGTAAAGTCGGTCACTGCGTGCGTCCCAAATGAAGCCTGGGTTGCAGCTTACATGTGTTCATTCATGTAGAGGCACTACACAAACCACTAGAAGCCAGCATTTAAATTAAGCAGAAAGGTTCTGCATCAGTGAGTTCGGGGAGATTTATGAAATATGAATCTGTTTCTAAAATTGAAGTCACATGGTTCAAAGGGTATTAATTATAAAGGTAGTTAAAGTAAAAGGTTTATGAGCACAATAAAGAATGGCCAGCGAAACTGCAGGAGGTGAGATGTATGGAAGATGGGAAGGAAAGAAGACTGAATACTAATTTCAGATGATGAAAAAAGATATTAGACTAAGATAAGGTGAGAAAATATAAAGTGCTTTTTTTCTAATGATGGGAATTTTAAAAAGTTACCCCCATCACAACTCACACCTGATTACGTCAAAGCCTACTGAATTAAGAAATCCCTCAACACATCGTCCAAACGATCTAAAATAACTCAAGAACAGCTGAGAAACAACATCAGTCTAGAAAGGGTTACAAAGCCATTTCTAAGGCCTTGAGTGAACCCAGCCTGGTGAACCACAGCGAGAGTAATTATCCACAAATGGAGAAAACTTGGGACAGTGGTGAACCTTCCCAGGAGAGGCCGGTCGACCAAAACTATTCCAGAAGAGCATCAGTTGAGGTCAGAGTTCATGATTCAACAGTAAGAGAATGAGCAGAAATGAGGAAAAATGGCATCCATGGGAGAGGGGCATTTTCACATTAGACAAAAAATTTATTGATGATTGGCACTCGGATTATTCACCAAAAGAATGATGGGAAACACCAGCAAGTCTACCTCTGAATACCTCAAAAAAGAAATTCACCTGAGATGTTTTGGCTTGACCTTAAACTGCCATTCATACGTGAAAATCCTCCACTGCGGCTGAATTAAAACAATTCTGCAAAGAACAGTGAGCCAAAATTCCTCCACAGTGATGTGAAACACTCCTCGCCAGTCAATGCAAACGCTTGCATTGTAGTTCTTCCTGCCAAAGGTGGTCCAACCAGTTATTAGATTTAGGAAGCAAATCAGTTTTTCACACAGGTCCAAGCAGGTTCGGATTATGGTTTTTTGTCAGTTGAATGACTGAAATAATTGAATGAATTAAAAACTGCATTTTGTATTTATTCAGGTTATCTTTGACTAATATTAAAATTTGTTTGATGATCTGAAATATGTCATTGTGACATATATGCAAAATAATTTCTAAGCACTATATAACAGACAAGAACATGATGAATTGATAAAAATGACAAAGTTGGCAAATGTCAGAGTTAGGAAGTTCTGAACAAACAGGAAAATTTGGGTAGAAATTAGAGATTTACATATTTTTAGAGATAAAAAATTAGAGATTTACAGAAGTACATATGGAAAAATAAAACAAGAAAAGTAAAAGTGAGGAAGAGAAGCGTGATAAATAATAGGAAGGAAAGTGCAGGAAGAGTTTGGAGAAGAGAGAGAAGAAAAAAAGCAATCAACAGACGTAACAGATGCCGTTAAAGTCAATCAGAGGAATGGAAGGAGGAAATTAAAGAAGAGAAGGATGCATGGGGGAAAAAGAGAAAACATTCAGAGACAGATGTATGCAAGCTTCATGATCAAACAGTAGAACAGCTCATCCACTAGTTCAGTCCCTAAGCTGAGGATCTAAAATAGCCGCATGTGAATATTTATATATATTCCTATGTTCCTTTCCATCGGCAAAGAGGCCAGGCAAAATTGATTTCTCTGTGTGAATCCCCGAAGAGTTGAGACTCAGCAAAAGAAAAGCAGCAAAGAGCAAGGGAGAGTAAAGAGAAAGAAATAAAGCGATTCTAGAAAGAACAGAGGCAGATTTTTGTGAAATGAGTGGAAAACGAAGAAATGAGAGACACCTTCGGCTAAACGCAAGTGTACGACTGCACCACACTGATGCAAATGTTTGTCTCTCATACAATCTATACCAGTAAGACCGCAAGAATATAATTCACACTATCTTACTTGATTTTCATTGCCATCACCATCCAAGTGCATTGCATCTCTCGCGTACCAGCTCACATGCCTTACAGTTGCTGGCTGTAAGCACCATTTAACACCAGCCATCTTTCCATGGCCATAACCATCAGGCTACATTACTCTCATTATCGGCAAATATATGGTTCTAATTAGAGAGAAGGTCAAAGTATTGAACCGTGACTGAGCTAGTGGAAGACATGCAGCTATGAAACTGTGAGCCTGTACATTTCTAGATGTGAAACTTTTTCAAAATTTTCAACTTTGAAGTTAAAACTTACATGCACTTACTTGCTGATGGCCAGTGTAATCCTGCTGTACTGGGTTGCTTCTTTATGAAGTGCATCTACATATTATTGCCACTTGACAAGCCTTAATGTCATAAAAAGGCAATAAAAGTTCATGTGCATATGAAAAATCAGCAAGACTCACACACAGTTTGAGGCGTTTTCAGCCTTTTAGCAGCAGAGACTTACACAAGGAAATGTGAGAAATGACATCTGAAAATGCAGCTGAAGTTTTCATTACCTCTTGTAAATGTGTTATAAATCAAACATATGTCAGAGTGATTTCCTAAATTTTAGAGTCTTGCTGCAGCTTTATTAAATGTTTCATCATCCTGGATTTATGTTATAAATAAGTAAAATCTGTATCTGTGCCATAACGTGGCAGCATATGCACTCGCAGAAACAATATTAGTGTTATCTCCATTTTTAATGCACTGTTCTTTTTTTTTTACTAAGCAATCTGGAAACTGAGGTCGAAATTAATTGAAACACATCCGAAAGCAAGTGACAGTAGGCAGGCGTTTTTGTCACCATGCTAGTTCCCATCTGAGAAATTAATTTCACTGACAAAGCATCGCTGCACAAGAGTATAGCTTAGAAACTATTTGTGGGCATAAATAATAAATGCTGTGGAGAGCAAAACAAACCAAGAGTTGGGCAAAATGTGTTTTGGATACCTTAACTAGAGCCTG
Organism: Pelmatolapia mariae; assembly: GCF_036321145.2. Lineage (NCBI taxonomy): Eukaryota > Metazoa > Chordata > Actinopteri > Cichliformes > Cichlidae > Pelmatolapia > Pelmatolapia mariae. Next base: position 17,071,938 of record NC_086236.1, read on the forward strand.
TAGCTACAGCCCGGTGAGACCCACTTCAGCACATTGTATGTATGTAGGTATCCTAATATGCTGTCACCTAAAGTTCTCCACAATTGGTATCTCAGTGGAAGAATATCTGAGAACTTGTATTATGTTACATAATACAAGTTTTATCATATATTCTTAGCTTTTTGAGCGCTTTTTAAGCGAAGCTTATGCATGTTTGTTTAGGAGGGTCTATATTTGTTTGTTTAGGAGGGTCTATATTCACTCATCTGCCTGCATTCCTGGGTGTTTAGCCTGCTAGTCTATTCCTTACATCACTTCTGCTTTCCTGCTGGTCAAACTTAAATCTGTCATCATCACTCTGGCCCAATCAGCTTTCTTGCCCACCTTCAGCCTCTGTCTCACCTGCTTTAAATCGCACTGCTCTTTCACATGACTTTCATTCATGTAAAACACCTCCACCTCATCTCCACTTTTTCCTACATTATAGGCTCCAATCAGACTCTAATCATAAAAATAGTTTAATGTTTAGTTGATCTCTCATTATTAAAAGGTTATTTTTGTTAAGGAGAGGCTGTGTTGTGTTGGCAGACAAAGAATAAACTTAAAAGCAGCTTTATAGTTGAACACTCACTGAATACAAAACAAAACAGGTCATGACCTAATATTTCACAACAAGAATCTTCCAGGAAAAAAAAAAAACACACTATGAGGAAGGCAGAACGAAGACAGAGACCAAAGGGAGACAGACAATAAATACAAACACAAGCAGATTTGAAACAGGTGGGAATGCAGCCATGAAACACAAGAGACTAAAGACTACCAAAGTAAAACAGGAAGTGAGATAAGACAGACTAACAGCATGCAAATTTTCACAAAAGTAAAAACCAGAAGAAAAGGCTGAGTGAACAGAACAGGAACACAACACAGATCAACCTAAGGATGTCAGAGGCAAAGAAAAAATAATGAACAAGAAATAGAAGAGAGTTAAAACTAACCAATACACACAACAGAACTATAAAACAAAAATAACCAAAGATTCAAAATCAGAAAAACTCCAAAGATCCCAAAACTCAAAACAACCATGAAAGCTCCACTAATTATTTAAATATTTCAGTGTGGACCAAAGCAGTTGGCTGAGTGACAAAGTGACAGACTGACATTGCCATCCCCGAGCAATGCCACTACTCTAAGTACACATGTGGCTGAGTGTCAGTCTTTTTCAATGTCCTAATGTCAAAGTCCCGGGTTGTTTGGATCATTAAATGCTAGTTTGTCAGGTGCTCTCTATTTGATTCTGTTTGCTTATAGTGTACACTTTTTCATCCTCATCTATGTTCTTTAGCATTTTGAACCTTTTGCTATTAGTTACAGTTTTGTTTGTATTAAAGCTAAAATGTTCCCTCAGGGTGTTCTGTGTTAAGTTTATTCCTGTGTCTGTGCTTCCCCGTTTAGTTATTAACTGTCATTTCCTGTTTTGTTTTGGTAGTTATTTGTCTCCTGTGTTTTGCGTTTAATTTGACTTCCCCTCCCAGCTCATTGTCTTTGATTACATTACCTGCGTCTCATTACTCTCCTTTGTCCAATTCCCTGATTACCCTTTGGTGTATAAATAGTGCTGTCTTCCCCTCAGTCTTAATTTCTGTCTGTTACCCTTACTTATGTGTTCCCTGCCTGGATACGGTTTTGTGCTGTCATTTGGGTTTTGGTGTTGGCTTTTCCACTGGTTGAATTAAAGGTGTATTTTCAGTTTGTCCAGTTTGTCTCAAGAGCCTGCATTTGGATCCCTTAGCTGGCAATTTATGGCACTTATATTGTTTGGGTAAATATTTGTGTTCAACATATGTAAACAGGGTCAGCCAGAGCATAAGGACTGGATGGGAACCAACTTGAATGCAATGGAGAGGTGGGTGTCCACGAAACAGAAATTATTACACAGTGGGAAACCGGGCAATTTAGATGTAAAATGTAGAGGCACTCATAATTAACAGATTTATGCAGTTGGCATATTTACAGGCTACACAACAAATTCCAGGATGAACAAAATGTACATTAAACCATGTTAAGAACCAGTGTGTATAATTGTGCACATGCTGCATACTGAGAAATGTGGACACATTTACAAAAGTGTACGTAATACATCGCTAAGATAACATAGTAAGCAATGCAGGAGAAATGTTTTTATCAAGGTGCACAAGCTGTGTAGTGCACCAACAATGCATTAGGACAGCTAGTGTTGGCCACTGTGGCTGCATAATCTTCTCAAAGTTTTTGTTTTGCAATTTTCAGATCACATCGTTTTTAAAAGACAACTGCGTAGGTTTAATGGCCTGTTTTTAGTTCCACAGAGATGTGATTGGTACTTCTGTCCATCCTCTCCAGAATCACTGGGTTGGCTCAGTGTTCTTCACTTCTTAACCTCTATTGTTCCAGATGTTGTGTGGCTATTAAAGACGTTTAGTTATTGCAAATGTGGGAAGTTGACTCTTTATTACTGTTCCATTTTTGCACTGATCATCACCTGCACACATGTATATATTAATCTGCTTAGCACTTTTAATTCTTATTTTTATGTTTATTTAAGTTTTGTCTTACAGTTTGTTTTGCACTAAGTACCGCAGCAATTTCCTAATGTTGTAAACCTGCTCAACATTTGACAATAAAACCCTTTCTGATTCTAGTTCTGATTCTAATCTATATGGCTCGATTTTACTTATAGTTGTAAATGTATGTCAGGGCCCATAGCCCTAACATGCGCTTATCTACTACCCATGGAAAGTACTTTTCAATGTGAAGCCATGTCACTTTCTTAGTTTTTCCTGGAAGTTAGGGAAAATTCTTCGACTCTACTTTTTCCAACAAAAAAAAGTTAGGAACATCACCAAGACCTCCGTTACTAATGTGGTCCTATGTATTATTTCTGAGGGCTCTGCTGTACTGGGTGGTTTGAAACCACTTCTGGTGGAGACAGCATGTCACTTTTAGTCCTCTACCTGTCATCTAGATGCTGTCCCAAATTAATTCCTATGCCACAAGTCCTTCTAAATGATTAATTATTTGCCTTTTTTGGCATTGAGCCATTCTCTTTTTAGTCCCAGACACTCGGGATTACCCCCTACATCGATAAAAGCTTGTCTTGGGTTTTGATCTCGTCACAGTGTCCTGGCTTCTGAACTCACATCCCTTTCAAACCACCACACTTGGCTTTTGCAGTTTGGGGAAATTTTACCATCGAGAGTATTTCTTATATTCTCTCGGTAAGCCTGAAGGTAAAAGGCTCGACTATCTCAACTGCTTGAAGTTACCAGAATTCTTTTAAGAGTTGTTACTTATCAATTTATGAACCTGTAAATCTAACCATTCGTGTGAACTATGCGAGTCATTCTGGGTGAGTCTGAACTAAGAATTTGAGTTTTCACAATCATTTTGTTTTTCAAGGTCACCCATGTATCGAGCTAAATGCTTGCAGTTAGTTTACTTACTTCGAAAGATTCTATTTTAGACATACTTTCTTACTTTTGATCAGTAAAAGACCTTTTCTTTTTAAGCTGTGGCATTTCAAATGTACAATACACATGAAGATCTACAGAGCTGAGACTTTGCAAGACTTTATCTTTTTCAGTAACCTCACAGTCTCAGCAGCGATGATAAACTTCCTCCAAAATTAGATACAGAGCCCAACACAAGCTATATACATGTGTCTATCCACCAACACGGAAACTCCAAGCAGTGCAGGGAACTGATGTTTAGTGAACTGATACAGATACGGCATAACCCAGCAAGTCACCTGAAATAAAGCAGCAGTCTAAGCCACCTTTGATGCACATAAATGTATCCTTCACTTCATATGAGAACACTATCACTGTCACTCTGATAATTTGATCAGACAGGGATAACAACCAGATACATATGCTGTAATGTTAGGCATAGAATCATACATAATGCTCACAATGAGCATTAAGATCTAATTATGACACAGTAAACAGCAAAGACAGAGAAACACATTTTGTTCAAATCATTTACATGAATAGAAAAAACACATAGTATTCCCATATAGTTTGGGAGCGTCTGTGTCATCTCCAACACCAGTTCCAAAACTGCGATAGCTGTTTTGTCTAGCCTTTAAAGTTTATCAATCATTTTTAATTTCAGCAAAGGAGTGAGTGACCTCTCTGTAACTATAAAAACTGCATTTTCTATAACAATAGTCACTTTGTGCAACCTCAGTTCTGAGAGACTGCAGAGAGAGAGACAATCTGCAGATTTGCACCATGTGCACGCCACCGTTACTGACACGCCTGCAAGAACGGCACATCCGCTTGTATTTTGGGTTAAAAGGTGTTGCTTTGACTTTGTTGAATAAACGGAAAAAGTGTTTATTTCAATTCCTATCAAACAAGCTAATTCACTGACAGTGAACTTCTCAAAACTCAAAGTTGAGACTTTACTGCGGCACCACAGATCAATACAGGGGCACATGGCACAGTGACAGGGGTCAGCAACACCAATAAATGAGGCGGATAAAGACAAATAAAAATGAAAGTTCTGCTTTATATGTCTAAATAGGGGGATTTATTTTGGCAGGCATGAACCAATAATCACCTAAACTGCCCGCAGACACTGTCTCTGACCCTAAGAGATACAAATAAGCAAAGGATTTTGATTTTAAAGCTGTTCACACATTCACCTAACAAATCTCTTTGGGGAGGCAATCCTTCTCAATGCATAGAAATCTACCAAATCAGACTACCCGCTAGTAGTTTGATTTGATAGGGGCTGCCACAGCTACCTAGTGTGGCAACCCCTTGTGAATGAGGGAGCAGCCAAAAGTAGCTTATTTTTGGATTAGTGAAGACTTCCTAGATCCAGACTTAAAAGCAGAGGTGATAGAGCCTTTTCAGTGGTGGCTCCTAATCTTTGGAATAAACTACATTTTCACAAAAGAGATGCAGATTCTCTAAATCATTTTAAAACACTGTTAAACACCTATTCATTTTCACTTGCTTTTAGTTTTAGCTGAGCAGGGTACCCTGCCCTTTGTTATTCAAACATAGTGTTATTCATTTTTATTTCATTAGATGATTTCTAATGTATGCTTATTGTTGATTTAGTGATTGCTATGTATAGTCTATCTTTTGCATAGCATATAGCACTTTGGTCATCTTAGGTTGTTTAAGATTTGCTATAGAAATAAATTTTGACTTGACTTGACTTACACTGGCAAATGTAATTCTGGAGGTGATTCTGAACGACCTCAAACTCAATTTGTGGCTTTTCTGTAACAGTAGTTTTTGTAACTTAAAGGCCAGCATGCAGTTTTGTTAAATAAACTGACAAATATTCTCTGTGCCCTGCTTCCAGCCAAAGCACTTTACAATTGACCCTTCACTCACCTCTACTCACACAAAACACCCCTTGGAGGTAAGCTACCACACAATACACTAACTAGTCATCAAGAGCTATTAGGTTTCAGGGTCTTGGTCATGAATATCTGGGGCAAGGAATCCATCTGCCAAACCTTCGATTAGTCCATGATGAACGTATAGAGCTGTACAATGCAATTTTGGGCCATGACACACAGTTTCATAAGCAGAGGATTCTTGTCACTGTACAGTGAATGAATTATTACATGCCTAGTGCCTGATAACAGCAGTGCAGAACAGTGGACCCGCAGACTGAGAAAAGTTAACATGACCAAGATTGAGGTATAGCACTTACAACGACATGATTGCATTGCTAGTGGGATAGCTCCCATGCTATATAGAGCAGAGTTTGGCACCAACAACAGAGAAAGACTAAATAGTAGACAGTGTCCATTTTCTGGTCTCTGTTTTCTCATTTCAAAATACACCTGCTGCAAAAAAGTTACTCCAATACCACTAGAACAGAAACAACCATAGTGACAGTTTCTGTGTAAAAAGAAAAGAAAAAGAAATCCTGGCAAAAAGTTATCTGGTTAAATATTTTTTTCACATCCCAAAAATCGAAGTCTCGAAATTATGCAGAGCAGCAGAGCTGTCACTGCATTTATTTGTTAATGAGATCATGCATGGACCTCAGTTTATCATCACTGTCATTAGGTTGACAAATACAATATGTTGTATTATATGCTTTCAATAAAATGCCATAAAATGAATAATGTGATTAACATTAAAAACACATGGTCTTAGTCATTGAGCATGAGTAAAAATCTTTTACAGGCACGGGTTTGTTAATGTTTTTCGAGTTTTCTGTTTCTCTCCTCACTTTGCAGCAGTAGAACCACTGACATTATTATATTTTCAAGTTGACATAGTAAACCTGATCACAAGCAGTTTCTTGGCTATTTACTTAGCCAAATGTTTTGGAAAGTATTATCATTGATTTGGAGTTGTGTTTTTGACCATCTGGTGGGCGTAACCTAAGCCCTGTACTCACTCTCCTTTACTTCTGTTTTTGGTCTCTACATCTGCCTCGTTTGCTGCCAAGTGCTCCATGTGTTCAGTGGTTAGTTACTCTGCTGTGTGTTGTTCATCAGGTAAAAGTGGGGTTTTTTTAAGCTAAAATATTTGATGGCTATGAAAATAGTTCAGTGAGAGCCAAGAGAGTGACTCAAAACAATAAAAGGACAGATAGACAGCTAAACAATGAAGTGAGACTCGTTATAAAGCCCCATAAATCATTCATTTAACACTATCACATTTGACACTTTTATTTGTTATAGTATTATTACAAATGTACAGGGTGGGCCATTTATATGGATACACCGTAATAACATGGGAATGGTTGGTGATATTAAAAGTCCTGTTTGTGGCACATTAGTATATGTGACAGGGCAAACTCCTCAAGATGGGTGGTGACCATGGTGGCCATTTAGAAGTCGGCCATCTTGGATACAACTTTTGTTTTTTCAATAGAAAGAGGGCCATGTGACACATCAAACTTATTGGTAATGTCACAAGAAAAACAATGGTGTGCTTGGTTTCAACGTAACTTTATTCTTTCATGAGTTATTTACAAGTTTCTGACCACTTATAAAATGTGTTCAAAGTGCTGCCCATTGTGTTGGATTGTCAATGCAACCCTCTTCTCCCACTCTTCACACACTGATAGCAACACCGCAGGAGAAATGCCAGCACAGGCATCCAGTATCCGTAGTTTCAGGTGCTGCACATCTCGTATCTTCACACCATAGACAATTGCCTTCAGATGACCCCAAAGATAAAAGTCTAAGGGGGTCAGATCGGGAGACCTTGGGGGCCATTCAACTGGCCCACGACGACCAATCCACTTTCCAGGAAACTGTTCATCTAGGAATGCTCGGACCTGGCACCCATAATGTGGTGGTGCACCATCTTGCTGGAAAAACTCAGGGAACGTGCCAGCTTCAGTGCATAAAGAGGGAAACACATCATCATGTAGCAATTTCAAATATCCAGTGGTTATATTGATGTGTCACATGGCCCTCTTCCTATTGAAAAAACAAAAGTTGTATCCAAGATGGCCGACTTCTAAATGGCCACCATGGTCACCACCCATCTTGAGGAGTTTGCCCCCTCACATATACTAATGTGCCACAAACAGGACTTTTAATATCACCAACCATTCCCATGTTATTACGGTGTATCCATATAAATGGCCCACCCTGTACTATAGCTGGCTTAAGTGAAAGCGGGAGCACCATTAAGTAAAAAAATGGACATTAGGAAATATGTAACATTTTACCCAAGTAAAAGTGCACAAGAGCTATTAGTATTAAAAGTAAAAGTGTCAGTACATTAAAATGCATTAAAACATTACTGCATATTGCACTGTAATGCAGGGAAATATATTTTCAAGATTTTATTGATTTAAATGCTATTAGGAAGTCTGCCTATAGGTCTGGTTCTTTATTAATTCACCTATTGCCAATCCATCCAAATGTTCATCAACACATAAAAAACAATGACATTTTATAGTTGGTGGTGATGGAGCAGGTTTTAACAGCTGTACATGTTGCCGGTGATTATAGTTTTTTCTTTTCAGTTTTTAAAATAATAATAATAAACTATAGTTGAGACATAAAGATAGTGGAGCAAAAAGAACAGTATAGGCCATCGCTCTGAACTAGGTTGTTTTAACAAAAAAAAAAAATGTCTTCATTTTGTGCTCTGAAACCTAAACGCGTGAAAAAGCCTTTTGTTCAATGATGAGTCCAGAATCTGCCTGTAGCAGCTGGATCGTGTGTTGAAAACGTGGAGCACGCTGATTGCTGCATCAGTAGGGTAACAGCTTTTGGTGGAGGCAGTATGATGAAGTGGGCCGGCATCTCCCTTACTGGAAAAACAAGGCTTGTCATCACTGAAAGCAATCTCAATGGAGAGAGACATCAAGACGAGATTCTGCAATCCCTGTCTGCAGACCTGACCTGAATCCCATTGAACACTTGTGGGATGAGCTTGGGCGTGCTGTTTATGCCAGTGTGACCGACACAACCACATTGATTGACTTGTGACATATCCTGGTTAATGAATGGGATGCCATCTCACAGTAGTGTGTGACCAAATTGGCGACCAGCATGATGGAGAGGTGCAAGGGTATTGTAGTTATATATGGTTCTTCCACATGCTACCAAGGCCCCTGTTTGTTAAATTATTGAACTGTTAAGTTGCCAATATGTCTTGTTTCCTCAGACTCCAATCACCCAATCCAATAAACAACACCAAACAAGTGTCAATAGCAGAATAAGCTATTTGGGACTGACAGAGAAGATTTGAAGTTTTCCATGGGTATAACCCAGGGGTGGGCAACTCCAGGCCTCGAGGGCCGGTGTCCCTGCAGGTTTTAGATGTGTCCTTGAACCAACACAGCTGATTTAAATGGCTAAATTACCTCCTGAACATGTCCTGAAGTTCTCCAGAGGCCTGGTAACGAACTAATCATGTGATTCAGGTGTGTTGACCCAGGGTGAGATCTAAAACCTGCGGGGACACCGGCCCTCGAGGCCTGGAATTGCCCACCCCTGGTATAACCTGTACGCTCAAGTCTGTTGCTCGACCCACAATTGATTTTCCTTTAAAATGTGATATAGAATTATTGCCAAGGAGCACAGCTGAAACAGAGAAATAATCAACCAAGCAGAATTTTTCTTAGAAGCATGAGTGTAGGTAGAAACAGCAGCTATGATCCTACAGGTGTCTGTTCGTCACTGTTTTGTTACCTGTTTATGATCAAGCTCTGACTGCTTGGCTGGAGTCGGCATAGTGATGGCATGCCAACAAAAGTGATCATCTGCCAAAAAGTGATTTCTACTATTTGCCCCGAAAAATAATTAAACTGTTCGAATGCCTTGCTGACCTATAACCTCGCAAATACATCTCTCATGTATGCTATAAAGCCATTTTGTACCCAAAAATGTCAGCACACACTGGGCTCTTCATTAGCTTTGTGTTAGCATGCTATCTGTGCAGATGGTTGCAAAGAGTTGACATTGTGTTAGGGCATGTGTTGTCCCCTGACCCCCAACCGGTCGTGGCAGATGGCTGCCTCCCCTGGCTACCTGAGCCTGGTTCTGTCTGAGACGTCTTCCTGTTAAAAGGGAGTTTGTCCTTCCCACTGTCGCCAAGTGCTCAAAAGGGGGTTGTTTTGATTGTTAGGGTTTTCTTTCTATTATTGTACAGTAGGATCTTTACTGTAAAATATAAAGTGCCTCGAGGTGACTGTTGTTGTGAGTTGGTGCTATAGAAATGACTGAATTAAACTGCACCGTTAACAGTATAATGCAGTTGTTACTTTCCTAGATAAGCCATGTAAGCCATCGGCTACTGGTTCTGAGGAAGAATTGCAGATTCATCAAAGTGCTTATCAGGTAAAACGAAAATAAAAACTTCTTAAAACCAAGTTCACCTAAATCAGACTTCATTCACACAGCAGCTTCACAGCAAGGAGAACAGCAGAGAGTGGAGTAACTGTAGAAGCCCAGTTGTCGTGCACTAAGTGGCCAACGTGACCACATCCTCCTCCAAAAAATAAGATTATGAACATTAGTCAGCAGACCCCAGGCAGACACCAGTTTTAATCTCCTTAATCTCGATGGCAAGTGTCGAACTGCTTCCATAACAATATTACAGAGAAAATGACTACATTATAGTGGAACAAACACAATGACAACAAAGATTTTGGTAACACATTATAATAAGTGCACACTATTAAGCATTAGTTAATCATCTCTTAAGCATTAGTTAATGGTTACTTAATTCTCTCTACAGCATCTACAAAGTATTTCTCATAATCAGTTAATAGCTTTCAAGCACTGCTTTAAACACTTTATTCATGATTAATAAGCTAATGTACAACACTTTTTATTAATTATGTTTTCATGTTCTAAAACTCATTGATTAATCATTTATAAACGCTACTCTGCATCAGTTACAAACCACTCATTTCAGGATGTTCAATGGTATACAAAATCATTGGTAAAAGGTAAGTAGATGGTTAACATACCCTACATAATACTATAAACTCTACATGTACTACACATAGTAGTTTCATACTAGATGTTTTATAAACACTGAATATCAGGGTTACATCAGTCAGCTGCTATATCTTAACAGATGTCTTACAATACATTTATAACTGTCACTTAAAGGCTGCCAAAGCTGTAACTCACTATCGGCCAACTTCTTTTTCGAAAGAGTATCTATAAATACTCATAAATATCTTAATGAACTTATTTAGGAAGTTACAAACCATTTACTACTTGTTAGTAAAGTATCTTGAGTGAGCCCATCTAAAGTGGGGACCATATATACCTTACAACCTATTTATAGATGTAAAAGTTTTTAAAGTACATTGTAACAAAAAATAAATGACAACACACAGGGTAGATCCAGAATGCACTGTATTTTTAAGATGCCAATCACAAAAACATGAGAACAGATTGGACACACAAATTTTGTTACAAAAATAAAAAGTGTCATAAACGATCACCCTGATATTCAGTGTTTATAAAACATCTAGTATGAAACTACTATGTGTAGTACATGTAGAGTTTATAGTATTATGTAGGGTATGTTAACCATCTACTTACCTTTTACCAATGATTTTGTATACCACTGAACATCCTGAAATGAGTGGTTTGTAACTGATGCAGAGTAGCGTTTATAAATGATTAATCAATGAGTTTTAGAACATGAAAACATAATTAATAAAAAGTGTTGTACATTAGCTTATTAATCATGAATAAAGTGTTTAAAGCAGTGCTTGAAAACTATTAACTGATTATGAGAAATACTTTGTAGATGCTGTAAGTAACCATTAACTAATGCTTAACAGATGATTAACTAATGCTTAATAGTGTGCACTTATTATAAAGTGTTACCAAGATGGGTAGGCCAGCTAATGCAGGATCTGATCTTTGGCACATCTGTTACTGTAACAGTAGTGAGCTATGAGCATTTCAAAGTGCATTAGGCTAATGCACAATAGGTCCAATCAAGCTCTCAGAGCACACAATACTGAGACTGTCCTTCTTAAGGTCAAAAATGACTTTCGTCTGGCCGTGGACAGCAGATGATGCTCAGCTGTAATCCTCTTAGCCTGTAGTGCAGGTTTTAACTCTGTGCCGCTTCATTTTGATCAGTTGCCTCAGAAACTGCCTCTGACAATGCTTACACAGCTTCTCTCAGCAACTTATTGTGTTATGGAAATCAATGATTGAGGCATTTTATTTTCATCGTGACATAAATTTTGTAGTTTGTAATGTATGGCTGACCACTGGCAAGACTTTTATATAATTATCTTTTGATGAGTAAAGTCAGAGCAGTTTAGAGAGAGGTAATCTGCTTCTACAACTACAGCCCTCTCTAACATGAGTGACATTTTTAATATCAGTGCCTGCGCAGATTCAGGATCTGAGTGAGTATTCATGATGAAAGAATTCACTGGCACGAGCGTGAGGCTTTGGTTGGGCATTATGCTGTTGAGAGGGAGAAATTGGGGCAGTCCTCCGGAGTAGTAGTTGGTATTCTCAGGAATGCTTTCAATTAAAGGCTTCTCTGTTTTCCTTATTAATTAAAGCCTAAGTATTTGGAAAATTAAAACCGCACAGAGAGAGAGAGAGCAAGGAAGAAAGAACAATGACTTAAGTGTAGGTGGCTTGCGCCTTGAGCTGTGTGTTTGTCGGTGTGTATGCACACTTCTTTTTTGTTGTTGTTCACATTATGGCTGGCAAAACTGTCAGGATGAGGAAGAAACAGGCCACATGGGGGAAAAATTAAAGGGGAAACACAAGAGCTTCTTGCCATTCTTGTCCTTATCTTCTTCTCCTTTTCATAACCTCACTGTGTTTATCTGACTTCTGCTGCTGATTCCCTGATCCATCATGGTTTAATGTGTTTTTATGAGTCTGCCTAAGCCTTGCGTGTGTGTGTGTGTGTGTGTGTGTATCTGTCTGTCTGTGCATAGCAGGTGGCTGGTTACAACAAAGAATGCTGTGTATTTGGGTATCGTTGATTCCGAGTCACAAGAATATTCACTATATCCTTAGAGAGCAGGGCTGATGCAGCGCTAATGTAAATCTTTGAGGCAGGAATTCAACTGACAACATGTTGCCATGGTATTTATTGACAAATCCTTCGCAGGGAGGGTCTCCGCAGTATTTATCATCATTACAGATACGAATTTTGTCCAGTGGGCAGCTTGTAGGCCAGAAGAAAAAGCTTCAGAGACTACTGGATGCAAGAAATCAGAGAGATCATGACTGGCTCCAGCATTTACTCTATATGGATTACATCTGTAAAGAAAAACAACTTTTCATGTGTTGCAGAGCAAAGCTGATTGGGCACACAACACAGATAGGTCCACAGGTTTTTGGAAAGTGTGCTTTTGTATATATTTAATCTCTCCACCACAATTTTAAATTCAGCTGTCAATGTGTGACTGAAATGCAGATTTATAGCTTTATCTCAAGAGGATTAAAAAGTGTTATTACATAAAGTATTTATGATTTACAGCCATTTGTTTTCAATTTTCACAAATCTAAATATAAAGAATGTTTTTAACACTTTAATGAAAATATTTTGCATTTAATAACTACCTGAAGTGTGAAACACATGGATGACTCTTCCAGGCCTTTGCTGCAGCCACCTTCAGTGGTTGCTTGTTTGTCGGTCTCCCTACCTACAATTTGTCTTCAGTAAGTCAAGAGCATGCTCTGTTGGGTTGAGATCAGATGACTAATTTGGCTGATATTGAAAAATATCCAATTTCTTTGCTTTGAGAACTGTTGCAGTTTGCTTTGGGTCATTATCCCTTTGCACTGTGAAGCGCTGTCTGATCAGTTTTGCAGCATTTGGCTGTATCTTAACAGACAGTGTAGCCCTGCATGCTACACAGTTCATCCTGCTACTGCACAACCTGCTTTTCTAAGTAGGTGCTTTCTATCTAACATTCACACTCCGATGGATGCTACTTGGGGTTATTATCTTGCCCAAGGATATTTGGCATGCAAAATAGAAGCAGGCAGGGATCGAACCACCGATTAGAAGATGACCTGCTCTACCTCCCGAGCTACAACCCCTTTTCCATTAATTATAATGTCTCTTGAGTCGAGACCTTTACAGTGATACTTCTGCTGCTTACAGAGTGTTTTGACTTGGTTAGATAAAACCCACATTTTAAACACAAATTCAGTGCTTAATGCCAGATTGGCTTAAATTGGCCATAAAACTGTTCATCTGTTAATTGTCCAAAAACTTTTAATCCTCTGAAAATGTTCATTGTAGTGACTAACAGAGGCAAAAATCCAAAGTATGGGTCATTGTCCAAAAGCTGCAGTTCACACAAAACTTTATGGTTATATAATTTTTCAGGCAATTAAATTGTGACTCAGTCGCTTTTGGTGGAGACATTTAGAGAAGAAAGTAATTCTTAAAAAGTGATCAACTCTAAGAATATTAGGGTCTTGTGTACTTTTCCAGGTCAAGGGAACAGTGTATTTATCCACTTTAATCTAACTATACACATAGTTCACACCTCATAAAGCAGAGCATTTATTTTCTAATATAACAAATATTATAGATTATAGTGATAATCAAGGAGAAAACTAATCAGTGAGTGAAAACAAAGTAAAAAACAAATAAAGAAACTATTAGCTCACACAATATTACATTTAATTTTAACCAGTGTTTACAATCAGTTTCCCACCAGTAATTAATGTTGTGCATTTTTAAACTATGCAGAGTATTTAATTTAGGTTAACACAAATAGTTTCTATTATTTAACACAATCCTTTTACCCCATAACTGTTTTTTGTTTGTTTGTTTGTTTGTTTGTTTTGTTTGTTGGCGTGTAGGTGTAAAACATGGTGGTAGTTATGCAACACTCACAAGATTCACACTTGGCTCATCAACTGTTTCTCCCAGCCGTTAGTGTTTGTTCATAAATGACAAAAAGAGTAAAATATAAATTACACAAGAACAACAATAAGAAGAATTGCAATAATATTATAGAAACAATATTTAAATAGATTGAAATGTAATTCTATTCATATAAACCATATAAATACATATAAAATATTTATATAAAATAACTTAAATGCATGCGTTGTCCTTTTGAGTGAATATCTATTTTTAATTAAAATTTATTTATTTAAACAGGACAATGCAGTTTAACATATTTCCAATACAGAGCATGAAACTTACATGCTGCACGTTGAGTTTATAGCTGTTACTAATTTCCATCCCTTTCGCTTTCTTTGCTTTTACATTCACACTGGACAAACAAACTTTACAACATTCGATCACATAAAATCATAATACACTATAAATACAAAACTACAACATGTACACTCGGTGTAAAATATATTGTAAGGATGACAGAGAAAGACTGAGATAGAGAAATTAAAACCAAATTAAAATTCTTTCTGTCTGTGATGTAAGACTGTGAGTGAGGCTGCTGCTTCCTTCAATGAAGAACAAGCTTTCAAGGAGCTGAGGAGGAAATAAAAGCATAACAAGTTTGAACTTTGCCTTTAGTGTAACATAAACCAAATATAGCACAATAAGCCCCAGAAGTGATGAACAGTGACTGAATCTTAAGCATACAGAGTTCAGTCTTGACCTTGGTATCGGCACGTGACTAATCTCAACCTTTGGTCTTATTTTGTGTTTTCATTATTTCCCCAGCTAGTAAGTGCATTGTGAGTTGGGATTATTTTGTCACACAGCCAACTGATTAGTTGTTGTGAGAGTGATTTATGACGGCTTGGAAGACAGCTAAAAGGGAGATGACATCTGGAAATGCTCCAACGAAGCATTTTCAGAACAGTGACAAATTATCCATTTTGTCAGTTGACATCTGCACACTGAAAAGCACCGGGTCAAAACCAACTGGGTGGTTGGTTCGATAGAGCAATTCAGACACAAAAATGGGTTAACTTGTTTCCAGCCTTGACAGCTCATCATCTGAGTCTGCGTGTGTGTGTTTGTCATGGCAAAATTTGGTCTACTGGCGTGTGAAGTACCACAAAGGTGGTTTATAGGAGTCTGGCAGGTGTTTAAATGACTGTGAACAGATTTTGTCAGCTGCTGGTGGCACAACTGTGCAAGACGCTGTGACAGAAATTCAGGTGTGCAGCTAACATCCAAATGAAAGCTGAGCTCAAATCTGGGAGTAGTCCAACAACTCACTGGCATCTCAGGTGCTGTGATCTCGTCACAAGGCGGTCTAGTTTGACCTTTTGGTAAAACAGGATTATTCTGTCTTGTTTTCTGCAAATGATAAACATTACATCAGCAGGAACCATGGAAAATTACACTGCATCATACAGTCCATTGCAATGGTTTGTTTCTCTCTTGGTAAATATGCCCTGTAATATTAAGACAAATATTATGGATGACCAAACTAGTACTTAAAATCTGTATGAACTCATATTAGTTAATGGTCATTATGTTAACAAAACATTAAGTTCTAAATGAAGCTGAACTTGAGTTCAACCTTCATTCAAACAGTTACGCTCCCAGCAACAGCACATTCAAAGGGAACCTCACAGTTTAAGCTCCCCCATGCTCCTTCTGTATGAGTTTAAATATGAGTCATGCGCAATTACATTCTTCCTGTACTGTGAGCAAAAGACTGACTTAATCACAGAGAAAGATTTTTTCCAAAAATAGCAGGAATTGCTCCATAACTTTCTTGTATATCATCAGAAACAAATGGAAGCTGTAAAGTGCTCTTAAAAACTCCCCCCTCCAAAAAAAAGGCATCCAGTGTTGATTGTCACTGTTTCTTTCTAAAAACTGCTTCCAGCCCTTGAATATCTGAGGAGAGGAATAGAAATGAATTTTTTCCCTTTTTTTTTCTCCACTGGACAGAGAAGCTGTCAGGAAATTATGTGGGAGGACAGCGAGTTGACAAGATTTGTCAGTTTTCACTCTTTTTCTCCCTCCCCCTCCTCTTGCTCGCTTTCTGTCTCTCACACACACACAAACACATACTCACGCTCGCTCCCACACAAGCAGGGGAAGCCCACTTCACTTAGAAGCGCTAACCAAATGCATAAAAAAGCCATGAAGGAAGACATAAGGATAAACATACTTATTTGCATGTATTACACTCTATTTACTTCTCGGTCCTTCCCCATCATCCCCACTCAATTGTGGCTTTTTGCTCTCTCCATCAAAGTGTCTCTGCTTCTCAGTTTCTCCATCATTCTGTCTACTTTTGTCTTACTCATCCACTCTCCAACTCTGTCACATCTCCTTATGTCTCACGTCTCAGTCTCCACCTCCCTCTCCTTTTCTGCCAGATGCCTATGATTCACATTCGAAGTGTTTATACCTCCTGCTGCTCCTCTTTTTCCTCCCACCTTCACACTTGTACCTCATTCTCATGGTTTTTCCTTCTCTTTCAGTCACTTATGTCTTCTTCTTCTCCCACTGTTTTTCTGCCTCCCCCTGTGCCTCTTAGATAACTGTCTTCGCTGTTGACACTTTCATCACTCTGAGACCAATAGAAATGGAGGAGGGTGCAACACCCATCCATGTCACCCTGTCAGTCCTTCTTCATCCCTCCTTGTGGATTCCCCCCATATTTTCTTCCACAGAGCAGCTTTCTGAGATCCATCACTTCCCCCATCCTTGTCAAGTTAATCACCTCCTCCCCTCCCTGTTACTTTGTGAGACTTTTCCTTTGTTCTGCTGGGACAAAGTCACTATAAAATAGTCTCAAGTTGCTAGGTACCAATGTGATTGCGTATAAATAGCATGCTACTTCAGGCACATGCCATGTCTAAACATTTTAAATCTTTTAGGAGTCCTTTTTGAAGTCCTTTTGAGCAAACATTTTTCAGGTTTTCTGAAGCTCTTTCAAAGTTTTTCTTTGGACATTGGCTGCTTTTTCTCTCATTTCAGTTCAGCGCATGTACCTGACCATTTTCAGTAGAATAAAATTCACTGCCATGAATTATTCAAGCTTTTTCATGTGTTTACAGGTAAAAGTTAACTTGGCAAAGAACCCATTTTAAATTGTTTCTTCAGGCACTTTTTGCTAGCTTGCTGTGGCAAAAGCATATAATTTAGTATTTAATATAGTTTAAATTTTTTTTAGCTGAATCTACGACAAATAACAAAACTAATGCTAATAATATTTTAGCACTTGACTTGAAAACGTGGTATAGCTTGGCATGGTGCCCTGCAAAAAAGAAGTGGCAGGACTAAAAAACTGCCTACAGCAGATGAACAGTATCTGAAAGTCATATCCTTAAGAAAGAGGAAATAACCAAGCAAAGATCTGACAGAGGCCTGCAGCTGGCCCTAAAGTTGATCCATTTAGCGTTCACTGAAGCCTCACCAGAAAGGGTCTCAGTGGAAGGATGGCTAAGAGGACATCAGCAGAGAGGTACAACACTGTGTGTCTGCAGCCAACCGTGAAACACAGTGGAGGCTCTGTCATGGTTTGGGACTGCATTTCAGTCAGTGGTTTTGGAAATATTGTTAAAATTGAGTTTATCTAGACAAACCTTTCCACAAACATGATCACACATACACCATTAATTAACATCAATATTTTTTTAAACTAAAACTCACAATTTTGTATATTTTCATATTCATCATCATCCCCTTGCAAATTCAATGTTACATTCTCCATTTGGGTATGTTTCACATGTCACGTCATATATAACAGACACCAAAATTTGTATCTGTGACAGAATTTTGTAAAGAATGGATAATTTAAAAACATGTCTTATGGTCGGATTTTGCTAGTATAAAGAAATGAAGAGTGGCTCAAGACTTTTGCACACACATTGTATTCGATTTGAAATGATTCGATTTGAAAGGTTAGACAGCCAACTCTTCAACTTTTATTTTGCAGCATGTCTTCATTTTGAATTATCAACCCACAGTTGGAGCTTCTCTTCTTTTGCACTTCCGTTCAAGATTTGACAAAAAGAAATCAAGAAACCTTTTCCTCCAAAAAAAAAAAAACCTTTCATGTTTGAGGTTTTATTCAAAGTACAATTTCCAGCTGCTAATAGTAGGACTTTCCCGTGGATGTTTTAGATTAAAATTGAGGCTCATATAATCAGTCTACCAGTATTGTGGAGTAAGGGAACACAAGGAGCTTTTAGGAAACATGGGTCCATAATGACTACAAGAGAAAGCCACTTCCTGTGATTTGTGCTCTACTTTTTCTCCCATCCCCTGAAACCTCCCCTGATTTATTACCTTCATGGTTATGAACAGATGCTGAGTACGACGCTGAGGTCTGTGTATTTGTCACTGATTAAATTTTTTTTTTTAAAGAAGGTATCTTTAATTTTATGATTTTTTGATACCAGTTGTTGCCTTGTATCACGTCATGGACTAACGGTAATTTATTTTGTATTGTTTACATTGAGTACTAAGGGTTATCAGCCATTTTTTCCCCACCCTAAAATTCAAACCAACCAAATACCGTCTTTTAACACAATCTCTTCTCTTTCGAATGATTCTTTTCAGAGTAAAAATAGTTGTTCTCGCTAACAGTCTTTGTTTTTAAGCTCTTCAGTCTGATGTAATATTTGGCCTCACAGCAGGCAACGTATTACAGCATCCAACAGCCGCATTCAGTGTCTCCACAATCGCTTCATGCTATGCGACTGTGGTGTGGCTTTAGCTCACATTTTACAGAGAGCTTGCTTTTCATACAATTTCCTGCAATTCACAATGAGTTCAGGCTTAAGTCACACAAACGAGCACACACAAGCACACATACACACACTTGGGTGACTCAGACAATGTGCTCTGGTGATACCAGATTGGGGGGTTTACAGCAGACAAATACAGCTGGCCATGCTTGCACACTCCACTAAACCATTTGTTCTGCAAGCACACACGTCAGTGCTGCAGACACAAAAACAAAGGCGCACATCCACACATGCCCACATGCACGTGAAGATGCTCACATAGGACCAAGTTTTCTCAAAAACAAAAAAATACAGCCGGGTCACAATCAGTTACATAACATCTTTCAAGGGTATTAGAATGTTTCAGGGCTTTTTTTTAGTTCATATTAGATAAGAGCTAAAATAAAGTCAAGGTCAGACAGGTATTTGAATCGACAGCCCTTTGTTATTCTTTTTTTTTTTTTTTTTTTTACTTTTTTTCTGTCAAGAGTGATAAAACTGCCAAAATGACCAGGTGCAAAGCTGTCCCTTTGTGCTGGCTGCTAAACCATCCCTTTGCAAAGATATTCTGTTGTTCCAGATCAGCATTTTTAGCACTAATGAAAGTCCTCTATTTTGGGCATAAGGGACAACTGAGGGAAAACTGACCCAAAGCCCTCAGTTTTTTTCTTTCACATTACAAAAAGCTGTCCATTAGAAAGTCGACCAGAATCATGCTGTGTGAAGTGAAGCTCCATCTGGCTCCATCTTCAGTCCTCATTATTTTTGCCTGCCCACTGGCCCAGTACCACACAGGCAGCTATTTACTGATGACAACTAACTTACTGCACAGGCTGGCAAACTTTGGCTTGTGTTTTCTCTTCTGGGTAGCAGGGCCACACACATACATCCACATATATGCCTCAGAGGGACTACTCTTTAGGTTATGCACACACACAAATAGAAATACACACAAATGCAGACATTGTCTCTGGTGAGTTGTCCGAGACAGATAGTCCTGCTGCCTCATAAATGCTAACCTACATTATTTGTGCGTCCCACTTCTTCATGATAGTCTGCATAACTCCCTGCTACCACCACCCACCTAAATAGCACACAGAAAATAATACTGTACTTCTAACTTTTGAATATAAAACATGTAACTTTGTAAATCCCTGGTGCCAGTAACCTATTTTTTACTTTCAATTTTATTTATAAATCACAAAGACAAAGTATTTGTGCACTCAGTTTAAATTCATTACAGATAAAACATCACAGCTAAGTTAAACTGGACCTATCATGCTTTTTCTTATTTTCTGTCATATATATGCTGTTATAGAGGGTGCTGCTCTTATTAACCATGGCCAAAGATTCAAATAAGGAGGTAAGCATATCTGCAGATAGTCTTAGCGCGTTTTCACACCTATAGTGCATTTACTCTGATCCAAATCAGTCGATAAGTTTGATAACTTGTAGCTTTTCCCTGTGTATAGGGTTTGTTTTCACCAAAGAAAACAAGTGAGGTCCAATCGAATCAAGACACATCACTACAAACTACATATGACTAGTCAGTGTGCAGACTGACCAAATGTGTCTGGGGTGCAAGTAACAAAAGTAAATACAGGTAGAGGGTGCTGTTATCTGGTCTTTTTGAGAAAGCATTTATGCTCATTTCACATCTAGGTGCTAGCTCTTACAGACCTTTGCACATCTATAATACCTTACTTCACTCTAGAATACAAAGCATACATTGCTACAGGACGGGGTTTTTTTTAGCTCAAACTAACAAGCATACCTGGTGTTTGGGTGGGATTGAGGTTGGTTCACATTCACACCACAGACGAGCCGCTCTGGAGTTTTGTTCCGCACCCGGGTGGGTTTGCTGTGTTCTCATCTGCATAAACAAACCGCATCAAACAGGAAATCAAACTAGAGTTCGATTTAAATGCACTAAACTCAGCAGGTGTGAAAACACCCTTAGTCACGTGAAAAAGAAAGTTTCAAGCATACAGGATTCGTGCAGTTTGTGAAAAACTACACTCGTGCTGGTTCCATACGAATCAAGAAAATAAGTAGGTGCCAAGTGCTGCTAATCGAATGCATTTGATTAAATGATCATCAGTCTGCGATCTATTAAAGACGTTTTGAGCATTCTGGTGTGTGTTAACACAATGCAGCAAGTATCAGTGAGAAACAATTATTATTGCTCATTAATCTGTAAAAGTTGTAAGGACATTTCCAAACTATTTGAAGCCCATCATTCTGCAGTGAGAAAGCTTATTCACAAATGGAAAACAGTCAAGGCAATCTTCCCAGAGTGGTCTTCCTGCAAATCCACTGAAAGGTCAGACTGTGCAATGCTCAGAGAAACTGTCTCAGATATGTCTCAGAGTCTACAGGCATCAGTTAGCATGTTAAATGTTAAAGTTCATGACAGTACATTTAGAAAAAAAAACCGGAACAAGTACGCCTTTGTTGGAAGAGTTGTCAAAAGAAATCCTTGTTTCTCTAAAAACACAGACAGCATAGCTTAAGTTTGCAAAGTTCCAACTGGACAAACTACAAGACTTCTGGAACAAATTTCTTTGCACAGGTGAGACCAGAGTGGAGATATTTGGCCATAATTCACAGTGCTGAATTTGGAGAAACCCAGACAAACCCCCCATAGCGAATGTCAAAATGGAATAGTTCCTATATGGCACTTTAATCCTCTACTCAAGCATTCACACGACTTTTTTATTATATTCACCCGAGCACTCTTCTAGCTAACACACTATTTAATTCATACGCCAGTGAACGCATTGGAGAGGGTTCAGTTGCCCGAGGATATTTGGCACACAGACTGGAGCAGCCAGTGATCGGACCACCAGCCTTCCGATTAGTTGACTTTACCCCTACTTTACCCCCTGAGCTACAGCCACTCTATAAATAGTGATTTAGGCATGTTTTGCAGCCATAGGACCTGGGCACTTTGCAGTCATTGGTAAATGATAAATGGACTGGTTCTTCTATAGTGCTTTTCTACTCTACTGGAGCACTCAAAATACTTTATACAACATGCCTCATTCACCCATTCATACAAGCACTTTTTTCTCCTAACAGACACACACTTTATCAGAAAGCAACTTGGGATTTAGTATCTTGCCCAAAGATACTCTGGTGTGCAAACTGGGGAAGGGATTGAACCACCGGTCTTTAACTCATCAACTCAAGTTGACTATGAACTGACTATTTTAGCCCTCGTGTGGCATTTGGGTTTTCAGTGTTTACCAAAAGGAAAACTTCTGGGATTTATTATTATTTCAACTGAAGCCTTCTTGCCTATGGCCCATTTTCTTTGAAGAACATAAGAAACACACATTTACACATTTGTTGTTTGTGTCCTGTGTGTCATAAAAGTGTGGACGTGCTGTGTCCCTCACCTCCATCCTCCTCCAATGTAGCCTGCTGTCAGTGTGTGTCTGTGTTCCTGTATATATGTGCCAGCCAGAGTGTGTTTCGTCTTTTTGCGCCTGTTTTTTCCCACACAAGGTTCAGACATCATTACATTTTAAGCACCTACACCTGGCTGTTCCCTCATTCCTTCACATTATAACCACTGACTTTCAGGAACTACTCTGTATTTTCTCATACTTTAGCCTAGCTGAAAATCAGGGGTGGAACACAACAAATAAATAGCTTTGCCTTTATCGCTCCTTCTCGATCAATATAGTGAAATTCTCTGCTCAGAGAACCTTAGTGCTTTTTGAAGAGAGACAAGACATGGGAGATGATGAATAGGAATAGTTTTCAGAAAATTAGGGCTTTCCCCTTCATTGGATAGGAGGGCAGGGGAAGAGTGAGGAGGAATGACACACAGCAAACTGTCTGGGTCACACTCAGACCCTCGCAGCATGCACTCTGGCCTTCAACACATGGGTCACCTGCTCAGCCAGGTGAGCTATAGTACCATCATCAATTCAGACTCTGACAGTGAGTTTGAAGATCAGGCAGCTCCAAAACAAGCTCATCAGCAGCCAGCAAGAGATGAAATATGGATGTGAAAAAATTATGAAATTCTTACCCAAAGAACGAGTCACCCCACATGGCTGTCAGCGTGGCACTTCTTCATATCAGGAGAAGTTCCCTGATCTAGTAGCAACAAAAAGAAGAGCTGCAATGTGTGTGGATCCAAGATGGCCAAGAAGACACAAAATACATGCATAGGTTGTAGTTCTTGTAACAGGTGCAAGAAATTCATATGCAACACAGCAAAAATACCCCTAGTATGTTGAATAGACAGGCATGAATAGGCTTTTTGTTCAGTGGGACTGCTGAGTAGCATATGTTCAACTTCTAATTAATTTCAAAGAAGTAAATATTAGCAGTGATCAAAAACTTTGCTTTATTTATATTCTGTGATAGATTTATCTGTTTTTGTAACAAAAAAAGTAATATGGACTTTTATTTATACATAAATAGCTTCTAACAGAGGTAAAATATTATCCAAATATTAACCATATATGTGCTCCGTATTACTTTGAATTGTTATGTACTTAGCAGCTGGTAAGTATTTTTTACATAACTTGTGGGTGTATTGATTTAATGAGCACATAATGCAGTGGGTTCACAAGACCCACCAGCATTGGCAGGGTAACAAAAATATGAACACCACACAAAGGCTACAGTCAAATGTGTGTATCTGACACTGACCATAATAGATCCCCTTTAATTCACAGATAAAAGGTAGACTACAATAAATTCTGTGTTGGACTCCACATGAAGCAAAACACATCAAGATTGATATTTATTTCATATTCATAGAGAATTTAACTGTGAACATAATTCCCATCAATCCATCAGGTCACCAGGTTTGTGTTCTCTTCCCAGAAGCGAACCTGAACATTTCTGGAGCCAATAGTACAGAAAAGAGGATAAAGGCTTTACTTTGTTACCACATTTATTAAAGTCAGTGTGGGAATATTATTAATATATTATTAATGTCTTGGGTGTTTTGCTACAGCACTTCAATTTCATTTATTCTTCTGTTTAATCTGTCTCAATCAAATTTGCTGTTTTTTTTTTTGTTCTGCTTTTTTAATAAACCCAATCGATTTGTGATTGTTTTATTTTTAAGAATAATAATAAGAAAAATAATACATTTCTTTGAAGAAAATGGATAGATGGCATAAAAATCCCAATCAATTTGTTTTTTAAAGGAAGACGGAAAAATGAATGAAATCATGTTTGACTTCTGTATGGTAGCTATAAACATGTTGATCTCAAAGCAGGACTTGAACTTCACATTCATAAATGTTCAATGAGTGTCTTGCAGAAATAAGGCATATAATTTTAAACCCCGCATTTTATGGAGTATTTATTTTTCATTGTACAGTAAGAAGGAGCTACTTTCAGCTGCATCCTTATTCACAGAAGGTAGCTAAAGATGTGATGTCCTTCCTGGTGCAAACCCAAAGATTCATGTCTCTTCCCAGGATCAAATTGGGGATGTTGATGTACAGTATTATTTTCTATCTTAAGATAGTGACACTGGTGACACTGCAGAGCAGATTTACGTGCTGACAACTTTTAGTCAATCAAAACATTGCCTCAGATTTTTTTAACGAAGTCCTCACACTTATTCAAACAGCCCACTCAACGTTAAGATCAATTGTAAACCAGAAACTGGATATCTCTACTGTTTTGTGCGTAACCTGGCACTCAGTGAACTCTTCATAATCACTTGATGTTAAGTAGTATCAGCGTCTGACTCTCCACAAATTTCCAAATGTGTTGCATACTCCACAAATGATTCACATTTAGCTGATGGCTCCTATTGAGATGATGAATTATTTCACTTAAGATTGAAGCTACCCCTCCAATGCTGTGCAAGACATTCAAGAAAAAAAAAAATAGGGCTTACTTTATCAAAACAGATGATCAGTAAGCACTGCCTGTTGGCCTAATTTTTAGAGTTTCATGTTTATAAATAAAGAATTAGGGTAGTGGAGTACCTCTTCCTCTGTCTGCCACAGTGTATAAACAGCTGGTTCTTATTCTTCACCTTTCTGTATTTTACAAATCCACACTTAGGAAAGGGATTTTGTGCCCCGGTAAAGCATATTCGCAACATGTTGCCCCCGGAGTCAATGTATGTGGAAACCCAACAGAGTCATAAAGTAGCCCATCATTTGACCTCCTGAATGCAGTACATAAAATGCATTATGTATGGTATGTCCTCCACTTGCGCTCTCTGGGTCTCTTTTCCTCAGGAATGTGGTTGAAGGGATCGAGGGAAGGAACGATATCATTTGTGAACAATGTCCACCCGTAGTCTTAAGACAACACAATAAGTCGCTATTCCCTTGAACATCCTCACTGCAAGACTTTCTGTAATGAAATATGTTATTCTACTGTGTAACACCTCTTTCAGCTTGCCATCCACAGCATGATAACCTTCCATCCAATTATGTCCAGAAACATGCTGGGAACAGAGTTCTTTGTGTTGAGATAATACACTGCGACTCTTGAACAGGCACAGAGACAGCTGTACTTTTTTTTAAGAGAAAGAGGGAGATGCAGAGTGAGAATTTAAAAAAAAATGAAAACTCCTTGTGAATGATCTCAACATTTCATTAGTTTCTAAGTGAAATGGAATGCCTGATTAGGTCGAACTCATTAGCAGAAGGTGCAGGATAAATGGGAAGGCATAGAACTGAGGAGAGAGTGATTCTAATTAGACTGAAGACAAAACGACCAGAGAGAATCTCTGTTATGTTATTACAAAGAAGGCTAAATTTAAAAGGGAGAAAAAAGAAAAACGATGCTCACTTGCGGAAAATTAAGAACGCCGGTACAGTTAGAGGGTAAATCCTCCCATTAAAGCAAATCCAAAGCTACTCTTACCTTTTAGAATAAGTGTTGACATCTAATGTTGTGGGAGACATTTTATGGCAAAAATAATTTTGCCACTTTTTGGCACGAGTTTTGATTAAATTGGTTTTGTAAGGTTTTTAAAGCAAAAATGTCTAGGATAACAAAAAAGTTGTTGTTGTTTTTTTCAATTTTTATAGCACTAAATCACAACTGTTGCCTCAAAGTGCTTTGTAAAGTAAAGACTCTAGAAAGAAGCACCAACAATCAAGCAACTCCATATGAGAAAGAACTCGGTGACTGTGGGAAGGAAAAACCTTCTTTTAACAGTAAGAAACCTTCGGCACCAGGGGTAGCCATATAGGGGCCACTAAAAATATTGGGGTGGCACCCCAAAAACAGATTTTCCAGTTTTATTATGCTGTTGTCAAATGTAGGTTACTTGAAAGAGAGTGCTAAGAAGAGAGAAAGAAAAGAATTATATGCCTAGTTAATTTGCAGCTATTAAAGTTGATATCACTGTAATTTATATACATATGAAAACCAAATAAGATTTTGAAAACTTTGCTGGCACGGTCTCTGCGCACAGAAAATCTGTGTTGCGCACAAAACAAAATCTAACCTGAATTGAAATAAAAATAAATACTTTAACGATTCATTCTGTTTTGCAGTGTGAGTCAGTAAGTGACCGGTGACTGGCTACTCCAGCCAATGATGCGATTCACATTCGTTGCTAATCAACGTCAGGCGTTGACAGGCCATGACAGCGTCCTTATGTGCGGCGTGGCTGATGTGGAGTGAAGCCACGTTAATGACAACGTGTACAACCATTGGAGATGTGAGCAGGACAGACGGAACAATTTTCGGAAAAAGTGTGGACTTTATACCAGTTTTTAAACGTAAATAGTTTGAAATGTTTATTTATTTTTTTTTTTTTTTTAAAAACCTTAGCTGCATTTTTAGGTAAACAGCTGCAAAAAACTTTGTTGTTTGCAAAACTCAGTAACTTTTTTTGAAGAAGTAACTATATAATTAATTGCCCAACATTGGTCATTATTTACTGTATTTTGCAGACAGAGAGTTACAGGACTCTCTCCCAGACCACAGACTCATCCTCATAATACAAGTCAGAGCTTTTTAAAAAAAAAAGAAAAAGAAAGTTGTGTTTTCAAAATTGGAGTTCAAGTTATTTTTACTTCCAATAGTGTTAACATACTACACAGGTCAAGAACAAGATTTTTTTTTTAATTTTTATTGTAAGTGGGCTAAAGCATTTCATTAAAAGTAGTCTAACATAAATGTAAATGCTGTAATTTGATTATTTTATTAAACCATGTAACTTGGATGGATTTGATGCTGGCGTGACCACAGTGCACACGTCTAATGTTGCTCACAGTGGTCCAAGGGATCGCTCAGGGAGTTTGTGTGTTCGCTCAGACACATGAAAAATTAGAGGGAACATTGACTGTAGCTGAGCTAGCAGTTACTCTTTACCTAATGAAAGTGCTCTGAGTGGTCTTAATAGTTTCTGTCATAATTTCTGACTTTCACGTTTTGTATTCAAAATATAGTCACTCTCAGTGTTCAGGGACATTTACCTTGTTGTAGAAAATCTGCCTCTCAGCATTATGGAATCATTTTGTACAGTTTTCTGTCTGAGATTAAAAGGAGAAAAAATGTGTGTGTGTAATACACAATACAGAAAAAAAAACTCACAACCTGCAACATGCAAGGGAGAAATGAGCAAGTGGTAACGCTGCCACTAAACCACCAAGGGAGAAGGGAGGCTGGCTCTCCATTCAAAGTTTAATGGAGTTAATCACAAAAAATAGAATTTTTCAGAAATGGTATGAAACTGAAAATTTGAATAGAAGCACGCAGTGCACAGTTCTTTTCAGAAATGAATGGTCTGTCTACAGTTTTAAATTTGATTCTGGATTTAACAGGGAGCCAGTGAAGAGAAGCCTATATAGTTCCTGTCAGTACTCACTGCATTTTGGATCACCTGAAGGCTTTCAGGGGTTTTTAGGACAACCTGATAGCAATGAATTACAATAGTCCAACCTACAAGTAATAAATGCATGAACTAGTATTTCAGCATTACTCTGAGACAGTGATGATTATATACAGTGTCACTGGAGGCCAAGGTAATGCCATCCAGAGTAAATATCTGGTTAGACGCCATATGTCTAAGATTTTTAGGGCTGAGTAAAATATGATCTGTTTAGTAATTTAGAAATAAATTCAGACAAAACTGAACCGTTTAATGCTTATTTTAGTTTGACATTTTCACTCTGCAAATTTGCCATTAACTTTCACTGAGCTCACACTGGGATACATAACATCTGATGACTGTCACTACATATTAAAAGTCATTAATATGTAAAACTTACGCTGAAAATCTCCTTCAGGAAGGACCACTGTTATTTGTGAGCAGCCAGAGCTCAGCATTGTTGTGTGTTTATAGAGATCACCTACTGAGAGAGACAGATTTAGGATGCAGAGCACATGAGATAAGGATGTTGGGAACATGTGCTTATAAAATGACTTAAGCGCTGGTCTGAACCACAGTAGGGCTCCACTGATAATGCTGCGTGTAACACTTGACTTGCAATAACAAAAAGTATTTTTTTCATAATGAAGGGTGCAGATAAACAGCTCAGGAAGGAAAATGCATTTTTCTTAGAGGGGATATCACAGTCCTACAGCTTGTGTATACACAACAGATTGTTCAGCCAAATTTTCATGCATATCATTACGTGTGTGCCATAAATAGCACTACATATGAATTTTTGGATGTTAAAAACTGCAAGTTGTGTTAAATAGACTCATTTTAAAGCAACAGATATGGCTCTGTCTAAAATCCTTGAGCCATTCCTTACAACCATTATGCACAATATCTTTCTAATTTGTGCCGTCTTCAGAAGGATCATGCCTTGTTGCATTTAATTACAAGAAATACAAACAGAAAAGATTCAAGTTTTCAGCAGTACAGGTTGCAAAACTAGAGTTGATGCATAAAATACTTTTTCATCAAAAAAAAAAACCCAGTTATATAGGTCCATATTATATAGGTCTGGTTTATATATAACATCAAGATAATAGCACTACCTGTGGGAAGAGGGAAAGAGCAGAAAGACAGTCACAGTCTAATGGAGCTGAAGTTGTTAAGCCGAGAACATTACTGTCAATATGCAGCTTCATACAGAAAAGTGAGATTCCAGACCTCGTCAGTACAAACACCCGTGCTCCAGCCTACAAGTTTGGAAGAGGAGGAGGTGACAAGAAGATAGATGAACGTCCATTTGCCATTTACAGGGCTTAATCATATCATTTAGTCAACATGCCGTCATGACACATTACGTAATAATAATACAGGTTTACTTTATTTGGAGTTTAGCAATAAAGCTAAGCTAAAGCTTTACAGCTTGAGGTATGGCATCTGGAGGCACCTACAGGATAGATAGATAGATAGATAGATAGATAGATAGATAGATAGATAGATAGATAGATAGATAGACTGTATGTAAATGGTTTCTTCTAAATGGGTTTGTGTCAGCAGGTTCTCATATTCTCAGGAATGTTTGCACAATCCTTGTGCCAACTGTGGATCAGCTGTGGATCATGCCACCACATGACATATGGACGCATTTCACTATGCTCATATGGCCTCTTGTACGTGCACGCATGTGTGTGTGTGTGTGTGTGTGTGTGTGTGTGTGTGTGTGTGTGTGTGTGTGTGTGTGTGTGTGTGTGTGTGTGTGTGTGTGTGTGTGTGTGTGTGTGTCTGTGTGTGTGTGTTGTGTGAATAGTTAACTGTTCCTTAACCATTCAACACTGATGGTGGTGATTTATGGTCGCATGGTGCCTTAGTTTTAACCTTTAAAGTAGCTGCAGCTGCCAAAATACTGTACTTGAGGAAGGAAACTTTAAGAAAGGAGACTCGATGTGTCCTTCAGTAAAGGTGACACTTTTTTTTTCCTCTTCTGACAATATTGGGACAGTCAGCAGGATGGAGGGGCAGACTTAAGGATGTAGGGGACAAAGAAAAGAGAGTAGTACTGTGACATGGCACACCCATCTGTCTTTTTCCTTCTCTCTCTGTTGCATTGGTTTGAGCAACACGTTGCTGTAACCTATTTTCGCATGAGCACTGTAATTGTTTTTCTATGACACAGACCAAATTTCCCCACAGAGACAATTGCATTTGCTCTCCTCGCCTCTTTAACGTGATCTGAAAGGTTCAGCTGGAGCACTCTCAAACACAAAGAAGTGATTTTACACTTTACGTGCGGTGATGACGGCATTTTAATCTGAGCTAACAGGTTTAATTCTAATTCGATCGCTCACTGTTGTTCCATTTTCTATTTCTGTTGTCACTTATGTTTGTGTTTTGTGGGAAATTCATAAATGCCTCAGCACACACAAGACTTATAAATAATAATAATAGTTGAGCTGTTGAATAACAGATGGCTACATGTGTGAGCAAATACATATGTTGGCAAAATTCATATCGATATAACAGAAGACAAGCATAAGATCATTTTTACATATGAACTCCACTCTGACAGCCTTTACTCTCCAACCCCCTATTTAATAACAGCTTTCTGCTTTTTTCCCCTCTTTAAAATCTAATTTAATAGAAGGTTGCAAAATCTTTCAGCTATCACCACCTCCTGAGGATGTGTGTTTAGGAACTGGGTCTGCAGCACTGTTTCTGGCTACCTCCTGCACTGATAATCGGGCTAAATAACCGAGCTTCAGACATGTGGTGCATCTGTGATTAGCTTTTTCCCTCTGGGAGGGAGATTTATGAGCTTCAAGCTGTATTGTTTTATTCTAAGTCAGATACGAAGAATTAGAAGCTCACTAGAAAGGCAGCTATGTTGTGTTATTTTGGCCCTTTCAAAAGCCTCTTTTCTTTTTTTAATAATCCTGTTTTAAAGGGTATTTGACTGCTTAATTAAATATTAAACTGGGCAGAAAGCTTTAAGAGGATCCTCCCAACAACAATCCACTGATGTACCTGTGACGAATCCACAGATACACACATACACTCACACACATGCATAGAGTACAGAGCTTCCATCCCACTTCCTTGAGTTTAGTGTGCACCACATACTCAACGTGTAACTTCTCATAGGGGTATAATTATGTTTGTGGTGTAAACTGGGTAATTAGCGGCATCACCACTTAGAGCAAGAAAAGCAGCAGACAGAAACATCACATCTGCTGACTCTGATTCTGCAGCAAGTTAATGCAGTTCCTAAACAAATCATTCACAACCACATGCTAGTGCAATGAACATTATCCATATGTTTTCGTGTTTTGAAACATACTCTGAGAAACACAGTGTTGTCTTCTGAACAGTGACTGTATAAAACAGGGGTGTTAAATTCACTTTACATAGCGGGCCACATATAGTACAGCCCAGTTTAGTCTTCAGTTTGCCAGACCAGTGAAACTTTTCTTTCAGTGTCAAAACATTTAAGTATACTTATGCGTCATAAGGGTCTAAAGAGGAAGAAGTGCAGTTTCAGAAATACTCTGCATGTTTTTCTCCATTATAAAGAAATGCTGTAAGTTGTAGAAAATCAAAGAACATTGCCAGCATTGCTCTCTGCGCTTACTTTGCTGCAATTTTCTTTACGTTAAATAGGGAAAAAACATCCAACAAACTGATGCATTCTCATATAAACGTGTAATTAATGTATTAAATACATAGGAGTGAGTTTGCGGTTTATGGAAGCCGCAATGTTCTTTAAGCATATTTGAACATCTCAGTACATCTCATTACTGCAGAGGCAGTAATGGTGTACTACGTATGTAGCAAGAGACTCCATATATACTATGCCAGAGATGTCGAAGAGAACTGAGGGGTGTTTGCGTGCTGTGGAGATCATCACTATTTTTTATCATCAGAGAAGGGGTCTCATTCACTAAAGAAATTAAAACACGAAGGGAAAGAGATAGCACCACTGGCATCTTAATAAAATATCATCTTCTTCCTCCTTGAGCCTCATCTCCTGAGTAAAGTCGGGGTTCTAACACATGAAAGCGTGCATAAAGGTGCTCATTTATTCACGATAGTGTCGCAATTATTATTGCAATCAGATTGGGCATGTGACCCTCCTGTCTCCGGAGAGCCAGCTAAACAACAGCAATGGCTGCTTAGAAGCTACTATTATGCCAGCTCCTCTGATAAACAGTTTTATTACATTGTCACATCATATGTGAGTTTATTAAGTTTGAGGCACACAACAAAACTAACAAAGTTAAATCAACTTCAAAGATAGTTTCACTAATCCCTGCAAATAGCAGCTAACAGAGGTTAACAGTAGCTAACAGCTAACTCAACTCAGTACCTGGAGTAGCTGTCATTGGTCAGAAGTGTGCTTCTCTGATTCACTGACCTGTATCGAAGACCTTTCACAAAGTTTTACAGCCTCTTCCAGAGTAAATAAAAGTGGATGTTTCTCACCAGGCATTGACAGCTGCGGTAAACTGGGGACTGACAGCCGCATAGATAGAGAAAAACTCAGGATCTGGATCTGTTCCAGTGAGTAGTAGAAAAACACAATGTGGCTGCAGCTATTATGGAGTATAGTCTAAATGTAAAGGTTTTAACCTCTCTCCTGATGAATACATATTTGTCACATAGCAGCCAATATAGCTAGGACTATGCACTTGCATTGGGAGAGGTAAGAAAATAACCCTCAGTTGACTGCAGTCTGCAATCATAGTGGTGACAAAATTTACACACTGTAACTTTAAGAAATAAATATGTTTCACTGCAGAAAATGAATCGACAGCTCTTTCTGTGGACTTTTCTAAGATTATAATATTTTTGTTAATCACAAAAATATAGTCACAAAGGATGTGTTATTTATTTATTTTACTGAGAAAACAACAGAATTTCATATAATAAATAGAGAGAAACAGAAACGTTTCCACTATAATGCCATTTTTTATCACTAATTTACTTTGATGATGTCTTTCTATGTAATAAGGCTATAAAATTGACAGAAATACAGTTAAAAGTCTAAATTTGTAAACTCTAAATTTCACATTTTCTAAAGCCATCCTGTGGACCTTATTGGACCCTTTGGACAACCTGTTTGACAAACCTTGTCTAAACTATTTACATATGAGGCACGTACCTTGTATTTCACTTCTGTATTTTGTAATATTGTTAACATTCAGGACAATTTTGAGTGTTAACTGATATAAACGGTCAACACTATGCACCAGTGGGCAGACAACACTTTAAAAGCATTTTCAGCAGTGGTAGTGCTCATGGGCTGTTTAGAATGGTAACAGCAGAAGGCACGAGGGATTCTTTGTTTGCATCTGCCCTCACTAGTGGGGCCTTAAGGCAAGATGGCAACAGCTGAAATAAAGATTCAAGGAGTTGTAGTTATGGTTATTCACTCATCTTATAGGTCCTGGAGGTGCAGCTGGTTGTTTCCAAAGGTCTTGCTGGCCTACCTGATCACATAGGTCAGCTTATTTTTGTGCTTACATCCCAGAAAAGGATGTTAAGAAAACTGAAAACACATTCTAAACATCATGTTTGGTTGTGTTGAAGCTTTTACTTTTCCTAAGGAGAAAGGAAAGATGCCCAGGTTTTCTTTTAATTTCAGTGCAGTCTGCATTGATCTTAAAGGTGTGTTTATTGTCAACGATTTTTCCGAAATACTTAAATTGAGTGATCAGGTTGACTTGCTGCTCTTTTAGGATAACTGGTTCACAGACTGCTCCTTTGCTGCCTGCTCCTATCCTCCCTCCCAGATTCAGCTCGTTGCTACTTGCTGACACTGAGTTCAAGGAAGCTGCTGTCAAATCAGGTGACAAGGTGGTTGATGTGCTGGGAGTAGGAAGGGTGGGTGACACTCACAGACTGGCAGCTAGGGCCATTTCCTCCACATACTTTATGAGAAGCTAGTCTTGGTGTTACATTTTATCTCATTTGTATATATACGGAGTACAAACGGGGAGATGAAACATGGCCCTGTGGATCACCGGCGTTCAGGGCAAGGCAGCTGGAAGTGTTATTAATACACGCTTGTGTGGTTCTCTCTCTTAGCAAATTTGTGGTCTACTACTGACATTCAGGTCACAGGCACCTTGAAAAAAGATGGGGCTCGAAGAAAATTAAAAGCAGGGAAGAACATAATAAAAAAAAGTTCAAAGTCATATAGATTGGCCTTGTCCAAATATGCATAATCCCAAAGGAGCAATTAATGTACTCCATATGTGTGGTAGGCACACTGCATGAAATCATTAGTTTAACTTTGAACTTTTTATGCATTTTTTGAGAAGACTTGTGTGAGTGATGGGTCTATAATCATTATTTTGAAACTTTTATGATTTTTGATTTTCTAGCCCTGGAGGACAATACTGGTGTTGGAAACCATCTGGAACAGCTGGGGATAGGCATACACTTTCCAGACGCATCCTTGAGAACATGTCAGCAGGGAGCTCTGTGGAGCTGACTTGCTGCAAGAACAAAACAATTTCTATTTCCTTTAAGGACAGGTGCCACTCCTGCAGAGACTTGCATATGTCACAGAAATCAATCGTATCTAGAGCTAAATCTAGAGTAAAAAAAGGTTGGTGCATTTGGGCGCTGTTGTATTATTTTCCCCAGTGGGTTTAGCCTTGTTAGCCATTTGACAAGCATGCAGTATTCTCAAATGACTCTTGCTTCACATATGTTTTACTATCAGATGAAGGCTAGTTGAGCCGAGGAAAACATGCTGTTCATTTATGAATTTATCATAAGATAAATGACAGCCATTTGTTGAGACATCGCTGAAAAAGCTCTCTCTTTTCTTCTTCTCTCCACCTAGTAATGGAAAAGTAGAGCTTCCCCAGTAGGTGGATTTAATCCTGTAGATAAGCAAAACAAACAAGTGGGAGTTATCCATATCGTATCTCAGTGATCAGATTTAAGGGTATGAAGATAGAGGCTTAAGACAGTTATCTACTGGCTCATCCAGCAGCACTACAGGTGCACGTGGATGGCAGCCCCTCCTGATGGGTGACTCAGCAGAGAATAATAGAGAAAAAATGTAAATTCAAAAAAACATATTAAATTTTCAAAAAAAATCGTCATCTTGTACCATTGTCTCCTACATTGTTGAACAGAGTGGGGTATTAGAATTTTGGATGTGGTTTGTTTTCCTAGCAGGACTCACTGAATAAAAAACAATCCAATGCAAACCTGACACCAGGAACCTTCATATAGAATACAAATCAGATGGTAGGTTGTAGTGGATGGGCAAACATGGACAAGCCAGGGTGGACAATGAAAAAAGCCCACAGGTGAAATGTGTGTGTGTGTGTGTGTATATATATATGTATATATGTATATATATATATATATATATATATATAAAACCAGTTAAATATAAATAATAGAGAGAGAGAGAGCCTATACATATATACAGAGAGAGAGAAAGAGATACAGATAGTAAAATGAAGTGCAGAAGGTCAGACAGGCTCAGGTCACATGCACTGAGGGTCTTTAAACAGGGCTGCAGAGGCAGAACCACAAAGGAAGAGCCTGGTGGACAGGTGAGGAATGAAACGTGAGAATAGTACAGCAAAGGCTTATCCTGTCATGGTCCTGAGTCTGAGGACTCAGTGTTTTGTGTTTCCTTATGCTTTTGTTCATTCCGAGTATGTATTCTGTTGTGAATTGCCATTTGTTAGGTTTCTGTTCTTTGCCTGCCTGCCCCCACTTCTGTGTTCCCTCCGTCTGTCTATGGTGTCACGGTCCTGGGTCGGTTCGACCCAGCATTTTGAGTTTCTTATGTTTTAGTTTATTTTCTGCATTATGGATTGTTCTTTATCCTCTGGTGCTTTGATTGTAATTGTGTTCTGTTCCTTTGCCGATCATGATGAGTATTCTGGTTTGGGGTTTTGTTAGCTTGCCCTCATGTTTAGTTTAGGTGGCCTGTGTTTGGTCTTCTCTGTCTGTCCGTGATGTTATTGTGCTTATGAGTCTGCGTCTGTGTCTCTGTCTGTCGTGTGCTTCCTGTTTTATTCTGAAGGTCCCCGTCTCATGTGAGTGTGTTCAGTTTACGTTTCCCCTGTCCCGTCAGCTCTGATTTCTCCCAGGTGTGTTCCCCTCCTGTCTCTCATCCCTTGATTACTGCCATGTGTATATAAGCCCTGTGTTTCCTTTGTTCTCTGTCGTGTCGTTAACGTCTTCTGCCCTCACTCCCTGTGTGTTCTGTTCGTCATGCCAGTCTAGTTGTTTTTCAGTATAGTTAGTTTTCTGTTCGGTAACCCCTGCAATAAAGCTGTTTGTTCGGAATTCACTTTCGCTTCCGTGAGTCCTGCATCTTGGGTCCTTCCTCTCTGCCTGCCTGCACACAGCCGAGACATGACAGAACGACACGACCACAACCTGGACCCAGCGGGCTCGTCCCGGGAGTGTGATATCTCCCGCATTCAATGTCTGGTTAAGCGGATTTCCCATACAACGGACGCTAAGGTGATGGCGATTGGAATTAACGCTATCAAGGCGATCCTGGAGGGGAATCCTCATTTGCATCAGCTCAGAGAATACATGGCCTTGATGGACCAGCTGCATGAAACTCATGAGGTGTTACAAGCTCGGGAGCTTGCGGCCTTTGCCCGCGCCCGGTATTCTTCGCCGAAGCCGTCGCATCGACAGCTGCCACAACATACGGAGCTCTCCGCGGAGTCGTCTGCCGCACAGCAGCAATCGTCACGGGGGAGAGGCATTTCCGCACCGCGGCCACAGAGCTCCACTACTTGCAGCTCAGTGCTTAATTCACCTGCCTCCTGCTTGGCGGCGATGTGGTCGCAGGATGAGGACGAGGACGTCTTTTTTCCATCATCACCAGTTTCTCCTGTCGCCTCAGCCCCTGCCGCCAGGAGGAAGCGGCGCCGCCGCCGTCATTCCTCACTACAACCGGAGCCCAATCACTCGTCAGAACTGCAGGCAATGGTGAGTGACGTTGACTGTACCCCTATTGCTTCACCTGCGAATAGTAATGGGGACTGTTTTCCTCTCATGGCTAAGAGTAGTGAGGTGAAGGCAGTTTGTTCCATGGACATTCACCCCGGCCCTGTAGAAAGAAAAGACTCCCTGACTGATTACGTTGATGTTTGTTCCGCTGAAGAATCGGAATGTACAGGCAAAACTCTGATTGTGCACCCTCTGTTGGAGCCAACTAAGAACTTTTTTGTCAATACCAAGCCAACCCCGGACAGTTTGAATTCAGTTTTGACATATACTGCTGAACCTATTAATAATGCTGTGGGTTCTCAATCCAAGAATGGAGAGGGAGACTTAACGGGCTGTTTCCGCCCTGTGCTCTTAGAGCCGAGAAGCCTAAGCAGAACTGTTTCTTCTGAACTCGTTCAGCTGGTTAAACCGAGCCCTAGAGGCTCAGGGGAGCCAATACCACCCCCTGCATTACGTTCACTACAAACACCACTTCAACCGTTAGCTCATTCAGCAGCCCAGCTAGCTATTCAGCTGCCCTCAGCTCAGTCAGCTGCCCAGTTAGCTACTCCGTTACCTATAGCTCAAGCATCTGCTCCTTCACTAGTTTCATTCACACCACAACTGTCACTTCAGCCTTTATCGACCCAGTCTCCTGCTGAGCAGCCCTCTTTTCTCACCCGTGTTAAGCAGACAGACATGCCCAACAGGGCTGTAAACATTCCTCAAGAGCTGGCCAGTTCTGAGACTGAGATACACTCCAGGGCCTCCCCAGAGGCTGGGTTTCAGCCCCCAGCAGACTCTGGACCCCTGGAGGTTAAGAAGCCAGCTGAGGACTGCACCCGGCCGTTGCTGCCTGAGCAGAATCAATGCTCTGTGCAGCTGCAGTCTGCTGTGTGTTTGCCAGAGGCCCGTGTGCCTGCTGGTTCTGTTTTGTCCCTGCCAGAGGCCCGTGTGCCTGCTGGTTCTGTTTTGTCCCTGCCAGAGGCCCGTGCGCCTGCTGGTTCTGACCTGTTCCTGCCAGAGGCCCGTGCGCCTGCTGGTTCTGACCTGTTCCTGCCAGAGGCCCGTGCGCCTGCTGGTTCTGCTCTGTGTTATTCAGAGGCCCATGTGCCTGCTGGTTCAGCCCTGCGTGTGTTAGGGGCCCCTGTGCCTGCTGGTTCAGCCCTGCGTGTGTTAGGGGCCCCTGTGCCCACTGGTTTTTGGACTGTTTTTGCTGGGGGGCCCGAGGAGCCCGTCCAGCCTTTTGCCTCGTCCGCTGGAGGGCCCGAGGAGCCCATCCAGCCCCAAGACTCGTCGGCTGGAGGTTCAGGAGAACCTAGCCAGCCTTCTGCCTCGTCAGCTGGAGGGCCTGAGGAGCCCGTCCAGCCTTTTGCCTCGTCAGCTGGAGGGCCTGAGGAGCCTGTCCAGCCTTCTGCCTCGTCGGCTGGAGGTTCTGGAGAACCTAGCCAGCTTCCTGCTTCATCATCCTCATCAGCTACATCCACGCCGCCTGCAGCCGTCTCCTCATCTGCTTCGGCGCCGCCTGCAGCCGTCTCCTCATCTGCTTCGGCGCCGCCTGCAGCCGTCTCCTCATCTGCTTCGGCGCCAGCTGCAGCAGCAGCCTCCTCATCTGCTTCGGCGCCAGCTGCAGCAGCAGCCTCCTCATCCACGGCGTCGCCAGCTGCAGCAGCAGCCTCCTCATCCACGGCGTCGCCAGCTGCAGCAGCAGCCTCCTCATCCACGGCGTCGCCAGCTGCAGCAGCAGCCTCCTCATCCACGGCGTCGCCAGCTGCAGCAGCAGCCTCCTCATCCACGGCGTCGCCAGCTGCAGCAGCAGCCTCCTCATCCACGACGGCGCCAGCTGCAGCAGCAGCCTCCTCATCCACGACGGCGCCAGCTGCAGCAGCAGCCTCCTCATCCACGACGGCGCCAGCTGCAGCAGCAGCCTCCTCATCCACGACGGCGCCAGCTGCAGCAGCAGCCTCCTCATCCACGACGGCGCCCGCTGCAGCGTCTCCGGCTTCCACGCCGTCGCCAGCTGCAGCCTCAGGGTCTTCATCTTCGCCAGCTGCAGCCTCAGAGTCTTCATCCTCGCCGTCGTCCGGCCCAGCTTCAGCTTCACCCATGCCGTCGTCCGGCCCAGCTTCAGCTTCACCCATGCCGTCGCCCGGCCCAGCCCCCTCATCGGCTTCACCCACGCCGTCGCCCGGTCCGGCTTCAGCATCTTCATCATCGTCTGGTCCAGCTCCTGCATCAGCTGCCTTGTCTGGTCCAGCCTCCGCCTCGCCTGGTGCTGCGGGGGCCACGCAGCCTTCAGGTCCCCGACTGCCACCTCTACATCGTCGGTCATCTGCCAGGCCGCTTGTTGGGCATCTTCGCCACTGTGGACGACCTCCTGAACGCCGCCACTGTCTTCCGCGTGGCCGGCCAACGGACTTGAATTGCCGCCACCGTTGCCGCCCGCACGGTCGGCCCCCTGAACTGCTTTCTCGCCGCCGCCGTTGCCGCCCGCACGGTCGGCCCCCTGAACTGCTTTCTCGCCGCCACAGCCTTCCGCGTGGCCGGCCTCCGGACTTGCTCTCTTGCCGCCGCCGTTGCCGTCCACACGGTCGGCCCCCAGAACTGTTCCGGCGCCACTGTCTACTGCGTGGCCGGCCTCCGGACCTGCCCCGCTGCCTTTCACACGGTCGGCCTCCGGGACTGCACTGTTTTGGCCTCCTGCACTGTCGGCCTCCGGGTCGGCCTCCTGAACTTGACCATCTGGGTCTTTCTGGGCTCCGTCCCTCCTTCCTGGACCCCCGCCGCCCACCCTGGTTGGGTTGTTTTCTGTTTTTTGGCCGGTTTTTGTGTTTCTGTTGGGCTGTCTGGGGCCAGCCCTTGAGGGGGGGGTACTGTCATGGTCCTGAGTCTGAGGACTCAGTGTTTTGTGTTTCCTTATGCTTTTGTTCATTCCGAGTATGTATTCTGTTGTGAATTGCCATTTGTTAGGTTTCTGTTCTTTGCCTGCCTGCCCCCACTTCTGTGTTCCCTCCGTCTGTCTATGGTGTCACGGTCCTGGGTCGGTTCGACCCAGCATTTTGAGTTTCTTATGTTTTAGTTTATTTTCTGCATTATGGATTGTTCTTTATCCTCTGGTGCTTTGATTGTAATTGTGTTCTGTTCCTTTGCCGATCATGATGAGTATTCTGGTTTGGGGTTTTGTTAGCTTGCCCTCATGTTTAGTTTAGGTGGCCTGTGTTTGGTCTTCTCTGTCTGTCCGTGATGTTATTGTGCTTATGAGTCTGCGTCTGTGTCTCTGTCTGTCGTGTGCTTCCTGTTTTATTCTGAAGGTCCCCGTCTCATGTGAGTGTGTTCAGTTTACGTTTCCCCTGTCCCGTCAGCTCTGATTTCTCCCAGGTGTGTTCCCCTCCTGTCTCTCATCCCTTGATTACTGCCATGTGTATATAAGCCCTGTGTTTCCTTTGTTCTCTGTCGTGTCGTTAACGTCTTCTGCCCTCACTCCCTGTGTGTTCTGTTCGTCATGCCAGTCTAGTTGTTTTTCAGTATAGTTAGTTTTCTGTTCGGTAACCCCTGCAATAAAGCTGTTTGTTCGGAATTCACTTTCGCTTCCGTGAGTCCTGCATCTTGGGTCCTTCCTCTCTGCCTGCCTGCACACAGCCGAGACATGACATATCCAGATTATTTTAAAAAAGGAAATATATCCTCATATAGTACCTACCTAGATTATTTGTATAAACCTACAGGCTATGGTTCCACACACCATCATAAAACCATATCCTAATGAGGATATACATATGATCTATCATTTAGGTTACACATACAAACACAAAGCCGATAACACAATGGTTAAAACACACCTAAAGAGACTTAAAAGCAATCACCAGAGTGAGTCTACTGTAGAAACATAAGCAGGTAGAAACCGAGGCTATAATGCTGCAAGCCTGACTGCTTATCACTGCCTTTGTTACCGGTTGAAGTTCATGCTCTGGCTGTGGACAACCAGCTTTACCATCCCTCTTGGTTCTTCAGTAGCTCTCTGTTAGCATGCTATCTGTGCAAATGATGGTAGAAAGTGTTAGCAGTATTATGGAATAAAAATAAAAGTAATGTCTATATTGCCCCTCCACAAACGCTGTAGACTGTCCGGCACGCAAACTGATATCAGCTGATTGAGTGTGCAGGAAGAAGAAGGTATGTTTGTTTGAATTTTTTTTGTATCTTCCCGGCGTCCAGATAACCGAAGAATCGCTGTATATATTATAACTATAATGTAATTACTGAATTTAGTACAATAACACGTTACATTATTGCATTTTTAAAAAGTGCAACGTGATTACAGTAACATGGAACACAGTAGCCCTAATGCTAGTTATGAAATGGAAAACTAGCTATAGAGCCTGAAAGCATTTTTTTATACCAGGCATTAAACATGTCTGTTTCTTCTGAAGAGTTGGACAACTTGTGAGTATTGACTTGTGAGTCAACCTGAAGTTTAGAAATTGCAGTTCTTGACACGTCCATATTTTATTTGGGGGGATTTATCTAATTAAATAATTTTATTCAGTATTGTTATTAATATCATTATTATTTATGTAGTAACTTAAACAAAAGTAAGATGTTACTGATTAGCCCAATTAGCAGGTAGTGTTTCTCGATGGAGCATTATTGACTGGCCATATACAGGGTGGGCCATTTATATGGATACACTGTAATAACATGGGAATGGTTGGTGATATTAAAGTCCTGTTTGTGGCACATTAGTATATGTGAGGGGGCAAACTCCTCAAGATGGGTGGTGACCATGGTGGCCATTTAGAAGTCGGCCATCTTGGATACAACTTTTGTTTTTTCAATAGGAAGAGGGCCATGTGACACATCAAACTTATTGGTAATGTCACAAGAAAAACAATGGTGTGCTTGGTTTCAACGTAACTTTATTCTTTCATGAGTTATTTACAAGTTTCTCTTTGTTCACAGCCATTGACATGTCGAAGAGGTTAACACGTGTGGAGCGGATCGAAATTGTGTTGATGTCTGGTGAACGCAGTAACCGGGTCATTGCAGCAGATTTCAATGCAAGACACCCTACAAGACCACCCATCTCCCATGCTACAGTTAGCAAACTGCTTGCTAAGTTTCGTGATACTGGTTCAGTGTTGGATTTGCCAAAATGTGGACGCAAGAAAACTGTCACTAATGAAGAAACATCAGTGGCTGTCCTAGCTTCATTCAGCAAGAGCCCACAGCATAGTACTCACCGCATGTCACTGGAGAGTGGCATTAGTCGAACATCCCTTCGGCGGATATTAGCTACTCACAAATGGCACCCTTACAAACTCCAGCTACTGCAGCATCTCAACGAGGATGACCCAGATCGGCGCACAGAATTTGCAGAATGGGCAAAACAAAAATTGGAACAGGACCCTCAGTTCACGCAGAAGATTTTCTTCAGTGATGAGGCAAACTTTTATGTGAATGGTGAAGTTAACAAACAAAACCACCGCTATTGGTCTGACACTAACCCACATTGGATGGATCCCTCCAAGACTGTTGGAACAACAAAAGTGATGGTTTGGTGTGGTATATGGGGTACAACGATAGTGGGTCCATTCTTCATCAATGGAAACCTCAAGGCCACTGGATATTTGAAATTGCTACATGATGATGTGTTTCCCTCTTTATGCACTGAAGCTGGCACGTTCCCTGAGTTTTTCCAACAAGACGGTGCACCACCACACTATGGGTGCCAGGTCCGAGCATTCCTAGATGAACAGTTTCCTGGAAAGTGGATTGGTCATCGTGGGCCAGTTGAATGGCCCCCAAGGTCTCCCGATCTGACCCCCTTAGACTTTTATCTTTGGGGTCATCTGAAGGCAATTGTCTATGATGTGAAGATACGAGATGTGCAGCACCTGAAACTACGGATACTGGATGCCTGTGCTGGCATTTCTCCTGTGGTGTTGCTATCAGTGTGTGAAGAGTGGGAGAAGAGGGTTGCATTGACAATCCAACACAATGGGCAGCACATTGAACACATTTTATAAGTGGTCAGAAACTTGTAAATAACTCATGAAAGAATAAAGTTACGTTGAAACCAAGCACACCATTGTTTTTCTTGTGACATTACCAATAAAAGTTTGACGTGTCACATGGCCCTCTTCCTATTGAAAAAACAAAAGTTGTATCCTAGATGGCTGACCTCTAAATGGCCACCATGGTCACCACCCATCTTGAGGAGTTTGCCCCCTCACATATACTAATGTGCCACAAACAGGATTTTAATACCACCAACCATTCCCATGTTATTACGGTGTATCCATATAAATGGCCCACCCTGTACATCCCTCATGTACAGTGTATGTTCAACAAGTAGGAGGAAGTAGCTTTCATAGAAAGACAGTCTGTATTTGATGCCAGTAAAGTGACATTTTCTTCAGCTGTACACAGTTTCTTTTCCCACCCACTGATATTTTGCCGAATTACTTTGAACTTGGCTGCAGCTTAAGCAAGAAGAGGTGGCTGAATAGCTGTGGCGGTGGCAATCATGAGAAGCAGCGCAATTTGGATGCCATGCATCACAGGTATTAGCGCTCATGCCACCCACCTGTCAGACAGTAGCACAGCATGCGGTTTTGTTTTGATC
Source organism: Pelmatolapia mariae (assembly GCF_036321145.2). Taxonomy (NCBI): domain Eukaryota; kingdom Metazoa; phylum Chordata; class Actinopteri; order Cichliformes; family Cichlidae; genus Pelmatolapia; species Pelmatolapia mariae. The sequence continues at coordinate 17,115,477 of NC_086236.1, forward strand.
TTTTTTTTGTGGGGGGGTTCACGGACATGCTTCAGTGGAACTTGGCACTCTTACAGGCCCAAAAGCGGAGGGAACCTCTGCATTGGTGTTTCCAGGATGAAGGGCACATCCTGTCAAACATGTAAGCCTAAAATCTCCTGCAGGTGTTCATCTGAATTCATAAAAGTCATAGGTCCTAAAGGTCATAGGAGTCACCTAATTTTCATACCCATGTATTACTATTTAGTTAAGATAACACAGATGTATCAGAGTTCACTCCTTGGTGCACTGGTATTCTGCACTGCTTAATGGTAGGTGTAAATCAGCAGAGAACATTTCTGATCAAATGCATTGTGGGTCAAAATTCAGTCAAAACTGAAAATAAAACTCCTTAATAAATATGTTTATGAACTCTGAATCCTTTTAATTTAATTATTAGGACTATTTAAGCTATAATCCAACAAAAAACAAACAAACAAACCTTGTGTTTCTTTGTTTGTTTGTCAGTCAGAATGTTTAAGCTTAACTGACCGAATGATGCGTGTGCCCACATATTCATATTCACTCTTGAGGATAGTAATGGTCCATATATACTAATGACTGACTTCACTAAAAAATAGTGAACAGAAATTTGCATTTTACGTTTTATATCATACACTTTAAAAAGCATTAGCTCTTGAATAAACATATGAACGATTGTGTTATTCCAAAGAAGAAGAATTTACTGCGTCTTAAAAAAGAACCTCGAGGGGATGTTTAATTTTTCAGGACTGAAAAGCAAAATGGCATACAAATTTTTCCAGAGAGATTGCTTATTTGCTTTGCATCTAAACTAAATGGCTCTTTATTAAATAACTAGCAGTTTGTTGGTACATTAACCCTATAAGGTATAAACTGGCTTTTCTTTTATTATTGTTTCTTTTGTAACACTTTATAATAATTCATAATTTATAAAGCATTCCTCCTCCTTAGTATAAAATTCATTATTAATTATCAATTAATAAGCTCATTTATAACATGTTCATGGTATCATTTATAAAGTTTAAGTTGGTAATTAAAACAGTATTTAGTTGCATATTTATTTATGTAATGAACTTATTGATCGTGAGTGTGTTAATAGACATTTTATAAATATTTGTTACATATTGTTAGCAAATTTTAATTCGATAATACTTACAGCTGCACACTGCTGTCTTTCTCTCAGGGCCTCTGTACAACTGCTTTTCCTTATTTGCACCACATCACTCCTATGTTGTTTTGCTATTTTCAGATTCCCTCATGATCATTCAAAGACCAGCATGTGCCTGTCCCTGCAGGAACCTGGCCAAATGTGGTAGGAGCACAGACAGGTCTCATGACAGTGTCAAAGTCCCCCTTGAACTCTGTCACCACTGTCCCATAAAAAATACACACAGACATGGCATGTACAGCTTCACAGTTTCATGATTCCTCAAAACCCCAGTTTTTCTTGATTTGATGGATCTAAAATCCATCAGTCAACAGATGTGGGTCTAATTTGATCCAGAACAACCTACTGTATAAAAAGTTGTAGTATCTAAAGCCTAAACTTTAAGAAAAATCATCAAATTTCAGCCTAAAAGAATGCCATTTAGGGCATTTATACTGCCATCAAGTTTCACAACAGATCAAAAATGGACACAAACAGTATGAAAGGGTTTAATCATGCACCCCACTGAAGCTTGCTCTGTGGGCGCAGTGCACTTAACTCCACCACAGTAACTCAGGGAACTTATTTGTAATGGACATCTATCTGCCATAAGTGCTCTGTCGTGTGGTCCCAGCACATTGCTAAGTGAAAAGGTGATCTGCAAACAGTGCTGGCGTAACAATGAACCCACCTGACACTGCTCCCTGAATGGCTGCCCCACCTCTCCACCTGCAATTGAGGAGCCAGAAACCACACCTCCATCATTATGGACATTATATAAATCTAAAGAAAAATAAGTGCACTGTTAAAAAACTGGGTTAGGGTAAAGGAACACTTTTTAATCAGAGTACAGCATCAAGTCAGTTAAATTTCTGGTATATTGGTCTGGTCAGTTAATTAGCTGAGATGGTTTCAACTCTTTGGTTATAATGAAATTAACAACAGGTGCACTGGGCTATGGTCAATGTCACTACTGGTAGCATGAGGCAATACCTGGATCCCACAGAGCTTGCACAGATAGTCCAACTCCTTCTGAATGGTACATCATTACTTGCCATTGCCAGAAGGCATCCACGCACAATGATTCTTCCAGTTGTTGCCAATCACATATGCAATGTTGACAACATCATGATTTAACCATCAGAGTATGTTTTTGATCTTCCAAAATTCTCAAATATCATGAGACATATTCTTAAAAGAGATATTCAGGAATAGAACATTTTTATAGTTTCTAAGCTAATTAAATTTAATGTGTCGCATATTCACTCACAGCAGTTCTGCACCTCCCACACAAGCACATCAGTCTCCTCTTGAGAGAAACTTTTGCTGTGAATCCACTCCTGACTGTTCTCTGTGCCACAGACTTGAGCTCCATGAAGCAGAGACCAATCCTCTAGAAATGAAAGGCAAAAGGCAAATTTGATTGATGATGACTGAAGTGAGTCTCTACCACATCCTGATAATCTCGCCCTGTTTCCAACTGCACTTCAATGGTACCACATGCCTCCAGCAATAAAATATCAAAAAAGTCCACCACCACAGCATGAATGCAGCACTCTGCACCACTGATTCTTTAGAACAGAGCCCAGAGACACCAATTTGCCCGTCAACAGCAGCCACGATAGACCAAACTACAATGCAGTGTTTTGAGTAATGTGTACCACACCATTCTGCTACACATAAATTCACATAATCCCCCCCCCCCCCCCCCCCCCGGCTCTTTCTCCTGCTGTCATTGCTCTTCTTCTACATAAAAAAATGCAACAGCTTGTCAAGTCTGAAGGGTTCTGAAATGTATTCATTACACTGTTAACCAAAAAGGAAGCGGTCTACACTCAGTTATATAAGCTATAACTCTATAACACTCTATAACAGTACTGCTGAGCAGGTTGTTGGCAATGATTTCAGTAAGAAAAGATTGTATTTTGTCATGTTCTACTGTCACTGCGCTGCTATGTAAAATGTGTGGGTAAAAAGCACAAAAAAGGCCTTCAGACTGAATGTGATTGGCTCATTCAATCCACAACATGTAAGCATTTCTAATAAAAGAAATACATATCGTTGCTTTAGTTAGCCCTTATCACAAAACCATTAATGCTAGTTTTGGGGATTCTTTTGCCTAATTTTTATAGTAGTAAAAGTCTTGCCTACTGTTAACTGAGTAAACTGAGGTTATTTTATTCGGCCCTAAGAATGTTAGAAACGTGGTGGCTAACCAGATATTAACATGGTAATAACTTGGCCTCCAGTGATGTGAGAAAAATCTTGGAGTCATTTTGTCCTTCAGTGTGGATATTAGGTAAATATGTAGGACTGTTTTCTTGCATTTGCGCAATAGCTTTTAAATTAGAAACATCCTGTTTTAGAGTGATGCTGATAAGATAGTCCATGCATTTATTACTTCTAGGCTGGACTGTTGTAATTCATTATTATCAGGTTGTTCCTAAACCTCCTTGTAAAGTCTTTAGTTGACCCAGAACACTGCAGCAACCATATTTCTCCAAAATTAGCTTCTCTTCATTGTTTCCACGTTAAATTCGAAACTAAATTTAAAATCCTGCTCACATAAAAGGTCTTGAAATATCAGTAATGCTTTTGGTCTTACAACACAAATGGGAGAGTAAATTGCTCTCCCATTTGAACATATGTCCAGTATACATTGCATTACTGCTCACAAAAAGTTAGGCAAGACTGGGATAACACATCAGATCTGGATGAATAAAATGTTCAACTTCTTTAATGAATTAAATGTTGTAATTTATTGAAAATAAAATCACATAACAATGGGAAATATAAACTAAAATTATCAACCCTCTGAGGCCTGGATGGTATTTTACACAGAGGCTACAATTCACAGATGATGATCATCATTAATATACATTGCCTGGTCTGATGAGTTTCGTTGTCTGCAGCAACATTCAGAGGCAGAATCTGGTGTAAAACATGGATCCAGCCTGCTTTGTTTCAACAGTTCAGGTTGGCCATGGTGGTGGGGATATTTTCTTGGAATGGTTTGGACCCCTTAGTACCAACTGGGCACTGTTTAAACACCACAGGCTACATGCCTTTATGACCACAGTGTACGAGTCTTCTGATGGTTGCTTCCAGCATGGTAAAGCACCATGTCACAAAGCTCAGATCATCTCAAACTGGTTTCTTGAACATAACAATGAGTTTACTGTGGCCTCCACAGTCACCAGATCTCAGTCCAATAGAGCACCTCTGGAATGTGGTGGAACAGGAGAGTCACATCATGGATATGAAGCTGACAAATCTGCTGTGTGACGCTGCCCTTTCAACATGGACCATCATCTCTGAGGAATGTTTCCAACATCTTGTTGAATCTATGCCACAAACACATGAAGGCAGTTCTAGCAAGTTGTACTTAATACTGTGTCCAGTGGGTGTGTATACTGAGATGACTGTGCAATGAAACAAAGAAAAACATTCTCTAAATCAAAATCAGAATACACCTGATACAGTCATACACATATATTTGCCCTACTCAATTTTCAAAATGCTGTAAAAAAAAAAAAAAGAAAAGAAAAGAAAAAAAAAGCATTATAATTGGATAACAGGTCTCAATGTAACCAGTGCTTGATTTAAAGTCTGTGTCACTTCATCTGATGTTATCTTATAAATTCCTCAACTGATCAGGTATGCACACCATATAAACATGTCAGTGTCATTTCAGTTTTTTCTTAACCAACGATAGGCACCTAAAACTTTATATCATCACTGCACCAAGTGATTTAAGTTATGATCCATCAAATTCCTTGATTAATGTTGTTCACAGAGTCGTAAACATGCTCACGCTGGCAATTTAAAATCTTTCCATCTCTGAAGAGTTACCATGCATAAGTACGGACACACAGTGCTTGCTGGCCTTGGTGTTGACATGGCCTCTGGCTCTTCCAGAGGAGCAGAAAAAAAAACATAGATGCCCTCAGGCCAAATCTGTTTATGATAGTGAGAGAGGGCAATAGGCACGGTGTATTTAAGTGGTGGTGGGTAGGAGAGAAACAAAGACGGGAGAAGATGAGAGGCAGCGCAGAGTGAAAAAAGAAATCGATGAGGAGCTCAGAGAGAAATGATGATGGTTCTGTAGAAATGTATAAAAAACAACAGATACTGTAGGTGGACACGAAGGCAGAAGAAAAGACTGATGAGGAGAATAATGGAATGAGTAGGGAGCTGAAGCGGGATTGAGTAATTTATGTAAAGAGTGGAAGGAGGCATGAAGGGAAGACTGAATAAAACAAAGAATGGCCTCCTACAATAGAAAAAAGTTGAGACCGTTAGTGAGAAATCTGGACCTACAGCTCCCTTATACAAACATATAGCATGAATGGTGAGACAGTAGAGCAGAATACCTGTGCCGCTGCCTCTGGAGCTCCATTTGACTGGGATAACTGAGATCATGCATTCATGCTTCAACACACACACACACACAGAGCAGAGCCTATAAATACCCTCGCGAGCATGAAGTGTCCTTGATAACACTGTGAAATCCTTGAACAGAAACAGGCAGTCAAACTGTCTATTAAAATGTTCTGTAAGCTCTGCAGAGAATTAGTTGGCAAACCAAAGAGGAACGTTCGCAGAGCTTTGGAGGCAAAAAAATTTCTTCTTCCTGCCAGCGGACGCATGTTGTGGCTTATCAAAGAAGTTATGCACATCAAGCACAACATGTAGATAGTTGATGAGGTGCTGTGTGCTGGCTGCTTTCATATTCTTTTTTTTTTTAAATCACATAATCAATCAAACATCCATAAACATTCTATGAACCAAGTGTGTGAAATTAAAAGTTCATTCTTCTTTTGGCAGAGACAAAGAAATGCCTGGTTCACTCTTATTGTGTCACCACAGCTTTCAGGTACAGACTGTCCAGCCGATTTAAACATTAAGACTTTCATTCTAGAGATAAAAGTGTTCTGATTATTGACTTGGACACATATTTTACCTGACATGCTCTGACATTTTGGTTCTGTGTTTTGTAAATACTCTTCATAGAGTGTATATTTTTGTCTTTGCAAATGGTAATAAGATATTCAATCAGTTTCAAAGAGACAATGGTACTGCCAGTGAAAATGCTCTAAAAGCCACCGTTATGGGTAAGGAAAGTTATTATTAACCTAACTGGAGACTGGAGAAATCTAGCCATATGCAAGTACCATACTAAGCCTCCTAGGTGTATTAGTAATCAGTATGTGGTAGCAGCATATATGCCCACAGCAGCACACCATCGTTGAAACCAGTGATGGACTGTAACTAGGGTTATTCAAATAAACTGCTGGTCAACCAGAAACACTTGCATACATGCTCTGAGTTTTTCAGTTTTATACCCTAGAGGAATATGCAGTTAGACCAATTACTTTAGATTGTTCATGCATAATTCACAAATTTCCAAATGTCATTAATCTGAAGTTTCTGATAAACAGGAAGACTGAGCTCTTGAGGTGGATGTAAAATCCATTGTCAGAGAACAGAAACCAGGGCTGTTATGGAGAGACTTGGTTTTCAAAGAGCAGCAATGATACAAATATAGTGTATGTTCATCACACAGATGTTGTATGAGTATAAAATATATTACAACACTGAGGATTAAACTATTGAGTGCTTTAGTAGTTAAACATAGATCAATATATACAGCAGGAAACTTCAATATACATTTTTTTGTTTGTTTTGTTTTTTCCTAACGTTGCCTCTGTACACCACTACAATGAATTTTAAACCAAACGGTCAAGATGTGATTGATGAGCAGCGTTTCCATTTTCATTCAAGGAGATTAATAAAGTTGTTGCATTAACTGTTTGGCAAATGCCCCATTATTAGGGACAAAATGTGGCTCCTATAGAGCGATCTGACCCTTCTGGTGCTCCAGCTACTCTTCACTGAGCCCTCATAATAAATGACCTCAGTTCAAGGGTGACTTTGAACAAGAAATTCTTAAGGAAGGGTAACAATGAGAGCATCTGAGGTATACCAAATTACTCAAGAACTGTAAAGAAGTCAGGAGACCGGTACAACAGTGAGTGTCTACAGCCATCTACAAGACACAGTGCTGGAGACACAGTGTCAAAACTGATGGAGTGATGAACACATAAAAGTACTAACAGGTTTTGAAACATCACGCAGTACCATCTGGAAAGCATCTGATTGGCAGCAGCTTCTTTTTTCATCATGACAATGATCCCAGACACACAAGCAATGCAGTGCAAATGTACCTAGGTAGAAAAAGACATAGTCAAACACTGTGAGTCATGGATTGGCTTCCCCAGAGCCCAGACATCAACACTGAAGAATGCTTGGATCATCAGGACAGAGAACAAAACAAAAAGCAGCCAATATCCAAAGAAGAGCTTTGACACTTCATTCATGAAGCTTGGAGAATTATTCCTGAAGTCTATATTACAATGGAGCTCAGGCTGTGTTGAAGAATAAAGATGGTCATAAAAACCTTGACTCTTTTTCCCTTTATCCTAGCAAAAATATTTTTAAAAATGAGGGGTGTCTCAGGACTTTTGAACAGTATTTACTTTACCAGGACTTTCCTGCTGCTTGTGCTTGTCTACAGCTCCCACTGCCTTCAGTCAGTAAAAATCATGTTCTGTTAGGTTAAGGTCAGGAGACTTCCTCAAACATTTAAGAACAGTCCATTATTTGCCTTAATAAGTTCTTAGGTTACTTTCCTGGAATGTTTTGCATCACCGTCTGTCTGTAATGCACATTTGTCCTTGACTGAAGCAAAAAATATCTCTGTACACAACAGAATTCATCCCTGCTACTTTATTCAGCTTTCACACTGTCAAAAACTGTCGACTGGTCCCAGTTAATTAGCTGATTTTAGAGGTTGTTCTTTTGTTTCACTAATTATGCAAGTTTTTGATGTACTTCATTGTAAAGGGTTACTCGTACAATATTTGGTATTCAGCCCAGTAATAAAAAATAATTTGTTAAACACTTGTTCTGCAACTCAGACAAATAGGTAAACATGTCTCTCTACAGAAAAGGGAAACAAAGGAGGAGAAGGAGGCTGGAGCAAACACAGTTAGAGGTGCATTATTGAATGATGGGTTGTAAGCAAATTAAAGCACAATATACTTGAACTGATCAGATTAGAGGGCTTCATTCCAGTTCCTGTTCTTATATTGGAAGACAGACTGCTGCAGAATGAATGACAATCATGTTGCATGATCTAGCCACATCAAGGTTCAACTATTAAACCTTTACTACTGTGAATTTCATGAATCCAACAATATTTGATAATCTTGTCACACAAATCCCAATGAGTTTTCCTTTAGGCATCAGATGAACCTGAAGAAGACAGGGGGAATTCTGAGTTTTCTTTAAGGATGTCGGACTAACAAACATGTTGTGTCATTTCACATTTACTGTATCAAATTGTGGCTACTTGACAGCAAATTCCAGGGCTGCTTTTGTTGCTGTTGTTGTTGTTTTGTTTTGTTTTTCCAAAATTGGAGTCCTGTCTATCTCTGCATGTGTCTATGTGTGTATACACGCACACTCAGATTCATAAGGAGAAAACTAAGCCAACACGCTTTCATTTACTGCGGCTGGTAATTGCTGCTGTCATTCTGTCTGTCTTATTAAAATGACGAGAAACTGTGCCTTGAGTTTAACACATACACTCGCACAGACTGCACACAGAGCTTTGGTTGACTTGTTTTTACAAGACATGATAACATAGCTGGTATTTTTTCACCTTGTGAGTCTGTGTGTGTGTGTGTGTGTGTGTGTGTGTGTGTGTGTGTGTGTGTGTGTGTGTGTGTGTGTGTGTGTGTGTGTGTTTTGGAAAATTGTCATCTAGGAGATGCCTACAGCATGCCAACACAAAGGAGGCTTTGAGTACTGTGGACAGATTTGTCTATATAATAGAGTCACAACAGTACAGATAAATACAGTCATGAACATCCAGAGGTGTGTAAGGTGAAATCAAAATAATAGGTGGGTGTGGTCCATGTAAACAGAACTCCTGTAATTGTTTAATTGTCATTTAGTTATCTCTACATAGTAATCATGGGTTGGAAGCCACAGGTTTACAGGTATCAGTGATGTGATATTGATGTGTTCGTCTTCGTGAAATTAGTTGTTCTTTTTTTCTAGCTAGCTAGATGTTCCTCTCAGCAGGTATCTATAGCTCAAGAGCTGTCCACTTCCAATTTCAGACCCACGAGCCTGCTCAGTGTTTGTTGTCGTGCTTAATCCCCATTATTTTCAGTAGTCCATGCTACAGTATTGTTTGGCCTGTTTATGCTTTTGGCAAACTGTTCTTAATCATACTTAGAAAAGTAAAAACAAATAAAAAATAAAAAAAAGGAGTGGTGGATGTTTATATGCTTAAAATGGGTCATTTCAGCCTGTTGCTAGGTGGTTGCTAGGCATGTGTAATTCAACTTTAATGGATATAAATGAGATATTACTGTTGTGAAATTAAAATGGCAGGATGACTTCATGAGGTGGTAGAGGTGCATAAAGGCTAAAACCAAGTCATTTTATCCTGTTGCCAGGCAACGTGATAGCGTCATAATAGATCATGTGTAATACTAATTTTGTGGATATAAATGAGATTCTGTTGTTGTGAAATTAAAAGGATAGGGTGTTTTTATAAGGTGTTACAGGTGCCTAGATGCTAAATATTGTCATTTTAGCCCATTGCTATTTGGTTGCAAGGCAACATGGTGACATCATATTATCTCATTAAGTGGAGGATTTTCAAGGGTCTAAGTTGTACCAAAGTCATTGAATGAAAGAGTTGCGTGTTTTTCACAGCAATGGCCGCTCATGGAGCCTCACAATAGATCCCAAAGTAAGCGTCATACACTAAGTGCGCCATAGAGATATAGCAGCACATTCTGAGATTCATTTTTAAAATATAGGAAGTTAAAAAACAAGTCTGTATGTTATTAGCACACATTTCAACTGCCCTTTAAGCAGTTGGAAGAACTATTTGAAGGCTACATGACCCACATTATGACCCCAAATTGGGAACCCCCCCTCTGACTTATTCAAGGACTCTGAATTGTACATGTGTGCTCAGCTCCTGGTGGTTTAGAAGGAGTTGGAGGACAAAGACACAAACAAACACGCAGATGGAGATAGTAAGATTACTGCTATTAAACCAATAAGTATATTTGTTATTATGGTCATCATCAGTATGCCAAGCAGTTTGACACCTTTTGTATTGAAAGCTGTTCCAGGTGTCTCCCAGATCCTAATATATTCTCTCTTTGCTGTCCTTTCTATCCAGCCATTCAAGGCTGACAGCTGCTTATCCTGAATCTGGTTGTCTTGGAGGTTTCCTTTTAGTACAAAGAGAGCTTTACTCCTCAAGGATGAACTGCCGGCTTTCTCTCTTGGTACTGTAAGGTGTTGACCTCTGTTTGTAAAGTTCATTGAGATGAAAAACTGTATGTTATGATTTGAAGAAAAACTAAAGTGAACAGTGAAGCTGCAGAAATAAGGAATTGTTTTTCAATGACATCTGTGGCTCATACCAAAGATCTTCAGATCGTAACAACGAACACTAATAATGAGAAAAGTTTAGCCCACAACAGCTGAATGAATAGCTTTTTTCAAATGCCACAAGTACAGTATTATAGACAAGCATGTGATGTAGAATATGTAGATGCACATGAAATATTCCCCTCTTGCATTCTAACACCCCACCTTCCCTCCCCACTTCACACACATATCCGCACAGACAGGATGGCCTGCGGACAGACTGACTGTGATCAGGACTTTGACCTCTGTGATAACCGCAGCTCATTTCCATTTGCTGTCCTTGTTGCCTCACACACCTCGCGCAGATAGAGAGACAGACTGTGTATTCACCGGACTGAAACTCCCACATTCCCACAAAGAAGATATGCCAGCCTCACTGGCAATTCAGTTCACTACTTCGTCGCACGTCACATTCAGATAAAGTTCTCAAAGGATAATAAAAATTCTCCTAATCTCTTCACTGTGTCCTCCTCTGTCCCACAATGCCTTGGGGCTGGCTAAGGCTGCAGATTGACATGTCTCCATCTTAAGTCTCAATCACCAGCAAGGCTTTAAGTTGGAAATGACTTTCTGATCTCATGGACTCCTTTTTAGATTTACTGAGCAGAACAGAGAGGTACACTTACTCCACCGACTTAATCTAGTAAATAATAAAATACATTTTTTTTTAAAAGAAGTCTTGATTTGATTTGACCTGGGAGTTTGGGAGTAAAGTGAACCTCAAAAGCTGGAGTCACTTCTGCTGTAAGTGGTTTGGCCAGTAGGGGACTATTTATGTTTGTTAAAAAAGTAGTATGACTCAAAGTCAACCTTTAATCACTCACATAATTCCCTTAACACTTTGGCTTTAAAATGCTTTCTGTGTTAGTAAATGTCACTACATTCAATGTACGCTGTCTAATTTTTATGTCTTTAGAGAGTGATTATTAGAGAGTGACGCATCAGAGCGCTGAACAAAAACAACAAAAAACTCATACAGAGATAATGGAATAAGTTGGGCAAGAGTTGACACATGGATAAAAAGATTACTGTGTGCATTATAATCTCCCAAATCTCCACACATGGCAGGCAGCAGGCAGGAGATGTTACTGCTGGTGCTTGGGAGAGGAGGGAGCAGGCAGCTTGCTGCCAACAAAAATCAGTGTCATGGCCTTGAGCCACACCTTACTGGAGGAATGCCACTGAAGCACTTCCCTTGGTTTCTAGTGACTTAATGCATACTCAGTGAGCAAAAAGGACGCCCTAATATTGATAGAGACATTTAATTCGAAAGTAATTTCAAACTGAAATGCCTGATTTATCAGTGAACCGAGTGTGACTTTTAATCACTGCATTAACCCACCTGTCTCATGGCCACGCCAGAAACAGTATGAGAGTACTTTTCCTAAACTGTGAGGCAAAATATTTTATATATTTATATGTATTTAATATAAATATAATATTTCCAGTGCCCTTTTTGGTTCTTGAGATAAAACGCCACAGAAAAATGTCCGTCAGCCTTTAGCTCAGTTGACTGCTGAGAAGCAAAAGAAAACATTTATTTTCATGTATATTTGATTGGTTTTTACGTCTCCTTCCTAAAACTTTTAGCTTTCAATTTGATTATTTACAAAGCACGCCAGCTGCCTCAGGTCACCTTATCCTGTGAGGTGAAAACCTTACAATATTTCAGAAAGAAATCCAGGTGTTTAATATCTCTTAAAATATAATATTTTCTGATCTCACAGCAAATGCAATTTTCCGTTTTGTAAGCCTACCTGTTAAGACAACACAGATAAAGACAAAAACACTTTCTATTTTAATGTCCTTTTAATGCCTGTTTTTTTCTTGTCTGACATTTCTTGGAAGCACAAAAGGAAACCAAACACAAACGTGCGCACACACACACACACACACACACCCAAGGTATCTTTTAAGAACAAGGCGCACGCTGTGAATGCAGCTTAAACACGTGCATCCCCCACACATTTTTTCCAAGACTGTTTGAAGAAAAAAACAAAAAAAAAAAACAAAGATTAAATAAATGTGACTCATCTACGTCTTACTCAACTAACACTGAGCATCACCAGTACAAAACTGAAGAAATAAGTCACGGTGATGAAGAAAAAAGAAAACACTACGATCATAGTATTTACATGATGCGTAAGACGTGAAAATGTAAGCAGGACACGCTAAAAATTCTTTAAACTGAAAACACAAAGTTAAATTGCCATTAAAATAAAGCTGGAAGTCACTTCCATCAGATCTTTTTTCCTTTTTTCCCTCCGCTCTGTGAAGGAAGTCATCCGCTAAATATCAGTCTTTTGTTTGGCTGCCATTTAGATGAATCACTGGCCGCCCCCTCTCCTGTCTCAGCCTGATATGCTGTTATCTCACAGGTGGGAAAAAGTCGGACACTGGTCGCAGAATGGCGAAAGATGCGTTTAATGATCAGACAGACATTTGAATAGGTGGGACTAAATTCATCTAGCCAATTTGTAGATGTTTTGCAGGAGTCTCCGGCTGTATTCTCTGTGGTCGACCGGCTGGACTTCCATTACAGTTACCTTTACTCGACTCTCATCCTGTGGAGGAAACAGAGAGTTTGAGTTCAGTGCACAGCATCGGGTAAAGAAACAACAACTTTAACCTCTGTTATCAGCACGATTCAAGACTGCACATAATCATTAATCTACTGAACCAATTAAGACTCAACCGGTGGAAAGTCTGCTTTAGGACTGAAACTTCCTGCTACTAACAGAGCTTTGCTGTCAGCTCAGACTTGTACCAACAACCTTCTTCTCAAAATCTATGCAAAAAGCCGCAAGGCCACTAGATTTTATTGTATGGTCTAATTTCAAATCCTTTGGCAAGTGTGAGCCATGATGTCGTTAGTCATGTCGAGTTGAGCTGCATAATTTACATGGTATTTAATATGTTGATTTTAATTTGCATTGCCTGCTTCTTCTGTTTTGATATGTTGGAAAATCTCACAAATGTAAGAAAACGAGAGCGGCTTTTTTCCCCCCATGATGTAAGCGAATCTTGTCATCAAAGCACTCTCTTTGGGAACCAGACACCTCTGATGATGAATTTAAGCATTTCACCTCAAACGGTGAAAATTCAGCAAGTCAGACTGAGTCCTGACTGTCGCAAGACTAAAAAAATAAAAAATAAAAGGCTTCCAACATAAACAAGAACACAAACACTGGCTACTGCACGATCACAGACTTCAGCAATATTTAGCAAAAACTCGTGTGATTACTCAAACCTAATGGACTGTGTGATTATAAAGTGATCCTACGTGGCCCCAAGGCGGGAAGCAGAGCAGGAAAGGTGACACTTTCCATGCCATTTACAAAAGTAAGCAAAAAGAAGGATGTTCCACCTGTTCCCTTCATATTAATAAAAATGATATCAATAAAAACATATTCTAATCTGCCATATTATACAGTGCTACAGTGTTTAGTGCCTCGTAGCTTGAGGCTTCCTGGATCCACAGGCCAGCTTCTGTGTGAAGTTTGCATGTTCTCTGTGTGCCTGCGTGGGTTTCCTCCTCCCACAGATCAAAGACATGCTGGTTAGGTTAACTGGAGATTCTAAATTACCCATCGGTGTGAATGCGTGCTTGTACTTTCACAAACACAAGAACAATTGAGATCGATAATTGTGTACGCAGATGTAAGCTGTCTCAACTGTTTGCAGTAAGAATCACCATCAGTAAGTCAGATTCTGTACCATCAAACAATGGCATGATTTCCAGTGAAAGCATAAAGTCAAAAGCTCTTTTCCATCATAATCAGTGACAATTATTAAAGGGATTAATCCAGAGACAATTAGCAATTCACTTAGGATAACCAGCATCAAGGGTTGAACATTTGTTCATTATCATATGCGTGATTCCACACTTCTACTTGTATTTTCAATTTGCATCTACCTCAGGCAAATTAAACAATATGTGTGTGTGTGTGTGGTTCCACTTGACAAAAGGTGACAACTTATTTAAAAATAATAGTTTTCCAAATGGTAGGGTACTGAGAGGAAGAAGGCTTGGTAATTTAATATGCGCAGACTAATACTGCAATCGCATCTGGAGAAAACAATTACTTTGTAGCCAAACATTCACCCCTGTTCTCTAACTCAATTTCAGGCGGTGCGCTGAAGTGGGGTTCTTCCCTGAAGGAATAAATACCAGCACTTCTGGATGTGCAGACAAAAAGAAAAAAACAAAACACACACACATGCAAAAGTACAGCGCACAACTAGCCAATAAACGTTTACACTTACTGATGCCACATCTTCAAAGAGAATTAATAAGATGCTGCACTATACTGTGCAAAGAAATAACCCAAAACTACCTGCAGATAAATATTATTTGTAATATTATTCATTATACGGGACAGATAGCACTGTCTGTTTAACAATCCAGCACTTAGGTCAAGACTGAAATATCTTACCACATTCACACAATAGGTTTTATGCAACTGAAATGAATAGGATAAATCCTACTACCATTTTTTTCCATATATCCAGTAAAATGTATATGCAAGGCAACCTTGATAAAGGATTCTTAAAACTTGTCTGAAAGTGCCACCTTAAAGGTGAATTAAGCCTCTGACAAGGTCACCAACCACGTTCTGTTAAATTCCACTGTAGGACGTTTGGGTCAAAAGGACTATTTTGGCCTATTTGCGAGAAAACACTGGAAAACTATTGCCCAGGAACACAAGTTTCTAGAAAGTCTGGCTCCTTGGAAACAATCTCTCTCAATCTCTCTCTCTATGTATATATATATACATATATGTGTATATATATATATATATATATATATGTATCATGGGAGCTCTTAGTGATTTTTATATTTGCCATCAAGATGATAAATGCCATCATGAGAATTTTCTGAAACCTTTTTCCACACTCAAGGACAGCAAAAAGGTCTGAGTGTAATGTGGCGTGAATGTTAGCAAAGAATACGTTTAGTTGATGATGTAAAGTGTCTGTGTTAAGAGTGTACTTGGCTCTGAATGGTCTGTCTGTTAAAACAAGGCAAGAAAAACAGATCCCCTATGACACTAATAGATTCAATGAGACACAATCAATGTATTCACTTCAGACTGATGCACTTGGACTCTCACACAAGCACAGATATATGTGCACTAATACAGCAACACATATTTAAGATGAATAATCAGCCAGCCTGGAACAGATTCAAAGACTAAGATTTGAACTCAATTATCACATCTGAGTACTGGTTCGAAATCAGATACACATTTCTTTGGATTGTCTTTTAAACAAATGCAAATTAAAAGATTATGTGTAAACAGCGCTCTTTAGTGCTCCGTAAATCCAATTCACCATGTTGTGAATTGTGTGTAGGAGAGGAAGATGAGCCTCTACTGCACTCAATTCTGGAGCACTAGTTTCTGATTCACTGCACATGCTCCTGCCTTTGTAAGGCACCACCTTAACGAAACACGGCAGACAGTTAAGACAGAACTTTATTTAAATTCAGCATTTACATTTTTATTTACGTCTGTTGCCAGCTGTGTTGGACTTTTTCATCGTCTGAAGGATTTGTAAATTTGTTTACCTGGTTGTGAATATAGACCAGATGTTGTGATGATAAATGCACATTTATCATCACAACATCTGTATAAGAGTCTCCCACTTTTATACCTGTCGTAAAGTATAAAAGCAGGCCAATTTTATCAGCTACTGCTTTGCTTCTTGTACTTTCTGCTTTCAGAGCTCACTTGAGCAAAGTAATCTATTGTTAATATAATATTTGTTAAATACCAAATTTGAAAAACCTGGCAAACTCCAAAGCTTTCAGAGACTACACCCCCCAACAGAGGGGTATGTCAAGTTGCCTTAAGCAATTTCTGCAATTTTTAAAAAAAACAAAATGTCAATCACGTCTGCTTCATGTAGAGATTTGCCAGGTGAGAAGGGGGATAGAGGGAGTCTGACCTTCATTCTTAAACTCTCAATTATCATTCTTCACACAGCTGTCACCTTTAAAGCAGGGCTAAAAGAGACTGATGCTCTTCAGCACCGTCATCACCATATTTAAACAATTATTGTGGCTTCTCTGTAATTCTCATTAATCAGAAAAAAACTTATATATACATAAGTTAGCAACTGGAATGCTTATGTGTGAATAATATTTGTTTACTTACAAAAACATATACATTACGGTCCTGGGATTAAAGAGTCAGTTTGCTGGATTTGAAAATCAGAGCTCTTTGGCCACATCGTGACAGCTGCCACAGCCCTAAAACTAACCTTACCCATCATCACGCAACAAAAGAGGCCTTAAACAAACTGAAAGGAGGTCATCTGGTCTGATGAGTCCGGTTTTCCTTTAAATCCCACGTGTGCTGTTTACTTTGGGAAATAATGTCAGTGCTGGTGTTTGCTTTTGGTGAGTGTGATGCTCTGGCGAATGCTCTGATCATCCCACATGGGTCCATAACACTGCTATAGACCAGGTACAACTCAGTGATTTCCCCCATCAGGAAAAACGGGCTATGCCACACTGCCCGTTGTTCAAGAACTGATTGAAGAACACGATGAACTTAAGGTTCTTTGAAACGTTACCTTCAATTTCCTCAAATCTCTAGAAAAAGTAGACACAACTACACAAATTATAGGCCTTCAGAGGTTGATAATGTTAGGGTGACTTATATGCTTAAGAAATCTGATATTAAAACATATCAAACATTTTTTTCTTCCACACGAAATAAACAGATTTAGCTAAGATCTCTTATGTGTAGCTATTTATTTACATGCTTACATTCTTCAGGACTGCCCCCTGGTGGTCAAACTAAGTACTGCCAAGACTCATAAGATGGTTTTAAGGGTCTCCTTTTTACTTCTAGATTCTCATTTATTGGCCAATATATATGCTTTTACTGGCCGGGCCCTTTTTTTAAAATAGTATTTTCCTAAAATTGGTGATTATATAATATGAATTACCTTTGTGAGAGAAAGAAAATAATTTATCATAACCTTGTCTAAAAAGGATAATGGTCTAAATAGGAAGAGTGACTGATGAATGAAATGAGCAACAGTGTACACTGGTAGAGTTGATGACTGAACAAAAAAAACTTGTGAGCGCATTGTGCTTGTTAAGTCAAAAACCTGGTAGTTTGTCATCTCGCTTCTGTTCCTAAAAATAAGACAAACCTTAAAATATGATCCTAAGCCAGGTCGTTCTCTCTCTGCGTGTCTCTGTTATGACAAGTGACAAAGCACACACTTTACAACTTCATTAATCTTATTACGTTCCGACATTTCATTGCGTTGTTCTATTTTTGTGAAAACAATGCGGTAGGACTTTTTGCCTTGTGTCACACAAGTGTGTAAGAACGAAGGCTTCGGTAGAAAGACAAAGTGAACAGCTCGTGTTTTTGAAGCGCAGGGTGTGCCAAATGCAGCCGGAAAAAATGTCTGAATACAGTGATAAGCCTTATGTAGAACACGTTTCTATTCTGAGCTCATTATATCTACTTTGTTGAAAACTGAAACGATCAAAAAAGTGCTATTTATCTTGAACTCTTCCTGACACATCCTGCAATAGAAAAATAAGTATTTACCTAAAAAGTAAAAAAAAACTTGATTTTGATGCATTTGTGGTCTTGAAAAAACATGTTGTGAAAATGCTCTATGTCTCCCCACAGTATCACCTTTGATGCATAATTAACAGGTGATCAATGATTTTCTTTTTATTAAGTGCAAACTGTAATTCATTTATTTTTAATATTGTTGAATTAACTGAATAACCAGAGCACTGAATTACATGAATAAATCTGTATCAGTCTCTGCCTCAAACACAGACATGCATGGCAAAATAGAGCCTGTAATGACAAGCGCTTACTGTGCCTGCATTTGCGTTCAGGGTGGAAAAAACCCCCCTGATTGCTCAGTTAGCTGTTCTGAAAGCTGCTTAGTTGTTCAGCAGATCATTTAAACTGTGTCTAAAACACTGTTGACATGTTTTCAATTTTTCATTTCCATTTGCTGCCAGCCAGGGCCCTCTGAACTGCGATGACTCCCCTTTTCTCTGTCTCACAATTTGAGCCCAGATTACCTTGAAATTTCCTTTGGACGTTGATGGTTCTCAGCGGATAATTTACACAAAATGTTCATACTCCCAAAGTGAAGTAGTGTTTGTTTTGAAAAACTATGACTCCTTCTGTAATGCAGCCCTGAGGACGGCATTTTAAGCCCCACCGGTGGTAAGGCTGTAAGAAAAGCAAAATCATCAAAATGCCATTTGTTCTGACCAAAGCGTTGTTCAATATAATGGAAACTGCAGCCTCCAGCATTTGCTCCTCTAACTTCAGGCTGGCAAGTAGAAGTGATATGCTGACATTTAGCGTAAACAGTTTCTTCCGCTTTCTACATAAAGATCACTCTTTAATGAAATAAATGTTACTGTTGGTGAAGTTAGACTTTCCTCGCTTTATGGTTTATGAACTCTGCATAGTTTTCCTTGTAGATTTTCTCGAGGTCAGGACACAGACCATTCAGAGCTCATCCTACATCTCAATCATTCCACTCAGACTCTCGGTATGTGCCCCTAGCAGCAAATTAGTCTCTGAATAATTACGCTAATTAGGCTTAGAAAGACAATAGCTAAATGCTAATTAGCAACTAATTAAGAGAAATGAATTCACAGCTGTATTTGTTTTCTGTTATCCAAAGTGCACCGGCTATAAAACAACTCCCCTGTCACTCTTATACTAATTGAAATGAGTTCGGATTCATGTTATTTGACTGACAGCATGTCGTGATTATACTGCATATGTAGCTTTACATGCTTGGGTCTGCAGTGCAACCGACTGGAAGACAATATCTGATGATGAGTGCTTTAACAAACTCATGAATGGCATGCAGATCATTCATTAATGCACTGCAATAGGTTATTATTGACAAAAATAATGCATGTTCCCTTAATCTAAGAAGAAATCTCTTTACATATCTTTACAATTTGTTCATTTCTAATTGAGTTCATTAAGAAAAGTGCCAATTATGCTTGAGTAAATGAAGCCTCAGTTAACACAGCTGGTTAAATTGAGGTTTATGTCAGCGCTAACACTTCATATCGCCTCTTTTAATTTCATCCTTAAGGATCCTGCTGATCAGTAAATACCTTCCGTTGCTAAAACTACAAGCTTTTCCTTATATCATTTTTTAACAATTAGGCTTTATACAAGTATCGAAGCACCAAAGACACTTCGACATGCGGACTGGAGGGGTTTGGATTCAAACCAAAGGCCTCCTGATTAGTATGAGACCTGTGAGGGAGCGCTGGGATCTAACAAAAAGACTCATGTGTGGCTGTGGAGTTGATAAGCAGCAAATGTTGCAATTTCCCATAACAATTACATAATTGTAATTGGTCGCTGTCATATAAAAGAAACAGCTCACACAAACCCTTAACATCTGTGTATTGTAGCTGCTTTTTATGAAATTGAAATGAAATTGACCCCGAATGAAACCATTTACTGACTTTTACAACAATGTGACTTATGTGCAAACCTTTTGTGTATTTTGAAAGCCTATTTTTTTACAGAACCATTATTGCTGTATTGGGGAAATAAGATGCCTGCTGGTGTATTTGTTGAATATAGTGATAATACAGCTGTTTGTGACACCAGCCAATCAGGGTTGAATATTCCTCCAGGATCACTGAAAGAATGCTTGTAGGACAATGATGAGCACTAGTGTGCACCAGTAAATTCTGCTCTGCTACTAAATTGTATTGCACTGTACCACTTTATATTGCACAGCTGTTTTTAGCCACTTACGTTGTAGGTCTCTAGCTTGACTCTGTTTTTAAAGATGTGAGTTGTGAAGTTGGCTTTCTGGAAGACTTCATCGAAGGCAGCTTCATCCTTAGAAACAAAAAACAAGGGAAATACAACATCAGGAAGCACAGGAAGTAGTCTTTTACAGTTAGACCTTCTGGCAAAATTGCAAAGGCAATTTTCTTGTCCGCCTATGTGTCTTACTGTGTCTCTGAGATGTCCGAGAGTTTCTGCGCTGTGACCCAACAGGGCCTCAGCTGTCTCCTGGAAGCACGTCACCCACTGGTTATCCCCGAAGTCAGCTAAGTTGGCCTGAGAGAGAGGAACAGGCTGAGATGATGAGTGGGCGAGAGATTATTTATATGTGTATGTGTGGTCACGCATATTCATGTAGGTTACAATAATTCTCATCACAGTATGTATAACAACCACTACTGATGTGCACTGTGCACACTTACAGAAAGTAAGAGTCTGTATTTGAAGTTGGGGAACTCTTTGTTACACTTTTCGCAGCGGTACAGCCCGTTCTGCTGATCGATGACCTTCTTGTTGCAGTCTGCAGATGGACAGGCTTGGTACAGACAATTCTCCTTACGAATGTACAGCACTGTCGCCACGCAGCTGAAATACTGTGCCTGAAAATGGAACACAAAAACATATTTATCCTATTACAGGGGTTGAGCTTGATTGCTATAAGCACCAAATCATATTGCTGCAATCGGATTGTCTCGGAAACTGCAGTTAATCTGTAGGTGCTGTGCTAACCAGCAGCAGTTTAATTGCATTTTGTCTATTATATTTTTCAATCTATTACTCTTCCATATTAAATATGAATGTGGCAAGTCAACCAAATCATCCGAGACTTGTTTTAAGAACTTTGCATTTAATGTGCAATTTTTGCAACAGTCAAACTATTCCTGCTGGAACCCGGGAGACAATCTAGCATTGTCTCACCAGCTAATTAACACCAGTCCTCAAAAGCATAATTTAAGTCGGTGTCAGTAAAAATATGGCAAATTGGCAGCATACAGCTGCAGGAGAAAGGAACTCATGGCAGAATAATAGTCAGTGCCAGTGTTATGGATCATTTAGTTTTCTTGTTTAACTGGCAGCTTTCTCCTTTGAATGTTTGCAGAGCTGGCAGATGTTAAAACAAGAAATTAACTGTAGCCGTCCTTGTAGCTGGCTCATATTTGCCTCCTTTCATTCAAGCTTTCAGAGCAAAGCCATCTGATTGCTTTTTTTTGGAGTTCTAGAGTTGAATAAAACTGTTACACCATCTTGTAGACTCTTGAGCCAAGATTAAAGTTAAAGGTATGCGTATGAACACTGAAAAAAAAAACATCTGTAAAAAAGTTTGAAACAAAAGTCTGAACAAATAATTGTAAATATAAATGCACTGTTCTTTCATAAAGTTATAAAAATAGTCCTGACTCAACAGGACTTACAAGACAGGTCAACAATAATCATTACAAACTGACAGCTGATGACATTTCCAGTGCTTTGTCATTCTATAATTCCTTACATTTTGTGGTAGCAATTAACAACTGCGGGCTGCTTTAAGGCAGCTGACAAAAGATCTAAAACTGAACCACAAAAGACAAAAAAACCTCCCATATCACTGCAAAAGAGCTTGAGGAAGGTTTAGCTGACAGAGAAGAGGTGGTGCACCTTTCCCTTGTGCAGTGTTGATGCGTAAACAAGACTTACACAAAACAAGTTATCAGTAGGAAATATGGACTGCTACCTCATTTGGGAACTGAACATGTAATCTTTCAATAAAAAAAGGAGCAGCATTTAAAAAAAAACGACAAACAAACAAACAAAAAACAACAGAACACAGGAGTGGAATAATTCAACAAATACCAAAATCTGTATGCAAATATCACACAGTCAATCAAGAGAGTGAAGCTAAAAAGAAGTTGGCTTCTATAAAGCAGCACTGATGCACAATCACTTTTACTGTTTGTGATTTTTAAATTGCTAAAGAAAAAAGGAGTGCACTAATATTAGCGTATTAATTTGAAGTTTGCTGCAGGAGCTCTGTTTACTTCTTTTCACTTCAAAATATGTGATGTGTCCAAACCCGTGCACAGAAAAGTGACACAGCAAAATGAAGGTTTGACTTCTCAATTCATTCACTTGCAACGGATAACCGAGGACCTCTTAGCTTAAGAAGCTGCATTAGTATATTTACAAAGACAGACAACCTTTAGTTTAGACATTACAACTTTTCTATTGAATTAGGCTGCTTAGAACTTAGGAATGTTTTAAAACTTTTCTTTTACATTGAGCGGCACATTCAAAAGAAACATTCATCAGCACTCCAGGTGAATAACCCTCAGTGGATGTGTTGTTTTCATCTAAATATTGTAAGTATTCTTTTGGTATTTTCTTGTAATTTAAGCTGCCTTACTTTTAAAATCATGACTTAAAAGTGATGAAATTAAACGATAAAATCCAAAAGAAATGTGAGATCGAGAGGAATAAAAGTGGGCCTTTCAGAGTGGACAGTTTTAAAGAGGGTGAAAGAGAAATATTAAATAAAATAAAAATAAACTCAGATCAAATTTGGCATCAACTGTAAAACTGTTGCCAACAAGTTGGCCCAGCTGGTAGATGCATGCTGTTTACACATCTCTATTTGACTTCCAAACAATCTTGGAACAGTTTAAAAAGAGAGCAGAGGGAGTTTGAGAATTCTTTGCATAATAAATGCAAGATGAGATGGATCTCTCTCTCTCTTCCTCTCTAGTTTTGAAATAGTGCTAATGTGCTAATGTATGCACGCGCACAAGCACGCTGACATATACACACGGCTGCGGTGCAAGGTTATATGCAAAGACCCAAACTTGTGCATTTGCAATACACATACAATGAGCTGAACTTCTTTCTGTTAGGAATTTAAATTAAAGTGTACACAGTCAAACAGCATCAAATTAAAATGCAGCGATATTGCTGTAATTTAAACAGATATTAGCTCCTTAGGCGGCAGAACTCACACTGGTAAAATCAACAGCTAAAAAGGAAAGAAATGCTAATTCTATGGGGGGAAAAGGCTATTCTCTCATCCTGTGGAGACGCTCGGCATTTGATTTCCATAAATATAAATATAAAGAATGCACACAGCACAGGAACTGCATCTCGTTGGGAAAAGGCACGCACGTGGACGTGCCTGCATGCAAACATACACGCGGTTAAGCACGGGGTGATGAATGTGATATACCTGCACATGCTTGGAAAAACCACAGAAAAATTTATTTTCCTCGATTCACCAGAGGGTATTTCTTCTATCAGGAGAACAGGTCTTAAACAAGATGTTGGAATTGAAGCCAGAATTTAAAATGAAATGCTTTAAAATGCATTCTAAACAACAACTACAAGCTAGAGCTGGGCCAGACTCATTACTAATGTTGGCCTAAATGAGTCTATCAAAGACTCTTTCTAGGATGCTGGCCAAAGTCGTGCGCGCGCACGCGCACACACACACACACACACACACACACACACACACACACACGCTGACAGAGCAATGCTGTTCCTTCGTTATACAGCCCACACTCGCTGTAAAGTGTTTAGTAAGAGCATGGAATGTGAAAAGGCCGTTGTGTTCACAGCGTCGCTCATGAGAGGGTTGATGATGTCCTCTGTCCTCATGACCTCTACAGATACTGCCAGTCAGACTTAGAGCTCTTTGACACTTTTTCCCCCTCTAGCTAACACTGACTCACAGCCTCATAATCTGTCCACCCATCCATCTACCCAGTACTCATGCCACACGGCAAGAACCCCTCTTGAACACTTAGTAAGGCTTTTTTTTTTTTTAATTAGGAGAATTCCTCCCGTTAGCAACAGCGCTCTCCCCCTCAACACTCCACTCCCATTTTCCGCCTGCCTCATCACGTTTTGCAGACTTGGGCAGATTGGAGCGCTGGAAGGCTGGAGAGGTGGGAAGGCGATGAGTGGGGAAGGTGGTAGAAGGGTGGACGTAACAGGAGAAAAGAAAACAGGATGCTTTTTGAGAGCACGGGGTTGTTGAGGACTCCTAATGTTGGCAGATGCTACAGACAATGAGCGGATAGAGGTCATCGCGATCTGAACCATAGTGATTCCCACAAAACTAGACCACTCTAAATAAATCCCACTGCATTTGTCATCATCTTTCCGGTTCTCCCTTCATGTTTTATTCTCTCCCTCAGTATTCCAGTGTGTACACAAAAGCCTTGGGGCAAAGTCTTAACCTTAAGCACACTGAGGAGCGCCTGGAAGAGTAGCATGACTAACGCTGCACATAAAAACAGACACACAACACAATGCAAAAATATGTGTGCACACTTACCTAAAGATTCAGAAACATTAACACACACACACACACACACACACACACACACACACACACACACACACACACACACACACACACACACACACACACACACACAGCTCTGAAAATAGTTTTCATTCTTATCACACCAAATCCCTGTGTCACCTTCTGGCACCTAAATGCAATTAAAATTTGTATGTGGAAGGGCAACCAAGTGAAAATCTACTTCACATAATTGACGTGGCTGCACATGCCAACTTTAATGCTTGTCCCCAAACCCCAACACACACATTGCTACATTAATTAGAAATAGCTTGTATGCTTGCATCTGCGCGCGCGCGCACACACACACACACGCGTGCGCAAACAGTCACGCACTTACATGGAGGAAAACAGGTAGAATGTCAAATTAGATTCCTTCAAACTATAAGCTAATGATTTGAATTCCATTATTATAACCAAAGTCGCAGCCTCAGAGTGCACGAGAGACAAGCTTCTTTAAAGCCTTAAAGTCAATTACAGAAACGGTAGGTGGTACGCAGGGCAGACAGCTAAGAAGACAGAAAAGAGGACAGGACAGAGGATAAGAAGAGGGGAAAAATAAGAAAAACAAGAAAAAGAGGGATTTCTCACCTTTCAACCCTCATCCTGACTTTACCTTTTCTTAATAACCCTTGTCACTTCTATCCAGTCCACTCCTCACTACTTTCTTTACACCTTCTTCTGTGGCCTTGGTCCCCGCCCTCCCCCGAAAAAAAAACATCCCTCAGTGCAGCTTTGTAAGTGACATGTAGCTTGAATGGCTCTGCCTGACTTTTTCCACTCATCAGCTCTCAGTCTCCCACGTTTTCTATCTGCGCCACTTCCCTTCTGGTAATGTTATGCCCTATAGGCTTCCCACACCTCCAAAAACATAATTAGAAATTTTTATTAGAAGCGACACTGATCTTGAAGCTACCCGTAAGTGGCTTCCAATTAAATGCGAGGAATGAGGCAGACTAGTCTGAACTAAATCTCATTAATTAGAAATTTTAGGAGTGGCACATCACATTTAGATGCACTCCGCTTTTGGTCAAAAGTTGATAATTCTGTGCAATGACACCTCTTAAAATGGCACACAATTCAATTTGAGGGTTCTTGCGTGCTCATCCAATGGCGTTTGGCTTTACTGCTAATACGTGAGCATCGCTATCTCCTTTCCACAGCTAAAACAAGAGAAGCATGACTCTAATCCATGAAGTCATAGCAAGGCACAGCCTAGAGCTGCTCTGTTTACAATGAATGGAAGACTGACTGTGGATTTGTGTTTGTCTAAATGCTTACATTTAAATGAGGCTGAGCAGCAGTCAGGTCTAAAAATCACTGAAACCATGTCTGTTTACAGAAAATCTTCTTTGATAGTTTTTAATAAGAGGCCTTCAATCACATTATGATCCTGTGATGTTTAGTAGTAAGGATTGCTTTCATCGTGCATTTTGTGGGTTCAGTTCAGTGATAATGGCTTTACTGGCGTGACCATATTCAGACTCGGCCGTGCTGTGTATGAATTCTGACATGAATTTAAAAGAAATTCTGGTTATTTTCTTACAGGACAGGGAAAAAAATACAGCATTTTTGTTTGTAGAATTAAATTTAACTTTTCTTTTCTACCTCCCTGTCAGTTATTTGCACTTTGTGAGTTCCTGATTTTTCAGTAATTTCCCTTTCATATAGTGTATTACATTGTATATTCATTACATACAAAGTGAAATATTTCAAGCCTTTTTTTAATTTAATTTTGAAGATGATGGCTTCCAGCTCTTAATGCTCAGAAATCCAGTATCTCAGATTATTAGAATATTATTCCACGATTACATAAAAAATGTTGGGGCTCCTTTTACTGCATTGGAGTGGCGCTTGTGGCAAAGCTGAGGTGTTACTAAAGTCCAGATCGCTTGCTGCCTTCAGCTCATCTGGATTTTGGGATTTTCCTCATCTTCCTCTTGAAAATACCCTACAAATTCTCTGTGTGGTTCAGGTCAGGTGAGTTGGCTGGTCAGTGAAGCACAGTAATAACATGGTCAGCAAAGCTTTTGGCAGTAGTTCTGGCAATTCAGACAGGTGCTTAGTCCTACTGGAATTTGAAATCGGGATCTCCATGAAGCTTGAAGGAAGTATGACGTACTTCAAAATCTCCTGTTTTATGCCCGCATTGACTTTGGACTTTGATTAAACACACCAGACCAACCGCCACCAAAACCAGCTGATAACACGGCACCCAAATCATCACAGGCTGTGGAAACTTCACGCTGGACTTCAAACACCTTGGACTCTGTGCCTCCTTACTCTTCAAGTAGACTCTTTGACCTTGATTTACAAATGAAATGCAAAATGTACTTTCATCTAAAAAGAGGACTTTGGACCACTCCAGTTCTTTTTCCTTAGTACAGTAAGACCCTTCTGACGCCATCTCTGGTTTAGTAGTGGCTTTACATCACTGATATTAGCAATGCAACGGTTGTACCTCCTTTCCTGAAGACATCTGTGTGGTGAGATTGACACCAGCCTCAGACTACTCTTTGTGACTATTCATGAAGGGTATGGTCATCCCTGTTGCTTGCACACCATTCCTAGCACAGTTTCCCTTCCAGTGAACTTTTCACTAATACGGTTTGGTACACCACTCTGCAAACAGCCAGCTTTTTCAGCAGTAACCTTATGTAGCTTACTCTCTTTGTAGAGGGTCGAGCATTGTCATCTGGAAAACTGCTAAGTCAGCAGTCTTCCAAGTGACTGCAGTTGAATGTACCGCACTACACCAAAGGATACACTTTCTGTAATGCTGCATTTTGGATTTTCGTGACCTAAAAACTGTAATCGCCTAAATAAACATATCACTATATTTATTTCAATTCATGTGTAATGAATACAGAATATATGAAACAAAACACAATCTTTTTTGCAATATTCTAATTTCTCCAGACGCAGCTGTATATGTAATTCAAGAAAGCCCAATCCACACTGTGAATGTAACAAGAGCAAGCAAGTTAAAGTTAAGAAATAAAAAATTTAAAAACAGCATTACACTCCTGACGTCAAAGTCCGTCAACATGATGGATTTGTCCCCGTGTGACTGGAAACTTTCAAAGCATTAAAGCTTTAACTCCTTGATTTTTTGGGGCTGGTGCCAAAACTCAATGTTTACAGTGCTTGTCTTACAACGCTGGAAAGATTTTCTGTTATCAACCTTGGCTGTACTGTAGCTATGCTGATGTTACATCATCTGCACAGGGTCTCTTTCATTCCTCTTCAAACAGTAGCCAGCTGCCTGAGTGAGAGAAGGATTTTCTGACTCACATATCAATCTGCTTCCTACCAAGATTTTCATAAAGAACTGACTCAGAAATCAAACTAAAACTGCAACACAAACAACAAGATTTACCCTTTTGCTGTTTAACACCTTGTGGTTTAATTTTGATCAGATTTACTGCAGATCCCCCACTGTGCATTCAATGTAGCAAGCACTATAGCTGCTTGTGGTTCATAAAACAATTAATAAAACTTAAAACAATCAAAGACTGTAAAACAAAGTCACCTAATCCTAACTGCAAAGAACATTTTAATGGCGTCCATGGATCTTACTTTAGTCTCGTCCACCCCAGTCCTAAAATTTATTCTGATATTGGCTGCTATTTGGGTAAAGTAAACCTTCAGTGATCTTTATTTTATTTCCCTTTTAAATCTAAATGCATGTAATGATAATGTCTTTGGAAATAAGGTAATGCAATGTGTATTTAAGTATGTTTGCATGTGTTGAGGTCACCTTCTCTCCATGGCCCATGTCTTCATTCTTAATGGCGCTCAGTGTTTTCCAGTTCATGTTTAATCCTGTGCCTGCTGACCTGGTCTCTGTCAGCGACTGGCTGTTGATTGCAAAGCCTTCCCGGTCATACCTATAGAGATGACACGTACATGAATAAATATGCGTTGATTAGGCAGACCATTATAAGCACTGACAGGTGAAGTGAATAATACTGATTCTCTCTTCATCATGGCGCCTGTTAGTGGGTTGGATATATTAGGGAGCGATTGAACATTTTGTCCTCAAAGTTGATGCGTTAGAAGCAGGATAAATGGACATGTTTAAGGATTTGAGTGAGTTTGACGAGGGCCAAATTATGATGGCTAGATGACTGGGTCAGCAGGCTGTTCACAGTCACAATCTATTAATAGCAGTCCAAGGAAGGAACACTGGTGAACCAGTGACAGGGTCATGATCGGCCAAGGTTCACTAATGTATGTGGAGAGCGAACGGATGAGCTACTGTAGCTCAAATTGCCGAAAACATTTATGCGAATTTCTGATAAAAAAGTGTCCGAATACACAGTGCATCACAGCTTCTTGTGTACGGGGCTGTATAGCTGCAAACCAGTCAGGGTGATTATGGCCCCTCTTCACCACTGAAAGTGAGGATCAGAACTGGAGCAGAGAGCAATAGAAAAAGTTGGCCTGGTCTGATGAGTCACATTTTCTTTCACAACACGTGGATGGCCAACTGTGTCTGCATTGATTACCCACGAAACACCTGGCACCAGGATGCACTATGAGAATAAGGCAAGTCGTCAGTGGCAGGTGCTTTGGGCAATGTTCTGCTGGGAAACCTTGGATCCATCCATGTGGATGTTACTTTTACATGTAGCAGCTACCTAGACACTGTTGCAGACCATGTACACCCTTTCACTGAAATGACATTCCTTGAGCTCTCTTTCAGCAGGATAATGCACCCTGCCACAAAGCGAAAATGGTTCAGGAATGGTGCATGAGGTATTTACTTGGTCTCCAAATTTCAAAGCCCTCAATCCAATCAAGCATTTGTGGGATGTGCTGGACAAACAAGCCTGATCCATGGAGGCTAATATCTTGGTCCAGATACCACAGCATACCTTCAGGGATCCAGTGGAATCCATGACAAGTCAGGGCTACATGGCAGCAAAAAGGGTACCAACACAATATTAAACAGGTGGTCATAATGTTATGCCTGATGGGTGTATGTCCAGGCATGCCTATGAACCAAAACACATTGGTATATTCTTTTTAAATTGTCATGCACATTATACAGAGAGCAGGGGAAAGAAATATGGATTTGATAAGTCAAAAGAAAGCACACCGTATGCTTGAGGACACAAGTAAAGATCCCTGGATACTGAAAATATTAAACTACACTAGATGTTCCATGAACATTGGACCTGAATATGTTCAGCAGTGTATCTATTTGTGAAAAACAAAGTGTCAAAGCAAATGTGTGTATATTTTTTTAAATGTTTGTTCTACGGCATTTTCTTGCGGAGTAACTAAACTCAATCACTAACTGCACTGTATCAATTATAATCCAAATAAGCCTCTTCAGACATGTCTGAATCGCTCTTGTAACTGATTTCCAGACACAACATCCTGCAATATATCTGATCTGACATATGGCTGCCAAATGCATTAACAGACCATTTATCATTTTTTCTCTGCATACATTAGCATCCACATACACAGTTCATTCACCAAGTGAAAAATACAAATAAATAAAACCTCTCGAGTATTGTCTATGCACGCCTTTTATTAATTTATCTACCTTTTTAATATACCATCTAAAATCTTCATGGATCAGTGTGACTCCTGCTCAGCAGTCTAACTAAGCAGCGCAATCTAATCAACTCATCATCCAAATTCATCAGCTTCCTTGAATTATGCAAAGAAGTCTGGTCCAAACAATCCCACATAGCACCGCATCGCCACAGGAAGTAGAGTCAGACAGACCTCCTTTGTCTTTCTAAAGCACAGACCTAAATATAAAAAAGAAGTGGATAACTGTCTGGTACTTGACTAACTTCATTGTCATTCATTGACTGATGCCAGCATGTAAACTTGGATAAGCACCAAACAGCAGCTGAGATCGAGAGGAAAAGCTGTGGATTAGAGGAGAATGGAAGGAGTGATGAAAGGAAGGAGGGTGCTGTTCTTTTACTTATTTAGCCCTTTAAATATCAACACCAGAGACCAATAAGACCAAGATTAAAGCTAGAGCAATGCAGCCTACCCCTTCACTTTCTCCTGCACACATAGGTAACTGGCATAATTAATATAACGTACCCATAAAAGTGGCCAAAATGATCAATCATGGAACAATTAGCAGAATTCATAATGCAGTCATTAAAAATTTAAAAGTGTGAACAGAACCATGCCTTCGGGAACACGCCTGAAATTACTGTATTTACACTTTGAAGGTATGAGTGCTGTTTGACGCAATTTAGTGCCTACGAATAGATTTCAAGAGTAGCACACAGGCAATCATATGCACACTGAAGGATTGTTATGTACACACAAACACACATACACAGAGGGAGGAAAAAGGAAAAAGCGTTTTTGTTTCAACAGTGTCCAGACTTGGGAACAGCCTTAATGAGTGAATGAGTCATAATTCAAAATCCCTCCACAGGAGCTGCTAATAAGAATCCAGTTTAATGCTGCTCACCATGTTCCCACCTTTGTGAGCAAGTACAAAAGCAGTTAGGAGCTGGAAAACACAAATACTTGTGCTTTGTTTCTGTGGTGCTCCCTCCTTCTGCCCTTCTGTCTACATCCTGTCTCGAGTCCTGCTGGGACTGAGGGGGCACATGCCACCAGTCTCCAGCCAAGTCATCACTGGGGCTTTGCATTTATATTTATGTGTGAGACGCCTGGTGGATTTTACCATACTTCATTTCATTTGTATGAGCAATGCAGTTGGGTATTTTTTTTTTTTTACAAAGAACTTATTGATGTGATTATCAGTGCAAGTGTATAATTGTTGGTGTATGGCTACACATCAGAGTGACTCACCAGGCTCTCAGTCTAAAGGCCTGTGGTATATCTGGGTTGACCATGACTGTTGAACTGAACAATGCAGAGAGAGATCTTCCCCCAAAATCAGACAATCGAGCTCCTTTGATGGCAACCACTGGCTGTGTAGAGCCATCAAAATTTTCTGCCTGGAGAAAGAAAAAAAAGAAGAAAAAAAAGAGAGTGTCTAAGAAAGTAATTCAGGAGACAGAATGCGAGGCTGCAAAAGCAGTTGTATTATTGTCTCTTACATGTTTAGTCTGTGTCTGCAGCTTGAAGACACCAGAAAGTAATATTTGGTATGGTGTGCTTTCATAATTGGACAACCTACAAGTTAATTTGAAAGTCATTTTTGGATTTCTGCAAAGAGGAGGGGATTAGCTCTTGCAGATCGAATGAGCTTAGAGAAGAATAGTGCTATTTCATGCACATTCGAGAGTTATTTAGCCTTCTGTTTCAAATAGGAGACTCTCGTTCAAAACATCCCTGAAGGTCACAGGAATGATTTGACCGATCCAAATTTTACAGCCCAGAAAACCTAATCAGAGTGTTTTTGTACTCGAGAGCACCCAAAGAGAGATGTGTGACTACACATGCATGGCTGTATGCACACATACATACATGGGCACCTACATAAACATGTTCAATTAAAGAGTGCTCAACACTTTTTAATGTCAAATTGGAAATCAATCCATGGATACAAAAAGACAGAGAGTGAGATTACAGTTATTACCTCATCGCCCCACAGTGTGACTGTCACGACTTTGCCTGTTTCGTCGATTATGCTGAGAGCCCTCTTGGAGACTTCTCTGCTGTTCTTAGTGGTGATACGGGATACATCCTCAGCACTCTTACATATTCCAATCACATCTAGAGGTAGAGATAATCATTTTACAACTCCATCTCTTGATAACAGGAAGACAATATCCTTACAGTCGGGTATGAAAAAGGGCGTTATGTGAAGAGCACCTCCTGAGATGTCTCTACACAGTGTAGAGTTTAAAAATGCCCCCTGGATATACTCTACATAATGTGAAGTGTTATCACATCATAAGCAGTAAAGGCCCAACAGAGCACAGAGCTGACACCCCTCTGATATTGCCAAGTTACAGCAGAGTGACATAAATGTCATACCAGGCTGGCTAACACCCAGCACCACTTTCCAAATGACAACAAACACACTCATCCCTCTTTCAAGTTTCTTGTCATGTTCAAGGCCTAAACACTTCATTCAGGATTACTGCACTGAGGAGCAACGAGGAGCTCTAAGATAATAAAGAAAAGTTGATAAAAACAAAATATTCAAATACAGATTTCAGTTCGACTTGAGTCTGCGATGTTCCTTTACAAGGTGGAATCAAAAAGGTATGACTCCACCCATAAAAAGCATAAAGAAAACATGACTGAATATGGCAGATTTCTCCATCTAGGTAGTCTTCTTAAGAAGCATCATCACAATTTCCTCCTGCTATAAATGGATCACTCCCTGTAAGCTGTCTGTTTCAAAGTGTCGTAAACAGCCACATGATGGCATTCACCGTGGCATTCAGATCATTTGTTCTCTCAGATACATCAGAAAATGACAGAATGGTGCACTAATAGTCTAACCATGGAGGACAAACTGGTAGTGCACAAACATACTCTTGCTAATACACCTGAAGTTAAATCTGAAGTACCTGGTACCTGAAGTGTACCATTTTCTGGTTGTGGCTAATAAAGCTGTTTGGCTTCTGGGTCAAAACCCAGCTCTCATCAACATGTAAATCGGGTACTATTTTGTGTTTTTGCGGTCATTGTCTCCAGCAGTGTATTTCATAAAGTAATTATCATCTCACTGTGAAGAAACTGCTTGGTATCAGCATCTGCTGAGGTGTGTGTAGTCTGCTACATGTGCTGCAAACAGTACTGTAGTATTATAAAAATGCTGCTATGTGATGACACCACTGATAAATTACCCCGAATATCTTTTCCATGCATTAAATTCTGTAAAAACAACAAGCTGTCATATTAACAAAATCAGACATTTACATCATATCTCTGATGGGTGATTATAGGTATCAGACAGGTGTTGACTACCTGTCATAAGAAAACACAAATATTTATTTATTAAGCAAATAACAAACTAAATACATGTTTTATACCAAAATCTAGACAAGTCAGAAATTAATCAAGTATGACATCCATCTATTTAAACTATTTTTCTGTCCAGGAACGCAAGGAAATAACAGTTATTTGGCATTTTAATTAAAAAATGTTTTTTTTAGTTTTTTATAAAAAAGCAAATGTGAAAATGCACAGATAACAACAATAATTATATTTTATTTTTATTAAAAACATCATTTGAATTAAAAAGTTTGTGCATAAAGGTGGATTAACCATTACTGAAAGATAAGAAATGATTTTTGGTAATTACAAATACTGTTTCCATATTTTGAATATTGCCGTCTCTGGAAAGCCTCATTGCGGGTGACTGTTGCCATTTGATGTATAAATGATGTTTATAACATTATTTATCTACTTGTGCACGTGAACTAAAACACACAAAAAAAATCTACGGGGGCTGGGGGGGTCTGTAGCACGTTTCATGGTGTCCTGAGGATTTACACATTTGTGTTCATGTATTTAACAAAATAATTAGACTGAATAACAACACCCTTTTTTCAGATCACTCATCTGGCCTTTCTGCCTTCTCTGCTAGCCTTTTTCTAAACTCTCCCCTTCCTACCCATCCTCCCGGTATTTCTGTCAGTGCTCTCTCATCCCTCCTTAATTCCATTATGATTGAGACGTCATCCACCTCTGAACTCCATTATCACCACAGGAACAGGCTGACAGTTCTCATTACCATGTTATAATCCCCTATTTAACAAAGGAGTAGAGTGAGAGGCAGTCGAGGGAGAGAGAGCGAATGGAGAGTCAACAGATGACACACAGGACATGTAACACTGCCCCTCTGTGACCAACGCAAACGCACTCCTACAGCTAAACTGCTCAGTGCATCTCTAAACTATTTAGTGTGGTGCTGTGCTGGTAGTTTGCAATAATGTAACCATGTAATATAACTGTTTAGGATGTAAACCTACATGGAGCTTTCAATTGGTAGGGTACAGCCAGTTGCTTATATTTCTTTCTGACCATTAATTTATTTTCCAATATAGTGTGTCCAGCACTTAAAAGATTCAACATGACTGCTTCTGTGATATCAGTTTTCTTACTTGCTCTGTTAGCCCATGACGCTACAACACTGGATTACTGTGCAATGCAAAAATCAAATCTCACACAGCGCACAGCTCTAGCATAAGACAAATGCAACAGACCTGAACTTCTCAACCCACAGAGGCCAGCAGAATAGGTTTCATCCAAACAGGATTTAGTGTAAAATTCCTCTTTAATCTTGTTTTAAAAAGCTGTTTATTTTTAGCTTGGAAAAAAATGTATTGGAATAAATAAAGAACAACTAAGCAACAAAAACACCCGATTCCTGTGAGAATTACATCAAAAATCACAAACTAAAGTGAAGTCAGGTCAATAAAAATCAAAAGCGAAAACTGATTTAAATTTGACAGATCTCCCCTTCAAGGTAGTGTCCTTGTACGTTTCTGGACTCCTTCCAGTCTGACTGCTATTTTGTTTTATTGTTAACTGAAGGCCCTTGTTTGTACTTGTGCAGACTATAAACATCAACTTCTTTGACGCTTTCACATTCAGAGCTCAGTCTCGGGATACAAGTCGCAGATTAAACAAATGTTATGTATTTTTTTTATAGTTATTAGTGGAAGAGTCTAGAGGGCATTCAGAGAAAATAAAGTCTGGAAAACAGTATATTTGTGTGTACATATATATATATATATATTAGGGGTGCAACGATACACAAAATTCACGGTTCGGTTCGGTACTTTGGTGTCAAGGTTCCATATTTTTTCGATACAAAAAAATGTTCATGCCTTTTTAATTTGTCATTTATTAAAATTATAAATATATATTTTAACTCAAAAGTACAGTTTTTAAATTTAATGTTGCTGAAACAACAAAATAATAAAAAATGAATTATTCTATCTGAAATCACTCATTTGTGGAAAAGAGAGTTTATTACAGAGAAATGGCTCTTTCCAAAATAAAAGCTATACTATACCCTTCTTCTGGGGTATATTCTCAGCAGCATATTAAACATATCAGGTCCCCATAAGGAGAATCATGTGCTAACGGCTGTCTAAATGACTCGGGTAAAGTTTGTAGCATGCGTGCTTGTTGTTTTTGTCTGCTTCCACTTGTCTTTGCACTAGGATGATGTCGGCGTAAATGTGCAGTCATATTCGTTGTGTTCCCACTAGTGCTGTCAGCGTTAATCTCGTTAAAGTGACATTAACGCCATAACGCGGCAAATCTCCGTTAACGAGTTACCGCGGATCGCCCCGTGTGTGGGGCTGGACAGCGTCAACATGTTAACAAGCTAAGTGCGCTAACGCACTAGTTCCCACCAATTGAGCATTGCGTGGCACATCCGACATACTGTTTTACTTTTGTCCATGACGCGCTTACCATCAGGGTCATGCTTAACATGAAAACCAAGATAGTTCCAAACGCCAGATCTGAATGAGGGTGGGGGAGGTTCAGTTTCGGGTAGCATTGAGTCAGTTGCCATGTTGCAACGAGCTTAGCTTCTGTCTTGCTAGCTTGTTGCGCTGCGCTCAGTGGATCTGCACTTGACAGTGCAGCCTAGGCGGAGTAGTCGAACGCAGATCCACTGAGCGCTCAACACAGACAGCATCATCAGAAGAAAAGTTGATAAAATAAATAAAAAAATTTGTATTGTTCGATACATATGCGTAGGGAACTGAAAGCACTGTATCAAACGGTTCAATATCGATACCAGTATTGTTGCACCCCTAATATATATATATATATATATATCTATATATATATCTATATATATATGAAAACTGCAGGATGTAATGTGCATACCGCCTAAGAAAAGTTTTTTTTGTTTTCTTTTTTAATCTCTATTACCCTAACTATAAAAATGTCACTCATACCTGTACATCGTCTCACTAATAAAAAGGAAAACACTACCAAATTACTGTCTCAAGCCTAATCTTCATTTGGATCATCCCAACTTATCTGCCATGAAGATAAAACTTACCTGTCACACACACTGTGCAGGAGCCACAACAAAACTTAATAAAAACAGCAGAATAAACGTAATCGCCTTCCTATGACTTATCTTACAGTATGCCTGAATTAACCTTGATTTTGATCCTGCCATAACAAACTTTCCCAAGACATCTGGCTTACAACTGACACGAACGTGCCTGTCAAATAGATTCGTTTTTTGTAGCATCTACACCTATGGCCTAATTGCTTGAGTCTAAACACTAGAAGCAGAAAATCATGTCTTATCATGTCAACAACAGCCCATTTCTAAAAACCATAAAAGCCCATTCATTCTAATTTCACAAGTAATTTAAATTCACTTGTGACACACAGCAATTTCTCTTTCAAATTAAAAGTATAAACAAAATGGGTGGGCCAGACCAGTTTAAATTGCAATCAGATAGTATGATACTCCGTGGGCAAAAAAACCACTAACTGAACCGAAGTCATAAAGCCTTTATCTAAATGATTTTTGATTTTAAAGACAAAAAAATGAATCCTAATTAAATGAGTAACATTCATAAGGTTTTCCTGTTAATGGAGTCAATCTAATGTGGTCTACAAGATAACATCACAGTGAAAAAAAAGGGTAACAAATATTTTGTTTTAGGAAAAATATGAAAATATTCTTTCATGATTGAGAAATGTGTTGTATTCTTTGCCTGGATTGACTCACACAACAGTCACTGGTATGTTTTTTGTTTTTTGTTTTGGCTTCTGATTTGTAAAACATACACACGCACAACACAGTTGCTGAATCACACTAAAGTTTCTATCTTTAACGCTCTTTTTAAGCAGTTGTTCCACAAAGTTTGAAGAGGCTGTGAGTCAGGTCATCATCAGAACACTCACTGCAGTCTGCCGATTGGTGTGACAAATTCCCATCTGGATGAGTTCATTAGTAATGTTTCTGAGCTGTGATTGCAAAAACTGAGCTTGTCAGATGCAGTTTGGTTTTGTGAGGCTTAAAAAAAAAGAAAAAGAAGCAAGTAGTCACGTCTCCTGCTTTTGCCTTTTTTCTAACCATCCTTGACACTGAAGCTCTACCTGCTCGCTCACTGTTAAGTTATTCTTTTATCTGTTAAATTGGAGAAATGTATAAATAAAGTGTGATGAATGTTGTCTCCTACCAATGATAGCATCTTTGTCTCGATTTTCCAGCTCTGCAATGGGCACAAAGTCACAGTGTACTGTGGGGATGCTCTGATTGTCATCACATGGCACGATGGATGAGTGAGCGTGGAGGGTCATCTCGTAGTCGTTCTTCAGCGTGGTGTACTGTTTGTTGGCCGGCTTGAGCGTAGCCTTGGAGATGTAGTACACCTACCGAGAACATTCGATCAAAGTTGTTGACATCATAAAAATTTGACTTGAAAATCTGCAGTTTCCTGTACATTTAATGCCATTGATTGAGTGGGTCACCAATTTATTGATCATGTAAAAGGAAATAATTATTAAAAGGCTGCTTGTGTTCAACCAAAACCTAATAAGAGTTGAAAACCTTCAGGTCCAACTAAAATGTGGTGTCATATCAGCCCCATCAGTCCTCTAATTCACCAGAAAATGAGAAGCAGCTGAGAGCGAGGCTGCTAAACAGCATAATTTAAACTCAATCTGCGAGGCTCACTTCTTCATTTACTCTCCCAAGTCTCCGATATCCCCCCTCTCTTTCCGCCTCCCAGTTTGTCTCTGTGACTCTCTTCTTTTTCCTTCATTCTTCCCCCTCTGATTTACCCCACACAGAGATGGGAGCATGAAACCAATGTGATAAGCATTCTGGCTGCTCAGAGCCAGTCACACCCACTCACTGCTCTGTCAATACCCAGATCACGAAGAGACGATGGATTCGTTCCTTTATCTTTGGAGGGCAGAGGACACAAATTGGATATGAGCCTGTGTTGGGAGTCACTGCCAGTGGCTGATACCTGAGCCAATGTGACTACCAAAATGATAGCTTGGGTTAATTGAGTTATTAAGCTCTGTGGGCGGGACTAAAATACGCAAGCGCTTTACCATGTGTTCTACCTGTCAGGTAATCGGACAGGTAGATAAGACAGGAACAGGTGGCTGAGATGATTTCGACTGGTGTTTACTTAATCTTTCTAGAAAAAAAATATTGTCAGTGATTATAGAAAGAAGGAATCTATGTGCAGCAGATTTATTTTTACTTGATTAAAAATGTACTCAGTTCTTTGAGGTTTCTTCTAAAAAACAAAAAACTAAATTATATTTATATTACTTGCCAAAATGATTTGTATTCTTGAGACAGAATGAATGTCTTCAATTATTTTTTTTACCCACAAAACATTTACAGGGCTGACATTTTTCTTTTTTGAAAGCGCAAAAATGTTTCCTTTTGTATTAAGTAGTGGGTTAAACAGAATTTTGTTGCAGATAAAATACTTGGTGACTCCTATGTTCTGTAACGTACACTGAACGTAATAAATCAAACACACGCAAACAGAGGAGGTAACATCACAATTGCAGGGTGATGATACAATGAATATAATATATACATGGAAATCAAAAGAATTAGGATTTATAATATGCTATGATCACTATAGAAAGATTTATCATTATAATGCAGCAGACACGTTTAACAGGACAAGGAAATCATTCACAGGTGGAGATAAACATCAAAATATCCAAGAATTGGTACACAGATTCTTATAAGTGCTTTTTTGATAAACCCCATTAGTTATTTGAAAACTCAAGATGGTAGACAATTTCATGTTAGCTGTCAAAAAAGGCAAGAAAACATAATAATTTTCCAAAGTAAACTAGAAATCCAAGAATGATCTTGATGTCAAATCATACACGACTGAACACATGAAAGTCAACTATAGAAGGCTGAAATTACTCAGAATTGTTTTTTGTTTTGTTTTTTTAATTTGCAAATACGGGTATAGTAATAAACATCTCCTGCATGGACCTTTACACTCCTCACTGGTTACTCAATTCTCACCTACTACCACCAAAAATCATGTTGTTTATAGTGCCTTGGGATTGAATAAGATAGAGAATGGATTGGTATATCCTTACCCATCCATTCTGGATTGCATGTGAGTGTTAAAAATGTGTCTGTAGGTGCATATTTAAAAGTGCTTGAGTGCTAGGTGAGTGTAATCTACAGTCATTCCCCATGGACTAAACTAGGAGACGTTAGAAGATGAACTAACATTAAATCTTGACAGTGTATTTTAACTACTTACATTAGTTAACCAAAGAAACAAACAGTTAGGCAGCACAATGTTACATTAGTTGACTAACAGTAAGGTTTTAGGTTTGAATCTATCCAAAGAGCTGTAGTTCACTGAAAGTGGCTTTTGGTGTGATGGTAAAAGGTTATCTCTGTGTTAGCCTGTTACAAAATAAATGATTAAGAAAACTGACGACAGGGTGTGTGAGCATGAGAGCTGAGCAAAGGGTAAAGAAGCCTTCATGCATTGAACACATGAAATTCATTGAATCATACAAGAATAAATTGGCTCCGGATGACTGTTAAATGTCTGAACCTAGTCGTAAGCATGCTATCAAAGAGGTAAAGGGGTAATCCCTCTGCTTGCACAGCACAGTGCAATTTTTATTGGCCCACTGGAGCTTCACTGTCAATGTCTCATTGCAATTATTTTGTTTTACATTTGACAAAAAAAGGCCTGAAGAAGTTGTTTTAAGTAAAGTGAAGTACAGAGCATATAAATCAAGACTAAAACCTCAGAAATGTATTGGCTGAAATTGTGTAGTAATAGTAATAGAAATAATAGCCAAACTGGAAATTTTTAAAATTCGTAAAATTGAAGTGGCTCAGATTTCTCAGATTAATGGCTGCATAGAGACAAACATGCAAATTTTGGCATTTGTATCCACTTTTGAAAGATTGTTTTACTTATCTGCAGCACTATTACATGAATCTGTCTCACTGATCGTGTTTTTATGAATGTAGCCACTTGAAAGCAAGATGCAATGATTTAATAAAATTATTATAATTAATAAATAATAATTCCTTACTATCATTTAGAATTTTTATAACCATACTTAAATTTGATCAAATATCTTGTTTGATTTGCAGCCCTGCAGTAAGCCCAAGGGTCAGTGTCTGTGTCAGTTATGTAAGTGCAGCTGGAGCTTGTAGGCGTAGCATTTCTTTCTAATATGGATGCTTTCTGACACGGGGTTTGAACCAGGGCCCTCTGGTCAAAAGATGATCCTATTACCACATGATATTTCCAAGATTCTTTAAGACCATCTGGTTTGGCAGAGACACACATAAGCATCAGTGTTCGACTTTCCAGTATTCAATCATACATGCCCATTTGCACATTGAGGGGGGTTACTGGTCATTTTAATCATGCTCACCCTCTAAACTTGAAGCGAAAAGAGACATTGCTTGTAGAGCAGTGAAACTCAGTGTGACGAAAGCCTCTTTTATACCTAAATTACCACAGGATTTATCCACTAGACTGAATCTTTAAATAAAGGGTAAACCTTTGGGTATGTATTCGAGTAACTGTAGCCAAGTCAGTTTTTCAGAAGCATGGATGAATAAGACAAAAGACTACACAAATCGTAAGCAACATAGGAGCAAGTAGATAAAGAAACATCAAGCAATTCATCCCGTAAAAATATTAAAAGATTATTCATCTGCAGGTAAATGTACACAAATATTTAGCAGCCCATAAGATTTTCTTGAAATATGTCAGCTTCATGGGTATCTTTCATATAATATAGTATTCATGGGAGACAACACTGACAATAAAGCTATATCTGATTATTAGAAAAAGAGATACAGAGATAAATTGAAGAATGCTGATCAATCATATTAGCTTTTCACCAAAATAAATCCTGTTTTACTCCCAGTATCGTACAGTCATACTCTCTTTATAAGAAGAGAAATAATGATTATGGTCACCAACAAAATTCCTGTACTAATACAGGCATTTAGGTACTGTATAAAGATGGATAAAAATTCATACCAATCCTTTAATAATTTACAAGAACACGCTTAAATCTGTAACGCCTGTATCAATTCCTTAAGCTCTGAGTGACAGACACTGATGTCAGCCCTAAGGCCTCTGGCTAAGAACATCAACAGCAAGACTAACAGTTATTTCTGACACAATAATGGTAATAAGACACCCGAACCACAGCCAAACAATAACAAAATGTCGCATTTTAAATTTTCTTACAGACATTTCCAGCCTTACATATCCACATTGCTCAATATGTCTCAAACACACAGGTATATATTTCAGCAAAAATAACTTAATGAGTCTCCCCTATAAAATCCAAAAGTCCTGCAGACATGAGAAGATTTTACAGAAGGATTTTATTAGGCAGTATTTCACCGATGTTGTTTGAGGAGCTGTGTGTGCATACAAAATGAATACCTGAGACTTAAGCCGCAAGCAGTGTGTCAATTTTTACGGCCTTTACAGATCATCTTTCTTTTGTCAAAATGAGTATTCAGTCAGATTTATTGGCTCGAATGCAAGCGCAAACCTTTCTTTCCACTCTTGAGTCATAAAACTCAGTGTAAACACATGTAAAACTTATAATTTTTGCCTGAAATTTTCAAGGAAGCACTTATCGCTTCAAGTGTGGATGGATACAGATGAGTGGGATCTGCTCACCTTGCCTTGCTCCACTAGAGAGAAAAACTTGTCCACTTCCTTGTTGAAAGCAGTGATCCTGATTTCACCCTGTTGACAAGCACGTTTCCATTTAACACCATTTCATTGCACATAGAAGGCAAAAATCAGCCATGTGTGACCATGTTAAGATGCAACAGTCAGATTTAATAAGACCTCTCTACTCCTCTACTTACACTCTCATCCACTATCTCAAAGGAGAAGAGCTTGCCCTCTCCTCTGGAGTTACTCCACGTGCGAATGTTTGACTTGTTGGTGACTCTGGCTCTGATAGTCCACCTATGGAAAAAAAAAAATTAAACTGTATTAATCAGTGACTGATAAATCACTAATCATTCAAGACCTAGAGCAATTTTGTTCTGTGACTATAAAACACAATTAACACTATTGTATATTATAAAAAGACTGATTGCTAGATAATTTTGTCTTTGGCAGTGATTGTATTAAAGCCCATTCGTCCATCCATCCAATTCAGGGTGACTGGGGGGCTGGAGCCTGTCATAGCTCACATAGTGCGAGCGGCAGGGTACACCCTGGACAGGATGCCAGTCGTATGTTACAAATATATCCTCTTAACACTTCATCAAAGTTATTTTTGATGACAAACCATAAAAAAACTGACTTGTTGAGAACTCACTGGCCTTGGCACACTAACCACTTACCAAGGTATTGTCAATTGTTTGGTCAGTATGCTCTCATCTGGCCCAATAATTGGTCACTAAATCACCGGTGCTACTTTCATGAGGCAAAAAAGCATCTATACCATTACAGAGCTGATCCATTTAAGTTAAGCTACTGTAACTAGCCTGCATTATGATGTTCCACCAACTTTAATCTTTAATGCTTTAGGCTACAGCTACAGCTTCACTGGCTCCAGTGTCTGCTGGTAGCGGTAGGTTCACCCAGCCCAAGCTCGATGTGAAACTTCCTCTTTTGTATGAATAGAAAAATTGCTCAGTCTGCTGGTATGATTTCACTTTTAAAAAAGAAGCACTCTTGTTTTAAGCACACAAACCTCCACCAAGGTAGCTCACTTTCTCGGCAGTATTTACTTTTAAGGGAAGAGTGTTGTAAGTAGCTCCTAATGCACTCATTAGACTGTGAATGTTAGATAGAAAACACTTGTATAAAAAGTGCTTGTATGAATGAATGAGACGTTATAAGTGGAGAATATTTGTCAAACAAAAATCCTTGGTTCATTAAAGCCCTGCACCTTGTAAATACACGAATCCCTTCCACCGTGTTCCATCATCAGATATTCATTATGCAAATACAAACAGGACATTTAATATAAATACTTTGTTAAAAATAACAAATTACTGCAAATAAGTTGTCTTTAACAGCACAGCTGTGTGAAACTTAACTAAAGGAATGAGTCTAAAGGTCAAACAGTAAATAATGCTGCAGACACTTTAAAAAGCCTCCTTTTTTGTTAATGAGCATTCCAGCTCAGCACACATCAGTCACCAATGTGTAACACAACTGCACAAAAAGAACAATTTCCTAGGAAATTGAATGAGTGTCTTCACAGTCTTTTTAAAGTTCAGTGAAAGGGAAAAATAAAGCATCTCACAACTTTCTTTTTAAAGAGTGAACTGGTTGTTGTACATCTGCCAAATCCTGGATGTGCTTCTTGTTCTGTTTTTAACAACAGCCAGCCGTGCTCTGCACTTTATGAAGCAGGATTCTTTTTGACTGCATTGATAATTTTGCAGTGGAGGATATTCATACTATAACTTTGCCTGCAATTAAATCCCCTATCATAAGAGCAGCTGCTGGCCTCGAG
The DNA here is from genome assembly GCF_036321145.2 of Pelmatolapia mariae. Taxonomy (NCBI): domain Eukaryota; kingdom Metazoa; phylum Chordata; class Actinopteri; order Cichliformes; family Cichlidae; genus Pelmatolapia; species Pelmatolapia mariae. The sequence goes on from NC_086236.1 coordinate 17,159,701, forward strand.
TGAACCCTATTTCCTGCTCAGTATGGATAAGACTGCTACACCAAGGTTTATGACAGTCAAAAGCCAATTATAGTCTGCTCTAGATGCTTTTACTTAACAACACCAGAATGGGATGGGGAAAGCCATGCGAACAGCCATAAAAGACCTTGCACACATAGAAAGCATCACTATATAATCCACTGCATGTAACACTGTGTCACACAACGACAACAAACCTCCACTTTTAATCTCACCCAAATGTTCATAGAAGGACTACAGCTGCTGAAGTCATCTGTTTTACTCACTGTAGGTACTCCCCAACTTCAAAGTAGGAACAGTCATCAGTTTATTACAACACCTAGAGGCACAGTTATCTTTACAGCTTGCAATTTCAAACAGTGCTACGTTATCAGTGCCCAAACACAGAGAGAGTTGACAGGGTGCCTTCACTACAATCTGGGCAACTAGAGCTTGTTATGCTGTGCTCTTGTCTTTTTGTAGCTAACTTTAAGGTCAGAGACAGAGACTTATGCCTAATGAAACGATAAGAAACATGATGGTGGTGGTGGGGGGGGGTGGGGGTGGGGGGCAGTAAAATGGAACCCTGGAGGTGAAACTGTAAGAGGGGAGGAAAATGGGAAAAACGTGGTTAGCCAAATCCCCACCAGGCCAAATAACAAAATCAAAACCTCAGCAGCAGACCATAAAGACCCAGCAGTACCTGCTGCAAAAGTGTCCGTTTCCAAGGCAAGATCGGTCATTTCATTTCATTTCCATGCAAATGGGTTGTATAACATATGCACACTCAAATTCACACAGCCACACACATTGTGAGTGAAAAAAAATGAATGCTCATACATGCATGCGTCAACTCATGCCCCAAAGTGCTACCAAGAAATGGTAGCAAGCGGGGAAGCAGAATCACAGCGTGAGAGAAAGTTGTTTAGCAGATGAGCAGAAAAGCAACAAAATCAAAGTGAAATCATAAACATATACAGCTTAAAGTTTGTTTGGATATTAGGAAGAAATATGGGCAAGTCAGATTCAACTTCACAACTTTACAATGATCTGCTACAGAACTTAACTCACACACAGTACATGTATGTGAAGGGTGTCTAATGTAAGGTACAAGTGGCCACTAAAAGGTCCAATCCTGCCCACAGCAAAATGTCCAAATTGTTCATTTTTTCTTTACCCAGATGTTTGATTTATCTGTTTTATATTCTTCTTCTTCTATCTACCGCCCGCCATAATACACCAAAGTAAGATGGTTAAGCTGCAGAGACATGTCAGCACGTCTCTTCATTCCAACAGTTCTGTTTCTTTGTAATGACACACGACTGAATGTGGAAATAAATACAAAACTGGACAGTTAAAATTGAATGTCTCACAATCTAAGGGTTCGTCTTTACACTAAAATAATTAGAAAACATTTGGTTGTCTTTATTTTTTTATAGTCACTGTCTCCTAGGTCTGACCAACTTAAAATACATTTGAGCTGCATGCTAAAATGAGTCTTAGACCCCTGATGTATATAAAAGTGAGCAAATTTAGACCAAGCTCACTTGCACTTACTTGCTTTGGTAGGGGTTGAGGCTTGCAATAGGATTCACTTTTGCTGAAGAAGCTGGAGAAGCGCTGTTGGCCTTCATGGGCGAAGCTTTCATGGGTGAAACCTTCATGGTTAAGCCCTTACTGGGCGATGCTTTTATAGTTGAGGCCTTCATGGGAGAAGCTTTCATGGGTGTTTTTCCCATAAAACTTCCTCCTCTGCCTCCGGGAGCTGAAACACAAAGAAGATACTTAAAAGAGTGTTGCACATTAACAACATGGTAATTTAATATTGCTGAAAGAGATCATCAACAATCTTGAAAATGGATTCACCACAAAAGCCATTTTCAAACTGAAATGGCAAACACTGGCTGGTTCAAACTTCTGAAATGGGAAGACTTGCTGATTTTCTCTGTGTTATTTTACTGTTGATTTATAGGTTTGAGACTTGAACTATTAACGTAGGTAGCACGATCCCACATCCGGTGAGACTACCAAACATTAGTTTCCATTCTATTTAATACCTGCATAAGTTATGTCTCTTATGTTGCAAAAGTAGCTTGTTAATAGTTTTTCATTAACTCTATCGAAGCTCCAACCACCGTGAGGTATTTATTAGCCCAACTACAGTGGTAGAGCACCTGCCAGTTTGCTATTAGTCAATACATTCTGAAACATGCTGCCAAAAATTTCAGCTGGTATTAAACATTAGTGGTAGTACTATCATGTGATCTGTGAGCAGCTGCCAAAATAATAAAACGCCTGAAAAAGTTAAATTCTCCCAACAGGGATGCATGTTCAGAGTTACTTAATTCCCTGTTAACATCGGTTTGTGCCAATTAATAAAAATGTTTTTCTTCTTCGGGTAAGGCTGCCAATCAATTATTCATTTCATAATTACTATATCTGTACGTGCCTTTCAGTCATAGGAGAAAGAATAATTAGAATTAGTTATCAGACTATTGGTCTCATGGCCAAGAAAGCAAACATACTTGCCTTAATTATGTTCATGCATCATGACTATTTTTTAACTTAGACTGGGTCAAAGACAGAGCAGTTATTCTAGATCAGTAGGAGAGAATATGGGAGGTTAATAAACAATGATTGCATATTTCTCGTCCTGTGTAATGCTCAACAGAACATAAAATTTATCTACTTCATCCACTGAATGCTAAAATTGTCAGAAAATATCAATATGAAGGCTAATGTGTAATTACTCAAGCTGAGAGTGATTCAATAGCATAATATGTAATTTATGGAATTTAATTTTGTAGTGTTGATCTTATTTCTGTCTTTGTTAGGTGCATACTCAACTCAGGACTAATTTAACTACCTCACATAGAAATAAATCAACACAACTGTATTTTTTTAAGTTACGATGAAGTTTTCTTTGTATAAAATTAAAAAAAAAACTCCTCAAGTTTTGTGTTCTTCTTTGCAAGATACAACAGTTTGGACCAGCCCACAGACTCATAAGGTGCTATCTCACCTCCCACAATGAAGTAGCATCAGCCCCATCAGTATGATTCAACCCAAACACTTATCTGCTGACACAATATTTTTTATGCAATTGCTTCTTTTGGCAGGAATAACATGCCATATTGAGCAGCAGTATTTTTTGGAAAGGAGGGTGTGCGGGGATTTTCAGGGATAAAGCGAATCAGGTCCACCGAGACCACTCCCTCTGATTTAAGCTCCGGTTGTAAAGCACAACAAATATGCACCTCGATGATACCCTCCTTTCTGTGTGTGTGTGCACCTCATGATCAAATTCCTTGGGGAAATTCACAGATTGAACAGCTATTTTCAGCCGAGGAGTAATTAACATCAATATTCATACACACGCTATCTAGATGGAGAGTTAGGAAGAGGGAACTGGTGGCGAAAGAGAAGATGAGGAGATGATAGGTGGTGGGAATCGGAAATGGACTGAAAAACAGCAAAGAGGGGGCAGAGCTTTATCAAGGATGCTCGTTTTCTGTGGCTTAGATCAATGCAGGCTTCTAATATGTATGCCAATACCATATTCGACAGTTCCTGTTGTTAAAGAGTGGACTGTGATGAGTATACACTAAGAGGGGAATATACAGTATGGATGAAAAGAAAATAAAAATAACAAAAAAAGAGAATGTGAATGAGAAAGAATGAAAACGTGTGTGTGTGTGTTCATCAGAGTGAGGGCAAAAGGGAAAGAGTTGTGTGGGGGAAAAAAGAAACCTACAGAGAATGGTTAGTGATGAATTATGGATATTATTTTAACCGCACTTTAGTGAGTGCAGATATCTTTTTGGAATTTAAATATCATCTACGAAGCAGTTTGAGAAGACTCTATTTCAAGAGATAGCTGCTGATGAATATTTAAATGGGAACACAGAACTACCTGTGACAACTGTGTCGTGGCCTCTGACTTCATACCTACTGCTGTTTTTTGGGGTTTTTTTCTGTTCTGTTCTGTTTAAGTGAGAGAGGACTGCGAACCTAAGAGGTGCTCTCAAACAACTAGACGCTCAAAACACTTAAAATAAATGCCACAAAATCTTCAACAGGAAAAGTCTTTCTAACAGCATCCTCCTACTCCCAAGGTGTCAAAGGTCAGGAGTCTCTACAGAGCACAATGCCTACAGCAGCTTTCCATTCAGCCAATTACTGTACGCTTCCTCCAGTTTCTCACTCCTCTGTCCTCTGGTCTGTGATTTTAGAACTGATCTTAGTTTTGCATCATCAAATATGTTCCAGTTCTTCAATGGATAACATGTATGTTAAGTTTTTGTATTTGGGCTCATTCAGGAGAAATGTATGTCGTATAAAGCTGCACCGTGAATTATTGTTTGGCCCAACCATTAATAAACTTCACTGCGACATCCTTTTCCATTGATTTAGTAATGGGTTTTGTTTCATTATGCGCTAATGCAGTGGTGTCAAACGTAAGGCCTGGGGGCCAGAATTGTCCCACCAAAGACTTCATTCTGGCCCACATGAAAGGTGTCCTCTATCAACTAAAGAAATTTCCTTTTTTTTTAGTGGGTCCACAGTAAAGACATTTTCTGAGAATTAAGAAAACCAGTCTAGGCATGGAGCTACTAGAACTTTTTCTGTAATTTTAACAATTTATCATGTCGTTTCACTGGTTCAGCCCACTTGTGTTCAAAGTGTAGTGTATGTGGCCCATAATGTAAAGTGAGTCTGACATCCCTGCTCTAGTGTATGAATATATCTACATATATATCTACATAAAGCACCGGAGCAGCAGTCATAGAGTTTCAGTTAATACCTCTAAAATGTTTATTTTAATATTTCTTAACCTTACGTCTACATGGGTGGTAGCTATCTCATGAAAATGGTGTAAGAGTTAAAGAGGATGTGCTGTTTGGTAAATACATATCCTACATCTTTGTGTCTCTTCCCTGCATCTTAGGCTTCTCTGCCAATAGGATCCCTGCTGCACGGAGCTACAGTAGAAGAAAGAGACATAATTGAAAGAAGTAATGAGCCAAGTTAGCCAAATGGAGGCACCCAGGGAGTCAGTATGTTGCTCAAAGACTGGGACGTCTGCACAGAGGTTTGAATCAAAACCCTCGAATACAACAACAGCCCCCTGAGTCATTACATAACCCAAAGCTCAATGGAAATGCTTGATTTGTGGCATTTAGCAGTCTTGGAAAAGCTCAAAAATGCATCGACTTAGTAAGAATGCAATTTAGAAAAATAATGGAACAATCAATCACTAAGTCGCATTCAAAAGGAGAAAAGACTTGAGACTTTATGCACAAGACCCCTTCATCAACAGAACAATTAAATAGAGGAGCAGTTTTCATCTATCAGCTTGAATCTCTGAAGCAACACAGATCAAAGGATGTAATGAGGAAAGGACTCTGATGAACTAGTTAATGCGGAGCCTCGTCTTTGCTGAGTCAAATTAGTTGACTTCTCTCTCAACCCCCCCGCGCCGATTCTCCGTGTGCATCGCTACAACAGGATTCAGTCCACAACACAATATTCATGAAGCCATGAACTGGAGGAGCCACCGGCCCACACAAGCTCCCTCAGTCACAACATGAGCACACAGACACACACCTACACATGCACAAACACGCGCAATATACTAAGCACTCATTATCCACCCACATGCCTACATTCTCCACCGAGGAGGACTATCGGGTATGTTTCTGCCACATAACAAAATCAATGTCAATGCTAAGCGTAGTTGGTGGTGGTATAAAACAACTGAGTGAAACAAAGGCTAAGCTAATAAAAGCAGATCCAATAAAACGCAGACTACTTTAGGCATGATACATGGCAACAGCTACTGTGGCAGGAAAGCGAGTATCATTTGGGGCTCCTAAAATGTTACAAAACTCTGGTTGGTGGTAAAATAGAGGAAGAAGTGAGTTATGGACTCCCCCAGTGGCCAGTGGGCAACAAGATAGTTTGCCGCTCTGATGGCTGAGCTGTAAATATGATTTAAGTACCCAACGTGTTATGAAAAAAGGTACTTAGACTAAAGCGACTTTAGTCTACCATTCATTTAGCATTTCCTGTGGCTACCACAGTGTGCCTTATGATCCTGCTTTATCTAGTTCTTAACCCACCCCCAGACTACAGCCTTTGAACACTGAACTGCTATGAATATCAAAGGGATGGACATCAGGATGTACTGTTTGGTTAGCAATGTCTTTCCAAGTCTCTGTTCTCCACCAAATTATAGCTGCAGTTTGAGGTGAAAACAGTGAGAAGACTGCAAATCAACCGTCAGCAGCATTTGCTTAAAGGGTGCTTGGCTCCCTCTGTTGGCAAGATTAGGTTTTAATAAGAAATAATATTCTAATTGTCCCTGAAATAACTGGACCAAACATCGTATGTTTAAACTAAAACAAAACCCTCCTTTGTTCCCTCTTAATATTATACACACATGATTAGGTGCTCTATACCACTACAATATATGAATTGTAGATGACAAAAATGATTTGTAGTTCATTAAAGACCTTGTGGTAAGTACGGCTAAATGAGGACTTGTTTTAAATCAGTGAGGTAATTAAATACTGTAATCTGCAAAGCAAGTAATGATATCCATAATCCAAGAGCAGGAAAACCTCAGGCCTTGGCACACTTTGACACCACCTACATATATAATGTTAGAGACCAAGCACAATCCCTCTTATGGCAGTGGCCTCCTCCAGCCAGACAATGCACCCCACTGCTTGGTACTGACACCAGCAACACTGAAAAGGGCCTAAGGCATTAACCAATCATGTTGAGCAATTGCTGGATTCACCAGAACAAGCCCAAACCACAAAGGCCCCAAACCACAACCCAGTGGTGTCCTGCCAAACACCACATGATGCCACCAGAGCTTTTTACACAGCATGACGGGATCATACACTATATATAGCAGGCAGTCTTAATGTTGCGGCTTGTTGGATCATGTTTTTGGTCTTACTATTAATAGCTTCATCCTGATCATTCTGAAATCAAAGCTTTTACTGCTGCTGTTTCCCGAATGTGTGAGCAGTACACACACACACAGCAGATCGAGTCACTTTCAGGGAAGAAATAGATAACAAATAGCAATAAAGTTAAACATGGCTGTACAGTACTGTGCAAAAGTCTTGAGTCACTCCTCATTTCTTTATATTCTGCTAGAAAAATGGGACATAGCTGCAGCAAATTATTTTGAAAGATGTGCAAACTCACTTAATTCTGTTTTTTTGAGAGTTAACAGACAGAGTTCTCACATCTTTTAAAACATGTTAAATCTTTGGCAAGTTTTCTCATAATTCCTTTAAGAAGTCTTCAGGAATAGTTCTCCAGGCTTCTTAAAGGAATATTCAAAGGACTCCTTTGGATGACAGAGCCTCCACCGTGTTTTACAGATGGCTGTAGACACTCACTGTTGTACCTTTCTTCTGACCTCTTCCATAAATATTGACGACTTAACCAAAAATGTCCAATTTGTATTCCATAAGATCTGTTGGCATATATTTTCAGTCCAGTTCTTATTTAATTTAGCACACCTCAGCCTATTCTCCCTGTTTACCTTCCTTAAGAATGGCTTCTTGACAGCCACCCTTCCACTGAGACCATTTCTGATGAGGCTTCAGTGAACAGTACATGGATCAAATGAAGGGCCAGATGCAACTTTTGGATCCTGCATCAGGTCTTTGTTGGATTTCCTTTTTCTATTTCTTCAGGACATGATTTTCAGATTCTGTTCATCTGCTGTGGATATTTTTTCAGTCTTGCTGCTTTTTCTTTTGTCCAACAAAGTTTTGTTACATTTTTTTAAGGACACCACGCTGAGATCCACGCAGCAAGTCTTTGGGAATCACCTACTGATGCAAAACTACCACTTTATGCATCTCAAACTTTGGCTTTTTTGGGGGGATTCAACTACAAATACTAATTAACATTGTTTCTTTGCTAAGTTGCCTGTCATGTGCAGACGCAAAACTGGTTCATATATTGAGCTAAGTTGCTGTTTTATGCATGAATGATCGATAGATCTGTGTAAGTGGCTCAAAAAACCCATTCCTCTGAAAATGGTCAGCTACAAGGACTGACTGAAAAATTAGTGACAATGCAGACAACACCCAAAGGAAAAAAAACACTTTAAAAACCTAAAAGAAAATCTGGCTGCTTGGAGGCAAAATATGAAGAGATGAGGGGTTCCTCAAAGCATCTGCACAGTGCTGCATATCATATAATTAATGGCACATATTGTAAATGAATAAGTACAGGCACTTTTTCTTCAGGTTCTCAAAAGCCATTGTTTTGCATTATAAGCGATTTATTCTGATACAGTGAGATATAAAGTAGTGCTGATGTCAACACAATGAAAAGGTGCTTCTGCCACACAAGTGACTAAATAACAAGCAGGAAATGGCAGCAGTATTATCTTATGATACCATGATTCATATACAAAGTGTTTGACAACAAACTCACAACTGTAGTTCCTATAGGAGGGTCCAGGCACGGCAGCAGACGGAGGGGACTCTGGAACATAGGTACTTGATGACACCTTCTGTGGAGATGAAGTCTTACCTAAAAGTGGAACAAACACCATGAGGGGCTTCCAGAGGCTGTTTATTACAGTTTCTTACCTTGATTCATGCACACTTTAAAAGTACTATACCATCTGTATTATAAGGAGTGGGATTTCCAATCTTCCCCCCAGTTTCCTCTGCTGACTTTAATATATCCATGTCCATAACAACAACCACACGCCTGGAACAAAAAAAAGAGCAAAGTGAAAATTATACCAAATGGGAAAACATCAGTAAACAAAAGAAGAAAGGAAATAAAGAGTCAACACATACCTGCCATCAGCCAAAGTGTTGTTGATGGTCTTTTTCAACAAACACACGCAGTTTGGTACCAGGAGGTTCTCTTCAGATAAATAGTTTAACTGGGTAGCAAGCAGGCAAGCTAGACACAAAAATACACAGAAACTTTCATATATAATTTCTAGAAAAAGAAATATCACAGTTTAACTGGCTATATCTCAGTATTTAAGACCTGCGCATTATCTTTGACTTTTATTTCTGGTGTCACTTCCAAATTTAAAAGTTGTTGTACTACTGGAGGACACTCACAAGTCAGAGAGTGCTGGCCATCACTCATCATAAGTCGGAACCTGGGTGGGCTTGAGGCATTACTGATCTGACGGATGTTCTGACAAACAGAGAGGGAAGGAAAGACTTCGAAATCAAAACAACAAAAGATCCCAAGATATATTAATAGAAATCATTAAACCGCTCTGTTTACACATGACAGCAAAGAAGCAATAAAATCAATTATAACAAGCAGACATTTATTTACACAGCCCTTTCCCTCGAAGATCTCCACAGAGATAGCAGATGAGTCAGGACCTAAGGGCGCCACTGCCTCATCTGTAAGCTCTGAGTGTAAAGAAGGGAAATGTTTAACTAGCTAGCCTAGCTCAGACGTTATCAAATGTTCTAATCACAAAACAGGTACAGTGGACACCTGTGTTTGATGTTTGTTTGTTTAACACACAAGTACAGGCATAACACAGACTAATGAAAAAAATGCATTTTGTCTGCATGTGCTGATTTTGCTGTTTTAGTGAGTAGGAGAGGTGAGAGGGGGAGAGAACAGGAGAGAGCAGAGGACAGATGAGATGCTAAAAGATCTGGTGTAGAGGTGATGAAGAGGAGATTATCACATGAGACAGAGTAAACACTCTTTGCCTCAGCTCAAAATGAGCCCATCATACAATGAAATCAGAAGATGAGATGCGAGCTCATTCATTTTACAAATTTAACAAAGAATTGAAAAAATACAGAGCGTAACAAAAAGAATCATCTGATTTTTAAAGGTTATCTTTAATAAAGTAATGGAAATAGAAGCTTGCAGTAAGTAAAAAAAACATGGCTGTACATAAAATTTTACATACAAAACTTTCACTGTTGACAAGTACTCAATGTGTCCCCCTCTATATGTAATATGTCCATACAACATATGCCTTGCCGAGTTAAACTTGTCTCATACTTTTGTGAGCATGTCTGTAGTCACTGCTACCTACCAGCAACCACATGAAACTCACAAATCTCCTCTTTCTAACAGTATGTGGCTGTGGAATTAAAGCACTTTGAAATCAGATGGTTCTTGTTGATACATCCCGTACAATCTCTATTATGTCTCCATCTGCAATGGCAAAGCTATTTCAAGTTCACAATGACATCACTGGATCATTTCATCTCCAAACACCGTGAGCCTTCTGCTTGACTATGTCAGATTTGCATAAAGATTTTATGATCTGACATTTGGACATTTATAATGATTAGAGAGATATTTATTTATTATTTACCTTCAAATACTTTTCAAGATAATGAAAATGGTCTGTTGACCCATTTGTAGCATGCATTTTGGCAACTGAGTAAATGTCTGAACATGAAGATCTCAACAACTATTAAAGATAAAACCACAAAATTTTCACTGGCATACTCGCCATAAAACTGGATCAGACTAATCTTGTTGTAATTTGGTGCTATATAAATTAAATGTAATTGAACTGAATAAATCATGAAATGTCCGACTATTGGCTTGTTAAAATAAAAAATAAATTTACAAAAAATCCCACACACTAACAAGAAAGGTTTGCATTGCAAAGACGACTAGTGACAATTTCTGAATGATATATAGTTGTATTTAACCATAATGCAAAATAATACGTGTAGAATACATTTTAACATGAAACTTTTAGTCACAAAATTGAAAAAAAAATGCTGTTTTTATTCTGTGCTTGTGCTTGAATGTTAAGTCAAGTTGCACTGCAAAAAGAAAAATATAAGTAGTCTAAAACTAGAACTAAATTCTTTAGTTTCCAGATGGTATTGTAATTATAACTCATATATACTCACATATACTCTGTACTTATGCTATAATAGAGCCTTCTATGCATATCATGTAATTTGAAATACAAGTGGGTTTCCACAGAGCCACTCACCAGCAGCTGCAGCACGGGCTTGTCCACATCTAAGCCTTTGCAGAGGGCCTAGACATCAATAATAACACACATGGAGTCGTTAGTTACAACTGCCTGTTTGTCCTCATTACATATTACAGTGTTGCTAAGGCAAAGTTACAGTGTAACAACCATTGGACAAACTGTCATCTATTCTGTTGCTCATCTGGATGGTGACAAACACTTTCTCTAGACGTCAAATATTATCGAAAAACTGTCGAGAGGTAAAATGTCATTATAACCCCAAAACAGATTGTTCTGTTGACCCAGCCTGATTGTTTGTGCTCTTCATCACAAATATTGCTCTTAGGGCTTTTTTAAATCAACCAGTAACAAAGTTTATTTTTTTAACTGATCTGGTAATGCTACAGCTGATGAACCATTAGGACCAAAGATAAACATTAGCGCACAGTGCTAGCAGCCTGAAGTTACACCACACCACAATCAAGCTTGAGACACGGAGTCAAAGAGAAAACAGCAGCTCAGTCAGTTTAAGGTTTATGCTTACTTCAACCGCCCCTTTTGTAAGAGGTACGTTCATGTCTCTCGTGTGAAGCTTATCTCAAAGCTTGAGGAGTTTAGCTTTTCTGGTACGTAGCTCCCCCAAAAAAAGCCATGACACTTATCGCGATAGGAGAGAGGCAAACGATACTTTGCCGAGAAGTTAAAAGACCGGAAATGTCACATTTACGCCTTCAAAATAAACGATACGTTATGCTACTGGACGACATTTACTACTTTGCCAATCTGTTGCATTAGATTAATTTGACAGTTTCAGTCTGCAGCTACTGCACTGGTTTAAAAACTAAACATGCTACATACATACTACTACATCTGCAGCATTTACCCAAATTGCATTTAGATAATATTGCATAATAACAACGCAACACCCCTTTTACTAAAAAATACTTAGATAAATAAAACTTATTATTTGTATTTATACAACAAACAGATTCAACAAAGCTGTGACCACCACTATGTGTGTATTTGTATAATAGCCAGAAATGAATAAAACAAAACTTCAAAGGCAAGGGGCAAAAAAACTGAATAACACCAAAGGTAATCCAACTTGTATGGAGTGTTGTGTTACTACTTTTAAACAGATGTTTCCAAAACTTACTTATTTAAATACAGCCCTCACACATTACTACAAATATCAAAAGCATTTGAATATTGTCTCATATGACATATCAGATCCCGGTGCAAAATGTGAAAAGCGCCTTGAAAATAGTCACGAGAAGCAATTTTATAACCTCTAAAATGAAACCTAGCTTCAGAATTATTTTTGGATACTACAGAAAAATGTTGTTTTACGACAACGTGATTAGTTTGAATTGTGTCATTAACCTAATAAGGAGAATAGTTTTCAATTTTCACATACAGGATGGTCTTTGCACAGCCACGGGTTTGCAGTTTTGATTTTATTGTGAAAGATATTGCCGGGAACTGTAGTTTGGTCCACTCTAACGTGACGGCTGTGCTGAGAGAGCTGAGAGCTGATGTGAAACTGATTCAAAACAAACCCCAACTACCCTCCGGTCCTGCGGTCCTGTCAACAAGGTGACGCGGTTCTGTTGTAATCCATAATGGATCTGCTGTGCGTTCAGTGGCAAGATCACGTGGCACAGAAGTGGCGCTCTCTCGAGCCCAAACAAAATGAACAGTTTACGTCCCTGCTGGAAATAGATGGCGTTTTCAGATGTGCTCTAAGTCTCATGAGGTAAGCACCCAGTTCAGCTGATGTAGTACCAGTGGATTTAAGACAACGAACCTGTTTTATTAACCTTACACTGACTGGTAGTTCTGGGGCAGCTGCAACAGCTTGGACCACCTGAACTGGACTTTAGTCCAGGAAAAGTTTTTGAACAATGCTCTGCTTCACCTATTTTGTGTTTCTGTGTATTATTAAAGGGTTCTTTTTGTTTTTGCAGACAAGATGATCTGGACTTCTTGCAGCAAGTATCTGCAGTATATTCAGTACAGAAGGATGCAGAGCTAGCAGCCAAATGCAGGGAGAGGGGAAACTCCAGCTTCAAGACTAAAAACTACACTGCAGCTGCTCTGCACTATTCAAAGGTAAATTTGAAACAATATTATATCTTACTCTGGGACTGTAGGCACCCTAGATACTTTAATTCAGTTAAAAAAATCCTTTCTTTTAGCAGGAAGAAACCACCGGCAGAACCAAGCTCAGTAAGAGAGTGGCTATATGCTGCAATGGGTTGGAGTGATTGGGGGGAAGACAGGACAAAAGACACACTGTGGAATAAAGCCAGAGATTAATAATAACCAATGATTAAATGCAGAGTGGTGTGTAAACACAGAGAGATTGAAAAAATGTGAAATACTAGCTCTGATGTAAGTTAAGTAAGAAATACTAAGCTGGTGACTATCGCTGTTACATCTGAGGTGTATCTGGATTTTATTTTGACTCTAAAAGTGTAAGCATGCCTTTGATATTAAGCACCTTAAACATGAAAACACTACCCACCATAAACCCCTACCTCCACTGTCTCCTGTTATTGCAGGGCATCTGTTTTGCTCCCAGTACTTCGGAGCAGCTGTCTCTGTGCTACGCCAACCGCTCTGCTGCGCTCTACCATCTGCAGCACTACCGGGTGAGTCTGTGCCACCTTCACCATTAAAACCAGCTGTGCTCAGTGGTTGGCTAGTGTTGTCATGGTGTGATCTACAATTGCCTGTAGGAAGCTTGCAGAGAAAAACGTGCTGGTTCAAATCCTCATGCAAATGGTTGATGAGCTGCACACAAGACTGCATAAGTGTTCTTTTTTTAACAATGTTGAAGACTTTCTTGCTGTGGCCAACAGGAAGGATACCCATGTTCCTCACAACACACCTGTTTCCATCACAGAAGCTTTTCCTGGAACCATTTATAAGTCACTGTACCTCTGCGGGTGCTTTGCAACCAGGAGCTCATCTTCTATAATGATTTTTTTATGATTCATTAAATAAAAAAATATTGGCCATTATAATATTTTTTAATATCCTATTTCTCAAACTTGTGCCAGGCACTAGGATTAAATCAAAACTGTACAGGGCATTCATTTATCCTACTTACTTTTGAAGCTGTTATAAAACACCTTTGACTGCTAATTCCACACTGTTCTCCCCTCACAAGTCAGGTAAGAGTTTTGAAGCACCAGCTGAGTCCACAGTAACAACCCTGCTCTCCATTACTCGATGTATAATAAGCCTGTATGGTTAGGAAGTGTCTGTGGGAGGACATTAATCTGCCAAAAAACGGGAATAAAAAGATTAAAAAAGTTAAAAGTTAAGATGAGCGAAGTTAAAAAACAGTAATTCCTGCAGTTTCTCATGTTTAAGCCTAACATGTCAAATAAGTTATTATCAGTTTATTAAATTTTTAACACCTTCAAATGGGAAGTGTGAATTAGATATTCTAGTTTATGAAATTGTGCATGTTTAGCAAAATCTTGATAACTGTCTAAACCTAACCCCGTCTGGTTGGGCTTTAACTCTTTTCTCTAATAAAGATGACATTTAACAACCTCCCCTGTACCCTTAATGAGGAGTTTTGACACCTCTGTATATGTCAATAAAGACGTGGTTTGGTGACTATTAGAATAGTTTTCGGGTTTTTCCAAGGGTAGCTCTATAAGCAGAGACCACTCTCACTAATATCTGATGCAGACATAGTCATTTTGTTCTATAAGCAGACCTGACATATGAGAGGAACCACTCAGTTCAGAAAGGGTCCTCCTAATGGATTAGTAAAGAGTTAAAATAAAACTAGTTAATTATCCTAACCACAATCACTGGGATTATAGGTCTAAACCCGCCGTGGTTTTCAACGTTTGTGCCATGAGCCAACAGTAAACCTATCCAACAAGGAAAGAATGCACTACTGCATATTTCATTCATCCAAGGTTCAGATCGCAGAACAAAATGAATTCTTTTGTTTTTTTTCTTCGACTTCTCTTCTTGGAATCATAGCAGATTCTTTTTCTTCTCCTTCCTCTGCTTCTACTCCTCCTTCCTTTAGGGGTTGCCGCAGCAGATCATCTGTCTCCATATCAGCCTTTCCCTGACATCCTTTTTCTATCACACCAACCCTCTAAACATCCTTCTTCAGTGCAGCCATGAATCTTCTCTGTGGCCTTCCACCTTTTCCTTCTGCGTGCACCATCTTAAACATCCTTATTCCAATATATGTACACTATCTCTCCAATATATACTCGGTCTCTTGACTAAACAAACTATTTTTGAATCACATTGACTGTCAATCTCGGGTTTAAGTGTGTGGTACAAACTCTCAACATCAGACTTAAAGCAAATCCTAATCACAACCACCACACCAACTCAAATGCTGTCCTCACACTAAAATTCTCTCAAATTCATGTTGGCCTAAATCTAAACTGCTCTTTTCTGAGTCCTCTACATAGACAACAGCAGGTATGATGAGAATAGAGAGCTGTGAATGATGTGTGAGTCAGTGCATTGACTAGACCTTCTTTGACCCCCCTAATTCAGCTGCCTGTTTGACACACAGTGTACAGACCATCATTATGATAGCTAGGCTACCTAACCATAGCCAGAGCTGTAACTGGCAGAATCATACTTCATATGTAAAACCTTGCAACAGCTTAGCAGGCGTGTGAAATGGGTCAGAATGATAAAAGTGCTTATTTGTGTACAATCTGTATGTAGCATTCACAGCACTGCTTATTGTCCTTAAAAAATGCCTCCAGTATTCCTTTTCTCAGTCTTCTTATGACAGGTTTCTAAGCCTTACCCCTCCGGTTCAGTGCAGAATTCATGAGTTAGTAAAACGTCTGTCATCTCTATGTTTTGCTCACAGTCTTTGATTTTGTGATTGTTCACGCTCCAGCTTTTCTGTTTTCCTCAGGAATGCCTTGATGACATTGACAGAGCCGTGAAGAATGGCTATCCCTCTCATCTTTTACACAAACTGGAGGACCGCTGCACTCTGTGCTTTAAACATCTCTCTGTACATGAAAAGGGAAGGGAGAATGATCAAAAACCTGCCTCAAACGATTGTAAAGGTTCAGACACAGCAAATTCACCATCTGTTGGGCCTCTCACAGTTGGGATTTGTCCTCAAGTTGTTGTTGACTCCACTGTGGAGAAAGGTCGACACCTGGTGGCTGTAAATAGAATAGCAGCTGGGGAGGTGATTCTCACTGACAGGCCGTACAGCTGTGTCCTCCTACCAGGAATGGAGGAGGTGAAAGGGAAGGTGGGACGGTACGGCAGAGAGAGAGAAGTGTTGTTTGGAATAGAGGACAGGCGTTGCCATAGGTGTTTGACTGAAACGCTGAGTCTTGTGCCATGTGACGGGTGTAGCTACAGCCGATACTGTTCAACTGGCTGTCAGCAGGAAGCCTGGGAAGAACATCATCGCTGGGAGTGTGCGCTGGGAGCAGATCTGATGGCGATGGGCGTTATGTCACAGCTCGCCCTGAGGGTAGCTCTCAAGGCAGGGTTAAAAAACTTCCTACTAGCAAGGGAGCCAATCAGAGACGAGCACAAGGAGTGTTTTAATAATCATTCGAGTGATCCTTCTACATCATCCTATGGGGGCTCTTACCTGAATATGTATAACTTGCTGCACCACCTGAATCACCACAGCCCTGCTCTGCGTTTCATGTGTGCGGTCACCGCGGCAACACTCTACCTGAAGCTCAGCAAGGCAGGACCACCACCTGTATCATGGAGCCATACCCCACAGGGACCAAACAAGGAGGGAGAAGACACTGATTGGAATGCAGAGCTATGGATGCTGGGAAGTGCAGTTCTACAGCACATCCTACAGCTGAGGTGTAACGCCCAGGCAATAGTCGTGCTGCAAGACACAGGTGACTGCAGGTGCAAAATGTGTTGTTAAGTTGGCTCAGATTGAGTTTAGTTAGAATAAACAGCTGCAGCTGCATGTCAGAGGCAGAAAAATGAGAAAGAAAATCGTGTTCCCTCTTTGATGAAATTGATGGATGGCACAACTAAAAACGATTCCACTGGCATAAAAGTCGTTTTTTAGCTGCTTCAGGTGTGACGGCACAGCAGAAGTTTTCAGAGGAAGATTTACAGTGCGCTCACTTTGCTTTTTTTTTTCTAACTCAGTGGAACGAAAACAGTAATAAAAAATGTGAGTGAGAATGAAGTTAAAAGAGGAACTGATTGTAAATATGCTTGGATGATGGGACATGTTTACACTGCTTGTTGGGTCAAAAATTCAGTTTCAGGTTTTTTTGCAACTGTGAATACTCTGTAGTGTAGACTATGCACGAGGTCCCTTTTTATAATTGCGTTTTGTTTCGGCTTTTTGCATCTCACAGGAGCAACAAACTCACCGGTGCAGTCCAACAGGGAAATTCGCATTGCTACTGCAGTATTCCCGACTCTTAGTCTTCTCAATCACTCTTGCTGCCCCAATACCAGCCTTGTGTTCAGCACTGGAGGCATTATTGAGCCTTCTGGTTCAGCTCTGTCTGCAGACTTCAGTGGGGGTGAAGCTGAATGGAGGCACAACGCGCAGGGAGTCACTGTAACAGTCAGAGCAGCCAGACTCATCACTCCTGGACAAGAGATCCTGCACTGCTATGGTATGATGTACGATGGAACATTTAGATGGATTAGAATCAATATGGTATCATAACCTTGTGTATAAAAGCAATTTTTCACCATTCATTTTATTTTCCCTTCAGGTCCTCATAGCAGCAGAATGGTGACCCAGGAACGCCGTCGTCTTCTGCAAGAGCAGTACTACTTCTTGTGTCAGTGTGAGGCCTGTAGCCAACAGCAGCAGGACGTGGAGGAGCCCAGACAGCAGCAGCCAGGCGCTGAGGGCAGAGATCTTGGACTCCTGTGCATCAAGTGCAAAGGATCTCTCAAAGTATGAGATCATTATTGATTTTTTTCAGGATTAATTCTGGGGGGCACAGTGTTGCAATTGAAAACATGCTGGTTAGTTAATTCTAATTCTCCACGTACATTTAAATATCAGAGTGTGGTTGTGTGTCTCTCTGTGTTAGCCCTGTGATGGACTGGCAACCTGTCTAGGTGCACCCCTTCTTTCATCCTATGAAAGCTTGAATAGACTCCAGCCCCCTCTGTGACCCTAAATTCAATAAGTGCAGTGGTTTGCCTCACAGCTCACAGGCGTTTGAATCCACTTGCCGACTGGAGGCTTTTTGTGTAGCGTGTCCTTGTGGGTCTTCTCTGGGCATTCTGAATTGCTCCCACAGTCCAAAAACATGTACGGGGTTATTTTGATTTGTGATGTTAAATTGACCATAGGTGTGAATGTGAGTGTGAATCGTTGTCTATTTCTCCCCTGTGACCAAATGACGACTTGTCCAGCGTATGCCAAGCCTCTTGCCCTAGGACTGCTGAGATCCAGCCCTCCATGAGCCTGAATTAGATACGGGGGGGGGGGGGGGGGGGACATTTCCATGTCAACAGACATGGAAATGTCAACAGACATTTCCATGTTAATCATTTAAAAATACTGTAAATACTTTTCAGAAAAGGAGTGAGGACAGAGAAGCCGGATTTGTATGTTCACGCTCATCCTGCAGTCATTGTATGTCCTTATCTGACGTGAACAACAGGCTGCAGGAGATCAGGGTTAACCTGGAGAAGGCTGTGGAACTCATGGAGACAGACAGGCCAGGTGCTTGTAAAAAAAATAAAATAAAAAAATAAACATCCAAATCTAGTCAAATATAGAAATACATCACTGTCATGTTATTCTTCTCTTCTACCCTCCCCCAGGTGAGGCCCTAAGACTGCTAAAAAAGACTCTGTGTCAGTCTGGTCTCATCCTTGCAGAGACACACCCGCTACAGGGGGAGCTAGCTGATGCCACAGCCAGAGCTTATGCTTCTATGGGTACGCATAATAATGATGTGGAGTATTTGCATATGAGCTATGTGGTTAATGGTGTTTGTGTTTTTAACACCCTGAGGAGTAAGAAAAACTCCAAAAAGCATCTGTGCATATTCTTTGCAGTCTTCTTACTGCTTTGTTTGTGTTCTGCTTTTTCTGTAGGTGACTGGAATAATGCAGCATCCCATCTGGAGCGAAGCGCTGTAGCCATTGCCTCCCAGTTTGGAAAAGAAAGCGTTGAACTGGGTCGACAACTCTTCAAATTAGCACAGCTACACTTCAACGGGTGAGAAAAGTTATGCAGAGAGTGGGCAGAAAAAAATTTCAGGTTGCTTTCCTTCTTTTTTAGTGTCTAGTGCTAAATGTGCAGTCACACTGCAGCTGTCAGAGTAATTGCCTAAACTTGGTTTAATAAGATGACAAACCGTACCTGAGCCAGGTGCCTAAAGCTTCACAGTCTCATAACTTCTACGACGTTCTGTTTTTGACTGTCTTTATTTGCAGAAATAACAACCTTTGCGTCATTTTCCTCTCCTTCTCCCAGTGGTTCCCGAGGGACGGCTCTCTCCGTCATCCCCAAGGTCAGGCGACTTCTCTGCCTTCACTGCGGTCCACACTGCCATGAATTACAGGAGCTGAAGGCCATGGAGGACTGCTTACAAGGGTAGTTTTCAAAAAAAGCAAACTAAAATTAGTTTTGTACTTTGTGAAGCTCATTAAAATATGAGAAATTTCATGATTGTAGGCCTTGTTTGTTTTGTGTCTTTAAAAAGCTGTTACATTACAGGTAACATATAGTCTTTTTTTTAAGTTCTTGTTTTTACAAGAAGAAATTATATTATAGCACTGTAGTGCTGTACATACCCTCAGCTATGCTACAAATATAGGTAACCGTCTGACCTTTAGATGGCAGCAATTGTCCAGTGACTAATTCAATTTCATGCTTGAATGACTGGAAAGTAAGATGTAGCTTCTACTCCTGAACCTACAGTACATGGCCGATGTCCTCCAAGACCTTCAGCTTAAAAGTCTTTATAGGACCATTAAGGCGTGATGTTCAGGTGTTGGAGCGTTTTTCCTCTTTCAGTCAATAATCAATTAAAAGCCTTGCATGTAAGTGATGAAGTACAAAGACTAGTGTACCACAGCAGTGAAGAAATAAGGGTTCAGGTCACAGTAAGCTCTGATGTAAAGGTTCATTAGCTTTTAGAAAGGAGCGGAAGCTCATGTTGGGCAAAGACAATAAAATCATGATCACAGCTGGAAGTCCCGAGGCATGTGCCAGTTAAAACCTCACAAGTGTCTGGAGGGCAGCCAATCTGACAGATGTGGAGATGTGGGTACAAGTCAAGGTCAAGACAAAACTCTGGTGAGGCAGCTGGTGAAAGAAGCTGAGGAACAGTGAACTCCTCAGTGAACTCAGAATGGTCCATGGGGCAGATTCCTGCTGATGATTGTGGGAAGAAGGTTGAACAAGGGGCAAATAAAGTTAAGTCTGAATAACGTCTTCACTCAGGTCAACTTTTAAGTCTCTCTAAAAACTCAGTAGAAAACTGAGACTGTAGATGAAATTCTTTTCAACATCTATTAATGTGTTGATTTAAAAAAAAATCAGATCTGTATTCTATAACACATTAGAAAGTGGTTAGAAATTTCTTATCACAATATTCCAGAATGAAAAATGTCCATCAGGATATCACAGAGCACAAAGTAACATTAATAATATCGAGCTGTCCAAATCCACTAGATGTTTAATTTACTGGAAAGTAAACCAAAAAGTCTGACGACCATCAGAAACGTTGTCTGTTGTCATACAACAGAAGTCTAGACTGCCTGGCCTTAATGAGTGAATGAAATATTAAACCACATCTATACAGTGCCCTTATGTGAACAAAAAAACAAAACAAAACACACACTAAGGTTATGGTCAATGATTCAAAACACACTTGCCAGTCCATCTCTGAATGGCTCAAAAAAACTAATTGAAGATAAAGTATTGGAATTTCAGGAGCGGGACCACGCCTCCAAACATGCTCCTTCCGGTTCTTATCTATATATGTTCCCCCAGTTCTACAAGCTGTTCATTCTGGTTTACGTGCCCCACCGATATTCCCCTTTCCAATTCTTTAACTTCTTCAATTCAATTTAGTACATGGGGATCTGCTAGGCCTGGGAGCTGCTGCCAGTCCCTTTCGAGGCCTTCCCCAAACCGCAGCTTAATTCATGTCATTCATTATCTACTAAAATGCTGTCAAACCTAAAATGAGGACGTGGGCCCAGCTAGTGAAATGAAGGTTTTTGACTGGCCTAGTTAAAGCATGAACTAAAATCTAATTGAGATGCTTTGGCATGACCTTAAATCTGCAAAAGAATACTTTTGACATTACTGTGTGGGTGTTATGCCAGTCACATCTATACATCTATCCACATCTATACTAAACAGTCAAAAACATTTGGTGATGTATGTTCTATAACAAGAAACCTTTTGACAAAATAATCATGAGAGTTTTCAGATCTTTAGTCATGCTAAATTTCAGTGTTTAGCCAATCAAGCGGCAATTATTTTAATCGCTTGTTTTTAATTGAAATTAATTTAGTATTCTCACTCTCTGGTCAAATGTCTCAAAAAACATGTCTCTTTGTATGTTTTGTCCTCTTATAAGCTAATGTAAACTGAGATATTGTTAAAAGGCAAATATTGTCAGTGATTGTAGCTTTAACACAGCTTATAGGCTTGAGAAAAGAAGCTGATGGAGTGCATAATAGGAGATTTACACTAATGCAGCTTGAAATCCCCTACATCAGAGATAACAGAGTTTTCATAATAATCCTACATATAATTCAACTATGCATCTTGAATAGTAAAATCTAGAGATAGTCTTCTTTGTTACCCAAAGAAAGACGTATCAAAAGAGCCAAATTTGTCTTATTTGTAACTGCAGACATATCATCAAATACCTCAGGTCCCCATTGTTGCATCTGTTTACATTTCCAAATGGGAAATTCTTCGAATTTGTTTGCTTCTTCTTCTGCATTTGTAAGATAAGCTGTGTGTACATCACTATCAATAGGAGCTGAGAGAGACATGCAAGCCCATGTCCAAAACGAATCACATGAGCTAGGTAAATATTTTTGAGCTAGGGGGTGAAAAGGAGCACAAGAAAGACAAACACAATCAGCATGAAAAGGTCTGCAGATGTCTGCCGGCTGTTGCAGTATCAGATAGTGGATTTGTTATTTTCACTGTGCAGTGCCATTTGAGCCCATTTCCACAGGCTGCGATCTTATCAGATGTTTTCCTACATAATGCAATCAAAAATGGACAGACCACAGACAAAAAGCTGTGGCGTGCATATTCGGTGATATCTCTAACAGCCTGACAGAGCCACTACCAGCTGAGACGCCTGACTCATCTCTCCAAATTACAACCATGCAGCTTTACAGTTGTAGGCAGAAGTTTACATACATTCATATGTAGATCAACCACTCTTCTTGGAAGAATTAAGTTAATTTAAAGTGGTTGGTTTCCTGGCATGGACCTGGCTATTAAGCATAATCCACAAATTTTCAATACAGTTGATGTCAGGGCTTTGGGAAAACCATTCCATAAGTTTAATGCTAGACTGATTTATTCATTCCAAAACCAGTTTTGATTAACATGTTTGTGATCATTTCCTGTTTGAACACTCAACTCTGTACCTGTTTTAACTGTCTAGGTGTTCATTTGAGATTAATTTGAAGAGATTGTAATCCTCCTCCTTCATTGCTGAGCAATGTAGTAGTACCACTGGCAGCAAAACAGATCCAGAACATGATGCTACCACCACCACCGTGCTTGACAGCTGGTACCGTGTTTTTAGGTTTGAAAGCGTCACCTTTACGCTTCTGAACATACATCTTGGCATTAGGGCCAGATAGCTTAATCTTTGTCCTGCTGGACCATAAAACTTGTCTCCAGAAGGAATTGGCTTTTCCACATTCACCGCTGCAAATGTCTGTGAGCTTGAAGGTGTTGATTTTGGAGCAAAAGCTATTTTTTTCATCTGTACCCTCTCAGTCCATGGCGATGTAAAACTCTCTTCACTGTGGCCAGTGACGCTGGTGTTCCAGCAGTTTCCAGTTTATGACAGACTTGAACCCTGGTAGTTCCTGGGTTGTTTTTTAACATCCGTATAAATTTCCTCTTATCTGAGGGTTGCTGTTTGATCTAATGATCTTGGAATCTGCAGTTGTTAAGAAATGCCTCTAAGATACTTTTTAAGAGATCTGTCTCTTTCTCCTGTCAGGTTTACTGTTTTCCCCCTCATAAAATCCAGGAATTGGTATGATCACAAGCCAGACAGCAAGCTAATGCAACTGCCCAAGCATACAAAGAGCACAATAGACTGCGTCAATGCTCAAAATCATAGGAGCAGGAGTATTTCAGCAGTTTTATATATTCCATAAATTATCATAAAAAGAGTATGTAATAGTCCAAAACCATTGGAGCACTGTGGTGATTTGAATTACAGTGTGGGAAAGCAGAAGCACCAAAAACAAAAATCACATGTAGGCCCACAAGTGAACTTGACGCTTCATTCTCAGCTTCAGTCTCTGGGGTTATTTTTTCAGACATTACGTAGCCTCCCCTGAACCGTAGCAAATGCTCTAATTTGAGTTTGCAGTGTTTACCCTTCCAAAAGCAGGGCTGATGCCCAATAAAATCCCATTAATCCAGCCAATGTCAGCCTATCCCAACAGACACTTGGATGAGAGGTGGTGCACTTTCTGCACAGATAGGCATTCCATTACAAAGCCAGTACTTAAATATTTTTAAGTTGGTTTGAAGTTTGTGATCATTATGGATGTGAATAATCCAATCAACCCCCCTTCCCTCTTATTCATCAGCCTTCAGTTTTAACCTGCTGATGCTGGCCCCTTTGGAGAGCCTGATGTTCAAACTGTCACATCCTGACACGAGCCCCTCACTCCTCACTCTGAAACTCCGAACCTCTCCAGTGTCTCTGTCTGCCTTTAAGCGGGTTTGTTCCTTCAGTCTTCAATGCTCCATCTATCATCCTCTCTCTACAGCAGAGGAAATTTGATACATGATGCAGATGATGGTAATTTGGCTGGGCTCATGTAAAAATAAAATTTCCATCACTCTCTCAAGGTTATTATCAACTAATATGAAAATCGCTGACAGTAAATCATAGTCTCGATCAAGACTGAATGTTAAGTACAATGATGATGCATTGGAACCAGTTCTGTTGGGCCAAAAATAGAAACATTCATTAGTTATTGCTTGTTTTGCAGGCTACCATCTCAGCATCCAAATCATTGTTAGATGTAGAGAGAGAGCGAGAGAGAGCGCTTGTGGGCTGAATAAAAATCACGAGCTGTGGATAGAGGAGAGGCTAAATTTAGCACATGTGCATTAGAGGTGTTCACACTACAGGACAAGGTGAGGGTGAGCTTAGCCAGCAGACCCACCGGCAATCGCTCTCCCAAACAGCCTGTTCACCTTGCCGGAACTCAGTCACACACTTATGAGTAAGCAGCTCGACACATACAAGGTTAGGCTTTGATTGACACTTCAATCTGCAGGCTGTATGACTCTGGGGATGTCAGTGTTGGTCTGTAAATGAACTGCTTTGGTCCTGCTTAGGATCACCATTATTAAACTGTTATCATAATATCATTGCTCCAAGCACAGCCTCACAGAGCTGCACACATGGATGAAGACTCTTGCCACTGCTTCTTTATTTTCGACATTTCTGGAAGTAAAATGTACCTTCTGGCTGCTTCTGAGTTCCTAAACAGGTGATAATCTAATATTTACACCTGTAAAGTATTATTTAGTACAATTTGGGTTTCACTGCCATCACATTATCCTAATAAGAGGAGCTGCTGTTGACGAACTTCATGATTGAAGGCTTTTTTCCCCGTCCCCCAACTGCTGTCTGCTCTCTTGTTATGATGTTCCCAGATATGAAAGCTGAATATTGCTGACATTATTCATCCACCTCCAGGGAACAATAAGGCGTGTGACATACTTCGAACCTCAAAAAGCAAATAAAAAATATTGAGGAGAAAGTCGCCCTTGGGGAAATTTATTTATTTACTTAGTTTATATTCTGTGGTGTCAGCATACTCCTCTGCCACCTGGGGCTCTAAATATGTTAAGTGAAAAATATAGGGCCATCAACTCTTTTTTTCTCCCCCCGATTTTTTTTATAACTGCCATAAAAGTATATTCATCTGACAAGCCAAGAAGGTTTATTTCTCTTTTGCGTGTGTTTGATGAAACCGAAGTTTGGCAGAGTCAGCTTGACGTTCTGAAACTTTCTCACATAAAACTGTAATCTATCTTGTCATAGGGGTAAAAAGCTAAGAATAGGTCCCCTCTCTCTTCTCGCCAGATAAAAGTAATGACCTCTCCTTTTTAATTTGCCTCACTATAATAAATGTAAAATAATCTCCCCCTCCCCCTTGTCAGCCTCCTCCTTTTTTTTTCCTTTCATTTTTTTTCTTTCTTGTGAACGTCCCGCTCTGTTCCCGGCTGTAATGGCATGAGTATTTTCAGCACTGTGGAGGAGCATGAATGGATGATGAAGCCATTTACCTCAGTGACTGCTCATGCTCCTCATTCATCAGTCTACCCTTCTTGTAATGTAAAGCGATCTGTTATTGCACTTGATAGGGAAATTTCCTTTCCATTTTTCTCCCTTCACAAGATGAGAATGGGGTCAGAGAAGGTAGAAATTTGGTGTCATGTTCAAGGGCACCCAACTTCAGAGGGAAAAATGTAGATAACTGGTCACTATACTGGAATTATTCCTGAATCAGTCTCTCTATATATACATATTGAGAACAATTTGAACCAAAAACATCAAATCTAGATTCATCACCTTTTTATGGTTGAATGATTCATAGGTAAGTGTGGCTTAACAATGAGAGATGACTCAAGAGTTTTTACTGTTCATCTTTCTTTAAAACAAAACTTGAGTGAAACAAAAACACAAAAAGATAAGTCCTCTGTAGAATATTAAGTGGCAGGAAATATAAATAAATAATGTCTCCCTAAATGTACAGTATTTGAATAAATGTCCTTTTGTTTCTATTAACCTTTGCTGAACACCACACCTCACCATCCAGGAGACCTCAGATCACACGTCTCACTACCTATACGAATGTTAATTATTGAATAAAAGAGAGGCCAGAGCGCTGGCTGTGATCCTTCTGTCCAGAGTGCACAGCAGCACAGCAGCTATTTGCCCCTGGAAAGTTCGCCATGACTGTGGACAGAAGTGATGAGCAGCACTGCTG
Organism: Pelmatolapia mariae; assembly: GCF_036321145.2. Lineage (NCBI taxonomy): Eukaryota > Metazoa > Chordata > Actinopteri > Cichliformes > Cichlidae > Pelmatolapia > Pelmatolapia mariae. Next base: position 17,185,910 of record NC_086236.1, read on the forward strand.
ATGGATTGAGGGTACTGTGAGTGTGACTGAACAGTCCTGCCAAGCATAAATATTGTCTCTGACTTTGCCCATTGAGGACAGCCCGATGACAGGAATTGTTTTATCGAGAGATGTTGAAAGAGCGATGCCTGCCCACACTCACTACATAAACTTGCACTCTAAACGACAGCTCTAGTAGCTCTTTATTAGTTAGCGCATTTTACCACATTTGGAAAACCCAGTGTAAGTATGTAAAGATGACGTAATGAACACATGTCGCTCGATTGACCAATAACCTTTGAGAAGTCTAGACACTTGAACTCTTAACTTTAACCAAACCCTGACCTTGTTAATCCTGACCTCAAGGATTAAAGTTAAACTCGTTTAACATTTAATACTTAAACTCTTATCGCAGTGTTGGATAATCTCAGAGGAACAGCCACATGGCTACAAGTTGACAAGTTGCACTATTGTATCTGAAATAGGAGGTGAAAAAATTAATGAACGTAGAACACAGAAGAATAAAAACACAAAGTAAAGCTCAGTATTGTTCTGAAACAGGATCAACAAGCACTTTGACTGATTAACCCCATCTAACAAGACTGGCAGCACCCTGGTGTCATGCCCTGACTCGGGCAGCTCATTCACTTTCCAAGGTGTCCTGATACACTTCACCCCTCAGCAGGAGTGTCTGAATTGCCTCGAGGGCCTCAGTATCATCGTTCAACAGCCAGAAGGACAAACAGCGGTCACCTGAACATCAGATATCAAGCGTTTTGTAATTCAATCTAAACAGAGGCATTGCAAGCCAAGTATCCATATCATTTGTTTGTTATGTGATCTTGGGAAACTCATTGTTCATTATGGACCAGGAAGATGTGTAAACTAATCCTAATCCCAACCAGGAGCTGACGAAGTTATTATTCTGTAATCATTTTTGAATGATTTTGGGTTGAACATATAAAAGAGCATTATGAAAGTTACAGATAATTTATTACTTCATATAACACCAGATAACCTCCTGTTTTTTTTTCAGGGCCACAGACATTGTGTAATGTCATAATAACCCCAGAGGACTCTTGGGTGTCTCTAATGCACTTTGCAATTTAATCTTAATATGTTCTTGAGAGGTCAAGTATCTGCATCAGTTGTTACTTGATCGTTGAGAAATCAGTGTTCCTGAGCTTGAAAGAGTCTGATCATAGGCACTCCCTGTAACTATTAATTTCCAGATCATATTGCCTCCACACTTCAAATCTTGAAGTGCAGAGTTAATGTGATACCTCACATGAAAGTAAATACTTTCAGAGAGCACTGTGATGTGAATAATGTGGATCCCTGAGCTTTATTAAGATTCTTTACATGCAAATTTGAAATGGAATAATTCACCTTTTACTCTAAATATCTGTTGAGATAGTAATGTTGTAAATTAAATATAATCTCTTCTGAAAAAAATAGTGCCCTATGGCAGCTGGGATAGGCTCTAACCACCTCGTGACCCTGAATTGGATTAGCAGAAGAGAATGGATTCAAATATTGCATGATGTAATTCAAGTAAAAAACAAATAAAGAAAACAAATTACAAGTGTCATTACCTTCGCATTTATCTAACTTTTAATATTATACCTTATATTGTTTTTCTTTTTTTCTCACTATTAGTGTGTTTACCTTCCCAAGATGAATGTTTTTATGCTCCTTTCATGAATCCCTTTCATTTTCTGTTGCTTTTATGTTGCCCTGTATTATTCTAAGTGTAAAGTAATGCTGTTCTCATATAAATGACCCTACATACTTTACTTAATGTATTTGTAAAGTCCCATAAATCAACAAAGAGACCCTGTCTGTATCTATTATACATATCTAATATGAACTTAGTGTTCATTGTATTTTCCCACTTTGGACACGCAGTGTTATCACCAGCCACGGCTCACTCCTCAGCCCAAGTGACTAACTTTGTTTGGCCGATTGTGCCTGTCTGGCTACAGCTCGCTCCATTACAAGTCTAAATGACTAATTAATGGTCCTGGGACAGGTGACACCAGCTCCTCAAGATCCATTTACACTCCCTTCGCCTCGGGGTTCTCACTGGATGCTGCTGCACTTCTTCGCTTCTCCCTTCCATCCATCTTCTCCTCCTCCCCCCAGGCCCTCTGCTCATCTCTTATTCATCCAGAGGTGGAGTACTGTTTAAGGAGCAGGTCTGCGGAGAGACTGATGGACAGATTGAGAGGCAGGTGGAGCACAGAAAGAGAGGTGCAGACTCCATGTGAGATGGGAGGGAGAGCGAGATAGAAAGAAAAAAAGCGAGGTGGGTGATATGTGACTATCTTCACAGGAGGGGAGATAGATTAACCCTGAACTCCACCTGCCTCCGGGCGCAGCAGAGTTTTGTGTTGGGTCAGACAGGTAGTATAAAACCCTGTGTGTGGGTTTAAACTGCGTTATTCACAGTTGCTACAAAGTCCTTCAACTTCCTACCCCAGCTGCTTTTTAAAGTGATGGACAATATCAAGCGTCCACGCTACAGGGCAAGGACAAAGATTAAATAAGATTTTAAATGGAACTGCCGTTACCCAGGAGCATTGCAGTTGTACCACAGTACATAATCTGGCACCCGCATCTGTGGGCAGCAGCAGTGCAAAGCAGTGAATGCTCCTAGCCAGTAATAATCTTGTACAGCAGTGTGGAAACCTCCCTGTGCTCCTCAATTTCATAGCTAACAGAGTTAGGCCTATTAGATTAAGGTTTTATTTACTGGTTTGTCATTTTCATGCTAACTTACTAGTGAACATCCATCAAAGAGAGAAGGAATAAGAAGAGAAGCTGCACACTGTGAAAGAGAAAAGAGAAAAGCCATTTAGTGAATAAACAAATGTCTTATTAAAGGTTATAATTTAATAAGATCCTAAAAATGCAACATTAAAGTGGGAGAAGTTGGAAAAAGGGATATTTTGGATAAAAGAATTTTTGATGCAACAAAAAGAGATCTAAGAGAGAGCAATGTCATTGTTGTTTTATTAACAAACACATACTAGACAAGACAATGCCAAGACTTTTGTAAGAAATAAGTTAACACAGACAAGGTGACGATTTGGATTGGATACTCTATGTGTGCTGATTGTATTTACTCTCACAAAGGCCCATTTTGAACCAGGAGATTTTAAGCAACATAATAGTTTTATAGTTGCATCTTCTCACAGTATCCTTTCTCCGTGTGTTGCCAGAGAGATGATCAAGGTGCAGGTAATGTCTTTGATGTGATGAGACGCTGTGTTGAGTCATGATAGGAAATCTAAGCACCTAACATTAACTGACACCCTCAGACTTAGAGGACTGTTTTTACAGTGCTCACCTGCTGTAGATACACACACTTGTGTCCTTTACTTGGCTTGTTTGGATAATATCTAATTATGAGTAAGTCCGGCATGTGTCAGTCATGTGCCAGCTGGAGGGAGGATGAAGGAAAGATCAGGTTGGCTCTTAACTCAAGGTTAATGAATGACGGATGATGCAGGTGGGATGAAGGAGAAATCCAAAATGAGAAAGTAAATGCAGGAACCGTTTGAAGCGAATAAACGGAGCAATTCAAGATCATAAAAAGTATCCAGTCACCAAAGCATGTGATCAAATGTAATTGCAGCATGTGCAATGGTTTGCATAATGCATACACAGGACAGCAGTAAGCTTTGCTAATTTGGCATGTGTGCCGGGCCTGTCAGAAATAATGACACACCTGAGGATTAGACGAAAACTGGTCATTCACTCTCAAGTTTACAGATACACACACACACTCTCTCTTACTGTAGTCAGGAGATAGGGATGGGCAGCCTTGAGAAAATCAATTACGAGGTTCAGTGTCAAATTAAAGAGCATGGTGAGGGCACCGTATCCCAGCAGCAGCCTGTGAACAGCAGCCACCACTAAATCAGCTCTCAGCTCTGGCAGATAGAGTGGACACCCAGGTTGTGGAGGAAGCAAAGAGGTCTTGAGAGGATAAGAGGAGGACTGAACAGATGTCCTTGTGTGTTTGGGGGAGGAAATACTGTCTGCTATGTTTTAAAAAAACAACCTGACATTAATTTCTGCTTATCAGCAGCAACAGCAGTAAGACCATTTTCCAACATTTGTTATCTCGTTGTGCCCTGTTGTTTCTGTGTCTCGGTTTCTTGTTCTCCCTCTCCCTCTGTCTATATTTACATCCCCACCATAACCATTTGTGTCCATTTGTTGCTGATGGAGTGCTCTTGAGAATGACAGCGCACTGCAATCAGCTCCAGACTCCCCCCGGTGCCGTGGTCTCTGTGATAAGCACCAGTCTTCCAACTGTCCTTAAATGAATAATTCGTAATTTAGTGAAATCACAAATTGAGAATCTAATTTTCTTGCCAGGTTTGAGGAAAGATCAATACCAATATTATACTGAATTTTATTTACTTAGGGGGGAAAAAAAACATTCATAATCAATAGATTGTATTTACACTAACACAATTTCTATGCAGATGCTTTTGCTCAGATAATCTGATTTACTTTTAGCCTGGAGTTTGGTTTTTTTCATGAGTTGGTACTCTTATTTCCATTTTATGTAAAGTTCTATATCAAAGTGCATAGTGTTGTTTTGGGCAAGAGTGTGTTTTCAACTATGCGTCAGTTTGGAGAAATAGTCAAACCAAGTCCATGAAGAACTGGCTTTCTAAGACTGGTGTGAAAGATTCTAGTCATGTATACCCTGCTATCAGTCTCATCCAATGGCTTGAGATGAACTGATGAGCACATCAGTGAACACACATCCCCGCAGCTAGAGTCCAAATGTTAGGATAAGACTACAATCAAAATGAGATTACAGATAAATGTTTTGCTTTATAAGAACAGAAACACACACAAACACACACACACAAAGAAGAAAAAGAAAGCCAAATTTTGATTTAAACTTTTATGTTGTTGATAGGCCATTGTTGTAAATTTGTGATGAATGTAATGAACATTAGAAACAGCAGCAGGTGGGAGAGTGAATGCTACTAGAGTTTCTTTCTTTCTCTGCCCTAGTTTGTAATTTTTCTGTTTCTTTTGCTCTCCAGTTCTTTCTTCTTCTTTTTTTTTCCAGCCCTCACTTCCCTTCTTTGTTTGTGCCCACAGAACTAACTGCAGTGCTCTGCTGTATGGAGGCATCCATGCTACTGACCCCTGGGCAGTCTCTGACTTTCCCGTTTTCCTCATCTTTAGATCTTTAGTTTCTTACCATTTAAAATGGAATAAACCTCTTTCCTCCTCTGTTCTCTCCTTCCTTTGATCATTTCAACTTAGGCTACTTCCTTTTGAACACAGAACAACACAATATCCCTTAGAGTAAAGTATTGCTCTGTGGAGCTGTCCAGGGTGCTGAAGCTGTAGTTTGTTTATTAACTCTAGAAACACAGAGACTAGCCTTTTGACCAACACATAATTATGACTGAAGAACAAATACTCCTGGCACAGTAGAACAGTTTCTGCTTAATATAGAAGCTACATTGAACAATGTACTCTGCCATGGTACCCTAGGACTAATGTTTCCAGATTCCTTACTGCGTAATTAGAGTATAATTCACTTCATCCTCATTAGTCCCAGAAATAAATGTAAACATCAGTTGTTTCATCCTCTGGTTTCTGGGTAAGTAATGAGACAAAATGACCGATCAGTCCCGCATGTCACTCCAGCATCACAGGCCAATGCAAAACTCTGATTTTGGAGCTGCTTATTTATTCAGGCTTATTGATTTGTTTGCCAACTCTGTACGGTAGACGTGGGGAGCGTGACCAACTCTCCAAAAGTGAGTTTTCTTTTTGTGGAAAATTGATTCATTGGAAGGAACTGACCAAGGCCCCATTAAACATTCTGCACTACCCAGGCATAATTACAGCAACTCATTTGCAATGAACGCAAAATGTAATTCCAGCCTATAATAATGTAATAATGGAAACAGCATGCATGGGGAGGGGAATAAAACCAACAGCCTTGGAGATAAATGACCGTACAGCTATCCAGTAATGGTAAACAGTGTCCCATTTAAAATTTGTAGAATGAGCTTCATAGATTCAATGAACAGTTCTGATTATTGCTGTTATGAACATTAATATTTTGTTTTTGGTATTGAGGATTTTTCACTGGTGAGCATTTAAGAGCGTATTTCTTCAGGAAGAAAAGCTAACATTAACATTAAAGTCCATCCTTCCATTCATACTATGATTCCAATTATTTTCAGGGACTCATGTGATCTATTCTTCTTCATATCCCCTTTTTAGCAAAACAATGAATTCTGAAGGAAGAGGGCTCAGAAGAACATCAAGCTTGCCGTGCATCTCTCTCTCTCTCTCTCTCTCTCTCTCTCTCTCCCCCTCTCCCCCCCACCCCTCTCTGTGACAGACGTCAAAAATACCACCATGGGAGCGCGGATCAGAAGCTTTCCACGCAGCCACACTTCACACTTGGCCGTCTTCAGCCGTTCTCATGCGTGCAAATCTCAAACAAAACTCATCTTTACTGCAGAAAAACACGACTCCAAGGTGACAATGAAGAAAGCCGTTTATTTCTATCCCGTCTGCTCCAAGTAAAGGCAGTACGTCGGACTGACACGACTTTACACGCCTGTGAGAGGATCGGTCACCTTCTTTGCAACACCCATCGGCAAATTCCTGCTTCGAGAGGAGGGGGGGAAAGAGGGAGAAGATGTGGATCTTTTACAGTTCGGACGATTCAAAGTGTATCTTTTCTATTTGGAACCAGTGGTGTTTGTATTACGCAGCAGTGATGTGTTTGTTGTTTTCGCCCGTAAGGATGGACGACGCGTGCCCGTCGTCCTGCATCTGTACCAGGGACTCGAGGACGGTGACCTGCCGTGACGGGGACTACACCGAGGTACCCAGAGACATGCCAAAGTGGACGTCCACCTTGACACTTACAGGGAGTAACATCTCAACTTTACAGCGTGATGCGTTCATGACCAACGGCACGGAGTTGGAAATGACAACACTCTCTCTGTCCTATAACGGGATACAGGCCATTGAACCTTACGCCTTCCTGGGGCTTTCCCGGTTACATTCGTTGGATCTTAGCCACAATCAGTTGGAGTTTATCTCATCCAGGGCTTTCCATGGATTACCCGAGCTGCGCTCTCTTAACCTGAATTACTCCGTTTCTCCTGCGGCCACCGCGCAGCTCTCAGATGCGCTCAACACACAAAGTTTGCGCAACCTGCACAGACTGGAGTTGGCGGGAAACAAGCTGACGTCTATCCCCCTCGAGAGATTAGATGTCTTTAACCTCCACGAGTTGGTGCTGATTAATAACTCAATAGAGATCATCGGGGAGGAAAATGTAACCAGTTTGTACCAGCAAAGGCGCATACGCGTCTACTTGTCTTTAAATCCGTTTCGGTGCAGCTGTGAACTGGAGGCGTTTTACTACTGGCTGAAGAACTCGTCCCAGTGCCTGGATGCAGGGCGTCTCCTGTGCAGCGAGCCAGAGGCTAAGAGGGGGATTCCCGTGGAAAAGCTCCGGGGAGAGGAGGTTGATTGTATGAACGAGAACCTGGAGGCGGTGTCATATGTTTTCCTAGGTATAGTGTTGGCTCTCATCGGGGTGGTGTTCCTGATGGTGCTCTATCTCAACCGGGGAGGCATCAAACGGTGGCTCAACAACATCAGAGAGGCCTGCCGAGACCAGATGGAGGTATATCATTACCGCTATGAGCAGGACTCAGACCCCAGACTGGCCAACGTGGCTGTTTAACCAGTCGAAACATCAATCCAGTGCTACATAATGTGAGGACAAACCATATTACCAGGAGAACTATTTATCAAAGACTGTGGCCTTGACCTGTCACAACTACAACTGATGGTTTTTTAAAACTAGTTTCATCACGTTCAGCCCATGAATTCACTCTGGGATATGCACAGAGCCAAAGGCAGTTAAATATAAGTAACTGTTCATCCAGCACAACCGAATACTTCAATCTTCTCAGCAGTGTTGTACATATTGTATATAAGTATCTCCTCATAGCAGAGAGGAGATACTCGTGTTATCTTACACAGCCCCACTTGTTTAGCATTTACCCTCAGTAACCAAGTCCAAAGCGCACAGTAAGGGTCCATCAAATTTCCAATTGGAAAAGCTGAGTCAGCGTTATTACCCAAAGCTGCCGCCCCTGCTTAATATTTTACATTCAGAAAAACCTGCACAGAGAACAAGACTGCTTTTAATCTACCAGGGAGTGCATATTATCAGAAAACTGTCAGAGAAGGAAAGTCATTTGGCATTTTTTTAATGGAGTGCCATGTTTGTGGAATATGTTACACACCATGTTTTCACGAAGACCCTTTTATTTCAGAGAAGAACGTGTGTCATTTGACACCAGATCAGCTTATCAGTAAAACTGTGGAAAAAGTGAAAGAGAGACCAATTTTAACCGTGCATGTGATTCCTGTAGGCATAGAAAACCAACCAAAACATTAATAAAAAGCCAAACACAAAAAGAAAAAGAAAAATCATGAGTTTGCAGTGTGTCTGTACATTTTATCATCACTGTCAGGGAATGTAGACTTTATGCAGCACTGTGTCAGACATTAAATGTATTTTTTTCCTGCTGTGTTTCTGAATGAGTGTGCAAGCTCCTGGTGAAATTTGCAGAACGTGTGACTTCACAAACTAAAGTGAGGTGTCACATTGTCATCGGGGTTCAAGGACTAGAGGGAAAGACTGGAGAGATATGACATAAAAGCGCAGTCGTGTTAATCACATCAGGACTGTGACTAATAACCTGTAAAGACTGATCATGGTAGTTGGTATCTTTACGGCTCACGGCTGATCGACCTTCTTAGCTAAAGGTCTCCATTACAGTCAAGGTCACTGTGTGTATATGAAATGAAAACAAACTGTAGCTATGGATTTCTAAACAAGCAGTAGGTTATTTTCCGTTGTCAGATCATTAGTGGAAGGTAAGAGAGTGAGTAAATCAACGCACCAGGCATAGCAACTAACCAAGGAATCAGTGTAGCAGCTGTTCCTCCCTCATAAATCATAACAAATGTGATTAATACACCTGATTAAAGACAATGAGGCGAGAAAATTAGAATCATCCACACCGCACTGGATGAACAGTTCTAACAAAAGGAGCGAGGTGATGATTAGCACTTTCCGGTGCAGAGAGGGATCAAGCAGTGACAGATCACTGTAAAACACATGGCCCCCTCTCTAGACAAGCTACAGTTATTTATGTCTTCATATACAGATAAAAATATTACAATGTCTGCATGTTTAACTTAAACTTCCAGTTAAGGGATTAGATAATGAATACATGGACAGATTTTTTTTAAAGCCATTTTATTATGTCAGCAGGAGGATGCACCTTTACGTAACAAAAGACATCAAGCTGTGACACCGTGCCACTTCGTGACATGCCACTGTACCATACGCTGTCATGTTGCATATGAAGTCTGAGGAGATAAAGCTAATCACCAGGACAGCAGTGTTCAAGGATAAAAGCTTTTGTGTGCTGTATATGCATGTTCCACGTCTGCAGCCATGCCAGCAGCTCTGCGAGGCTGCACTGAAACACATTTGCGCTTTGAGCTCAAAGCTACCAACAGTTCACATGTTCACTGTTATAATGCTGATGTCAAGCAGGTGTAATTTACAATATTTACAAACCTTAGTTTAGTGCATTAGCATTCGTCAGAGTTCACTAAAATGAAGATGGTAACGATGTAGATTTGATTATGAACATTTTAAGATCTTTGGTACTAGATAAAAAGTTGGAGGATGGTGACCAAGAATGTTTTATTGCTCTCCAGCATTTCAGTCTGTGGGAAAGTGGTGGGGCAGGCCATCCCCGGAGTAACATTACCACTGTGCCTGAAATTGAAGAATCCAGGCTTAATTCAAAGTGAGCACTGTTGACAAGTAACAACCTATAAAAGTCCATAATTTGAAATGTGTGTTGTTATTCTGTCAAAACCAATTTTTTTAGTTGTTCTTAGAGATTTGGGTTAATCTCATAACAATGCACTAAATAATGAAATGCAAGATTGCTGAAAGCACACTGTCTGAGTTTTTCAGGCCTTTGTGGTGTTACTACGAGGTCCAGAATATGAATAATGGATGTGTGGATTTTAAGCCGTTGTTTACAAATGCAAATAAATGTGAAAAAGCTAATGAAATGCTAAATCATCCCCAGACTAATGGTTCGGGGGGTTGCCTTTGGGCAAACTAATTCTGTTCTTAGACATTAAAGAACACAAAGCATTTCATAACAACAATAATAATAATGAAGGAAGATTGATGGAATATAGGGAACAATGTTATAATGAGACAAAACTGAGTTTCTTAACTTATTGTATGTGCTTCTGGTTTCAGTTTAAATGCTGGGCTTGTGTGCCTTTAAAAATCCAGAAGTACAAACCCACACAAACTTGACTAGAGCCAGTTGGGATCATATATTTCTATGATATTCACAGTTATATCCCCCATGATCAGTCCTGCTACTTCATTTAGTCAAAATGTAATCTCCTTTGCAATTAATTTTATTCCAAACTGAAATCAACATAAATCAATGATCTTCCTAATTTCTGTTCAATCCCGACTTTGACTATGTCTCCTTTATCTTTCTTCTGCGTGTTCTCTGCCTCTTTGACCATCACCTTTTTCTATTTTCTGGAGTCCTGGGCCATAAATAAACAGGTGGGAACAACAAACATCTTATTTTGTCTTATTAAAGTATCCAGACTTGCTTCACAGCTCAGCACTCTCAGTTTTCTTTACCTGTCATTTCTCCTCTTTTTGGTTTCTTCATTTTTCTACATTCTGCTTACAATATCAGACCTCCTCTGTACCCTTGCACCCCCACCCTTCCCTGCTCTCTGCCTATTCGCTCCCTCCGCTCCTCTTCATTCAGGTAAATGACTTTATCCAGTTGAGTGACTTTGTAAGGATGCAGAGACAGGGTTTAAGCTGAGCCCAGCAAAAGGGAGGGACAGAAGAAGAAAGATAAAGAAAAGGGGAACAGAGAAAAGATTCATTAGAGTTCTACTGTCCAGGCTACAAATGCCCTTGCCTTATGCAAAACGATGACTCATCGCCTTGCTCTATATATGAATGTCTGGGAAGCCAAACACAACTGCTGTCTAAGAGAGACCAAACAGCAAAAATGTTATCTTTGAATATTATTTAACTCAATCATGAGCACCTAAACCTTTTTAAATGACCTCTGTCATTCTTTCATAGGAGCATTTGGATGTCTCACTTTGCATATGCATCACTAGATGTGACAAAATCAAGATGCAATGAGTCACAATCAAATAAGATGTTTGCACCCTGTCTCCGTAAAACTGGTTTCCTGGTCTGCTGAGTGTGTATGGAGATGAGTCTGCCAGTTTGTATTCTGTTGATTACTGGTTATTGATTGCTTCTGTTTGAATATAAGAGAAACAGTTTGGCTTTGTAGGATTGTAGGATATGGGAAGGAGCAATGTTGCTGCAGGCTGGGGTAGACTGTACACACAAGTGAGTTGAACTTATTATAATGTCCAGCAGCTAAAGGGGGTTTTCAGTGGTAATGTGTTTGAGTGCTGAATGGCAGTTGTCCTCATGTGGAATAATGACCGAACAGAAAAAACTGACATGCTATTACCTGTTTCTGAGTTTTATACATGCTATCTACTCAAACCCATAGGTAGCATTTTTTAGTACACCCAGGCTTTGTTCACTTTGTCTTTAGAATGACCGTAATTCCCGGTGGCAGAAATTCAACAAGATGTCTGAAATATTCCTCAGAGATTATTGGTCCATATTGACATGATAGCCTCGCACAGTTCCTGCATCCATGATGTGAATCTCCTTTTCAACAACATCCCAAAGGTGCGATATCTGGTGACTGTGGAAGACATTTGAGGATAATGAACGTACTTTCACCCTGAAGACATCATTTTATTTGAGCTTTGTGACATGGCATTGAAATGTGCTCAGTTGATACTAAGGGACCCAAAGTGTGCAAAGAAAATTTCCCCACACCATTATTACACCATTGCCACCAACATGAACCACTGACAGATCCATAAAGGCGGGATGGAGCCATGCTTTAATGTTGTTCATGTCAAATCTGACCCTGCCATCCAAACGTTGCGACAGAAATTGAGTCTCTTCAGACAAGACAACATTTTTCCAATCTATTGTTAAATTTTCGTGACCCCGTGTGAATTGTAGCTTCCACATTTTATGGCCACAAGTGATTAACCTCAAATTGTTTCTTCAATTTGAGAGTCATAACTTTGATTTAGTAGGATTTCAGAAATTTTTATTTTAGTCCCTCTGTCTTGTATTGAACAGCAGGACTTACTACTTCACTTTTTCAACCATGTCCATACTGCAGGAATCAGAGGACAGGATGAGGCAGAAAGGATTTTCCTCCAAACTATACAAGGGGAGTGAATTTTACTGCTGTCTGGGGGTGAGGTGGAGGAAGGTCAAACATCAGAATAGGAAAGTGGAAACTTTGAGCAGGGACAGTGTGACACACATAATGGTCATACGCAAACACACATGCACACACCAGCTAAAAGTTTGATTTCTTCTTTTATCCTTTCAATTTATTTAATTAATAATATATATGCTAAAAATGCATTAAACTGCACAACTCCTGTCAATTCAACCCAATTTCAGTTACAACCATACTGAAATTGGGTTGAAATTTTTTTGAAACATGAAAACAGGACAATGCTGCTCACAATTACCAAACAGGTGGTCCTCTGATTACAACAAACAGAAAGTAGGCAACCAGGTTTTAGAAAAAAAAAATGCCAGAGCTCACAAACCAGAGGGTGGTGCTCATTTCTGCAGGGAAATAGCATTAATACCATACTGAAACTGGGTTAAAATTGTATTTTAGCTTGAAATATGAAAACAGGACAACGCTGCTCATCACAACCACCAACATCAAACAGAAAACAGGCAACCGGGTTTTAGAAAAAAATAATCAGCACACAAACAAGAGGAAGATGGTCATTTCTGGAGGTATCATTAACTCTGAAAATGTTTTTTGCATATCTGTGGTCATCACATGACTCTGATAACTGAAGTTCCTAGTTAAAGCCAAATGAATAGTTTAGACAGAATTTTCAGGATTAGGCATGCCATCAAATGATTGATGTCTCTGATATGGGGGGAAAAAATAAAGCCCTCTGGAAAGGGAGAACTCTCTTAAACAGATGTAACAAGGCTGCCATGGAAACACGATTACCTTCACAGGCTGGTGTCCTCTATGGCAGTTAGGAAATCAACAATCCTACATCTTTAGAGCCCTAGCTTGTACAATACTTCCTATCCATAATGGACTTCAGGTGTCATCATTTTGCTCACCATATTTTATCTCTTTTTCAGGCCATTATCTGTAAACTCTAGAGATGCTTGTGAGAAAAAAAATCCCAGTAGTAGTAGTTTCTGCTATTCCAGATCAGGCCATCTGCCACCAACCGATCAAAGCCACGTCACCTTTCATCCCACGCTACACATTTCTCCCTCGTTCTGATGCTCAGTTTGAGCTTCATGCTTATGCCCATGTTTACATGGCTAGATGTACTGGGTTTCTGCCATGTTATTGGGTGATAACATTAAAAGTTTGCAAGAACAAGCAGGTGAATAGTTTTATCTAAAGAAGTGGTTGGTAAGTGTATATCTTAATTCATGTGTTGCAATTAAATTGTATAGAAATACCTGACTGACTGATAGCATGTCACTTCAGTCAGGCATACTTTGGGGGTCAATATCTGCTGCATTTTTTCAGCATTAATGATAATGACATGCACAAGGTTTAGGATTAGAACAACAGCAAAGCACAGATGTGCTGTGACAACAGGCATAATTCAAATGAGGAGATTACTCAATATTCACATGCCATACTGGTGCTTAATGAATCTGTTACATTTCATTGTTAGCAGAATTAGTTAAAGATTAGTCATCAGCCTTTAATCAACCTAGTTTGGGATACCTGAACTGTAATTTTATGCTGTTAATTCCACTGTAAGATACATAAACCATATGTGCTTTATTAGCAAGAAGTAAAATTCATTTAAATTTTGCTCAAAAAATAGAACAAGATTAGAATGTTGCACATTTTATTCTGTTTTTTAAATAAATACAAATCAAACACATTAATTTAGGATCTTTTTTGTTCTTTCTTTCTTTTAGACAAACATCTGCTTAATGCCTTTGTAACAGGACTGAGACTGCCATATCTTCTTGATCCTAGTGTGGAAAGCTTTTATTTCACTCGGTATTCAGCGGTAGAAAAGATGTAACAAAAGGTTTCATTATTCACTCAGATCAAGTGTGCTCTTCTATCTGTCATCTCTTTTAGTTTTTCAAGGTCGACGTGAAATGTGACTCCAGATTTTAGAGTAACATACACTTTCAATATGTATAATTAGTCTTTTAAAAATGGCTATGTTTACTTTAAATGACCACTTTTTAATGACACATCATTAGTGGCCTTCCCAAATATTTCCTCCCAGTATTAATTGTTAGAGAGCAGGTTTGGGAATCCTAACAGGTTCTTATGAGATTAATTAAGGCAAAGTTTAGACAGCAAAAGGTTTGTTTGTTACAGGCAAGGTCATTAGGCAGCATCCTGTAGTAATGTCATCACAAATGGAGCTCATTAGGGAAAATCCCAGGAGTCAGAGAAGCAGAAGCGATTTTTTTTGTCCAGGGTCACTGTGTCCTGTTTGATGTTTTTTTATGCACTCACAGGGAATTCAGTGCATCTCGTATCCCATTGAATTACTTACTTTGTATATATAAACCTAATGTACAGTAAAATTTAATTAGTATGAGACACAATTAATATGCATACAGTATATCTCAGATAATTATTAAACAATCCAATAATCCCACCTTAAACACACCACAGCTATCTTTTTTAAATTTCCTGAGCACACTGCATTATATTTACAAACCATTGGAAACACTTAGGTGAGATAAAGGTCGACTGGTGTTTGACCAAGAGAACAAATTCTTTCTTAACAAGCTGTACAGCTGTCAGATCTTTACACCAGTTAAGACCATACATCTTTGATACTTACTTAATATTTAAAAATAAATAGTCAGCAATGTGGGCACCACAATGGTTAGCACAATTGATTTGCAGCAAGAAATCCTTGATTTCTTCTTTTATCCTTTCAATGTAATTAATTAATAATATATATGCTGAAAATGCATTAAACTGTACAACTCCTGTCAACTCAACCAAATTTCAGTCCTGGCTTTAAAAAAAAGCAAGCACGGGGGATTTCTGTGTGCTTTTTGAATGTGTCCCCCAGCTTCTCTCTGTGAGCTCTAGCTTCCTACCACAGTCCAAAGACATGCTTGGGTTAAGGTTTATTGGTGATTCTAAATTTGCTGTTGATGTGAACAGTTGTCTGTCTCATAAGCTCTGTGACACACTGGCAACCTGTCCAAGGTCTACCTTGCCTTTTGCCCAATGACATCCAGTCCCCCTGCAACCCTGAATTGGATAAGTGAAAGAAAATGGATTGGATGTATTGAGTGAGCTCAGGAGGAAAAGTTTTGACCTCACTGTAGGGCAAACCTTAATTACTCAGATTTCACACTTTAATTTCAATCAATTTCTTTCCAGCGGGGGCACAGGTGGTCACTTCTGAGTCAATAATTTGGTTAACAAGGACCACCACCATCTTTCACATCTCAAAAATGGTGGAAAATGCTCTAGCCACCACTAGAGCTTAAAAAAATGGGTGGTTCACATAAAAATTAGGCTTAAAAAAAATAAAACTCCCAATTCAGATTAGATATAAATCACAGTTATGCCATTGATTGCTTCGTAGAATTTTTTTGCAGTGTCAGCTCATCAAGAAGGCTTGGAGTTTGAATCCACCAGCTGACTTTTGTGTGGAGTATGCACGTTCTCCTTGTCCCTGCATGGGTCCTGTCTAGCACTCTCCCACAGTCCAGTGACATAATTGTGAGTTAATTAGTGATTCTAAACTGGCTGTAGGTGTGAATAGTGTGTCACTGTGTGTTGTAGCTGTGATAGACTGCCTTTCACCTTTGCATGACCCTCAATAGGACAAATAGTTAAAGGCCTTCTTAATAGGACCACACATTTAGTGAAATTCACTAGTTATGTAAGCTTCACTGTGATGTAGAAAAATAAAAAATAACAGTTTTGTGTAAAGTCCTGACTTCATCAGACAAACAACTTGATGTGTTTTTCTAATTCTCCTGCTTAATGTGGCAGAATTCACCATTGTGGCTTTGGTTTAATTTCAGCAAGTCACAATAATATTTATGTTTTTTATCAGTGAGGCACTGAAAAGAAAGCATTTAACTCCTACTATATAAAAAAATATTCATCCTAATTACTTGGAAGTGAGAGTTGATCGCTCATTAAATTGCATTTCAATTCATCACACAAGCATCTACAGTAGCTCTGCTAATTAGCTGTCAGTGTACGTGTGTGTGCGCATATGTGTGTGTGTGTTAGGAAGCTTCTTATTCAAATGCTTGTGTAAAAGAAAAAAAGAAGCAGTCTCAGCAGTGTGAATATTTCATGCTGTCCTTCACTCAGGAGAAGCTGCTGATCCTCTGACCAGTCATAATGGTGCGTGGTGCGTTAGCAGACAGACAGAGACTGCATCGGCTCTGACAGCCTGTCAATCAAGGTTTTTGATGTTTTAAAGAAAGCTCTTTGATCTCAGTAGAGGCTCAACCCAACTATTACAACCTGAATTTCAGCTACAACCAAAGTACATGCCTTTACAGTATAATGGATTTGTATGCATTTACATATATATTAAAAAAAAAAAAAAACCTATAAAAAATTAAAGTTCTGCAAGTTAAGAGCCAGTTCCATTCAAGTAGCCTTGAGCAAACACTGAATGCTAAATATGGTGTGTTTCAACAATAACAACACACTGGTCATTCAGAATCTTATAATACAGTCACAAAAAGCATTTTGGACTGCAACGATCTGTCTCGATCATTCAGACTCAGCAGTCCCTTTCTTCAGACATTAAACTGTTAATTAGCATCCTCATGTGGCCAGCTGGACAAAATGCACCTGCACAAAGTCAAATGTAATGCTTAAAATATTGTAAAGTTTAAACATTTAAAGATGCGAAGAAGAGATTTAAGGAAGAAATGTCTCACTATAAACTTCTTCATCGAGATAAGAAGCTATAGCTTAATTTAACTAGCTATATGTTAACCACTAACAGCTACATCCCACCAATGCTCTACAGAAGAAACTGGACTAAAATTAAGATTTATTTTCTTAACATCAAAGAAAATATAAAGAATGATTCTCATAACTTTATTGTATTTGGTTAATTGTGCATAGCCTACTGCTGTTTTTCTTTTCTTTGCGCTTGACTCTTGGTTACGTGTGGAAAAATGTCTATATGTGTGGTACTCATCAGTGATATAGTCCAAGTTTCTACCCTTCATTTCCCAAACGGTGCATTGAAGTAAACTGTTGTTGTAAGTGTTGATTTCAGCAGAGTTAGAAGGAATGTGTGGGCCTAATACGGGTGAGTTACACCTGGGCTGACTGTTATCCCCCCAAGTGAAAGTTAATTATTTTGAGCTTCATGCTTCAGTTTCATTTAATCTTTGTGTAGTGAAGGCACAAGTGCTCATTTTATATTAGGTCTCCTGGAGTGAAAATAATCATAAATCAACATCAGGATTAGAGAAATTAGAGAAATGTCTGCCATAAATCATAGATGATGCTAGTTAGAACCACAAGAAGTCAAATACTTACTTTATAATACTTAAGCTATTAGAGTTTTAAACTTTTTTGACATTAGTATGTCTTTCATTTTAACAACACATGGCCCACGGCCATCTGGCCCGTGTTATTAATTGTTCTAAAGTGTTCCCATACACTGGTTGGACCTCTCCTCTCTGGCAGTGTTAATTGGGGAGCAATGTCTCTGATCAGGAGATGTACTCATCTGTCTTTACCAATTAACCTACTTAAATCAAAGCCCAACATCATACGATTGCTTGAACAAGGATTATCCACAGTTTTATTGCATAAATTAGCTAAGGTCAGTTCACTAGTCAAAGACTGAGCTGCCCTGTCTCTGATCCACCTGTGTTTACTTGAGTCTGACACTTTCATAAGATGATCATTTACAACAGAATCATTTCATCATCAATGAGGAAATGAGGAAAAAAGAAAAAGGACTGTGTCTCTTTAACTCCTAAGAGTCTTTCTAATGAGTCCCCCTTCTTTTAACATCATTGGGGAATGAAGCTTAAAGGCCTGACTGAAAACAAACACTGTAGTCTAATTAATCTCTTCTGTAGTTCATTAGAAGTAGCAGGGGATATGGGAATGCAAGTATTTCAAAGAGACAGACTTGCAAACATCAACCCTCAACATTTGAAGGTAATAATTACAGCATCCCGTAATAACAGAGTATGAATGATAAACAATACAAAATATAAGTAATAGAAATTGTAGTTTGGCACCAATCCTTTACTTATTGTGGGTTTCACATTAGATTTTAGGAAAATTTTAGGATTTTTTAGTTCGACTCTACTTCTGGCCTTTCTGTGTAGAGTTTGTTTTTTCTCTCTTGGTTGCGCGGGTTTTTTCCAGGTCCTCTAGCTTCCTCCCACAGTTCAAACACATGCAGTTAGTGGGATTAGGTTAATTGATAATTCTAAATTGCCCGTAGGTGTGAATGTTTGTCTCTCTGTGTTAGCCGTCCATCAGACTGATGATCTGTCCAGGTTGCACCCTACCTCTCGCCCTATAGTAGCTGGGATAGGCTCCAGCTTCCCCACAACCCTGATAAGGATAAAAGGAAGAGGATGGATGGATGGATGGATGGAAAACTAAGTACATATTTATTTCATTGGAATTAAGATGATAAGTAGCAGCAAGGAGCTGCTAATCATAGAAGGGTAGGCATATGAAATCCTCTTTTTTCAAAAAGGCACAAACCATAACACTTCTGGAATGTCCTTTGGACAGATGAGACCAAAGAGGAGATGTTTGGCTACAGCACAACATTTGAAAAACCTCAAATATAACATATCAGCACAAACACCTGTTACGACCCTCCCACACTCATTAAAGCCATGGTGTGCTGTTTGGCCAGCATGGCAGCTTTGCTGGCACTGGGTCATGATCTCAGCACAGCAGCAAGTCTACAACAGGATTGCAGAAAAAGAAAAGAATAAAACTGTTGCAATGGTCTGGTCAAAGTCCAGACCTCAGTCTGAAATACTTGACCTTAAGAGCTCTGGATAACTGGATGCTCCCAAACCCCAATGAACTGAAAGAACTGTGGAGCAAAATTCTTCCACAACAAGAGACTGACAAAGTCAAACAGAAAACAACCACTTCAACTTATTGCTTCTAAAGGTGGCTCTACAAGCTGGTGAGTCATGGGGTGTACTTTATTTTTCACACACTGCTTCTGCATTTTGGCTTAATTTTTGTAACCCATCATTAATGTAAGTTGCTGTTAGTATTTACCTAATTTTAAGAACTGCTAAGGATCAGGTGATATTTTTAATCTAGTGACAGGTAAAACCTAGAACTGAAAGATGGTTTGCTTTCTTTTCACATGACTGTAATAAATCTCAGTTATATGTATAATTCTCAAACTTGTAGGGAAATTGGTTTAAAATTGAGACCTGAGCACACTGAGAAATATAATGTTATGTAATTTTTATTTTTGCATAACTAATACAAACACAGTAATTTTGCCCAAACATAAACTTCTGTATGAAATGACTAAATGGCTAATCCTGATAAAACTAACAATGAATGCAGATCCATTAGGACTTGGATTTCTGCACCCATGAGAAACTCTGTCTCAAGACAAAAATGATCCTCTCCAGCCTCCTCGACTCCTGGGAGCCCCACTAATGAGTCCTTATTTGTGATGTCATTTCCAGAGGATGCTGGCTAATGACCTTGCCTGTAACAAACAAAGCTTTTACTGTTCAAGCTTAGGCCTAATTAATCTCATCTGCATCCATTAGAAGGTTTTGCTCTCATGCAATTAAAGCTGCAGTGTAATGGGAAAGGATGTAGAGTGATATTAATGACTCATTAGTGTTCTTGAAAAGCTCAAGTAAACCTCTAATTGTCTAATAGTCATCTCGTCTTTGAAGAGCTGTAGAAGATAAGCCTGTAATCTCAGTTGCTGCACACAATGACCCGCTTTCTCAAGTCACACTTTTTATAATGTCTTTATAATGACTGTGAAAAATAATAGGTGCAAAAGATTACATTGTGCTCACACTTACTTGCTGTGGTGGCAATTGGCATAAATCATGTGCTGCAGACAGAATTTACAAGAAAGTGATAGCTTTGCTAGAAATTTGAGTTCTGTTTTTGTTTTTCATAATTTGAGGGCAGATCAGAAAATTCACAATTTTATAATCACTCATAAAATGTTAGATGCTATCACATTAGGAAATGTACCATCCAATCCTGGAGTACAGTAATATACAGAACTCTGTCTAGTTCTGTAACAAACTATGTACACCTGATGAGTCAGTAACTTCAATATAACCACGTTTAGCAGCAATAACTTAAAGTAATCATTTTTTGTATGATTTTATCAGTTCATGGTCAACACCTCTGTGCACCCAGATACATCAGGTTGCCTGTGGCTGCAAAACAAGACCAAATCATTACCCCTTCACCACCGTGCTGACAGTTAGTATGAAGTTGTTTGTGCTAATATGCTGTGTTTTGTTTTTGTTTTTTGCTGAGATGTTCACTCCTGGGAAGATTGCGGGTTGTGTTAACACACAGACCAGACCTGAAAGCTGCCAAAATGTCTGCTTTTATAGAGGCGCTCGCACTTCCTGACAACCAGTTTTTCAAGTCCATTTTAGCAGCTCCTGACTGCTATACCTGCTCTCTTGATTACTAATATGTAATTTGTTTTCCCCTGCCCTGCACAGAGTCATGTGAATATGTTTATAAGTAATTTTGAAATGTCCTTGAGACCCCCCCAAAATATTAATACATTATTAATAATATAAAAATATAAGATTAAAATTTTTTTTAATTATACTGTCATCAGCTTTAAGATTTGACATGTTACCCTAGGCCTGTAGAGTCTGCAGTATAGCTCTTTTTTTTTTTTTTTCATTTTCTCTGACCTCGAGCTGCTGGAACATCCACTCCTGGGAGGACTGGTAGCTGTGTTGGATATTTTTCACTTGAATAATGTCTGTCACTTCAAATGACTTTAAATCGTTTGGAAATAGCCTTATAACCCTTCCTACTTGATTCTCTAAGATCATTGTTGGTTACTGCTCCTCCTTGGCATTATGAACATACCTGAGCAATCTTACAAGAATGCTTTTACAAGCATGTCGACCAACAGGCTATAAACTGTTAGGCTTAAAACTTTCCATTTTGACAACACATATAGTTAGGGTTGGCTCAAGTGACCCTGAACCCTCCCTTAGTTATGCTGTATTAGGCCAAGGCTGCTGAGGGCTTCCCATGATGCACTGAGTGTTTCTTATTCACTTGCCATTTTCCCTTGGGGTCTTCTGTGTCTTTGAGACGTATCTCAACAATATACATTATCCCTCCAGCATTTGTCTTTTTTGTTACACTAATTGGCAACATTATAGCAAACAGGATGACCCTGTTTGTGTGCTCTTCTCCTAGACAAGTGCACTGATCTTGATGAAACTTTGCATAAACATTGCCAACAATTGTGCATATCTGTACAGCTGACATTTCAGCTAAACGCTGAATGGAATTTCACTTAGAAATTAATTAATGTATCAGTAACATTAATCAATGTATCATTAATTATGCATTTTAATTTTAATTAAAATGGTGTGTCATAATATAATATATCAGCAGTTCTGCGATGACCCTGAAAACGGACCTTTTTTCTTGCATTATCACTAATTATTAGTATTAATATTGATTAGTGATAGAAACCAATGACGTGCACGTTCTCGGTGCTCAGCGGAACCAAAGTCACCAGCGACGGAAGTACTTTACGGACACACTTTCGTCCGTCACTCAAATGTTACCCCTGCAGCGTCCTTGCAGGATGGTTGTAAAAAGCCTGAAGTTATGAAGATTAGGACAAAAGTGCCTCGATAGAGACATTCGCCGAGAGACAATAGGTAGGAACAAGGGGTAGTTTCTTTATCCTCACAGGTGTTTAACAGGTGTCGTTCAGGAACACGAAGCGACGGCACAGGTGTGTTATAACATCAGTGTAGCTAAACGACCAGGGTAGCCTGACACCGACGAGTGTCAACGTTGCTTAACTAATTTAAAGTTGGAAGAGTTCAGTGTTATTTCACTCAGGTAAACATTACCAAAAAAAAGAGTTGTAATCAAAGTTTTGTATTTTGTATTTACTCATGTTATGTTTCTTTCAAAATTTGTTTGATGATCTGAAACGTGTGACAAGATGCAAAAATACTTTTTCACAGCACTGTAAATATTGAATTGATATTTCACAACTCGGGTCAAAGCACTGAATTCTGAAACAAAAAAGCATTTGTATAGGTTACAAAGGACCTTTAGAAAGGGCGGATGTATAAAAGTAACCACAATAGTTCATAAAAATGACAAAAACTAATAATAAAACGATATTATTACATAAAACTCCTAAGATACAGATCTCTGTTTACTGTCTTCAGCGGATCTCTCACAGTGCAGATTTTAAGATGCCCACAGGCCTGAGCAGTAGCTCTTTTGTGTTCTCATTATTAATAACAGTCTGTGTTCTTGTCAGCAGTGTGACTGAGTCAGCATGTTGTATTCACACAGGATGGCGTCACCTCATGACCGCGGCCGGAAAGATGATGAGGATGACCCTGTTGAGCAGATGATATCGCGCACCGGCTGCGCTGAGCTTCATTACGCCATCCAGGAATGCATGGCTGAACATCAGGACTGGCGAGCATGTCAAAGCCAAGTTCAGATGTTCAAAGACTGCATGATGAATTTCCAAAAGGCCCGAAAAGAACAGCTGAGGCAGCAGCAGCAGCCGCCCTCCACCAAGTCTGCGGCCAGCTGAATTCAGAACATCTTGCAAACACATACAGTGCTGTGTTTGGGACTTGACTGACAACCTTAAATTGCAAAGACTGTACCTAATTTAATCATTAGTAATGAAAATAAAGCTCTGGCAGTATCATAAAATCCCTACTTACAGTCTCAAGTGTGTGATTTAGAGCCTGACTGATAATTGGGATTTAAACGGCAATATGAAATATCACTTAACTTCAATTAGCTTGTGTTTAAGTGTGTATGTATGTAAAGAAATGCCATACTATGTGATTTGTGAATCAAAGTGCATTTGAAAGTTATCTTTTCAGGTAAAACGCTTTATTTTTGGTCAGTAATGTATTTTCTTTAAATAAAAATGAAAAGATTGTTTTCAGTCTTTTCATAGTTGCATGAAATTGCCATGGCTCTTGCCACAAACACATTTTTAGGGGAAAATCTGAAACTTTGGGATTTTTCATGACTTCAAGCCAAAGCAATAAAACACCCCTGGAATCTTTGGTGTTCAGCTTTAGGTAGATACAAAACTGTGCAAACCACAGATATGAATAATGGTCTGTAAACTCTTTGAAATGAAAAAGCTTTGATATTTCCTCTATGAAACCACTGTCTAAGCATCACAAGCAAAACATTAATTCAAGCTATGGGTGTTAACCCCCCCCCCCCAAAAAAAAGAGTTATAAAGAGTTTATTAAGAGTTCTGTGGAGAGAAATTTGCCTCAAAAGTGTTACAAATGTGTACAGCATGATTCACAAGCATAAACTAAGATTTACAAATGTGTGCAGTAATTTGTGTGTAACTTTTGAGGATTCACAAATGCGTGCTGCAATCCATCACACAAATACAAAGCAATTTGAACACATAAAACTATTTTACAAATGTGTGCATCAAAGCCTGTAAAAGAAAATGGATCATTTACGCACAATTTATTAATTTCAGCTTCATGAGTCTTTCAAAAACACTTCTGTGCATGTCCTACATGCAATGTGAGTTTTGAGACAAATTTCACACAAATCGTAAATATGTGATCAACTGTGTACAGATCTGTGCACGGATCCACAAATGTGAGCTGTATTCAAAAACGTTCCCGTTTTGAACTTGGTTGGGTTGTTGAAATGCATAAGTAGGGTCTCTTGCAGCATACCATCACTACTGAGGGGGGATGCAGTAAGACAGTCATTTGGAATTTCTTAAATGATCGTAAGGGGTATGGAACAAAAAAGTCAAGTGGAAGAACCAAAAATTTCACCAGTACTGAGCCAGGGGATCAAATTGGCTGTCCATCAAGACACTGGACGATCCATGATCCATGCCAGCTGCAGCCCCGTAACTATCAGATGGCATCTGAGACTGAAGGGCTTCAAAAACAAAAAAACATCTTCAAAGCCCTCGTCTCCTTGAACGCCACAGAACTGACTGTTTGGACTTTGCAAGAGAGCACCAAACATGGGACATTGAAAGGTGGAAAAAAGTTTCATTTCACCTTGATGGTCCTGATGGTTTCCAACGTTACTGCCATGACAAGCAGATCCCACCTGAGATGTTTTCTGCGCATCATAGTGGAGGGGGGGCCATAATGGTCTGGGGTGCTTTTTCCTTCAGTCGAATAATAAAGCTTCAGGAAGTGCAGGGGTGTCAAACAGCTGCTGGCTATGTCCAGATGTTGCAGAAAGCATCTCTTATGACTGAGGGCCCTCGTCTGTGGGGCAACGACTGGGCTTTTCAACAGGACATTGTACAGTACACAAATACCCGCAGAACAAGGGACTTCTTCCAGGAGAATAACATCACTCATTTGGACCATCCTGCTTGTTCCCCTGACCTAAATCCAATTCAGAACCTTTGAGGATGGATGGCAAGGGAAGTTTACAAAAATGAACAACAGTTCCAGACAGCAGATGCCTTTCGTGCCGTCTTCACCACACCACGGAAATGTTCCCACTCACCTACTCACCTCATGGAAACGCTTGCATCAAGCACACCACAACTAATTTTTGAAGTGATCAGCTACTGTGGAGCTATTTATTACTGAGTTCATGTTTGGAACTTTGATTTCTGTTTTTAGTTTTGTTTTTGTTTTGTTGTTGTTGTTGTTGTTGGTTTTTTTGGTTTGTTTGTTTGTTTGTTTGTTTGTTTGTTTTTTTGGGGGGGGGGGGGTCCCTTTGGAGGTGTGGTGGTAAAATTTTGATCAGCTGTAAAACAGCCTGTTTCTTTCCTGGCCTTCAGACAACAATTCTGATGGCTAAAGATCCAAACGGGACAGGCAAAAAAAACAAACAAAAAACCCCCAACAAAAAACCCCCCAGCCTGTTTCAATTTAAGCGTTGTTTTCAATAAATTGCATGCTCAAATAAATGTTTCGTCTCACTCCCATTTCTTCTTGTTGCATGTTGAAGCTCTACTTGGAACCTTGTTAAGATCCACCCATGCAAAATATGATTTTTTTTTTTTCAATTTTTCAAGTAGTCTTAAAGTTTTGATAGGGACTATATCTGGGCTTCCTCTGTATTCTCTCCATGGAGTTCTCTCTGTAGCTTCCAGCAAAATCCAGCTGCATCAGAAAAGAAGAGGTTGAACTACAAATGTGCTAAAAGCTTTAATGGGCCAGTAGAACTGCTGTTGGAAAAAAAAAGTGTAGGGAAAGCCACAGTCAGACACACCTTTTTAAATGAGTCCTGTGAGATGCTTCAACTTAGAAAACATTAAAACATTAATTGGAATTAGTTTATATTAAGGACAGGAAAAGTTTGTTGATCAAAGTAAGCCACAATTCTGCTCTCTATGGATCAAATTAGTGCAAATGATTGGATATTGTTTAATGTTTTTCTCATTATATTGTAAGCATCACCTCATGAGATCAGTATAGGAAAACTGTATATATTTCGCTGTAAAGAAGTCAGACATGCAGCCACATGCTTGCAGCCTGTGCTGTCCAATCCTTTCAGAAAACATCAGGGGAGGATCATTCACTCCTTTAACACATGCATAACTTCAAATGTGCTCATTAAACTGACATGTGAATTGTACCTGTATTGTAATGCCTCTGTAACAATATGATTTTCTTTTCCTTAGACTAATAAGGTAGTCCTCAAACGCAGGCTGTGGAGTTCAACTATGATTTTTCAAAGGACTGTTTTAAACAGCTCTGCTATCATTCATCCTCCAGGTTTCTATATCATTGGATTTGAGACCTTTCCTTTCATCAGTGTCTACTTTGTCTTCCTGGCGTTTCTTTATGGTGTTACAGTGCTGTTTAACATTTTGGTGATTTATGTGATTGCTTCTACTCGTCATTTGCACACTCCAAAATTTTTGGCTGTTGTCAACCTTGCAGTTATTGATCTGTTTCTTAACACTTGTACCATTCCCAGCATGATAAAAATATTTCTCATCAAGAACAACTTCATTCCATTTAACTTATGTTTGCTACAGATGTATGTTTATTATGTGTTTGCATCTTTAGAGTCATTTGCTCTTGCTATACTTGCCTATGACCGGTTAATTGCAATATGTTTCCCTCTGCGTCATAACTCCATCAACACTGTGAGAAGCATGTGTTGTATTATCAGTGTATCGTGGATTTTTAATATGGGGAAAACAGCTTTTAATATAAGTATAATTACTCAACTCTCTTTTTGCAGGTCTGTGAGAGTGTTCAGCTATTTCTGTGACTATGCACCTGTGTTTCGGCTTGCCTGTAATGATAACACAATGCAGTGGTTTGCAGCTTCCATTTTCAGTATTTTGTTACTTTTTGTCCCCTTTACGTTTGTTGTTCTGTCTTATGTCAGCATCCTGGTGACAGTGTTCAGGATGAAATCTGTGGACAGTCGGGTGAAAGCTTTGGCCACGTGTGCTGAGCATCTCATTCTTGTTGCAATATTTTACATTCCTCTTATTGTTATTTTCACAATTGGTTTTTTTCTGGGTGTTGTTAATCCAGATCAGCGCGTTCTGATTCTGTCGTTGGCCTCATGCATCCCACCTTGTATCAATCCTATTGTATATTCTTTGAAAACCAAAGAGCTCAAAACCACAGCACTGAAACTGTTCAGAAAAACTAAAGTTAATGCATAAGATAACAATTAATTCTAATGGAATTAGAATTAATTAATGCTGGATGTCTGGGATGTCTTCACTATGATGAATTATATGATCCTTAAGGACTTGGGCTGGCTGATCTCCTTTTGCTTTAAGTGACTTTGTATATTTATCGAACAGTTTTCTCTGGTGTCTGTGAATGGTCAAAGTCCTCCATAGCAAAGAGATATCTCAAAGATGTTGCATTTATTATCTTTCAAAATGCTAATTACAACTCTGCTAATCTGATGCTGTAGTTCATTTCCATTTGCTTCAAATGTCTTCACACTGTCGTCTAGCAAAACAAATACAAAGGGAGTACATGACTCCAGTTATCCTGCTCAACATCACCTAACCAGAGTTTATGTTTTCACCATTCAAGAAGAAGAGCGACAAAGCTTTTCATGTCCTTCCTCTTAAACTCTCAAGTAGTTTACCGCATATTTTCAGAAGTTATACTGAAACCTGAAAGAAATGGATCACAAATTCATCTCACCTGCTAATCTGTTAATTGTGTTTTCATATTATCTATTTTTTCATATTTTATTTATTTTATTGCTTTTATTTGTTAGTTGTGTGCGTACTACACTGAGCCCTTTTATTTAGAAAGTAAATAAATCTTTATTTTGGGCTAATTTAAAACTAATTCAATGAAATATGCTTAATATAAAATATGTGCTAATAATTTACACTATACTTACTCTATGTTTATAAGGTAATTATGAGCATTGGGATAAATCACTGAGCAACTTTTGATGTGAATATTGAAATTTCAAAATTGGGATTATACCAGATTTATACCAGAATGGTATACCAGAAAGAATTTCCTAGGTTCTTGTACTATGTTTGAAAAAAATGTTTTTATTTATTTATTTTTTAAATATATTTTTAGTATTACATCTAAAGGTGAAGTTTGGTAGTGTTTCTGCCTAATGGAAGTGATTAGAGCTGGTCTATTTCCCAATTTTACCCTAAGACATTCACAGAAGCAGAAGCCTTAGTAGCTGTGCTTCTATTACGCCATTATTCTTGAAAGTATTACATACTCTGTCAGGGGTCATAAACAAAGACTCATGCTGTATATAAAAAAAAGGTCACAACTTTTGTATACTCATTGGATTTTGTTCACTTTAAATGTTCTCAATGACCCTTTATCAGAGCAGCAACTGGCAATTGTTTTACAGGTTTTAATTTTTATTTGGAGGTGCAGATTTCCCTACACACGCCAGGTTGAACTACACTGAGTAGTCATACTGATGATGAACTGTTTTTGTTTGAGAAACAGTTTTCACAGTTGATGTTTAGCTTAACAGTTAATAAAATTGTAACCTGTGTTTTAGTTTTGTGCTGATTTTCTTTGTTTCCAAATATGTGCAGTCAACAATTGCAAACTTGCTAATTTTCATATAATGTTTAAGTGAGGTATTATTCGGCTTTAAAGTAAAATTAATAAAGGCTTTCAATTATACTTTACCTTGTATAGCTTCTTTATAATTAAATTCAATTACTTATGCTTAAAAAAGTTTTTCTTTAAGTAAACAGTTCATTATAAAGAAGTTAAACACTTTATATAGTTATAAGACAAAAAAGGTTAGTTATCTATCTATCTATATATACATATGGACAAACTTCTATTCTTCAAGCTTGGGTCCTGTATCAGAAGCCGGGAAACTTCAGGGTCCTGCTCATTACCTTCGCTGTTCTCAGGGCTGTGCTCTTCTGCACATTGATCTTAAAAGTAATTTCTCATCTGCTGGAGCCACTTGACCAGTCTGAGGGTCACTGCCCCGAGTTTCCGATTACCAATGGCTCCTCTCTCAACCTTTGGTATTTCTTGACCTTCTTCTGTTCCTTCTTCCTGATTTTGCTATCACTCAGTATAGCTACATCTCTTACTACAGCCATCTTCCTCTGCTTGTCCACCACTACTATGTCCGGTTGGTTAGCCATCACTAGTTTGTCCGTCTGTATCTGCAAGTCCCACAGGCTCTTAGCTCAGTCATTCTCAACCACCATAGGGGGTGTTTCCCATTTTGACCTTAGGACTTCCAGGCCATATTCGCAGATGTTACTGTACACTATGCCAGCCACTTGGTTATGGTGTTCCATGTATGCCCTGCTTGCTAGCATCTTGCACCTTGCTGTTATGTGGATGGAGCATCGTTGCATAGCTTGCACTTGGAGTCTTACCTGGTGTGGTATATCCCAGCCTCTGTGGATTTGTGCTTAGAGCTTGTTCCTGTGCTGCCATGATTAGTTTCTTTGAGCTGTTTTTCATTCCAGCTTTGTCCAGCTACTGGTAGGATTTCTTGATATCAGCCACTTCTTCTATCTGCTGGTAGTACTTGCCACACAGGGGCCTGTTCTTCCATGGTGGTTCCTCTTCTTGCTCTACAGGTTTATGCTGCCTGAAGTATTCACTAAGCACATGATCAGTTGTGGCCATTTTCCTGATGTTCTCATGGATTATCCTGGATAGTGGTCCTGACATTCACTAGTCCTTGGTCTCCTTCCTTCCACTTAGCGTACAGTCTTATTGTACTGGATTTGGGGTGAATCCCTCCATTCATGGTAAGGAGCTTCCTTATCAAGTTAGGGTCCAGCTGATCTTGTACAGTTCTAGGCATTCCAGGATCCATGTGTGGCACTGAGTAATAGGCTTTCTTTTAGTCAATCCAGGTGGTGCATAGGTATGTCAGTCTGGTCTTACAGTCTCAAGCAACTAGTGTATCTACCAGTAGCTGTTGGTTTGCCTCTCTGTTGTTTCTACCCATTCTTTTCTGGGCCCTGCTCATATGCCTGTTCATCTTAGCCGCTATGATGCCTGACAGGAGCTTCCATGTTGTGCTGAGGCAGGTTATTGGCCGGTAGCTGGATGGGACCGGTCCCTTCTGGGGATCCCTGGGAATCAGGACTGTCCAGATGTCCAGCATCTTAGCCAGTAGGCATGAATCATGTCAGAGTCTGGTGCTGTCCAACTCTTCATGCTTTTTAGACCCTTTCTTGGATGTTTTGTCTCACATTGTCACTGGAGCCTGTTCACGTTGTTTGCTCCATCTTGAACCTTGTTGATGCTGTTCTCAAGGGACTGTCCATAATACATGATCACTGTGCATGATTAGTGGCTATCTTCCTGATGTACTTATGTGTATTTGTTGTTTCATCCTAGATAGTGGTTCTGACTGTCACTAGTCCTCAGCGTTCTTCCTTCCACTTAGGGTACAGTCTCAGGGTGCTAGACTTGGGGTGAAAACCTCCTTGTATGCTAAAGAGCTTTCTTATCATGTTGTTGATGGCTGTTATCTCCTCCTTTGGCAAACTTGTTATCTCAGCAAGGTATCTGACGATCGTCAGGGCTTTGATGTAGATTGCCTGGATCTTGTTCTTCCCATTCAGCTGACTTAATTTGGGTAATCAGGTATTTGGTATTATTTATAGCTATCCTCAAAATCTGCAATGTTAGTATGGTAGTCCCTTCAGTTCTGACTACCTTCTTTCTTTTAGTTGCCATTCGACTAGAGAAGTCATTCTTCTCCCGTCATTGTTGTAGTAATCTGTCAAAAACTTGTTTAAAATAACCAAACAAACAAAAAAAAGTAATTTATTTGTCAAATAACAAACTGAAACAGCAAAGGAATCCTTATTTATACACAATAACACACAAAAAAAACATTTTGTCTGGCCTCTTTCGGCCTTGCAGTCTTGCTGGTGTTATTGAGTTCCAAATAGTTTCCATTGATCTAAATTATCTTTAAATCTGCTAAATTCCAAATGTGTTCAATAGGCCAGTCAATCAGTTCTAGTCATTCAAATTCCTTTTTCTTGGTCAAATAGTCTCTGCACAGCTTTGAAGTGGTCTTGGAGTCTTTTTTGCTATATGAACCCACAGCCAGGTTCTTTGAGTCTAGAAGGGATACAATGATGCACCAAGATGTTATGGTAGACCTTGTTCGTGACACCATTAAGTTTTGGTGATTTGCCAGTGCAATTTCCACAAATGAAACCTACAGAATCTCAATTGTGTTTCATTGTTGGTGCAATGCACCTAACGTCAAAGCTTTTCTACACACAAAAACACAACAATGCTGATGAAAGTGTTCAAACTTGGAGTCATCCATCCGGAGTCCACTCTGCAGTCCAGTATTTGTGCTGCCTGGAGGTGTTTGTTTATTTATGTTTTTTCAAGAACCAAACCAGACCAAAAAGCAATGAAATGTTCTCTGTATCACACCCTGACCCACTCCCACAACAAGCCCAACTTAAAAAAAACCAAACAAAAAAACAAAAAACAATTTCAATTAGTGCTATAGTATGATCTTTTTTGTTCATACATTTGTCACATTTGAGACTGCACCAGGAAGATGCAGGAATATGAAATATATTTACTTCAAGCAAAAAATGTCATTAAGGTTATATTATATTAAAAGATGTTAACAGCTTTTATCATGTAATTTTAAACTTATAAAAACAATGATGAAAGCTTTAGTCTTTTTAAATCTTAAGTAGTGTTTACACAGCAACTAACAACCACTATTTAGAGCATCATGGAAACAGAAGCAGAAATATTTAATAACAGATTTTATTGATTTACGATCATGAAGAGCATAATCTTCATTTTAAAGGTGAGGAAAGGATGTTGAAGGAGAGAAAGACGGGATATGGATTTAAGGTTGGTAATGAAGTTGGAAGAAATGAAGATAGAGAAGTGATGAGGAAATTTGGAGAGATTTGGGGATGGAGGAAAGAGAAGAAAGGGATGGGGAGAGACAGGGGAGAGGGAAGATGGAGAAAGGAGAATGGAAAGAAAGAGGTAAAGGTAGATGGGTGACGGTAGAAAAGATTAAGAACAAGGTGGAAACTACTGCTCAGCCTGAGCTTAAGGCTATTAGTAAACTTTCATAGGAGACAGAGAAAATTCTCTGCTGTTGTGTCATTGTATAGTACATCATCTGCACTGCATAGAACCTGAGAGATACCACTCACACAGTCAAAATGCTATCTGTGGGAACTCACTCTACATCCAGGATGGTAAATACAGTTATTCCAGTTTGTTCAATACATACCATTTTTCAATGCAAAAACCTGTTAACTGCACTATTACACTATTAAAATTGTATACTTAAGTATATATAGAAATGTCAATATGACTTTACTCCAATATTTATTTAATAATGTTATTTTATTTTATTCTATTCTGTAATTAATTAGTTTTTATTACTGGTGGTATCTATGAGACACCAAATGAAGAACACAGTGACAATAAAGCCTTGTCTTATCTTGCTCATGTTATGCACTCAACTTTCGCAAAGAGTTGTGGTGGTCAGCAGGCTGTGTGTAGTTCCAAGCACAGTGCTTGGAGGTTGAGAAGTTGGCTTCTTGACGCAAAGACAGACTAATGATCCAACACAACTATTGTGTTCAAAAAAAGAAACACATAAGGCCACAGATGTTCCATAAACCAGTAAAGTTGTGTCATCACTGCAAAACTGTCAGAAGTTTAGTTGTAAAACCTTCCCTGGCTTTAATGCCACAACTATATTATTTCCATGTGTATGAGCTATAAATTATCTCAACACTTTTCCACAAGATTGTTTTGGTCAGACACAGTTTTTTAAATGAGTCCTGTGAGATGCTTCAACTCTGAAAGTATTACAAAACATTCATTAGAAAAATCTCCATGGATCCAATTACTGCAAATAATTGGATATTGTTTAATGTTTTTCTCATTATATTGTAAGCATCACCTCATGAGATCAGTATAGGAAAACTGCATATATTTTGCTGTAAAGAAGTCAGACATGCAGCCACATGCTTGCAGCCTGTGCTGTCCAATCCTTTCAGAAAACATCAGGTGAGGATCACTCACTCCTTTTGCCACATGCATGACTTCAAATGTGCTCATTAAACTGACATGTGAATTGTACCTGTATTGTAATGCCTCTGTAACAATATGATTTTCTTTTCCTTAGACTAATAAGGTAGTCCTCAAACGCAGGCTGTGGAGTTCAACTATGATTTTTCAAAGGACTGTTTTAAACAGCTCTGCTATCATTCATCCTCCAGGTTTCTATATCATTGGATTTGAGACCTTTCCTTTCATCAGTGTCTACTTTGTCTTCCTGGCATTTCTTTATGGTGTTACAGTGCTGTTTAACATTTTGGTGATTTATGTGATTGCTTCTACTCGTCATTTGCACACTCCAAAATTTTTGGCTGTTGTCAACCTTGCAGTTATTGATCTGTTTCTTAACACTTGTACCATTCCCAGCATGATAAAAATATTTCTCATCAAGAACAACTTCATTCCATTTAACTTATGTTTGCTACAGATGTATGTTTATTATGTGTTTGCATCTTTGGAGTCATTTGCTCTTGCTATACTTGCCTATGACCGGTTAATTGCAATATGTTTCCCTCTGCGTCATAACTCCATCAACACTGTGAGAAGCATGTGTTGTATTATCAGTGTAACATGGTTTCTTGTTATGGGAGTAATTGCATTTACAACAGGTATAATGACTCGACTCTCTTTTTGCAGGTCTGTGAGAGTGTTCAGCTATTTCTGTGACTATGCACCTGTGTTTCGGCTTGCCTGTAATGATAACACAATGCAGTGGTTTGCAGCTTCCTTTCTAAGTGTTTTGTTACTTTTTGTCCCTTTTACTTTCATTTTTCTGTCTTATGTCAGCATCCTGGTGACAGTGTTCAGGATGAAATCTGTGGACAGTCGAGTGAAAGCTTTGGCCACGTGTGCTGAGCATCTCATTCTTGTTGCTATATTTTACATTCCTCTTACTGTCATTTTCACAATTGGTTTTTTTCTGGGTGTTGTTAATCCAGATCAGCGAGTTCTGAGTCTGTCGCTGGCCTCATGCATCCCACCTTGTATCAATCCTATTGTATATTCTTTGAAAACCAAAGAGCTCAAAACCAGAGCACTGAAACTGTTTAGAAAAACTAAAGTTAATGCATAAGATAATAAATAGACTGAAATAGTTTGAAATGTCAAACTGATTTCAAGTCATGGGGCACATCTAGCCCACTTTCTTCTTAAATGGGCTAGATGAGTGAAACTTATTTCAGTCTTAAAAGTTTTAAATACAAGAAAACAAGGTGGTATTTTAGCTGCATGTCTTGGTTTTCTACATGTGTAGAGTTAAAGAAGAAGTTCTGGTACCTTGTTGTCCAGACTGTCCTGTATTTATAAAACAAAGGTTATCTATAGGTGGTGAAAAATGGGAACTTTTCTGTCATTTAGTCATTTATCTATTACTTAATTCTTCTTGTTTACCATGATTGGTAATAGGGGAGTTTTTTGTTAATAGGAAAAGCTGTCAATCATATGAAAATACATTTTTTCCTTCCCTCACATTTTCTAGCCTGGCTGGATTATGTTGTTTTGTGCCCCCATGCCTTATGTTTGAAATCTTTAGTTTAGAGAATCAGTGTCAAGAAGGCTGACAACAGGGTAATGTGCTGTAAACCTGAGTCTATAATGTTTACATCATTCAAAAAGAGGAGCGACAAAGTTTGTGATGTCTTTGCTCTTAAACTACTTAAACTACTACTTAAGAAATTAATCTCTCTCACTATTCTGTTAATTGTGTTTTCATATTATTTATTTGGTGGCTTGTGTGATTTTTTTTCATAATACTTACACCATGTTTATGAGGTAATAAGTAGCATTGTGATAAATTATTGAACTTTTAATGTGAATATTGAAATTTTAAAATTTGGATTAATTGGAAAAGATTTTTATGAACCAATCAGGATTTCACATCTGTTATTTCAATAAGGAGAGCTTGTTAGAAGGAAATTTACACATAAGCTTCAT
Organism: Pelmatolapia mariae; assembly: GCF_036321145.2. Lineage (NCBI taxonomy): Eukaryota > Metazoa > Chordata > Actinopteri > Cichliformes > Cichlidae > Pelmatolapia > Pelmatolapia mariae. The sequence continues at coordinate 17,220,870 of NC_086236.1, forward strand.
TCCATTTAACTCGACTAATTTTGTGACTAAACGAAATTAACTGTCACATCGTAAGTAACACTCCATATGTATACAATGGTTAAAATAAGTATTGATCATGTCACCATTTTCTAAATATGTTTATAAAGGTGTTATTGACATGACATTCTCAGCAGATGTCGGTAAAAACCCATCCAGTCCACACATGCAAATTAATCAAACCACAGATGTCCATAAAATATGTGTAATTAGTTAGAAATAACACAGTACTGAACACATGACACGGTACTGAACACATGAAGAAAGGGAGGTGCAAAAAAACATGACACCAGTTGTAATCTATCAGTGATTAGTAAGCAATCCCGCCACTTTGTGCAAATTAATGTCAGCTGGTTCAGTCCTGACTGATGCTACACAAGAAACATCTCATCATGGGTAAAACCAAGGAGTCCTTGACCCTTGCAACCTTATTGTGCCAAAAGATACAGATGGCACTGGCTACAGAAGTATTTCTAAACTACTGAAGGTTCCAGCGAGCACTGTTGGAGCCATAATCCAGAAGTGGAAAGAACATAATTTCTCCATAAACCAGCCACGACCAAGTGCTCACTGCAAGATTTCACACAGAGGAGTGAAAAAAGTCAGCAGGTACAATTGTGTCAAAGAAAACAATGGCCTATATGCACACTCACGACACAAGATTCCATTACTAAAGAAAAAGCATGTTGCAGGTGCATTTTCAGTTTGCTGAACAACATTTGGACAAGCCTGTAAAAGAATGGGAGGATATAGTCTGGTCAGATTAAACAAAAATTGAACTCTTTGGATGCCATAATAAACACTATGTTTGGTGGTGAAAAGGCACCACGTATCACCCCCAAAACACCATACTAATGGTGAAGTTTGAAGTTGAAATTTGGAGGTGGGCAAATCATGGTGTTGGGCTGTGGCACTGGAACACCACACATTACTGAAGGAAGGATGAATGGAAAAATGTAACGAGACATTCTTCATAAAAATCTGCTGCCTTCTATCAGGATGATTAAGATGAAACAAAAGTGAAAGCTTCAGCAAGACAATGAACCTAAGCAGACAGCCAGGTGACCTCTCTGTTGGTTTTAGAGAAAGACAACAAAGATGCTAGAATGGCCAAGCCAGTCACCTGACCTGAATTCAACTGAAAATCTATGGAGAGAAGTAAAGGTCAGAGTTCTTAGGAGGCAACCTTCAGGATCTGAAGATTGTTTGTGTAGAAGAATGGGCCAAAATCACACCCGAGCAATGCATGGGACTAGTTTCTGCATACAGAAGGCGTCTAAAAGCTGTCATTGTCCACAAAGGCTTCTGTATAACGTATTAAAGAAATTTCAGTTAGCGTGTTCAGTACATTTTCCCTTTGTCATTATTCATTATTACATATAATTTAAGGAAATCTATGGTTTTTATTGCTTTGCATGTGTGGATTGGATGGGTTGTTACTGACATCTGCTGAGAATTTCATGTCAACAGCACCTTTAGCAATATATTTACCTGCAAAATTGTTGATGTATATATATTTTGCCAATCTCCAACCTTCTCTGGGTTCTGGAATATTCATATATTCAGAGAGCACTTAACTGTTTTTATTTGCCAAACAATCTCCACAATTACAGTTTGGTTTAATTTTTAATAAAATTGTGACCTGCATTTTAATTGCATGCCTTGTTTTTAAATATGAGTAGTAAGCAAATTTGAGTTATATTTACTTCATGTCCTATTTAAATGAAGTATTATTCAGTTTTGACGTTAAATGAACAACAGCTCTGAGTTAGGAGGAGGTGGTTGAAGAGTACAGGTCGAAGAGGAGCTTGTTGATGAAAAAAGATTAAATTTCGTGAGTAAATCAGTGTGTTTGGTCAGAAGGCTGAGTGTACGGTGCTTTAGTGCTAAAGTCACTGGAGATATTGGCTGCAATACAGAGACCCCATGAGTTCTTTTAACTTTGGCCAGACCTGGCAGTTGAACAGGCCACAGGGAGTGTAGCTTTACATAGTTCTTCTTTTCACATGTTTTAAAAAAAGACTAATAAACTGCATTTCTTTCAGCATCCCATTTGGACATTTATTTTTTACACTTCACTCAGTAATTCATTTGGGCAGGATACAAACCAAATTGGTCTCCACTGGTTTGTATCCTGCTCCACTGGAGTATGAATGTGTGTGAATGTTAGATAGAAAACACTTACATAGAAAAAGAACAGAAAAAAATGCTTGTATGAATCGGTGAATGAGACAACTTGTATAAAATCGCTCTGAGTGCTCAGTTAGAGTAGAAAGAACCAGCACAAGAACCAGTCTATTTACCAAGTTTATAAAAAGGAAATTCAGATTTCATTCCACATATTCCTCATTTAGCACTCCTAAGATTCAACACGTACAGACTTCTATGATTTTATTGTCTCTAGTACAGTACCGAACCCTGTTACTAGTATTAGCATTTTCCATAGAATTATGTCTTAATTACTTAGAAAAACTGCTTCCCTGTGGACTTATTCATAGTGCTATTTCTCATAGAGCGACATCACATATAAAATATTATACTATAGTATATAGTAAAATATTACATACATATACATATATAAACACAGGATAGTGCAAGAGCCTCCTTAACATCAGTTTTCATTCAATATATTCAGACTTTCATTCTACATATACGTATATTATATTCCTCGTCAAACAACTGTCTAAAAAAAAAGAGGAGAAAGCAACAAATAGTTTGTCCGTTTTGTAAAACTCTGACATTTGGTATATACACAAGGTTATTTGGACTAATGTTAAGAAACTTTCCTTGGCTTTTTTGTCAAAGAAACATTATTCCCATATTTACAACCTCAATAATATTTCAGCAACTCCCCAACTTGGTCAGACACATTTTAAAATGATTCCTGTGAGATGCTTCAACTTAGAAAACATTAAAACATTAATTAGAATGAGTTTGTTTTGAGGAAAAGAAAAGTTGGTCATCAAAGTAAGCCACAGTTCTCTCTCTATGGATCAAATTAGTGCAAATAATTGGGTACAGTTGTAAGCATCACCTCATGAGATCTGTGTAGAAATACTGTATATATTTCACTGTAAAGAGGTCAGACATGCAGCCACATGCTTGCATCCTGTGCTGTCCAATCCTTTCAGAAAACATCAGGTGAGGATCACTCACTCCTTTTGCCACATGCATGACTTCAAATGTGCTCATTAAAATGCCATGTGAATTGTACCTGTATTGTAATGTAACAATATGATTTTCTTTTCCTTAGACTAATAAGGTAGTCCTCAAACACAGGCTGTGGAGTTCAGTTATGATTTTTCAAAGGACTGTTTTAAACAGCTCTGCTATCATTCATCCTCCAGGTTTCTATATCATTGGATTTGAGACCTTTCCTTTCATCAGTGTCTACTTTGTCTTCCTGGCGTTTCTTTATGGTGTTACAGTGCTGTTTAACATTTTGGTGATTTATGTGATTGCTTCTACTCGTCATTTGCACACTCCAAAATTTTTGGCTGTTGTCAACCTTGCAGTTATTGATCTGTTTCTTAACACTTGTACCATTCCCAGCATGATAAAAATATTTCTCATCCAGGATAACTTCATTCCATTTAACTTATGTTTGCTACAGATGTATGTTTATTATGTGTTTGCATCTTTGGAGTCATTTGCTCTTGCTATACTTGCCTATGACCGGTTAATTGCAATATGTTTCCCTCTGCGTCATAACTCCATCAACACTGTGAGAAGCATGTGTTGTATTATCAGTGTATCGTGGATTTTTAATATGGGAATAACAGCTTTTGCAACAGGTATAATGACTCGACTCTCTTTTTGCAGGTCTGTGAGAGTGTTCAGCTATTTCTGTGACTATGCACCTGTGTTTCGGCTTGCCTGTAACGATAACACAATGCAGTGGTTTGCAGCTACCATTTTCAGTATTTTGTTACTTTTTGTCCCCTTTGCGTTTGTTTTTCTGTCTTATGTCAGCATCCTGGTGACAGTGTTCAGGATGAAATCTGTGGACAGTCGAGTGAAAGCTTTGGCCACGTGTGCTGAGCATCTCATTCTTGTTGCAATATTTTACATTCCTCTTATTGTTATTTTCACAGTTGGTTTTTTTCTGGGTGTTGTTAATCCAGATCAGCGAGTTCTGAGTCTGTCGCTGGCCTCATGCATCCCACCTTGTATCAATCCTATTGTATATTCTTTGAAAACCGAAGATATCAAAACCAGAGCACTGACACTGTTCAGAAAAACTAAAGTTAATGCATAAAATAACAATCAATTCTAAATTGGAAAACAGAGAAGCAAATAATGAATGATGACCAAAAGACTGGATGCCAAGCATCTGGGCACAGGTCTGCTGTTGCTGGATATTAGCTCTGCCTTCACTTTAGTAGATTATAGGATTCTGCAATGATGGTCTACTGTCAAGTCCTTTTTCCTGTGAGTCTTTAAAATCCTCCATACCAGCAATATGTCTCAAACATGTGGTTTGTTATCTTCTGCAGGAAACATGTTACAGATGTATATGATATAAAATTAGAACGTTTTAAATACTACAGTAGTTATAATAGTTGAAATAGTTGAAAATACTATTAGAAATGTCCTACAATTGTAAATGTGCACAAATTATAATATGTAAACTTACTCCGCATTAAAAAAATAAAATGTACACTTCTCCCCAGATTCATCTAACTAAGCATCATTGTCCAAATTAATCAGTCATTAACACATGATCTGTTTCAGTGTTTCATTCAAACTCAAGTGTTGTACTTAAAAAATCTAACAAAATTTACGTTTTCTTTTTAGATAAAGTAAGTTTGATCACTTAGTTAGCTGAGTATTAATTTCAGCTAACATATTTAAGTGTACTAGAGAGCATTAAACCACATTACTTCAAAAGTTGCTCTAAATTGTAAATTGAGTATCATTCTACGAATTTCTTCGGCTAGAGTTTAGGGTGGCCTTGTATACCTTACACAGCACAGTGGTGGATTGTATCTTTGCTTTGTGTTAATTATCATTTTTCGTCCCCTTTCTTTCATTATGCTAGGTTCATTGTGAAATATTTGGACAGACAAGTGAAACCTTTGGATACATTTATTCTCACATTTTGAGAGTCTTTATCAAGTTTAACAAGCTAAAAGCTGGGACTGTGACAGGTTGAGAAATATTCCCACAAGGGGCATGTGCGCAACCCCTGTGAATATGGGATGAGTCAAAAGTAGCATAGATGGTAAGAGGATTAAGTTTTACTTTCAATAAACCATAAGTAATCATGTCTTAGGTAAAACAGGGCAGGATAATTTGTGAGGATAGGTCTTTTTCCTCTTAAAATGTGTGTTGTACAACCTAGTGTACAATCTTCCTACCCTCTTATACATGATTTAAAAATTCATTTATGAACTCTAAAAAGAGCTGTTTGATATAATTTGGCATAAACACTCATTATGAGAGAATTCTAGGCCTGGGTTAAACTGTGCCACACTGTGAACTCGTGGTATTACAAATTGGACCCATTACACAATTTTTATTTGCTTATCAATAAATCTACACTCATTATGTAATATTTGCATATCATTCTGTAATGTCTGTCACCATTTTTTTCAGGTCATCAGGAATAACTTAAACATGGGTATCAAAACATACACTTCAAACAGTGTGCTATTTGTTCTGTACTCTTCTGCATACAATTATATCAGCACATTATGCTGTAGTTCACGATTCCCATGATGCAGTAAAAGACAGTAATACTGGTATTATGATGAGTGCGTGCCCTCTAGTGGATTTATGTGTGCAGTGCAGGGTTTCATGAGTTACGCTGGTAAATTTGAAATTGCAACTATCCCTGTAACATACGTTTGATTAATTACGTTATGCATCAATATTTTATGTATCAATAAACTTCTTTTAAAATTTAGATTCATTAGCAGATTGCTGACCGATCTACAATAGAGTCTATAAAGTAGAGTCTTTATTTTGAATTTTACAGGGTATGCACTTCACATATTGCATTTAGTTTTCTGTGAAACAATACCACCACAGTGTTGATTTGATGGACAAAACCTGTGACAGATTATGCCAATCAGTAGAGGTTTACCATAGAAGACCACTAAATGCACAGACCAAGAACTAAAGGCAAGCTTCCTACAAATGTAGCTTTTATTTTAAGTAGAAATGTGGACTGTGAGAAACAATTCAATATTAAAAATGTGTTTGAGGTTTTTTTTTTTAATTTTTAATACAGTTAAGTACAATTTCAAACCACTAGATGGTGGCAGAAACATTGTGAAACAGTGAACAGCTGATTGCTTACATTTTAAAACTGACATCACCCCTAGCTCCAAAAATGTAAGAAACACATTTAAAATAAATATTGTAAAAGTAGAACAGTCAAAGTTTATCATCGCACCCACACTGCTACTTCTCAGTCCGCACCTTAACCTTGTCAGATCTCCTGCTTAAGCCCGAAAGGTGGTTTGCTGCTATGCTCTAGATTCACCTCTTATTTGCTCTGATTAGTTTTCCACACCACTCGTGGTGAGCAACCTGTCTGATTCTTTACAAGTTTGATCATATACTCCCTGCTCTGCTCCGGCTCAGCAATAATTATTATTCTTTTATCTAACTACAGTCCCCAGCGTATTTATATTTATTCATTAATCACATCTAGCTTCGGCTCATGTTAAAGCAGTCTTCACCTCAACATTTGTGTAAACAATTGTATTGCTAGACTAACTTCGGAGTTTCTAAAATTTTCTGAATTTCCCCACACACTCCAAACTTCAATATTTTGTGCATGAACCCATTTTAGAAACAGTTATGACATATGAAACGATGGGATACTTAGAGCCACTGCAAGGTTTTCCAACAACAATAATGCATTCAGGAGTCAGCAGAGAAGAAGCCATTCCCCCAAACAGTCACAATACAGAGACAACACAGGAAGACATAATAATATATATATGTGTGTGTGTGTGTGTGTGTATAGAGAGAGAGAGAGAGAATATATATACAATACGTATAATAATAATACTCAAGTTTTCAAGACATTTTATTTCTATCCCGTACTCTCCACTGATGTAACATAACTACTCCTCCTGCATAACCCTGATTAAAATCTGTTGTAGCCTTTCCTCTTGCTGCAGTGCCCCAATTTTTAGATCAAAATATTTTCAGTTCCCCACTACAACTTTCCTCCTCCCCATACACCTACATAATGACACTTAAACACTTCTTCTTCTTCTTTAAATGTTTTATTTTAAAAACTTTAATCAATGCTAAAATACAACCTCACATCAAGAATGGTACAAAAATATTTTCTGTATTTTAAAACAACTTTTGTGTTCTAAAGTATTTTCAGTATACATGTTCATGTAGTCACATGAAAAAAATAAGCAGATAATCTGTTGGAGACAGTCAAAGAAATTTTTATTGATTTTTTTCCTATTCTTTAATACAAAGGCCATAGAATGAGAGCTGCAAATGTTTCTCATAGTTTTCCATATTTAAATTGCATTTACAATGGATTACGCAACAACTGGAATAATGTATGACTATTCCATTGTGTTTTTTTATGAGTACTGTAATATGTTTTGAACACAAGACTTTATTCTACTTTAACAATCTTTTATGATTTAATACAGCAGTGATTACAAGGTCTTGTTTTTGCTTTCATGCGATTGAGATAAGTTCTTTTGCAAAGCTTCTTGACTGCAATCATCACTTCTTCTGTCTTCAGAGCATATATAATAGGATCGAGGAAAGCTGGTATTGTGTGTGTCAATGTGGAATTTATCATTCTGGCATTAGGATGGATGTAGGAGGCCCTTGTTGCTATGTTAGTGATTCCAATTGGCAAGAAGAACATGACCACAAGGATCAGGTGAGAAGTACAAGTTTTTAATGCTCTGAGTCGTTCCTTTCTTGTTGTAGTCCTGCTCAGTGCTATGAAAATACAGACATATGTGGCTATTATGAATATAAGAGGAATGATGATGAGTATAGTGATAAGTGCGGATGCCATGTTGTAATTTACAGATGTATCATTACAAGCCAGACGATAAACTGGTCCATGATCACAGAAAAAGCTGTTAACCACCAAAGAACTACAGAATGACAGACGATTAACAAGCCCAACCATGGTTGCTATTACACTCACTAAAAAAATCCATACAAACAGCAGAATTACAGCAACTGATGTTTCTGTCACAATATTATGATACCTTAAAGGGAAACAAATTGCTATAAGTCTGTCATATGCCATAGTGACAAGTGTCCATGACTGCACACTTGCAAAGAAAATAACAAAGAACATATAACTTAAACAGGCGTCATAGATGATGTATCTCCTGTCAAACAGAAAAGTATCTAAGAGTTTGGGGATGAGAGCTGTGCTCCCACACAAATCTGTCAAAGCCATGTTAAACACAATCATGTATTTAGGAGTATGAAGAGTCTTCACCAGCCAGATAACTGAGAGAAGAAAGCCATTACCCAAAACAGTCATGATGTAGACAAAACACAGGAAGACATAGAAATATCTAATATGAGGGATGTTGGAAAACCCACTGAGATAAAACTTTTCAGGCCGAACAAATGTGTTATTAAAGATAGTAGTGGCTTTATCTTCTGTTCCCATTGCAAATATTTCTTTCCCTAAACATAAAAAAGCAGAATATAACAAACCATAATGAGTTACTTCACTGTTGCTGTGGAAAAAACTAAACTCACCCGAGACTCTGTCAAGTGTTCAGTGCAATAAAGTGGATTGTACTGTGAGAGATGTGTTATTTATATTTCACCTCTATCACAGCGTGGAAGTAGAAATTCAGGTGGGTGTGTCACATTCTCATGAATTAATTTAGAATATTTTTCAGTGTGAACCTGTTAGAATTTATGTCATTTAATTGTTTATTATTGTAAATAGAGCAGTGAATCATTAATGAAAAATCATTCAAATTTTCAAAAATAACACAACTAAACACTGTAAATAGTAGATAAATTTAAGTCACTTAAAACTGCGATGTCGTTTTTCTAAAAAAAGCTAACTTTGAGTTGAAGCTACTAGAGCTGTTAATATTTTTTATTATTATAGAATAATATACAGATTTAAATTCCAAGGCAGACTAAGATTTACATGTTTACTTCACATGTTTTTTGTATATTTGTATACTCCAAGTGAATACTTGAGTAGGGAGGCAAAGAAAACATTTTTAAAAAGAAAGGAACTGAGAAACTACATATTAAAGAAATAGAAATACATATGTACTCATATTTAGTGTATCAAATCAAATCAAAACAATTTTCTATAGCACATTTTAAAAACAACAGTGTTGACCAAAATGATTCACAATCAGCCAAAAAGAGAATAAAAAGTTAAAAGACAAAGCATTAACAAACTAAACAGACCAACAAACAACATGCAACATGCACATGCTGTTTTCTTTTTTTTTCTTTTTTGCAAATTTGCATTATAACATTTATCTTCATTTTTCCTGCAGTGCATAAAAATAGGTGTATCTTAAAAATAAAACTATGAAGACACTCAAAATAAGTTTCCTGTGGTTGGAAACTATTTTGTGCAACTTTTTTGTATATTTACAGTTTTGAGGGATAAACCTCTTAAATTTCTCTAACTAGAAATATATGTAAAAAACAAAACAAAAATGATTTTCAATTTTTTGTAGTTTATTGCACTTTTTTTGCAATTTATGTAGTTACTATGGAATAATTGCATACATATTATTAAAATTTGGGCTATAACGTTGTATTGATATGTAGCAACTTGAAATGCTCCCATAAATAGCACTACAGCATGTAAAAATACATAGATAAGCTCTGGCGGACTTGGTTCTATGGTAGGTCTTAAAGGGTTAATCAACCAAAGCCCAAGAAAGACTTTTAATTTATTTGAAACCCTGATGCTTAGCCTTGTCTGATTTTGTGAGCTTTTTATATTTAAGTCATTTTTTGCATTTTTTGCACATACGATGTGCTACCTTCCCCAATAAATCTGCAGCTGTGGTTTGGAAAGGACTCATCCTGGCCCCTGTGTACAGTCCCAGCCACACTCAAGCACATCTTGGTTTCTTTTGTCTGGTTGGGAGCTGACACAGTCTCCAAGGTGATGGGGTTTTGGGGAGGTAATGTGAGAAGAAAAGCTGCAGAGAGGCGTGTAAGACTGTGACTCTGCTTCCTTGTCCCAAATCTGGATAGTCATGTTTTGGGGGGTTTAATAAATTTGGCCAGATTTCTAGAAATGAGAGCTGCTCCATCCAAAGTGGGATGGATGCTGTCTCTCCAGGTTTCCCAGTTATCTATAAAGCCCACATTGTTTTTGGACACCACTCAGACAACCAGCAGCTTAAGGAGAACATGTGGCCATGTCACTCCTGGTCCGATTTAGTGCTCAGCTCAGATAAAATAATTATCGTGGGTGATTTTAACATCCACATATATGCTAAAAATGACAGCCTTAACATGGCATTTAATCTGTTTTTAGACTCAATTGGCTTCTCTCAAAATGTAAAAGAACCCACCCACCACTTTATTCACATTCCAGATCTTGTTTTAGCATATGGCATAGAAACTAAACATTTAAGTGCTTCCTGAAAACCCTCTCTTATTTGATCATTTCCTGATAACATTTAAATATACAATAATTGATTACACAGCAGTGGAGAGTAGATTTCATCATGGTAGACGTCTTTCTGAAAGTGCTGTAACTGAGTTTAAGAATATAATCCACCCGATGTTATCATCTTCAATGCCCTGAACCAACACAGAGCAGAGCAGCTATCTGAACACTAGTCCAACAGAGGTTGATTATCTTGTTAATAATTTTACCTCCTCACTACGTATGACGATACTGTAGCTCCTGTGAAAAATAGAGCATCAAATCCGAAGTACTTGACGCCATGCTATAATTTTCAAACACAAAGCTTAAAGCAGATACCTTGTAAGCTGGAGAGGAAATGGCGTGTCACAAGTTCACGCACAAGATCACAAGATCATCATTTAGCCTGGAGAAATAAACTACTGATTTATATATAAAAAAAAAAGCCTTCCATGAAGCTAGAACATCTTACTATTCATCACTAATTGAAGAAAATCAGAACCCTAGTTTTCTATTCAGCACTGTAGCCAGGCTGACAAAAAGTCAGAGCTCTGTTGAGCCAACCATTCTTTTAACATTAACTAGTAATGACTTCATGAACTTCTTCACAAATAAAATTTTAACCATTACAGAAAAAAATTACTAATAATCATCTCATAGATATAACATTATCTATAACTACTTTCAGTACGATTGATAGTTATTTTCTCCAATTGATCTTTCTGAGTTAACTTCAGGAATTGCTTCCTCCAAACCATCAATATGTCTTTTAGACCCCATTCCTACAAAACTGCTCAAAGAAGTCCTGGCATTAATTAATGCTTCAATCTTAAATATGATCAACCTATCACTAATAATCGACTATGTACCACATGCCTTCAAGCTGGCAGTAATTAAAATGTTGCTTAAAAAGCCATGTCTTTACCCAGCAGTCTTAGCTAATTATAGGCCAAACTCTAACCTTCCTTTCATATCAAAAATCCTTGAAAGAGTAGTTGTCAAACAGCTAACAGAGTTAGCTGTTTCAGTCAAGAGTTTCAGTCAGGTTTCAGAGCTCATCACAGCACAGAAACAGCTTTAGTGAAGGTTTCAAATAATCAGGCCCCATCTTATCTTAATGACCTTATAGTACCATATCACCCCCATTAGACCACTTCGCTATTGCACTGCAGGCTTACTTGTCTTTCCTAGACTATTTAAAAGTAGTATGGGAGGCAGACCCTTCAGTTTCCACGTCCCTTTTCTATAGAACCAGTTTGGATTCGGGAGACAGACACTATCTCTACTTTTAAGATTAGATATAAAAACTGTCATGGTCCGTGGTCCTGTGTCTGTGGAATGTGTGATGCTCGGGTAGCCACACCCCCGGGCTGGGCCATCACCGGCACACCTGCTTTCCATCGGGGTGATTACCTGAAGAGCTACTTAACCCGGCGCTGACGGATGCTCCACGCCAGTCCGTTAATCACCTCTCTGTGGTAACTAGACTCCCGCGAAAGCGTTGCATTAATATCTTATTTGAGCTGCGTTAAATCTGCCTACTCCGGCGTCCGCCACCTGCCTGTCCTCCCGTTCAATTGGATCACCCGGTGCATCATCTGGCCGCTTAACTTACTCCACGGATTCCCTTCTCACGGACTTTCACACTTCCCTCCCGAGCTCCCACGGTCCCGCTCTGATCCCCCCCACGGTCCCGATTCCGGCTTCCTCGCGTCATTGTTTCCCCGGATTTTTTAGTTCCTCGTTTTGCTTCTCTGGTTTTCCCGGGTCGCCTTTTGTTATTATAATAAAGTGTCTTTTTCTGCTAGCGCTTGAGTCTGCGTCTGGATCCTTTTGTGCACGCGCGCCGCGGCGCATGACAAAAACGTTCCTTTTTGCTAAAGCCTGTAGTTAGAGCCGGATCATTTAACCCTGAATCCTCCCTTAGTTATGCTGCAATAGGTGTATATTGCTGGGGGGTTCCCATGATGAGTATTTCTTCTTCAGTCACCTTTCTCACCCATAGAAATCTCTGGCTCTCTTCCACAGCATGTCTTTTATCATGTCTTCCTTCTCTCACCCCAACCGGTCTTGGCAGATGGCCGCCCCTCCCTGGGCCTGGTTCTGCCGGAGGCTTTTTCCTGTTAAAACTGAGTTTTTCCTTCACATTGTCGCCAAAGTGCTTGCTCATAGGGGGTCACATGACTCTTGAGTTCTTCTCTGTATGTATTATTGTAGAATCTACCGTACAATGTAAAGCACCTTGAGGCGGCTGTTGTTGTGATTTGGCACTGTATAAATAAAATTGAATTGAAATCTTAAAACAGAAGTATGTATTTACATTTGTGTATATTAAACTGAACAATGCAAAGAGAAGTGGTAAATATAGTAAATATAAAAAGAAAACAAACACACAAGCAGTGTTAAGAAAACTGGAAAGACACAATTAGTTGCTGCAATCATCTATTACCATAACACCAGTTAATAAGTCTTACAAATAAGGTAATAAATATAAAAGAGATTAACAAGTAAATAAACATATTAGTACTCACAGTTGCTTCATAAATATTCAGATTAAAACATCTGATGCACGTTAAACATCCTTAATATCTTGAAAGCTTGTTAAGCTTTCTGTTGTGCTGGTACAGTAGAATAAGGCAGCCTGTCAGGATTGTAAGTAATTTCTTTTCCACAAGGAGTCACTGCTAGGCTTCACAATGACAATCATGTATTTAGGAGTATGAAGAGTCTTCACCAGACAAATAATTGAGAGAAGAAAGCCATTACCAAAAACAGTTATGATATAGGCAAAACAGAGGCAGACAAAATAATGCCTAAATCTCAAATCATTTTGATTTTAACCCTGATATTATTATACACTTATTACTTCCTTTCAGTGTTGAGATGGTTAACTTGTATCTCCTTTCCACTACATAAAGATCTTTCATCTCTATCCCTTGACTATGTCCTTTAAAAGGTAAATTAATACAGTGATGCAATATAAGTGCCGCCCTCACATAATCATGATTAAGAACTCTTGCACCTTTGCCGATAGAGCAATTGTTCCAAACATTTTTATTTAGATGAAAACATTTTCAATTTAATTATTATAATTATGGTTGCAAACTTACTTAACATTTTTATTTTACAAACACTAACTGGAATCAATACTTCACTTCAAGTAAATATAGAAAATATTTTTTCTTTCATTTGCTTTGCATTTCAATTTACAATAATAATAAATAATAAAAACATAAGCAGATAATCTGATGGAGAAATTCAGAGAAAATTTCTCCATCAGAAATTTTTGAGAAAAAACAAAATTTGATGCTTTTTCTCAAACCAAAAGACAGTTCAGTCAGAACTGCAATTTGTTTCATGCATAATTTCATATTTAAATTCTACTTCTCAACATTCTTAACAACAGTCCACAACATATTATGAAACACTTGGCTTTACTGGTATAATTTATGGCTATTGCAATGTATTACCAATGAGTATTTAATTTCAATATGTTATTCTATAACACTCCTCTACGATTTAATATAGCAGTGATTACAAGGTCTTGTTTTTGCTTTCATGCGACTGAGATAAATTCTTTTGCAAAGCTTCTTAACTGCTTTGATCACTTCTTCTGTCTTCAAAGCATATATAATAGGATCAAGCAAAGCTGGTATAGTGTGTGTCAATGCAGAATTTATCATTCTGGCATTAGGATCAATGTAGGAGGCCATTACAGCTATGTTAGTGATTCCAATTGGCAAGAAGAAAATGACCACAAGGATCAGGTGAGAAGTACAAGTTTTTAATGCTCTGAGTCGCTCCTCTCTTGATGTGGTCCTGCTCAATGCTATGAAAATACAGATATATGTGGCTATTATGAATATAAGAGGAATAATGATGAGTATAGCAACAAGTGCAAATGCCACATTGTAATTTAAAGTTGTATCATTACAAGCCAGACGATAAACTGGTCCATGATCACAGAAAAAGCTGTTAACCACCAAAGACCTACAAAATGAGAGACGATTAATAAGCCCAACCATGGTTGCTATTACACTCACCAAAAAAATCCATACAAACAACAGAATTGCAGTAATTGATTGTTCAGTCACAATATTATGATACCTTAAAGGGAAACAAATTGCTATAAGTCTGTCATATGCCATAGTGACAAGTGTCCATGACTGCACACTTGCAAAGAAAATAACAAAGAACATATAACTTAAACAGGCATCATAGATGATGTATCTCCTGTCAAACAGAAAAGTATCTAAGAGTTTGGGGATGAGAGCTGTGCTCCCACACAAATCTGTCAAAGCCATGTTAAACACAATCATGTATTTAGGAGTATGAAGAGTCTTCACCAGCCAAATAACTAAGAGAAGAAAGCCATTACCCAAAACAGTCATGATGTAGACAAAACACAGGAAGGCATAGAAATACCTAATATGAGGGATGTTGGAAAATCCACTGATATAAAATTTTTCAGGCCGAACAAATGTGTTATTAAAGATAGTAGTGGTTTTATCTTGTGCTCCCATTGCAAATATTTGTTTCCCTAAACATAAAAACAGTAGAATAGATTAAACCATAATGAGTTACTTGATTGTTGCTATGTAAAAAACTACATTCATCCGAAACCACAGAGCATTGCACAAGTGATTTATACTGTGAAAGATGTGTCGCTTATATATTACCTCTATCACTGTGTGATAGTTGGAAATTCAGGTAGGTGTGCCTCTTTCTATTAGAGTTTATGTCATCAATATGATGCCGTAACTGTTTAATTTTGTAAGAGCACTGAATCATTAATGAAAAATGCTTAAAACAGCACTGGAAGAAGTAAAAAGTTTTAAGTGTCTTAAACTGAGTTGTGTCTGAGTTTGTTTAAACAAGCAAAATTTGAATTGAAGCCACTAAGAGCTTTTAACGCTCTTTGTTTGTGTGTGGAAGGCTGATGGGGACACTCAAGTTTGTAAATGCAATAATTCGTACCATAGGTGCATCTACTAAAATCTCAGATGAGTTTGAATCTCAGTGACCTTGACCTCAAAGTCAAGGTCATGTAATGACCCCATGATATTTCAATGTCTGAGGCAGGCCACAATGAGTGATTTGGTCTTTCAGATTGTGTTGATCTACTTGGATGATCTATTCGTGTTTTCAACAACATTCCAGGATCACCTTGTGAGACTGTTTTGAAAAGACTGAGGGATACGGGGCGTATCCCTCAGTCTCTTCTCAAGGTTAAGGTTGAAAAATGCCATTTCCTCTGGCTCAAGTTCAAGTTTCTCAGTCATGAAGTGTCGGCTCAGGGGATGAGCACTGATCCTGACAAGATAAGCGCTGTGGCAAAATGGCCCATCCCGAGTACGGTGATAGAGCTAAGTTCCTTTTTGGAATTTTGCAGTTAGTATAAGAGATTTATTGAGGGCTTTTTCCAAACTGCAGGGCCACTCCATGATGTAGTGAATGTCTGAGTTAAGAAGACCAGTCATGGCAGGGCTAAACAGCTTTTTGCTTCAGCCTGAATGTCACAGTGCTTACAAGCTTTTGAATTACTTAAGGAATAGTTGACTAGTGCCCCTGTTCTAGGCTATGCTTCATTCTCCAGAGGCCTGGTAATGAACTAATCATTTGATTCAGGTGTGTTGACCCAGGGTGATATCTAAAACCTGCAGGACACCGGCCCTTGAGGCCTGGAGTTGCCCACCCCTGGTGTACACAGTAGTGCCTCTAGGAGGAGGGCCAGTGAAAAGAGTGCACAGATCTAACTCGAGGCCATGTGTCGGGTCTAGCAAAGGCTACATGACTAAGAAGTCAATTCTGCAAATGAGCACCAAGAGTCTGACACTGAGTTTGAGCACCCAGAGTTTGCCCTGATGGAGGAGGTCCGGTACCCAGTAGAGTGGTCAGCGGCTCAGGAACCTGAAAATTTGGTTCCAATGGTTGACGATTCTGGAAATCATTTGGAAAATGGAACTGAAAATATGGTGGAGGGTGAGGATCTACTAAGGCAAGAGAGCAGCAACAACTCTGATAACCTTGCCAGGAAGCCAGGAAGCCTTGGATTCTCCAGTGAGGAATCAGTGACAAAACCTGTTCCAGCTCCTAGAAAAAGGAAAAAAGGGAAAGCGGAGGCAGGTCCATCCACACCTGCCACACACAGGAGTAGGAGAGAAACAGCAGGGATACACATCCTTCAGTCCAGATGTACGCTCCCAGGTGTTAGCCGGTATGGTTCTCTACACCACCAAACGTATATAGATATAAATATATACACAACACAAATGCTACAGCAAGGGGGAGCCAGAACAACAGGTCAGGAGGGAGATATACATCAGCCCCACCCAAGATTAGGTGGGTACCAAGCCCCAAGTGAGATGGAAGGAGTGTCATCAATTAGTGATGATATCTGCTGCATCATGGCAGCAGATATCAGTGAGATGCTTGGCTACAAGATGAACAGCCTCAAGGAGCAGTACCTTCCAGAGACTAGAGCCCAGAAGGAGACCAGAGGCCAAGATCAAGGTAGCATGAAGGGAAGTTAGCCAACTGTCGGAGCTGCAGAAAGAAACGATGAAGAAGGTGCCTAAGAAGTACAGCAAGCTGTCCATACCTGAGGCCTTGGAAACTCCCAAGCAAAGACTCAAGGCCTTGGTCAGCTGCTTGAAGAGGTATACGAGAGAAATAGAAGGCAGGAGAATAAACAAGCTGTTCTCCACTGAACCATCCAAGGTGTACTCTTAGTGGCAGGGGAACAAAATGACAACAGCACAAACAAGGCTGGAGACTGAACAATACTGGAAGAGCATATGGGAGAAGGAAGCAACCCATAACTAGGGCTAGGTATCGTCACTGATTTCTATAATTGATTCGATTCTGATTCACAAGGTCCCTATTCGAGTCGATCCCCGATTCAATTCAATTCAATTCAATTTTGACTCAGTCAGAAATATTATAATTCTGATCATTTATCAGTACTGACACTTATGAAACTTCATCAGAGGTGTAAGCATCACAGCAGATGCCTTTGTGTCAAAATAATTGAGGATAAAACACAGAAAAACATGAAGGAGATTTTCTTGGCCTGGCTTTTTATAGCAGATAACCTTAAAAATATTCTGCAGTAGATCAAAAACTGAAGAAAACCACGAATCAACATATGAACATTACCTGATGCTGCTGATGTGAAGCAGAGAAACGTTATATTAGAGACACAGCCAAGTGTTTTGCTATTTGGCATAATTTTAAAAAGTTTAAATTTCTTTGGTTTTGAACAGCAAAAATTAGGCTTTCTTGCCTAGTGGGTGAATAAGCTGACTAAACTCCATGAGCGTCTGGCAAGACTACCAGATGCTAGTCAATGAGACAAACTCAGAATGGCTAGCTGTAGACCATACAGTCCTGATTCCCAAGGACCCCTAGAAAGGACCAGTCCCATCCAGCTACCGGCCAATAATCTGCCTCAGTACCACATGGAAGCTCTGTCCCCACTGCTGTTCTGCAAAGGTCTGAACCCCCTCAGTGAGATCATTGACAAGACTGGCTACGGATACCGACTACAGAATGGAGCAATCAGCCACCTCTTCTACATGGATAACATCAACTTCTATGCCAAGAGTGAACGGGACATTGATTCACTGATCCACACCACCAGGATCTACAGCAAGGACATCGGAATGTCGTTCAGACTGGAGAAGTGTAGTGGGATGGTAATGAAGAGAGGGAAGGTAGTCAGAACTGAGGGGATGAAACTACCAGGAGACACGCTCTGAGTCGCTCCTCTCTTAATGTGGTCCTGCTCAATGCTATGAAAATACAGACATATGGAAGGACAAGCCCCTGCACAGTATGTACCACCACCACCAGATAGAGGAGGAGACTGACATACAGAAATCCTACCAGTGGCTAGTCAAAGCCGGACTGAAAGACAGCACAGAGGCACTAATCATGGCAGCACAGGAACAAGCTCTGAGCACAAGATCCATAGAGGCTGCACTGTAAAATGTAATTCTAGCTGTTTGTTATTTCAACATATTATTCTATATCAGTTTGACGATAGATGACTGAAGTTGTTGTTATAACATAGAATTACAAGTTAAAAACGTCCCAATTACACCAAAAAAAGCTAACTTGAAAACTCATGTCCAGCTAAATCAGAAACTTATGTGAACTTGACAATGCGGGTAAGTTGAGCACAGCAGGATTCAAAACTGCCTCACGTGACTGCTACCGAGGTGCATCATGGGGAATTGGCGGTTAACGACATGCTCACTTTACTTGGACGTTTTCTAATCGTCTTCTTTGGAATATGCTTTCAAGGTGAGTAACATTGGTTATAACTATAAGGAAAGAGAGCTACAAAAGTTGGAACATGTTTTGAATTTATGGCATGACGTGTGTTTTTCTCTTTTACCGAAATGTTTGCTTTAGCTAATGTAACTTTAGCCGACAAGGTCCAGCTTGTGTGTCATGACCAAACTTGACCTAATAAACTGACATATGGCCTTTTTTATGGGTTTAATGTGGCGCTGAGCAAATCACAAGTATTGTGCCGCTAGCTTTAAGGTTGTGCACTCAACCACTGTTGCGATATTAGCAAGCTAACTCAGCTAATTAATAAAGCTTATTTCATATTGTCTCTGTACTTGTAAATTCCTTTCAAGTTCACAGGCTGTTGTATTTTGGTGGAAGTTCATTTTGGCAATATTTCCAATAACTGGCTGGGTTCAAAAAGACCTTTTTGGCAGGACTCGGATGCTTGTTGTCATCTGTTTATCCCTATGTAATCACTTAAGGTGTTATTAACTGCTGCATGCTAAGCTGCAAGAGTGCACTGAGGACAGAGACAAAATATGGTCTACAAACCAGCATTATATTAGTTTTTATCAGATAGTCCTCCAGTGTGCTTATTTTTTGCTTTAATTATAATGTGCAGTTATTTGTTACCCTGAAATGCTTTATGCTTAACAACAGCTCACTATTTTGACTTATTTTTGAACTCTTGTGATCAGTATGACTAGATTGTGTGAGTTTCCATACTAAACGAGCTGTAGTGATAAAATAATTGGCATCAGAGACACTGATTTTTGGCATGGTATACTGCAGAAGTTTTTTTTTTTTTGCATAATTTACCTTTTAATTAAACTGCATTCTCTGTATTGTAACAAAACTAACATTGTTTATATGTCAGAAAATTAGCAAACATGAATAAATGGCGAAAACAATATAATTATAACATATATTTTTATTTTACTTATTTTAGGTCTGTGAAGCCAAACTTGATGCTGGGGATTTATTTTTGTCAGTGGAGTCAAATGGTAAGTTACAATTTGTGCATTTTGTCATACTGGAAACACCTCAGATTATATTGTAATTTAATAGCTCTGTAGAACAAATGATATAAAGATTGTAGTGTCAGGGTACTTCTTAAGAAGTAATATGGCACTATTGATGATCACATGCAGGTGGCATAAACTAAATATTCAGACGTGTTACCAACAAATGATTCATTAACAAAAGCAATGGAGCAGACTGTTTAGGTTCTTGTGGTTGTAATAACATCCATAACTGCAAGTTTGTCATTAATTTATTTTCACAGGTCTAGATGATCACATTTGACTTTGTCATTTAAATGAGGTGGACTTGCAAACTTTGCGCTCTTTGGGGTAAATTGCTGTCCACTACATATACACAGAATCTGCACAGTATTTCAGATCTAAAAAGGGAGTATGTAATGGACTTGCTGGCTTTAATGTAAAAAGCCTGTTGTGTAACTTTAATGAGGCAGTTGGACTAAAACAGTATTGCTCATCAAGGTAAACATCTGAGGAATAAGGAAACTGTTACTTGTCCTTTTACTCAGTGTTCTTTTAATCGCACGTTTACTAAAGTTTTACATCACATAAGTCATTTTCACAATCATTCTACTTTAAAAGATTTCAAGACAGAGCTTATTGTTCTCTGAACTTCCTTGTTTGCTGAACGGCAGGTAAAGTGCATCTTTTTGTTTGTTTGCTTTTGTGTGTTTGTGTTTTCTCTAATGGGCCTCAGATGACTGTTTGCTTAAATTTGGGTCTCAAAGAATCTTTTTTTAATTCTGCCTGTACTCTCCACCCCTCTTCTTCTATTGCTCAGGTTGAAGCAGAATTTGCCCGTCTTACATCTGTTGACCTGAAAGGGTTCCTTTTTGCTGTGCTTGACCATTATGGAGAGGTTCGTGGAGCTGTACAAAATCAAGAGCGGCATAGAAAGGCTAACTAGGCTCATAAGATGCTTCGGAGATGATGTAAGTGTTCAACTGCGAAATCTAATCCTTTGTTTAAGTTTTAGGTTATCCAGTTCAACTGATGAACTCATTGAAAGAAAGCTGATAAGTAAAGTCTGTCATCATATTTCACAACTGGACATTTAGTGTGGTAACTTTTACAGAATCTGTGTATATTGGTGGTAGGTTGGATATCATATTCTACTTGAATGTCCTGATAAGCCTGATTCAAAATCTCCAATGATAATCATATATTGATGGAATTATGCATCAAAAAGCTGTGAATTTGGAGCTGTCTACATGCTTCATAAACACTGTTTAAAAAGTGTTTTTGTTTTCTTTTTGACTTCTTTGACCAGAGCCCTACACAAAGGAAGAGGACAGAGGACCTCATTTTCTAAAGGAAGATCCCTCACACACTTTCAAGACTGTGAAGGTTAGCATTGTTTCTTTTAGTAAATTTAATAATGACAGCACCACAGTGGATTTTAAATTAAAAAGTACATGTGTACTTTTTCCTCACCAAATGTATTATTACAAGATCTTTGACACTGGATTTGGTCTGGGTTTCAGAGAAACTAACTGGCAAGCTAGCATTGATATTATTAGTGTCTTGTGTTTATTCATGTCTTCACCAGGGTCTTTGACATTTCGCTGCTGTACTGTTCACTTCAGCTTTACGTTTGATTTCTCACATTGTATATTGTAATGGCAGAGATATTAGGATATTTAAGGGGCTGCAGTGGCTGCTACAGCTGTGGGGGGCAATACTTTGGTGAAATGTCCTGGACCCTGGAAAAGAGACTGTGTAGACTGGGTAAGCAATTAAAGGTTACTGGCCGAGAGTCATTGGGCAGCTGGGTAAAGGTGGATGTTGATATTCAGTGCCAATTATGCAACCTGTTCAGCCATGTCTATATGCTCTTTTTTCATGCTGTTAATATAGGGGGAAAAAATAAACTTTAACCCTTTAAGACCTACCATAGAACCAAGTCCGCCAGAGCTTATATTATATTTTTACATGCTGTAGTGCCAATTTTGGGAGCATTTCAAGTTGATATACATCAATACAACCATTACAGCCCAAATTTTAATAATATGTATGCATTAAGTGCATAGTAATTACATAAATTGCAAAAAAGTGCAATAAACTACAAAAAAATTGAAAATCGTTTTTGTTTTTTTAACATATATTTCTAGTTAGAGAAATTTAAGAGGCTTATCCCTCAAAACTGTAAATACAAAAAAGTTGCACAAACTAGTTTCCCACCACAGGAAATTTATTTGAAGTGTCTTCATAGTTTTACTTTTGAAATACACCAATTTTTATATACTGCAGGAAAAACGAAAATAAATATTATAGTGCAAATTTGCAAAAAAGCAGCATATGCATCAAAATAAACTATTTCCAGCAGTGCAATTTGAGTTCTAAGCATCCCAGAAACGACACAGAAAGTCATAAAGTCAAAGATAACTTTTAAAAACACCAGTATAGGCTCTGAGGCCCTGACAGTAAAAAAAACTACATTTCCGCGAAAATGACGTCACTTCCGGTTTCGGGCAGGTAATGGCGGACATGCGAAAGTTCGCGCTGACGTCTATTCCAACGTAGGAAGTGTTATGAACAGCTGATCGGATCGGCAAAGCGTGTTTCTGGAATATTATGTTTTTGTTGCTGCAAGCGCTTTTTATGCAGTTTTTGCAAAGCTATATGTGGAAGAAAACCGTGACCTAGGACAAGCTGATGGCATAAGATGTAAGTACAACTTCTCCGGTTTCATATGCAAAAAAAATTATTGCGCTAGCTTACGTGGTTGCAGTGATACAGGGATTTAAAAATAGATACGCAAATTGTAGCGGGGGCGCTACGCTCGGCTCTAAAGGGTTAATCAATAAACTGATTAAAGAAGCATTGTCTATGGAGCCGTAATCTGATCCTGTAGTGTAGCTGCAGTTTGCACATTTCATGTATTCTCAGCCAGATTTGGTTTAGAGCACAGCCAATATTTAGCATAAGTAGATTTAAATTCACACACTGGTGATGGCAAGCTACATTGTAGCCACAGCCACCCTGGGGCGCACTGACAGAGGCGAGGCTGCCGGACACTGGCACCACCGGGCCCTCTGACCACCACCAGTAGGCAACAGGTGAAGTGTCTTGCCCAAGGACACAACGACTGAAACTGTCGGAGCCAGGGCTCGAACCGGCAACCTTCCAATTATAAGACGAACTGTCAACTCTTGAGTCACGATTCAGTCATCCACCCATGTGTGTGAATGACTGAATGTGTAAAGCACTTTGGAGTCCTTAGGGGACTAGTAAAGCACTATACAAATACAGGCCATTTACCATTTAAATTGAAAATTTTGTTTGAATTCTGCAATTGAAGACATGCTCAGTTATTTATGAACATGGTCTTTGTTTAAAGCAAGAAATGGATTTGTAACATGGGGGTGCATATCTCATTCTGAAAAAACTTTAACAACTAATAAGTGTTACCCAAAGCCAATCACCATCATCCAAAGCATCAGTATGGCTCTTCTTTGGAAAGACATGAATTGTTAAGCACACGGGATATTGTGTAATTGTAATTGTGTAATTTTTTTTTTTTTTTTGTCTTTGAACCCTTTTATAGCCGACAGGTATTGAAGACACGTTTTCTAAGAGGATGAAAGTTGGCATTGCGATGGTGAAAGAAGAAGACATCGATGTGTTGGTTGTCCTTGAGGCAGCAGTAATCCTGTCTAATCTGAGGGATGTCTCAAGTGCCATTTCCATGCTGATGGGCCTTCTTTTTGCCCTCAACATACACTATCCAAAGGAACTTAAGGACATCTTTGAAGTCATTCAGAACATCCTAATGAACATTGGTGGAAGGCAGTGCATCTCACTAGTGCATGGTCTAAGAAACAGACTCTTGCAGAAAGCCATGCAGAACTGTAATTGTATGATCCTTAGTGTTAAGGACAGTTTTTATTTTACTGTTTGTTTTTTTATTCTTGCAAGTTCTCATTCTCACTTTTGTATGTCACTAAATGACTACACTTTACATTCCAGATTAGACAATTACTCATTTGTTCATGGTTTAAGAAACTTATGTGAACAACAATATAATGCTGGACTTTGCAGATGCTTATCTCATGCAAGTCAGTAGTTTTTCCTTTGTTTTGCAATTGAGCAGACTCAAACTAATGTTTCTGAAATATCCATATTATCAAATGTTTCAGAAGCATGCAGTCATTTTCAGAGATATTGGTTCTGTGGAATTTGTTGCAATTGTAAACGAAGACAAATACAAGAGTTTGATGTCTTAGTTGTTATAAACTGATCTTTACTGTCACTTATCAAAGGTTTTGTACTATTTTAATATTTCAAGTTTTATGCTAACAGGTGTGACTGAGCACAATGAAGTTTAAAAATTTTGTAAATGTAAAGAATAACTTTTCTAAAATAGCAAGTGTCCCGTTGATACATTACATTAATGCAGACTTTATGTTGTTACTTCACAAGAATCACTACTGCTCCTAGAGTATTGGTCAGAATTTCATCTTCACCCAAACTGGGCTCAAGACCAAGTTCAAATTTATTGTTTCACAGGGAGCAGCCTTTGAGTTTTGATGGATTGTGAGCCTGATGAGCTACGTCACTGATTTTTCTGTTTCTCAGATGACTAAGATGGCACAATAAATGGTGAATGTTGGGTGCTCATGAGTAATTGTCTTGTCATGTTCTTAAAACAAACTTTCTGTATGAAATGATCAGATAGACTTTAATGGAATCTGTGGGGTTTTATTTTTTTTCTGTAAACAACAGAAAATTAATTTAAAGGAATGTAGATATTTAAACCTGAGATCTAAGATAAACCTAACAGGTAGTTTTGCTGAAATGGATGTTAGAAAGCCAAAAAAAAACAAAACAAAACTTAAGATGTTTAATACACATTTTTCTTTACATCCAGTCAATCAACTCTGATAATTAAAATGAAACTGATTTACAAGTTCACTCAGCTACCTTAAGGAGCTCAGTTAATTAATAAACTTAAATCAACTTAGCTAACAGATTATGTTAGTTAAGCTAAAATAGATTCCTAAGTTAAAAGAACTACTAAAGTATTTGAATTAACTAAAAAACCCAAGTCAACTGAACTAGGACAAGAGTTTAAACAATAGATTATTTTAATTTAGCTGAAAGGGTTTTCCCAAGTAAAGATGACAATTAAAGGAGTTGAACTGACTAATAAATCTCAGTCAACTAAACTAAGATGAAAGTTTAGACAACATGTGATTTTTCATTAAGATAACAATTGGTTGTGTTATAAGAACAAACTCTATTTCTTGACTTAACTTAAAATTTTAAGGCAGCCCTTTACCTCATATTTTTAAGTTGAAACAACAAGTTATATTTTACAGTGTGGGGTCTATCACACCAGGCAAGACCCCAGGTGCAGGTTGTGTAAAGATGCCCCAGAGACAATCCAGCACATAACAGCAGGGTGTAAGATGCTAGCAGGCAGGGCATACATGGAACGCCATAACCAAGTGGCCGGCATAGTATACAGAAACATCTGTGCCCAATACAGCCTGGAAGTCCCGAGGTCAAAATAGGAGACACCCCCTAGGGTGGTGGAGAATGACTGAGCTAAGATCCTGTGGGACATCCAGATACAGACAGATAAAATGGTGGTGGCTAACCAACCGGACATAGTGGTGGTAGACAAACAGAAGAAGATGGCCGTAGTGATACATGTTGCAGTTCCCAATGACAGCAACATCAGAAAGAAGGAACATGAGAAGCTCGAGAAATACCAAGGGCTCAGAGAAGAGCTCGAGAAAATGTGGAGGGTGAAGGTAACGGTGGTCCCAGTGGTAGTCGGAGCACTAGGTGCAGTGATTCCCAAACTAGGCGAGTGGCTCCAGCAGATTCCAGGAACAACATCGGAGATCTCTTTCCAGAAGAACGCAGTCCTAGGAACAGCTAAGATACTGCGCAGGACCCTTAAGCTGACAGGCCTCTGGTAGAGGACCTGAGCTTGAAGAATTGACCGCCCACAGGGGCGAGCGGGGAATTTATATATATATATATATATATATATATATCTTAGCCGATATGATGTCAGGCATCATATCGGCTAAGATGAACAGGCACATGGGTCAATACATGAGCGGGGCACAGAAAGGGATTGGCAAGAATACCAGAGGCGCAAAACACCAGCTACTGGTAGACAGAACAGTCAGCCGAGACTGCAAGACCAGACTGACCAACCTGTGCACAGCCTGGATTGATTACAAGAAGGCCTATGACTCAATGCCCCACAGCTGGATACTGGAATGCCTAGAATTGTACAAGATCAACAGGACCCTAAGAGCCTTCATCAGGAACTCAATGGGGATGTGGCGTACAACACTAGAGGCCAACTCCAAGCCCATAGCACAAGTCACCATCAAGTGCGGGATCTACCAAGGAGATGCTCTGTCCCCACTGCTGTTCTGCATAGGCCTGAACCCCCTCAGCGAGATCATTAACAAGACTGGCTACAGATACCGACTACGAAACGGAGCAGTTGTCAGCCACCTCCTGTACATGGATGACATCAAGCTGTATGCCAAGAGTGAACGAGACATCGATTCACTGATCCACACTACCAGGCTATACAGCAATGATATTGGAATGTCGTTCGGACTGGAGAAGTGTAGTCGGGTGGTAACAAAGAGAGGGAAGGTAGTCAGAACTGAGGGGATTGAACTACCAGAAGGCAACATTGCAGACATAGAGGACAGTCACAAGTACCTGGGGATCCCGCAGGCAAATGCGAACCATGAAGAGGCCGCTAGGAAAGCTGCAACCACCAAGTACCTGCAGAGGGTCAGGCAAGTCCTGAGGAGTCAGCTGAATGGTAAGAACAAGATCCGGGCCATCAACACCTACGCCCTGCCCGTGATCAGGTACCCTGCTGGGGTAATAGGCTGGCCAAAGGAGGAGATAGAAGCCACTGACATAAAGACAAGAAAGCTCCTGACCATGCATGGAGGGTTTCACCCCAAGTCCAGCACCCTGAGGCTGTACGCTAAGTGGAAGGAAGGAGGCCGGGGACTGGTGAGTGTCAGCTCCACAGTCCAGGATGAGACAAGAAACATCCACGAATACATCACGAAGATGGCCCCAACTGACAGCGTGCTCAGTGAATACCTCAGGCAGCAGAAACCCAAGAAAGAGGAGGAAGGCGAGGAACCATCATGGAAGGACAGGCCCCTGCACGGTATGTACCACCGGCAGATAGAGGAGGTGGCTGATATCCAGAAATCCTACCAGTGGCTGGACAAAGCTGGACTGAAAGACAGCACAGAGGCACTAATCATGGCAGCACAAGAACAAGCTCTGAGTACAAGATCCATAGAGGCTGGGGTCTATCACACCAGGCAAGACCCCAGGTGCAGGCTGTGTAAAGATGCCCCAGAGACAATCCAGCACATAACAGCAGGGTGCAAGATGCTAGCAGGCAAGGCATACATGGAACGCCATAACCAAGTGGCCGGCATAGTGTACAGGAACATCTGTGCCGAGTATAACCTGGAAGTCCCGAGGTCAAAATGGGAGATGCCCCCAAGGGTGGTGGAGAATGACTGAGCTAAGATCCTGTGGGACTTCCAGATACAGACGGACAAAATGGTGGTGGCTAACCAACCGGACATAGTGGTGGTAGACAAACAGAAGAAGACGGCTGTAGTGATCGATGTAGCGGTTCCGAATGACAGCAATATCAGGAAGAAGGAACACGAGAAGCTGGAGAAATACCAAGGGCTCAGAGAAGAGCTCGAGAGGATGTGGAGGGTGAAGGTAATGGTGGTCCCCGTGGTAATTGGAGCACTAGGTGCGGTGACTCCCAAGCTAGGCGAGTGGCTCCAGCAGATCCCGGGAACAACATCGGAGATCTCTGTCCAGAAGAGCGCAGTCCTGGGAACAGCTAAGATACTGCGCAGGACCCTCAAGCTCCCAGGCCTCTGGTAGAGGACCCGAGCTTGAAGGATAAACCGCCCGCAGGGGCGAGATGGGTGTTTTTTTTTTTTTTTTTTATATATATATATATATATATATATATATATATATGCAAAACATTGCAGCTTGCATAAACAGTATATCAGCTAAAATGCTCCCTAAGAAACGATTTTCAATATGAAATATATTCAGTTTGTACTCTTACATAATCAGGTAAATAATAAAAACATAAGCAGATAATCTGGTGGAAAAATTTGGAGAAAACTTTAGTATTTATTGCTTTTTCTCAAACTCAAAGACAATTCAGTCAGAACTGCAATTTGTTTCATGCATAATTTCATATTTAAATTCTACTTCTCAACATTCTTAACAACAGTCCACAACATATTATGAAACACTTGGCTTTACTGGTATAATTTATGGCTATTGCATTGTATTACCAATGAGTAAGTTAATATCAACATGTTTTTCTATAACACTCCTCTACGATTTAATATAGCAGTGATTACAAGGTCTTGTTTTTGCTTTCATGCGATTGAGATAAGTTCTTTTGAAAAGCTTCTTAACTGCAATCATCACTTCTTCTGTCTTCAAAGCATATACAATAGGATCGAGCAAAGCTGGTATAGTGTGTGTCAATGCAGAATTTATCATTCTGGCATTAGGATGGATGTAGGAGGCCCTTGCAGCTATGTTAGTGATTCCAATTGGCAAGAAGAACATGACCACAAGGATCAGGTGAGAAGTACAAGTTTTTAATGCTCTGAGTCGCTCCTCTCTTGATGTGGTCCTGCTCAATGCTATGAAAATACAGATATATGTGGCTATTATGAATATAAGAGGAATAATGATGAGTATAGCAACAAGTGCAGATGCCATGTTGTAATTTAAAGTTGTATCATTACAAGCCAGACGATAAACTGGTCCATGATCACAGAAAAAGCCTTTAACCACCAAAGACCTACAAAATGAGAGACGATTAATAAGCCCAACCATGGTTGCTATTACACTCACCAAAAAAATCCATACAAACAACAGAATTGCAGTAATTGATTGTTCAGTCACAATATTATGATACCTTAAAGGGAAACAAATTGCTATAAGTCTGTCATATGCCATAGTGACAAGTGTCCATGACTGCACACTTGCAAAGAAAATAACAAAGAACATATAACTTAAACAGGCGTCATAGATGATGTATCTCTTGTCAAACAGAAATGCATCTAAGAGTTTGGGGATGAGAGCTGTGCTCCCACACAAATCTGTCAAAGCCATGTTGAACACAATCATGTATTTAGGAGTATGAAGAGTCTTCACCAGCCAAATAACTGAGAGAAGAAAGCCATTACCCAAAACAGTCATGATGTAGACAAAACACAGGAAGGCATAGTAATATCTAATATGAGGGATGTTGGAAAATCCACTGAGATAACATTTTTCAGGCCGAACAAATGTGTTATTAAAGATAGTAGTGGTTTTATCTTCTGTTCCCATTGCAAATATTTGTTTCCCTAAACATAAAAACAGTAAAATAGAATAAAACATAATGAGTTACTTGATTATTGCTGTGTAAAAAAACTAAACTCACCTGACACCCTGTCAGGTGACTAGTATAAACTCACCCTTGACCACAGAGAGTTGTAAGTAGGTTGTACTGTGAGAGATGTACCATTTATATTTTACTTCTACGGCTGTGTGACAGTGAAAAGTCAGGTAGGTGTGCCACTTACTATCAGAGTTTATGTCATCATGAGATGATGAAGAGATGTAACTGTTTAATTTTGTAAGAGCTTTTCATTATTATAGAATAATATTTAAATTTAAACTGTGAAAGCACATTTTCACAAAGAATGAATAAATAATCCTCTCATACGTATGCATACACACACAGGTACTATAGTTACAACACTCCTTGCTCTTTGTGTCTGGAAAGCTGATTGGGTATTGTCGTCACATGAACACTCGGCGGGCACATGAACACTATGCATGCTCAAGTTTGTGAATTCAAAAACTCATAATATAGGTACAACTACTAAAACTTTTGGATGAGTGTAAATCTCAGTGGTGAAATTTTCTAAAAATCTTGTGAATTTGATAATTTGATCTTTAAAGAGGTTTATCCTTCGATTTGAACCTCAGTCCTTGCTATTTTAAATAGCAGTATTACTTCCAGTGTGGTTCCTGATGGTTTTAAACATGCAATTGTAAATCCTTTATTTAAAAAACTGGCCTTGATCTCTCATCCCTTTCAAAGTTATTGGAAAAAATAGTTTTTCTCCAACTGAATACGTTTTTGGATGATAATGGTATAATGAAGGTTTTTCAATCTGGTTTTAAGCATCTACATTCCACTGAAACAGCACTTTTACAGGTTTTTAATGACATCCTTTTAGCAAATGATTCTGGATTCTTGTAATTCTTGTGCTTTTAGATTTTACTGCAGCGTTTGACACTGTGGTCAACAGTATTCTTATCTTCTGTTTGGAACGCTGGGTTGAGATTAAAGGTGCAGCACTGGATTGACTTTGTTCCTATTTGAGTGGCAGAACGTTTAGTGTCAATGTTGAAAATTTTTTGTTCACCTAAGCCCTCTTTTTGTGGTAAATAATAAATATCAAGGATTGACAGAGGTGGTTATAAATAAATATCAAGAATATTCCAGAGTAGAAAAGAGCGTGTGCAAAAAGGATGTAACTATTGCAGTGTTTACAGTGTATTAGATGATTAATTTAAAGTCCTAATGTTGGCTTATAAATGCCTAAATGGTCTTGCTCCTCCATACTTTTCTGAGGTATTATATTCCCTCGCGGGCCCTTAGATCAGCCGACCAGCTGCTTTTGGTTGTCTCAAAAACTAGACTGAAACTTAGAGGAGAACGAGCTTTCTCACTTGTGGCTCCCAAACTTTGGAATACGTTGCCTTTCAATATTAGACAGGCATCTCTGTTTCCTGTTTTTAAGTCACTTTTGAAAACACACCTTTTTTCAATAGCGTTTAGACTGACTTCAATTGATTTCCTTTTCATGCTTTTTATGTGAGTATTTTCATGTGAATGGTTTTATCTTTTGTTTTATCTCTTGTTTTGGTCTTGTACAGCACTTTGGACAAACTTTCCATTTTTTAAATGTGCTATATAAATAAATTGGATTTGGATTTATGATAAGTAAAATGATAAGTGCAGTGCTAACTGGTAACTAAAAAATGTTTCATTACATGCAAGAAGATAAACTGGTCAATGATCACAAAAAAAGCTGTTTATCACCATCGATCTGCAGAATGACAGACAATTAAGAAGCCCAACCATGGTTGCTACTGCACTTAAAAAAATACAAACAGCAGGATTGCAGTAATTGATGTTTCAGTCACCTTACTGTGTTACCTCAAAGGGAGACAAATTGCTATAAGTCTGTCATATGCCATAATGACAAGTGTCCATGACTGCGTACTTGCAAAGAACAAAACAAAGAACATATAACTTAAACAAGCCTCGTAGACAATGTATCTCCTGTCAAACAGAAAAGTATCTAAGACTTCTGGGATGAGTACTGTGCTCCCACACAAATCTGTCAAAGCCATGTTAAACACAATCATGTATTTAGGAGTATGAAGAGTCTTCACCAGCCAAATAACCAAGAGAAGAAAACCGTTCCCCAAAACAGTCACGATATAGGCAAAACACAGGAAGACATAGAAATACCTAATATGAGGGATGTTGGAAAATCCACTGAGATAGAATTTTGCAGGGTGAACAAATGTGGTGTTAAGCATTGAAATGGCTTTGTCTTCTGATCCCATTACAAATATTTATTTCCCTAAACATAAAAAGAGCAGAATATATTAAAAGATAATGATGTACTCGATTATTGCTGTGGCAAAACCTCGTCTCAACCTAGTACAACAGGTTGTACTGTCAGTAATCCTCTTAATATTAAACCTCTAAAACAGTAGGGAGTAGTATGGGACAGTAGAAATTTAGATAAGCGTGTCATGTGCTCATAAATTTAATTAAGTTTATGCCATTAGTGAGCTGATGTAACATATGCGGTTGCTATGTTACATTCGATAGAGAACTGAATCATTACTGGCATAGAACTTTAAACAAATCTCATTAACACAAAATAATAATAATAATAATAATAATAATAATAATACCTTTATTTATAAAGGGCTTTAAAACAAAGTGCTGAACAGTTATTTGAAGATAAATACATAAATAAATACAAGCAATACAAGCAATACAGAAAAAAAGCAATATAATTTAAAAACTGATAACAATTTAAAAACTAATAGGCATTGAATTAAGAGATATAGGATAGGGTGAACAAGTGGGTCTTTAAATTAAACCTCCACAGAGCATGCCTGCCTATTATCTTGAGGGAGGTTGTTCCACAAAAATGGGGCACGAAAAGAAAAAGCACACTTCCCAATAGTCTTTTTTCTGGCTTTAGGAACTTTTAGAAGGCCAGTATCCTGAGATCGGAGGGCACGGGATGGAACATAGAGGTGCAAAAGGTCAGAAATAAATCAAGCACCATACCATTTAAAGCCTTGTAGGTGAGCAACAGGACCTTAAAATCTGCTCGAACCTGACAAGGAAACCAGTACTGGTTCCCACATTACCCTAATACTGGGGTTGCCGGCGTCACAGGCGAAACCAATCCGAAGGCCGACCGGGCAGAAGGCAGTGGCGGCAACACCGTTCAGGAGGCCTTCTATGACGGCGATGATGTCCAGCCAGCGGCCTAGAAAGTTGCTGGTGATGTTGAGGCACTGGAGGTGGACCAGACGGCAGGGTGGCGGCTGCAGAAACGAGGATGAAGCTGCAGACGAGAATGATGCTGCAGACGAGGGCATGGAAGCCGCAGGTGGTGGCGCAGCAGGCAACGGCATGGAAGCCGCAGGTGGTGGCGCTCCAGGCAAAGGTGTGGAAGATGCAAGTGATGGCACTGCAGGCGACGGTAATGGCTGGACCTCCTCAGACCCTCCAGCGAAGACGGAAGGCTGAAGCGGCTCCTTGGAACGTACAGCGAAGACAGAAGGCTGAAGCGGCCCCTCGGACCCCCAGCGGAAGCAGGGGGGCTGGAGCGGTTCCTCGAACCCCCCAGCAGAAGCAGTCACAGAACCAGCAGGTGCGGGGGCCTCTGGCACACATGAGGCAAAACCAGAAGGTACGGGGGGGGCTCTGGCACACACGAGGCAGGCTGGAGCTGCACAGAACACTGACTCTGCTCAGGCAGCGACAGCTGGTTGCAGTCCTCAGCTGGCTTTTTAGCCTCCAGGGGTCCAGAGTCAGCTGAGGGCAGAAACTCAGCCTCTCGGATGTCCTGGAGTGAGTAACAGTCTCTAAACAGGCCAGCTTTTAAGAAACCAGAGTAGTTTTAATATGTTTGTCTCTCTACTTAGAATGGGTCCTAGAAAAACAGTCCAAAATGGGTGGCACTGACACAGCCTCCCGTAGAGAGGGAGCAGGTGAAGATGGAGGTTGCATAGGGGCACAACAGTAGACTGAATGGATGATGAGGCAGGTAGTTGTACTGATAACTGTGCTACTGGTGAGGCTAATGGCTGAACAGGTGACCGAGCTACCAACTGAATTAAGGGTTGAACAGCAGACTGGGCTAATGGTAAAGCTGCAGGGTGGGCTAATGGCTTGGTTGAAGCCTGAGTGGCTGACAGCAGTGACGGTTTTAGCGGAAGTGGAGCAGGTGAAGCAGGGAAATCACAGTCATTATTCTCCCCTGTCCCAAAACACACAGCCCCTGAATAAACAGACCCAAAGTCAGAAACGGTGGAAAAAGTGTTTCTTGCAATCACCACAGCTAGCTGCTTAAACGTCCCAAAATCCGACTATGGGGTGATGCGCCAGCGGCGCAATCACCGCTATCCAGTCAACCAGAAGCAGGACTCGTGCCAGATCGCTCTCCCTAGGTGAATCCGCTGGATCCATGTTGTGGTCGGTTTGTACTGTCACGGCTGGGGTAGCAGTCGTGTGGTGTTTGGAGAAGGAGGATCCAAGTTGCAGACAATGGTGGTGATGTGAGTGAGGTTTATTGATGACGGGTGACAGTGACACAAAGCGGTTATTAGAATAACAAAGTACACTGAACTGGGAAAGCTAGTGAGCTGACCTGAAACATAACACAGAGGGAAGACACGAGGCGAGAAGCAGAGAGACACGGACAAACTAAATAACACAGATGAACCGACGATGAGCACAGGTAGACACACACCATAAATATACATGGAAGGGAATGAGGAATGGCCAAAACAGGAGGGAGACACAGCGGATCCTTATTGACATCACGAGACACAGACTTTCAAAGTAAAACAGGAAAAATACACAGACCACGAACAGAGGAGACACACGGGCAAGAATGACCCGACACTAAACAGGAGGGAGTGCAAAACCTAACTAGGAAAAGCTTAACAGAAAACATAACCAGAACACAAGATAATATTCATTAATACAAAAGTCCCGAGTCACAGACTCAGGACCATGACATCCTTAGATGATAAAAGGCAGTCCTTGTTGTCTCCTTTACATGAGACTCGAAGGAGAGCACAAACCACACACCCAAGTTCTTTACCTTGTCTTTGCAATTTATGACAAGGTCATCAATTCAAAGTACTGAAATTTTTGTGATCCAATGACCATCAAATCCGTCTTATCATTATTAAGAAGCAGGAAATTATCCGATAACCAGCCCCTAATTGCAGATAGGCAAGCTTGTAATTTAGACAATTCAGCACAGTTTCCAATGGTTAAAGGAACATAAAGCTGCAGGTCATCAGCGTAACAGTGAAAGGTAACATTAAAAGAACGTAGGAGAAGACCAAGAGGCAGCAGATACAGAGAAAACAGCAATGGGCCAAGTACAGAGCCCGGAGGGACCCCATGTCTCACAAAACAGGTCTCAGAGAGATCATTTTTAAAACTAATAGTCTGGGATCTCCCAGATAGGTAGGATCTCAGCCATGATAATGCGTTTCCCCTAACTTCTATATAATGTTCTAGCCTACCCAATAGGCTAGAAGTTGAAGCCTCTACCTCCCATCCTACTTTTAAATATCCCAGGACCCATAGGTAAGCCAGCAGTCTGAGAGCAAAGAGCTCAATTGGGGTGATATAGTACTATAAGGTCTTTAAGCTAAGATGAGGAATGAATATACAAAACCTTAAAAGGGAAGAGTAGGATTTTAAATTCATTCACTGTCTGGATTTATCAGCTGCCTCCGAGGTCCCACAGGCTAACCAAGCCTGATCGGACTCCTTCCTCAGCTCAATGGTTCCCTTCATCTCTGATATTGACCATCTGAATCGGGGGTTACCAATACGACAGGCATGAACCAACTTGTGGCCAGAGCTCGGAGAAGCAGCTTCAGCTATGGATGTGATGGACATGGTACATTTGGACTTAATGTTTCCAGTTACCCTCGGAATACGGTAACTTCTGCCTTCTTTTGGCATGTCCAGAAGTCCAACTTTTGCGCAATGGTTGGCATCTTTTGGGTGCTGCCGCAGGTGCCTTTGACGGTGCAAAACATTTTGTCGACATTGTTGTGTTTGTTGGGGTGAAAACTTACAAACATACAGTACAGCGCTTCAGAGTCACACTGCTAGCGATCGAAGATTTATGTAAATTTGACAAGCTGAAAGCATTTTGTACTGTACACGACATGAAGGAGATTGGATGCAGAACACAATGCGCTGTAAAAAAAAAAAAAAAAGCGTGCAAAAATGCACAAAAAAAATCTGTGAAACAGTGAGGCCGCGAAAGGTGAACCGCATTATAGCGAAGGACCACTGTATAATGTTAACAGAAATGGTCATAGCACCAAACCCCTGTGGAACAGTGGCTTGGTGACAACTACTTACAGTTGAACTCTGAGAAGTCAGAAACATTAATTATTGCCCCCGACAACCAGATATCTCTAATCAAACAGCATCTTGGTTCTCTTGGCTCATCTGTTCACCCGAGCCTCAGGTACCTTGGTGTGATCTTTGATTCTGCCATGTCCCTAGAACAACACTCTCGCCAGTTGATTAGGAATTGCCTTTTTCAGCTAAGAAACATCTCCAAACTGCGGACTTCGCTGTCTAAATCTGAGTTAGAAATGGTTATTCATGCTTTTATTTCATCTCACTTAGATTATTGTAACAGTCTTTTTCTTTGTTTGAGCAAAAGGAATCTTGACCGTCTCCAGTTAGTCCAGAATGCTGCTGCAAGGCTTTTAACTAAGACACGAAAAAGAGAGCACATTACACCAGTGTTACGTTCATTACACTGGCTTCCAGTACATTTTAGAATTCATTTTAAAATCTTGGCACTGACTTTTAAAGCTTTGAATTGTGATGCCCCTGCCTACATTTCTGATCTTTTAGAACCCCACACTCCCTCTCGCAGCCTGAGATCATCTAATCAAAGGCTGTTGGTAGTCCCACGAACTCGTTTTAAGACCAGAGGTGATAGATCTTTTAGAGCGGTGGCCCCCAGGTTGTGGAATGCTCTCCCTCCATCATTACTTTGCTTTGATTGTATTTATTCTTTTTAAAAGCAGCTTAAGACCCATTTATTTAGATTGGCTTTTAATTAGATTTGTGCTGTATGTTTGTTTATTAATGTATTTTATATATTTCTGTTTTATATTACTGTGAAGCACTTTGTGGTTTTTATCCTGTGAAAAGTGCTATATAAATAAATTGATTTGATTTGATCTTTATAATTGTATGTGTGAAGAGGACTCTCCATTAACACGAACAAATTGGAGTCTATTAGACTGATATGAGTCAAACCACTGAAGTGTACTATCTTTAACCATGCTCTAATCACTGTAATAAAATATTATGATCAACAGCATTGAACGCTGCACTGAGGTCTAGCAAGACAAGCACGAGATACTCAGTGTAAAACTGGTTGAGATTGGTTGGGGATGAACACCAAAAGTGGCTCAATTAATTAAGCTGATTTGCTGCACATCCATGTATTTTAATGAAAATGCCCTCTTCTCAATCCCGTCTCATCTCAATCATTTTCCCTGCTTTGCTTGGGAGACTGCCAATGCACAATTCTCCTCCTGCTCTTGTCGGCACACCTCTTCAACCACAAGCTTCCAGCACTGGCTTGGTGTTCCATTATGTCAGAATGCAGTGCACCCTCCCAGCCCAAAACCTCACTTACCCTGCTGTACACAGCTGAAAATGCCTCAATTCTTGAATGCTGGCACTGCCTGCTAAGTGGCTACCTATGGGCATCTGCACCAAAAAACCCTTCTAGATCATTCTGCCCGAATTTAACCCTGGGCACAGTGCTTTAAATTATGCATAAATCAAATGTTTTCACCTTCTTTCATCTTTTTGGATGCGATAAGCCCTGGTGACAGATACAACAGTAGGACTGTCTTCGATGTGTTATTGTTCCCTCCATTTAGGCTCAAATCGGTTTGATGTTTGATGGTGCGCACTGATGGAAAATAAAAACCTCCTTCATATTATAAGTAACAAGTCTGCTTTAAAAATGTAAGGAAGAGAAAGTACAAATATTTGTGTTACATTGTAAGGAGTAAAGTAAAAAGATAAGAAAAAATACTGAAGTACAGATGCCTGTAGCACTAAGTATTTGTACTTTGTTGCTTCCCACCTATGAATTTAACACATCTGAACAAACACATTTTCATGCTTAGGTGCCATAGTAGTCTTAAAGTCTAATACCTTTTGATAACGAAAATGAGCCACTTACAGACTTAAAGGTGTATTTCTAAATATTTCACCACAATAGTACCACAATAGTCACTCCCATTTGCATAATCTTGATTAAAAACTATTACACCTTTGTCTCCATTATATTTTCAACTTGTCCACTGTTTCTGCACTTTTCCCCATGTACCCAAAAAACCACACTATCAGACGTATATACATTGTTTGACATCTCCTTTAAAGCTTTTCTTTGTGATACATTAACTGTAATAAATGCAGGCATTACAAGAAAGCAAAGCAACTTCACAACAAAGG
This sequence comes from Pelmatolapia mariae, assembly GCF_036321145.2. Classification (NCBI taxonomy): domain Eukaryota; kingdom Metazoa; phylum Chordata; class Actinopteri; order Cichliformes; family Cichlidae; genus Pelmatolapia; species Pelmatolapia mariae. Next base: position 17,258,749 of record NC_086236.1, read on the forward strand.
TGCTGAAAAATGTTTTGAAAATATTCTTGTTTCTTTACTTTAAAAAGCTACATTTATGTTTTCAAAAATTTTCATTACACATTGATGTACTTAGATAACAGAAGCCAGTAGGTGATGTGGTGCAAGAATTCAGAGGTAAAACAAAATTTAGCTTGATCCTTTTTTAACACACAGGGAATAAAGTGAAGAGGATTTCATGCTTTTCAATATTTAGATTAAATTTAACTTGTGTACAGCTACAACAACAGTCCACATCTATTTCAAATTTTGCTTCTGCAATGGAAGGTTGTTTTTAGTGGATTAAGGTGCAGCTAATTCATTGCAATACTTATGAATAAGATATTTCAAAACAAAGAAACTCTATTCTGCTTTAGCATTCCTTTATGTTTTTCTTTTTTCTTGTTACTTTATAATGTCTTTTGCAAAGCTTCTTGATGGCATTCATCACTTCTTCTGTCTTTAAAGCATATATAATGGGATTGAGCAAAGGTGGTATGGTGTGGGTCAATGCAGAATTTATCATTCTGGCATTAGGATGAATGTAGGAGCTGAATGCAGCTACATTAGTACCTGTCCATGGTAGGAAGAAAATAGCAAAAAGGATCAGGTGAGAAGTACAAGTTTTTAACGCTCTGACTCGTTCCTCTCTTGACGTAGTCCTCCTCAGTGCTATGGAAATACAGACATATGTGGCCATTATAAATGCTAGGGGAATGATGAGAATTATAATGATTAGAGAAATTACCAGGTTGAAATTTACAGATGTATCATTACAAGCTAGACGATAGACTGGCCCATGATCACAATAAAAGCTGTTTATTACTAAAGATCTACAAAATGAAAGACGATTAAGAAGCTCAACCATGGTTGCAAGTACACTCACCAAAAAAATCCATACAAACATCAGAATTGCAGTAATTGATGTTTCAGTAACAATACTATGATACCTTAAAGGGAGACAAATTGCTATAAGTCTGTCATATGCCATAGTGACAAGCGTCCATGACTGCACACTTCCAAAGAAAATAACAAAGAACATATAACTTAAACAGGCGTCATAGATGATGTATCTCCTGTCAAACAGAAAAGTATCTAAGAGTTTGGGGATGAGAGCTGTGCTCCCACACAAATCTGTCAAAGCCATGTTAAACACAATCATGTATTTAGGAGTATGAAGAGTCTTCACCAACCAAATAACTAAGAGAAGAAAGCCATTCCCCAAAACAGTCATGATGTAGACAAAACACAGGAAGACATAGAAATATCTAATATGAGGGATGTTGGAAAATCCACTGATATAAAATTTTTCAGGCCGAACAAATGTGTTATTAAACATGGTAGTGGCTTGGTTTTCTGATCCCATTCAAATATTTGTTTCCCTAAACATAAAAAGAGCAGAATACATAAAAGAGAATGATGTACAAGATTCTTGCTGTGGCGAAACCTAACCCCACATCAGACTCTATCAAGCACACAATGCAGCAAAGAATGTTGTAGTGTATTGAGTTTATGCCATCCATTAGTGAGCTGATGTAACATGGATGGTGGCTATGTTGCATAAGATATAGTGCTAAATCATTACTGACGTAATAATTTAGTCAACACTAAACACAATACAATGAAAGTGGAACTGTAAAGGAAATTAAGTGATTGAAATTGAACTGGTCACACCAGCATCGAATCCATCCAAGTTACATGGTTTATTAAAATAATCAAATTACAGCATTTACATTTATGTTAGACTACTTTTAATTAAGAGCTTTAGCCCACTTACAATGAAAATTTAAAAAAAAAAAAACCCATCTTGCTCATGATCTGTTAACACTATTGGAAGTAAAAATAACTTGAATTCCAATTTTGAAAACACAACTTTCTTTCTTTCTTTATTTTATTTTTTTTATAAAGCTCTGACTTGTATTATGAGTATGAGTCTGTGGTCTGGGAGAGAGTCCTGTAACTCTCTGTCTGCAAAATACAGTAAATAATGACCAATGTTGGGCAATTAATTATATAGTTACTTCTTCAAAAAAGTAACAGAGTTTTGCAAACAACAAAGTTTTTTGCAGCTGTTTACCTAAAAATGCAGCCAAGGTGTTTTTTTTAAATAAACATTTAAAACTATTTACAGAACAATCAGGTGTTCTGCATCAATTCAGCAGTCGCCTCATTATTCTGACACACACAACAAACTATTGACTACACTACACACTCACTACACAAGATTTGCGCTAAACGTCGCAAATCTCTCACATCTCAAAACACTGCCATCACTCCTAAAACTTCCCCCTTTCCTAAACAAGTAAATGCCATGTTGCCAGATCATTTTTTGATTGGTTGACATGGTACTTTTTTCGACGAATAGGAAAGGGTGGGTTTTTTTGGATTTGCTCACAGGCGGAGAGTGCTTTCGAGCGTTTTCCTTATAAAACGCCATTTTTACAGTTTCTTCCCACAGTAAATATAAACAACGATAGTATTCAGGAAGAAAACCAAACATTGCATATACTTTTATCATAACTCTGGTTTTACGTGATCAACACAATTTAAAAACTAGTATAAAGTCCACACTTTTTCCGTCAATTGTTCCGTCTGTCCTGCTCACATCTCCAATGGTTGTACACGTTGTCATTAACGTGGTTTCACTCCACATCAGCCACGCCGCTTTGCTAGCTAAAACATCGGTGTCGGCACATAAGGACGCTGTCATAGCCTGGCAACGACGTTGATTAGCTGCGTATATACGAATGTGAATCGTATTATTGGCTGGACTGTGGGATAAGGTGGCATCGTTCTAATCCCATACGGGAGCAGCCAGTCACTTACTGACTAACAATTCTGTTTTGCAGTGTTAAAGTTTTAATTTTAATTTCAATTCAGGTTAAAAAAAAACTTTTGTGCGCAACACAGATTTTCTGTCCACAGAGACCCGTGCCAGCAGTGTGCAACTGCGCACGCGCGCAGCTTAGAGGGAACATTGGGTCCACCCTAATATGACACTGAACCAGAAATCTTAAAACAAACCTTCAACATAAGAGTTGACTCTAAACGGGTGTAACCGGAATACTGTCTGATTAGTTTTCTTAACAAGCTTTTTTCTTTCTTTTTTTGATTGTCACTGCAATATCCATGGAAGGTTATGTTTGTGAAATGCTGGGTTCTGGATTCTGTAGTGACTGGCCAATAGCCCCGACATAACAACTTTGTAAAAGAAATCGTGAGCAACTGGTAAAACTTGACCCCACATGTTTACATCTGCCATCACACATGTAATTACACAGGCTTTGGTTGTCCACACAACAAAGTCACAAAAGTGTGACTTTGCAACAAAGGTCTGGGTTTGGACCTGCTTGTAGGAGATGTGTGTCTGTTTCAACTCCACCATTCCATCAGTTAAACTCAGACAGAACGTCTCATCTTCACAGGCCTGCAGGAGGTTGTGGTCGCGGTGTTTATACGGGCACTTGATTTCCACACAGCCTTTTCCACAGCACAGTTAACGAGAGCATCAGGGGTGGCACCCAATTCTGGGAATGAGGGGTTGATGCTGAAACCACACTTCTCCACTTTAAGCTCTCTGTGCTGCAGCTCACTCTGTGAGGTGTACCATTCTCTAGCTGTGTCTTCATTTTCTTTTCCCCATTTGATTGGTTGTGGTTCAGTGTCTGAGAGCTGATGTGACAGTTTTTGTGGGTAGCACAGTTTCTTCACAGTTGATAATGCAAGCTCGGCAATGGAGGTAGACAAAACCGCATGTATGTTTGATGCAGTGATTCTTCCTGCTCGTGCTGTGTGCCAAACGTCATAGTTGTGCTGCTCCCCGGTTTTCTCTTCCAGTGCCTCTGCCCCTGCCTCTGACACAGCAAGACAGTGTTTCAGACTCTCACAGTGTTGCAGAAGGACATATAGTTCACGGCCCCTCATCTGTGGGTCATGGAGACATAGAAGTGATTTGGGGAGAACACGAGGCTGGACAGCGTCTGCATAAAAGTGGCAGAATTCCTCCATAACAGAGCAGAGCTCCGACTGATGTGCATGCATAAGATCTGTGAAAGGTTTTAACTCAGTCAGTGTGCTTTGTTTTAGCAAACTGCCACCAGTATGAGTCCGGATTCACTGATGGACTGATAGAGTGTCATTTTCCTTGCTGCACTGGTGGTGTAGTCGATTGCGTGGCCCGGGACTTCTTGTACTTTCTTCACATTTGAGGGCATTATCCAGTAAGCCTGAACATCTGTAGGTGTGATGTTCCCGCGTAGACGCACTGCAGTGTCAATTTTGTACAGGAGACCTGCCACATGTACACACTTCTCTGCCACACCAGTCATGCATGTGCAATGGGCACTCTCAACCTCCCCGTTAGATTTAAGGATAACCCAGGCCTGAAGAGGCTTTTGGTTGAGGTGCATGGAGTGATTTACCTGAAACAGTCAATACAGAAAAACATATTTTGGAGGATACACTGTACAGTAAATCTGCAGTGATTTATAAATAGTGAATTGTCTTGACAGAGTATTGCGTTTTACTTTTATTATTACTATGGTACATTGAAAAAAAGAAATACTTGTATTCTCAGAATTAATTTTAGATTTTTGTTTCATTTTTGTCCAGTACGATTAAAATGTACACTATTATTGTCACTGCTACATTTTCTTAATTCGGAAGAGAAATTATTTCCACTACTAATTAATTTCCATTGATCTTTGAGTACTTATTATTCCATGGTTTTCTAATAGGTATTTATGAAGACAATTTGTGAGACTGGTAAACTTACCTTTGTACTGACGACGGTCTTTTGTTCTACTCGGAACATCTCAAGGTCCTGTACCCATCTGTCGGTAAACTGGACCGGGGCTTGTTGCAGGGAAGTTACTTAACACATCATGAGTGTATGCACTCACACTTAGGATCATATAATTGTAAATATGAGCGTGATGAAAGTTGGGCAGCACGCTAACGTCTTTAGTCCACTCTGTATGCTCGTATGGGTCCAACCCTTTCACTCCTTTGAATTTTTCCTCATACGTCTTTTTTTGCCTTTTCGTCAAGTCTGTCTTTGTATGGACCTGCCGTGCTCTCCTTCGTTTTGTACATAACTTTTGGGGGGGGGAATAAAATGCAAGTAGGGATTAAAACCACAGAATGAATGGTAACCGGTGCTGGAAATGCTAGCGCTTGATGCCGTGTTTTGATTTTGCTGCCACTCATACCTACAATGCAACACGCCCAAGTCACGTGCTCTGTCGATCTCTATAGGTTTGATTCATCCAGGAGGCAGTCTTCAACATCGGCTGCAGACTCACCCACCCCCACTGCTGCTGTTCCACCTCTGAACCTCAGTCACTTCACACCTCCTCTACTCACCCTGCTCACTAATCCCCACCCCCAACCACAGCATCCAGCACACAACCAACACACAACTCCAGCCTGTCTCTCTCGGTCATTCAGGTTAGGAGGATCAGATCCAGGAAGGCAGCGGGTCCAGATGGCATTAGCTCAAGGGTTGTCAGGTCCTGCGCAGATCAACTGTGTGGGGTGATGGAGTATATCTTCAACCTGAGCCTGAGGCTGGGGAGAGTTCCACAGCTCTGAAAATCCTCGTGTGGTACCAGTGCCAAAGACTCCACGTCCCAAGGAACTCAACAGCTACAGACAGGTGGTTCTGACATCCCACCTGATGAAGACACTGCAGCGGCTGGTCCTGGTACAGCCCCTGGTGAGCTCATGATTGGACCCACTTCAGTTTGCCTACCAACCTGGCACCAGCGGAGGATGCCGTCATTTACCTCCTACATCTTTCCCTCTCTCACCTGGAGACCGCTGGGAGCACTGTGAGAATAATGTTCTTTGTTTTCTCCAGTGATTCAGTAAAACAACTAGACATTATAGTCCCTGATAATGCATTGCTTTAAATGGAGAGAATCTTGAGGGATGGCTGTTATGAGGAAAGGCAGCCCAGAAACTTTACCAGCAGCACACATCGTTGTGTGCCTCAACTTTTGGTCTTTTACCCAAGCTAATGTAAAGTGCATGCCAGGTGTTACTCTAATGTGGTGGTGCGAATGAGGAATAACCGGGGACGGTAACTAAGATGTTGACAATGCCACCTGGGGGAGGGAGTTACACCCCAGGAAAGATATCTCTAGCCAATGTAAGTGTTACACTGGCTACCAAAGCCCACAGACTCGTTATTAACGGCAGAGGTGAGGCAGGTGAATTTTACAAATCAAGGTTTATTAAGAAGAATTACTAAAAACATAGAATTATAAAATCAAAAAGGCACCTAAGGTAGCAGGGTTGAGACGGCAAAATAGTTAATTAAAACACTTTATTAACAACCGATGATTAAAACGACCAGACTCCCTAACACGATGCTACCCTAAAAACAATCACAACATGATAAAAGAATAACTACACAAAATAGTGGAGACCGGCTACTTGAGGAGGCAACCTACAGGGAGGAGTGCTCAAGGGTGCCACCAATTACTCACCCGTGTGATTTCACTGCAGACCTCACTCACACTAACTCTAAATGGTGCAATCTACCTATGCCCGGTGTGTACACTCGCATGCATCGGGGAGGGGATTCCACCTCACGTGCCTAGCCTCTGAACAAGCGGCCGCACCACCACTAAAGCAATAAAACAAAGCATAAAACGTTAAACAAATTAGTAAAAGATCTACATAAAACAAATACACCCCAAATTACTGTTCTTTATAAAAGCATCGCATAACAAACAAAACAGCATAACACAAGACAGCAGCAGTATAGCGCAATCCTGCAACAAAAGAGGGAAACAGTCGTCAAAGTCCACCCTACTATATGCCACATTATGATAAACGCAAGAGTCCCACTTACCACTCTCTAAAGGGCAATACTAAACTGAGTAGCTTTGCTAGAGAGAACTGCAGTACTTAGCTCTCTAATGCTCTCAGCCACCTTGGATGGACAAGACTGCCAAATGCCTCCTCCTGGTAGTGAAGCGCAGCTGTTTCTTATAAGTCCACTAATTGTCAACTGGGAAGGTGTGGATATTAGTGGTGCATTTGTGGACATCATGTAAAATCCTACCCCAGAATCTACTTCACTACAATCTACCCCCGGGATATGAATCGTCGTCCCGACGATTGACACTCACTACCAAGGTCTAAACAGGGTAACTGTATTGGGCACAGGTGCCTGGGAGTGCCCAGCCCCTATTGCTCTACTTCCTGCTACCTGGGGCAAATGATGCAGATTCGAGTGCGTCCCAGCATTACCACGGGTAGTCCTACGTAGAGGTGCTATATTGTTGTGAACACCAGCCATAACTGGCAGCTGATCAGTGCAAGCCGACACCACGGGGGACGTTGAGGGTTCTAGATAGTCTGGTCTACGAGGGCTAGGAGTCTCTGGTCTTGGTTGGCAACTGCTTGGGGCTGGAGTAGGTTCAGAAACCAATAAAAACCACTCGCCACCTTGCATGGGTTCTTCTACAGGGGCAGTAGTATACACGGACCCATTTTGGTCAGGGGCCTTAAGCACTTTATACACCACTGAACTCGAAGCACCCTTAATTTTATCACGACCTCTGAGCCCAACTTTCTTCAGATAAACCAGCTGACCTTCTCGCAGGGGAGCATCCTTTGCTTGCTGGTCGTGGCGCGTCTTACGCCAATCAGCTACAGGGATTTGCTTCGGTTGGGGTGCGGGCAAATGGCCCACACACACATTAAGATGGGTTGGTGCATCTTTAGCCGACTGGCATCGCTCACACTCCTGGCACCACCGTTGGATGTCTCCATACATCCCTACCCAGTAGCACCATTGAGAAACCACATCTACCGTGCTCCGAACACCCTGATAACCATGCTCCTGGCGCACTTGTTGCAAAACCTGACCCTGAAGGGACTTGGGCAGCAATACCTGCAGTGTCTCTCCTCTCCTTGGATGACAGACCTTCCGATATAACACGCCATCCCGCTCCACTAACCTACTCCATTGCCTGACCAACCCGAGGGCCAGCCTTGAAGTGCGACCACGCTCCTTGGCATCAGGGCCCCGCCTCCGCCTCCAAAATTGCAGAAACTCCCGGATCATGGGGTCAGTCTCCTGCAACATACGAAGGTCAGACAATGCATACCCAGGGAAGACCGAAGTAATGGTTTTAACAGCGGGGGTTACTGGTTTCCTACCAGTAACCTGCAGCAACGGGTCAGGTAGTACAGACTCTGAGCCTAGGATGCCCCCACCTAAACCTCGGCTCAATGGTTCAGGGGGTGGACGTTTTCCTGCATGGAAGAACAAACAACCTTACTTAAACTGGCTTGCGTTGCTGTACCAGCTGACTGCACAGGCATGACTGTGGGCTCACCAGGGCACTCTCTGGCAAAATGCCCAACCTTCTGGCACCGTCTGCAAATGACAGCCTTATTACGTGAGGCAGGATAAGGTTTGGAAGCACTATTCAAAGCAGCAAGACTCCTTGCGAGCTGCATTTGTGGACATCATGTAAAATCCTACCCCAGAATCTACTTCACTACACTAAGGAGGGAAACCCTCCAAAAAGCGGACGGAGCAGTAGAGCAGCCAAAGGAATAGAACAATATAAACTGTATTACTAAAATATAATTTATTATACAAAAGAGGTTTAAAAGCAATTAAAACAACCTTGGCCAGGGAAAACACACAATAAAAACCAATAAAACATAAACATCAAAAGTCCGGTGGCGTCAGCCACAGCATTAAAATCCAGAAAAATTGGAGCGGGGCAAGGAAAACCCAGCGGCGTCCCCAGCCGTCCCGTCTATCTCTCCGCTCTGGAGTGGTGCAAAAGACAGGGGGCAGCGACGGTCACTGTTCTTTCCAGTGGACCGGGTTATTGCAGCGCTATATGTCTCGGGACTTACCCCTGATGGGCAGACCTGTCAACTCCACCTGCCGCTTTTCTGTGCCACTTAATCCTCCACCGTAGCGTCAAGCCACTTCTTCAGCACCAGCACAGCTCCCTCTTCCTCACCCCACATTGCGCTTTGTATTTCCTGTTTCACTTTGACGGTCTTGTGTCTGTTTTCAGTGTTTTCAGTTTTGCTTCCTCCCTGTCTTGTTATGTCAGATTAGTCCCAGCTGTGTTTCCCTCCTGTTTCCCATTCCCTTGTTACTCCATGGCAATGTTCCCTCTAACTCAGGGGTTGGCAACCTGTTTGATGATAAGTGCCGTCTAAAATTTCCTCAGAAGTCAATGTGCCATATGATTGCATTAGCAATAAATATAATAACGCTCTATATGAACAGTTACACACTATATAAAAGAACTTTACAGAATTATATTTGTTCGCAGATGTTGGCATCAGCTATTTTGAAAAAAAAAAGAAGACACTTTTTATCCATAACAGCAAATGAACTGTATATCAGAAAATGTATATCACAACAATGAAAACAAACGCTGCTGTGACAGTGATGTACACTGTCTTGTTGGTATATGTATGATTTCTATACATATTTCTATATATATTTTAGCTATCAGTGAATAGTTAACAGTTATTTTGAAACACTTTATCCATAACAAGAACTCCATAACGGCAAATGAACTGTACAACAGAAAATGCAAATGCTATTTATGATCTCCTTTCAACAATGATAAGAAAAATGAACTGGGTCAATATGACATGTTTGTTAATATACAGGGATACACATGTTAATGTGATCTCTGGTCTCCCACTCAGAGACACAGGTCTCCGAGTTTCCAGCATTCAGACAGCTACCTGAGGACACTCTTCGTGTGAGAGAAAATCTGCACACACAGATATGTAGAGCCAAATACTGTCAATAAGGCCTCTGCAATGTTCTGAAGACAGTTAAACTTGTCAGGTAGTGATGTCCAGCAGGTGAAAATGCAAGCTCCATGAACACGCACAGCTATGGATTCCAGCTGCGTTCGTAGTTCTGCAAACTTTGACCCCCACAGAGTCGAGCTTTTCAGTTCAATCAGCTGCATTTCGATGTCCTCTGTGTCCAGCCAGTTAAAGCTCTGGCTCCAGCAAACATCAGCTGATACTAGAAATTAATATTAAATAAATTCTAACAACAGCTGATCAAGCTTAAACGTGCTGCTGTTGTTTATCCGCTGGTTTCCTCTTTCTGACGCAAAGTGGGCGATAAACAAACAAGAGAGAAAAGCTGATCAGCTGATCATTGATCAGTTTCATGATTGAAGTAGCAACAGGAGAGGGAAGGGGAGAGAATGAGAGAAGAAGAGGCAGCTGTGCAGCATAAAGACGCAGAATAAATCCAGCTTTGTGTCTTTTTCCATTCTAGCTGAAGTACGGGACAAACTGTTTCTTTTCAGCTCAATACGAAACGCATAATATTTTCTCTGAATACGAGACGATTCCGTTTTTTAGGGGACGGTTGGCAACTCTACTAACCTTATGAATACAATAAAGTTCACTATCAGTAACATCATAGCACCCACCCAGCTGTATAGAAACTCCGTCATGCTAGCTAGTACGCAGTATGAGTTATTGTAACTGACAGTAAAAAGTTAGCACAACGAAAATAAACTATACCTAAACTTGGTTTATATCTGACCCAGATAGACTGCAGGTCATAACTTCTTACCTGAAGTTCAGTTCACCTGACACTCGGACCGGTGGCCGCATCCGGTCTCTCCTCCTCCTGCCTCCCCTTTACCTCACCCACCTGCTGGCCTCTGTGGAAGCTCCACCATAGCCACCACCAAACAACTGAGTTATTTTTACACATCTGCCAGCATCTGGCCAATCCACCACCTTTCATTGTTTACACCGTTACAAAAAAACCAAAAACAAAAACCCAACGACCCATAAAAACGAAAAATCACCATCGGGCAAATGTCCAGTATGCCCGATGGCCAGTCCAGCTATGGCCGTGCCATCAGTATGGTTGTGCCAGCTGTGGCACACGTACCCAGGGTTGCCGACCCCTGGGCTAGTGTAACCTGTAAGAGCTATTCATAATAATACTGATTAATACGTAGGTTTTAACCTTTATTGAATATTCCAATAAACACTCCAGAAACATAGAAAACATTGAATGACTGACTCAAAGCTCCAGTATCATGACAGTAACATTATGTACTGCTACTTTCAGAACCTTTAGCATTTAGCACTTAGTTCCTCCTATGCCAAGAGGCGCATCGGGCAGCTAACGATCTCCAGCGATGTCGGTCAGCAGCGACTGCTTCCGCTTGGCTTCGTCCCAGGCAATGTCGATGGTTCTCAGATCATCCATAAATGATCGACGCCATGTGATCTTTGGTCGGCCTTGCTTTCGCTTGCCAGTGCGTGGGAGCCATGTAATGGCGATCTTGGCCGGGCGATAAGGGAGTAGACTTAACATATGGCAGTACAATGGTACTTTCAGTACCATTGATATTTATTTAGACTGTTTTTCTCCAATTGATCTTTCTGAGTTCACTTTAGTAATCACTTTCTTCAAACCATCAATGGGTCTTTTAGACTCCATTCCTGCAAGACTCATCAAGGGAGTCCTTCCATTAATTAATGTTTCAAACTTAAATATGATCAACCTATCTCTAATAATCGGCTATGTAGCACAGGCCTTTAAGCTGGCAATAGTTAAACCCTTAAAAAAGCCATCACTTGACACAGCTGTCTGAGGTAATTATAGGCCAATTTCAGCCCATCCTTTTATCAAAAAACTCTTGAAAGATTTTTTTGATAAAAGTTGTAAAATAGCTAACTGATCATCTACAGAGGAAAGGTTCATTTGAAAAGTTTCAGTCAGGTTTTAGAGCTCATCACTGTATGGAAACAGTTTTAGTGAAGGTTACAAATGATCTTCTTAGGAACTCTGACAGCGGATGCATCTAGGTGCTTGTCCTGAGTACAGCATTCAATACCGTTGACCACAATATTTTACTAAAGAGATGAGGACATGCCATTGGTATTAAGGGTACTGCACTGCAGTGGTTGAATCATATCTGTCTAATAGGCTCCAATTTGTTCATGTAAATGGAGAGGCCTCTTCACTAGTGATGTGTCGGTCGCGAACAAAACGGCTCACAGTTCACACTCCAGGTCTTAATGCTCAATTCCGATTTTTTGATCAAATCTGATTTTTTTGTCTGCTTGTTCACACTACAAATAAAATGTGACAGCAAACGCGCTCTGTTTAGACCCAGACCGAACAGTATTGTTTGACTGATGGCCCTTAATATAAAGACTTGTTTCGGACTTTACGTTTCCCAATTTTGCTTTAAGTTATAAAGTTATTTTGTTATTTACAAATGGCCTAATAATTATCTTTATTGCTGTTTTAGAGAGGAGCGGTGCTTCAAAGGATAGTTGCAGATTTCTCTCAGAATCTGCAGATTATACAGTACAAATAAAATGTTCACGTTTCTCCAACGTTGTCTTCCCAACAGTTTCACTAACATCTACACCGGATGGCCAGGAAGCATTTGCGATGTCTTCTCGGCGCCTCTCCGGCGCTGATAATTGGTGTCTGTCTTGTGTCAGTGACGTAAAAGACAGATTTAATGCGACATGACCATTCAAACAGCAGTCGCTTTCTATGTATCGGATTCAGTACCACATATGAAAGTGACCCAGATCGGATTTGAAAATATCGGTTTTGTGCCGTTCACACTGTCATACCATGATCGGATATGGGTCGTATAGGGTCAAAAAAGTGAGATTTGATGCGCTTTCGCCTGCAGTGTGAACGTAGCTTAACAGCCGACTCTTTGAAGTGAACGAAGGGAGCCGGTTCCTTATTGGGAGCCGTGTTTTTTTTTCCGTTCTCTCACCCTCTCTCTCTCACTTTTTTTCCGCTTCACGCAGCACGTGACCCTTGTGTTTGTGCTGAGCAGAGGGGGGAGGGGCGGTAGTTACACTCCCAATAGCACAGGAACAGAGCAGAAGAGAGAAAGAAAGAAAGAGAGCCAGGGGCAACAACAAGAGACAACATCGTCACATTAGAAAGGTATAGTAATCATCCACAACTATTTTCAGTTGCGATGATAAAGGATTCAGAAAGTTTATTCATGCAGTGAATCCTGTGTATGCAATTCCAAGCAGGAAAACACTCTCCCAAAAAATCATCCCAGGCCTATATGACAGAGAACGTGCATTTTCTTTTTGTTTTGCATATTTTAATTTATATTTCATTGTGTTCTGGTTTGCAGTGTTTTGTGTTGTTTCACTTTAAATTTGTTTAAAAGGAAAAAGCTGAAAATTTAGATAGTTAAAAGTTGAAATGTAAATAGTTGCTTTTTGTATTTTATAATTTATTTTTTACATTTTTTGTGGAGTAACCGGTCGGAGCGGGCACGCTCCGTTTTGCATAACTATTTTTAAATCCCTATAGAACACATAAGCTAGCACAATAAACATTTTTTCATATGAAACCGGAGGAGTTGTACTTACATTTTATGCCATCAGCTTGTCCTAAGTCACAGTTTCCTTCCCTATATGGCCTTGCAAAAATTTCGTAAAAAGCATTTGCAGCAACAAAAACATAATATTCCAGAAACAGGCTTTGCCGATCCGATCAGCTGCTCATAACACTTCCACGTTGGAACAGATGTCAGCATGAACTCTCGTATGTCCACCATTACTTGCCCGAAGTTGGAAGTGATGTCATGTTCACGGAAAATGTAGTCTTAAAGGGTTAATACAAAAGCCCTGAGTCACAGACTCAGGACCGTGACATCCTTAGATGATAAAAGGCAGTCCTTGTTGTCTCCTTTGCATGAGACTCAAAGGAGAGTCTTAAAGGGATAAGTAAAAGCATATTTATATATAAACATATATAAATAAAAAAACATGTTTGTTTGTTTTACATTAGTAATTCATTTTGTGCATAATTTTATATTGTTGTTGATAATAAATTAATTAAAGCAACAAAACAACCTGAAGAGCCGGTTGGGAGCCGAAAGAGCCGGTTCTCGAAACAGAGCCGGAATTCCCATCACTACTCTTCACACACTAAGGTTAATAATGGAGATCATGGGGTTGCATGAAAGGACCAATTATGTTTACATTATGCATGCTTCCCTTTGGCAGTAACATTAGAACGCATAGCATACATTTTTTTTAGTCTTTTTTCAGTCACTTACATGAGTGACGAAAAATTTCTTAAATTAAACATTTTCTAAAACAGTGGACAAATGCTGAAATAGTGTTCACTCAGAACACAAGAAAATGAAGTTACCAAACATCCTTTCTTTGAGAAAATGCAGTACTGCTGCATGGTACTGCACTGTGGAAACACAAAGACAAAACTTAACTAATCAAGAAATATAAAACAATAATATCTTTTTCTGAAAAGGCAGAGGAATCAAGATACACTCACACAGGATTTATATGTAGAGAAGAAAGAACTCTCTCATATAAACAACATGTATTAAAAAAGTTTCACAATAGGACTATACCTGTTAAAAGAAGCTGTTAAACAACAACCCATGGTCATGTATGGTGACTCATATGTGTAAGGACATTCTTGCAAATTAAATTCTTTACATGGTTTTCTTTCTTGCTGAAATGAAAGTGAATACATGGTGCCAGCCATGCAACTTCTTGGTTAGCAAAGCATACTGACATGCACAAGTTTAGAAAGATTTTCACAACTGAATTTCCTTTAAAAAGAGAATGGGGAAGTTTTTATTCATTCAATATATTGACATTTTCTCATGTAACCATTAAATTAGACTATAATAAATGTACTGTAGTAAAAGCATCACTAAAAAATTTTTCATAACTGATTGGGGATTAATTGTAATAAAAAACACTTTCAGTTTAAATTTGTACAAATTAGTTTTCAGATATTTTGTGAAAGGCAGCTCAGTTTTCACACATTTATTTTCTTTTGGAGGGCCTAAGATGACAGGAATGCATGTGTGTGCATGACGAAAACATAAAGTACATACACACGTAATTTGTTTTGTTTTGTTTAAATTATATGTGTTAAGCTTGTAAAATAATTTATCTAAAATATACTATTATTTTATACAATATACAACATTTTATGTAAACATGATATACAGTAATGAACACATAACACATTATTATTATTTCTAAATATTATAGCACATATAGTGAGCAGGTCAGTAGTTGTAGTTTATTTGCTAAAAGAAAGTCTACAGTAATAGTCTAAGTAGAGGCATATGATTCACCATTTTGTGACTGTATTGCTAACATTATTTCTTTTGCAAAGCTTTTTTATTGCATTTTTCACTTCTTCTGTCTTTAAAGCATATACAATAGGATTGAGCAAAGGTGGTATGGTGTTTGTCAATGTGTAATTTATCATTCTGGCATTAGGATCAATGTAGGAGGCCCATGCAGCTATGTTAGTGATTCCAACTGGCAAGAAGAACATGACCACAAGGATCAGGTGAGAAGTACAAGTTTTTAACACTCTGACTCGTTCCTCTCTTGACGTAGTCCTCCTCAGTGCTATGGAAATACAGATATATGTAACTACTATGAATGCTAGGGGAATGATGAGAATTATAATGACTAGGGACATTGCCAGGTTGAAATTTACAGATGTATCATTACAAGCTAGACGAAAGACTGGCCCATGATCACAATAAAAGCTGTTTATTACTAAAGATCTACAAAATGAAAGACAATTAAGAAGCCCAACCATGGTTGCAATTACACTCACCAAAAAGATCCATACAATCAGAAGAATAGCAGCAATTGATGTTTCAGTAACAATACTATGATACCTTAAAGGGAGACAAATTGCTATAAGCCTGTCATATGCCATCGTGACAAGTGTCCATGACTGCACACTTGTAAAGAAAACAACAAAGAACATATAACTTAAACAGGCGTCATAGATGATGTATCTCCTGTCAAACAGAAAAGTATCTAAAAGTTTGGGGATGAGAGCTGTGCTCCCACACAAATCTGTCAAAGCCATGTTAAACACAATCATGTATTTAGGAGTATGAAGAGTCTTCACCAGCCAAATAACTGAGAGAAGAAAGCCATTCCCCAAAACAGTCATGATGTAGACAAAACACAGGAAGACATAGAAATACCTAATATGAGGGATGTTGGAAAATCCACTGATATAAAATTTTTCAGGCCGAACAAATGTGTTATTAAACATGGTAGTGGCTTGGTTTTCTGATCCCATTCAAATATTTGTTTCCCTAAACATAAAAAGAGCAGAATACATAAAAGAGAATGATGTACATGATTCTTGCTGTGGCAAAACCTAACCCCACATCAGACTCTATCAAGCACACAATGCAGCAAAGAATGTTGTAGTGTATTGAGTTTATGCCATCCATCAGTGAGCTGATGTAACATGGATGGTGGCTATGTTGCATAAGATATAGTGCTAAATCATTACTGACGTAATAATTTAGTCAACACTAAACACAATACAATGAAAGTGGAACTGTAAAGGAAATTAAGTGATTGAAATTGAACTGGTCACACCAGCATCGAATCCATCCAAGTTACATGGTTTATTAAAATAATCAAATTACAGCATTTACATTTATGTTAGACTACTTTTAATTAAGAGCTTTAGCCCACTTACAATGAAAATTTAAAAAAAAACCCATCTTGCTCAAGATCTGTGTAGTATGTTAACACTATTGGAAGTAAAAATAACTTGAACTCCAATTTTGAAAACACAACTTTCTTTCTTTCTTTTTTTTTTTTTATAAAGCTCTGACTTGTATTATGAGTATGAGTCTGTGGTCTGGGAGAGAGTCCTGTAACTCTCTGTCTGCAAAATACAGTAAATAATGACCAATGTTGGGCAATTAATTATATAGTTACTTCTTCAAAAAAGTAACAGTTTTGCAAACAACAAAGTTTTTTGCAGCTGTTTACCTAAAAATGCAGCCAAGGCGTTTTTTTTTTTTTAATAAACATTTCAAACTATTTACAGAACAATCAGGTGTTCTGCATCAATTCAGTAGTCGCCTCATTATTCTGACACACACAACAAAACTATTGACTACACTACACACTCACTACACAAGATTTGCGCTAAACGTCGCAAATCTCTCACATGTCAAAACACTGCCATCACTCCTAAAACTTCCCCCTTTCCTAAACAAGTAAATGGTATGTTTTTTTTTTTGTTTTGTTTTTTTTTTGTCTGTCCCATTTGGTTCTTTAGCCGTCAGAATTGTTGTCTGAAGACCAACAAGGATACCAAATGGATTTATTTTGCCAAATGGATCATCATGGCATTGCCGTATTGGTCCATTTGATCAACTTTTGTTGTTATTATTTATTTTATTTTCAGTAGTTACAGATGAGACAGACATGATTGGGGGATAGGAAAGGGAGAAAGAAAGAGAGGAAGGAAAAGAAAAACAGAAGGGAAGAGGGACAGTGAGAAAGGGCACTTACAATGACAAAGAGAAAAAAAAAATCTCCTGGATCACCTGTTGAGAGAAAAAGAATAGAAAACAAGCAAAAAAAAAAAACAAAGCAACATACTAAACACAACACCATCATGTTAATCTAGCTAAGTGTAAACAGCAATAAATACTAAATATTGAATGTTGTTGTGCAGCACAGACAGCGCACAATGTGCTTTGAAGTAGCAGCTAAGAAAGGTGTAGTTTATGTCTACGAACAGTGAACACCCATGTGCACACCCGTGTGGATCAGCGCGCTTGTATACAGAAGGTTTCCCCATGTAACGGTCTGCTAGAGGGTGTGGAGGGCCATAGCCCCGTCCCCCAGGGCATGAAGCAGGCATGGAGGAGATCCAGGCTCCAGACATCCAGGGACCCCAGAGTGCGAGAGCCCAAGGAGTACCACCGGAGGGGCATCCGTGCCACCCTCCTGGGAAGGGCTGAGGAGATCCCCAGACGAGGGGTCACCCAGTAGCCACGGAGCAGAAGCCAGAGGGGGCTGCACTGGCGCGCCCGCCGGCTCTGCCGGCAGCCAGCTGTGC
The DNA here is from genome assembly GCF_036321145.2 of Pelmatolapia mariae. Taxonomy (NCBI): domain Eukaryota; kingdom Metazoa; phylum Chordata; class Actinopteri; order Cichliformes; family Cichlidae; genus Pelmatolapia; species Pelmatolapia mariae. Next base: position 17,276,672 of record NC_086236.1, read on the forward strand.
CAGAGTGAACCGAGCTGCAGGCCCCGAGGCCGGAGGTTCGAGGGCCCCCTTTGCCCCGGAAGAGGCCTGACCGAGCGACAGGCACCAGGCCCCGCCAAGTAGCCACCGGGAGTGAGCTGGTGTATACCTGAGCGCCCAGCCCCGGACACCAAGAACCACCAATGCACCGACCCCTGAGTGCATCAGTTACCGGCAGGGAGTGTGGTGAGGGGAGATAGGCCTCCACACTTTGGAGGGCCTGGGTGTTCCCAGGGAGGTGGAGTCTAAGACCTGACCTGACATATAAACACAGACAAACAGGCACACACAGACACAAACATGCATTCCCACCCTCATGCACACATATACAAACACTCAGCACTCATCCAACGTAGGAATAGACATATATGCACATGTACACACAATCGCACTCCCCAAACATACTCTATACCCCGGGTCCAGGTACCCTCGCCCCCAGAGGGGGAAACGGCACCCAGACCCAAGAGATGTGACCCTTTCCCCCCGGGGTGGAGGCAAGCAGACCGCCCCAGGCCTCGCGGAAGCAGGGAGGCCAATCTGTCAGCCAACACCTCCTCCCAGCCCCCCGCCCCGATGGCTGGCAGAGAACGGGGGTGTGTGAAGACCCCATACCTCCCTCCTCCCGCTCATGTATAGTGTTGCTGCGTGTTGTTCTAAAGTGCATTTAAAACAGGGGAGGGCATGGTGCTGCTGCCGGAGAGCAGCAGGTGTTAGCACGGCCCCTCCCGAGAACCCTCAATGTCTACATGGATTTAAAATTGAGAGGTGGGCACCGGCGCCAGAGGTAGGGTTGAATACTCAGACCATTCACTGGACGCCGTTGGCGTGGTCACCCTCAAGGCCCTATATATATATGTGTGTGTTATGACAGTGTGAATAATGTGGATGTCTAAGTTGTGGAATAAAATTGAGGCACAGGTGGCCAGAAGGGGACAGAGGGGGGGGGATGTCTCCCCTGCACCCTGGTGACACACCCATCTTTCATCTTTGGTGAACAGAACCAAAGAGCGTGGATGTAATTGTCTGGTGTATTGCCTTGACAGTGTGAGCAGTTGTTGGAAGATGTAAAGCCCATCTTGAACATCCGATGACCAGTATAGTGCACTCTATGTAGTATTTTATATTGTATTAATTGCAGACTGGGATTTTTAATCAATTTAAAGGTTTTTAAGCATACCTGAGACCAGAAGTTTTGGTCTAAGCTTACTGATAAATCTGCTTCCCACTTTGCAATAGGAAGGGATACTGATTCATCTATTTTAGAAAGTGTTCTGTATATTTTAGATAATAATTTGGGGGATTTAAGAGTAAGAAAATGTACCACACTTGGTGGTGTTTGTAATTCAGCTTGACTGGGGTAAAATTTCTTTTTTACTATGGATTTAATTTGTTGATATTCTAAAAACCTTTTCTTGTTGATCCCATATTGTGCAACTAGTCTGTCAAATGAAATAAATTCTGTTCCCTCTAATATATGTTCTAAGTATTTAATTCCTTTACAACTCCATTCTGGAAAATTAATCATATTATTGTTTTGTAATATGTCAGGGTTATTCCAGATAGGTGTACGTTTGCATGGGATTAATGAAGACTCCGTTATTTTTAGAAACTCCCACCATGCTGTCAGAGAAGAGCTGATGTTAACACTTTTGAAGCATTCATATCTTTTGATGTTTGAGCTGATAAATGGTAGGTCTGAAATCTCTAGATCATTGCATAGTGCCTGTTCAACATCTAGCCAGGGCTCATCTAAGAGGGTATGTTTTAACCATTCTGAAATGAACTGAAGCCTGTTGGCTAAAAAGTATTGTTGAAAATTAGGCAGATCTAATCCTCCTTTATCCTTAGTTCTTTGTAGCGTTTTTAAGCTGATACGCGGGGGTTTATCTTTCCAAAGGAATTTAGAAATATATGAATCCAGAGATCTGAACCAATCTTGTGATGGTTTGTTAGGGATCATTAAAAATAAGTAATTTATTTTTGGCAAGATCATCATTTTTATAGTGGCGACCCTTCCCATGAGTGATATGGGTAAAGATTTCCATCTAGTCAGATCACCTTCTACTTTCTTAAGAAGTGGGATGTGGTTTAATTTAGTTAAGTCTGAAAGCTTAGGAGAAACATTAATACCCAAATATTTAATGTTTCCAGATTGTAGTGGGGCAGAAGAAGAGTTATGGAAGGAGCAGTTAATGGGAAGAACTGTAGATTTTGACCAGTTAATTGAATAATCTGAAACTCTTGAAAACCAGTTTATTAGAGTAATTACCTCAGAAAGGTTGGTTTGTGAGTTTTGCAGAAAAAGCAACACATCATCTGCATAGAGACTGATTTTATGTTCTACGTTCTTACATTTTATGCCCTTAATTGTTGTGGCCTGTCTAAATGCTGCCGCTAGTGGTTCGATAAAAATTGCAAAAAGTGAAGGGGAGAGTGGGCATCCCTGCCTGGTGCCCCTCAGGAGACAGAAGCTGGAGGATGTCTGGTCATTTGTCCTGATACAAGCTGTTGGAGAATTGTATAATATTCTTATCCAGTTTATGAAAGAGGTTCCAAAACCAAATTTGTGTAAAGTTGCAAATAGAAATTTCCAGTTTACTCTGTCAAACCCTTTTTCTGCATCTAGAGATAATATTATGGTTTCAATGTTTTTACTGCATGAGTAGTCTATTAAATTAAGTAATCTACGAGTGTTTGTTGATGAGTGTCTACCTTTTATGAAACCAGTTTGGTCAGGATGAATTAAAAGGGGGGTTATTTTCTCTAGTCTCTTTGAGAGAGCTTTGCAGATTATTTTGAGGTCTACATTTATAAGAGATATTGGACGATAGCTTGAGGGAAATAAAGGGTCCTTGCCTGGTTTTAGTAGGAGACTAATGTTGGCAGAATTCATATTTGATGGAAGTCTGCCATTTTCCTTGATTTCCTGCAACATTCCGCGGAATACTGGTGCCAATACTGGGAGATCTCGTTTGGCTCTCAGCGAAGGCGGTCGCACTTTTCTCCTCTCCTCCTTCCCCTATCTTCCCTGCTTAGCCGCTTATGTCCTTGTCTTGTCTCGTGCTTTTTTTTTCTTACTACCCTGGAACACTCTCTCACAGCCGGTGTCTAAAACCTAAAGAGAACTATGGATTTGATCAACTGGTCTCTGAATGCTATTGACACCCTCTTCTCAACGAGAAGTTTGGGCTCGGGAGAGCCTGAGTGCCCTGGAGGGACTTTCCCTGCTGGATACACGATGGACGGGTGGCAGACATGGAGGATCGTGTGCCTGGCGGGACTGTCGATCGAGGACGCTGAAGATATCTACCTATTCGGAACCATGATAGCAGGGTTCTTGCTGATCGGAGCTGGCTTGGCCCTGGCTTATCGGAGAATCAAGACAGCGGGACTGGCTGCTCAAACCCCCACCAAGCTGCCTGCTGAGATTGGATTGACTGGACGAGGCGCGGCTTCTCAGAAAGGGCTCACAGACGGGGACATGGTCAAGAGCTTGGAGGCTATTGCAGCTGCAGTGAATACTCAGAATAACATCTCTGAGCGGATACTGGGACACATCAGGGAAGAATCAGCTCTAATCAACAAGTATGGGCGAAAGCTGGAAAACATCACGGATCAGTTGGCTGCAGTCGCGAGGTCTCAGAACCGGCTCTGTGAGCAAAAGATTGACAAGACCACGGAATTGAAGGTTAACAACATCATGGAGAAACTGACGGCTATCCAACGGGAGATGGAGAGATCAGTGTCGGAGTGCTAAAACAATACAGCTCGAAATTCTCATGAGCTGTTGGAAAGAAATCACCATCTTAATACGGCTACCCCTCCGGCGCCAGCTGCGGGCTCAAGGCTGGAGCCGATCAAAACAATCCGAGATAACGCCTGTGTTGACATTGTTCCTCCCCATTCTAAGGCCACCTGGGTTGGCTGGCAGACTGTTTACTTAGCCTGGCAGGGCGAAGGACACTGTCTCCGCTGAACTATGGACACGCACACACATACACTTACACTGAAAACCACACACTTATCCCCCTCCCTTTCCAAACGCCTTCGATGCTTGTTTCCTGTGGGGGAACACGGCGGGTCTACGTGCCGCGCTGGATAAGATAGCGCTGTGCGAGGCGGCTGCTGGGTTTGCTTCACATTGCTCCTTACCCATCACCCTACCGTGTGGCTTGTTATGTCTTCCCAATGTTGTGTCACATTTATGTGCTTTTTTGTGCAGAGGAGTTTTTTTTGTTTCCTGTTCTCGTGCTGTCCTACCATGGAAGCATAGCATGAGAAGGGGTCTCTTTTTTTCCTCTTGTACTTTCCCATTGTAATGTACATTTCAATGTTTTTCTCTCCAATGCTACCAATCTCCGACTGTATCCCCATGTGATGTCTGTGTGTCTATGTAAGGTCGGGGGGGGTCCCATTTCACTGCAGGACCCCCCTGCATGTGACGAATAAAGCCTTGATTGATTGATTGATTGATTGAAAATTGTCCAGAATTCTTTGTAGAATTCTGCAGGAAAGCCGTCGGGACCTGGAGCCTTATTATTGGGCATACTTATCAGGGCTTCCTGGAGTTCACCTGGCGTCAGTGGCGAATCCAGTGCCATTGCTTGACTGTCTAGTAATTTCGGAAGATTTACGTTGTCAAGAAACTGATCAATTTCATTATTAGATGGGTTTATTTGTGGTGAATATAAAGTTTCATAGAAATCCCTAAAAATGTTGTTTATTCTTCCAGGGTCATATATTGTGTTCCCCAATAGATCTTTAACAGCACATATAGTTGTTTTTTCTTTATTTATTTTTAACTGGTTAGCTAGAAATCGACCGGATTTGTTACTGTGTTCAAAATTCTGCAAGCGAAGTCTTTGTACTAGGAATTCTGTTTTTTTATTAATAATTTCATTTAATTCTAGTTTTGTTTTGCATATTTTGTTCATTATTTCTTGATCTTGGTGGGACGCGTAGGCTTCTTCTAAGGATTTGATGTTTTTTTCTAATTCCTGAATATTTTTGTTTTCTTCTTTCTTTTTATGTGATGAGAAAGAAATTATTTTACCTCTCATCACAGCTTTCCCTGCTTCCCATAGAACAGAAGCAGATGTTCCGGGAGTGTCGTTAAAGTCTAAATATGAAGTCCATTCTTTTTTAAAATATTTAATAAAGTCTTCATCTTTGAGCAGTGATGTGTTAAATCTCCAGTTTTTACTTGGTGTAGTATTATTCTTGTGCATCAATGTTAAAGATACAGGAGCATGATCGCTGACAGCTATAGGGTGAATCTCAGTATCTGAAATGTCACTCAGCAGTGAGCTGCTGACCAAAAAATAATCCAGACGAGAATAGGAGTGAGGAACATGTGAGAAGAAAGAATATTCCTTACTGTTGGGGTGGAGGGAGCGCCATGCATCGCAAAGGCCATAGTCGCTCATATACTGTTTGATTATATTTGTGGACTGCCAATTACGCTGAGTTCCTGTTGTGTTGAGCCTATCCATTTCTTCATTTAGTCCCAGGTTGAGGTCTCCCCCAAGAATGAGTGTGCAATCAAGGTGTTCAGAGAGTGCACTAAAAAAACCGTGGAAGAATGAGGGATCATCAACATTTGGACCGTATATACTTACAATGCATAGCTTTTTGTTCAATATTGATAGTTTAATAATTAGAAATCTACCCTCTGGATCTATAACTGTATCGAGTACTGTAAAATTAACATTTTTATGTATTAAAATTGCTACTCCCCTTTGTCTAGAGTTATAACAGGCTGCTAACACAGTAGGAAACTCAGGTGTTTTAAGTTCATTTAAACCTGTGACAGGTCTGTGAGTTTCTTGTAATAAAACAACATCTGCCTGTAGTTTTTTAAGCTGGTTAAATATCTTTAACCTCTTTCCTCTGGTGCCGGCTCCATTTATATTCCATGTGACAAACCTCAGTGTGCCCATAATTGTGTGTGTATGTCTAACGATATATGCTGGGTGTTTCCTTTAGACAGGTGAAGAGAATGTGGAAACATCACTTGTTTGTGAATAGAAAGAGAGGAAAAAATTGTGGTGAGAGAATCCATAAGTCTGACTATGTGTGTGAATATTCACTAATATGAAGACCCGTGGCTTGCTTATGTGTCCTGTAAGTCTGTGCGCTGTGTGAGGTTGTTGTAGATGTGCTGCCGTTCGTGGTGTGTGAATATGCAGAAATAGAGGGTGTTGTTTGTAGGTGAGTGGGGAGGTAGGTGATCACAGCAGTGGAAGAAAAGAGAAAGAAAGAAACCACATTAACTGTGAGTGACAACAAAAAAAAGAAAAGAAACGGAAACATTCTAATTAACACAATAACGGAGGGTGACGGTGTTATATCTGCTATGACATCATATTGATATTACTAGGTCAAACACATGTCAAAGGAGAGCGTGTGAGTGAATAAGAAAAGAGTGTAGCGGGTTCTTATCTGGAGTGCAGTCAATATAACCACGGAGTGGTGCCGGGGTCGCGGTAGAGCTGTCCGTCCACGTAGAGCCGGTCCACGGCGATGACAGCCCGGGAGCCTTTCTGAATAAAACTACGTCGGACTGGGAACAGGACCCTGCGTCGTTCCAGGATCTCTTTGGGGAACTGGTCGTTCACGCTGAAGTCCGTTCCTTTCAGCTCCCTGCTGCGACTCTTCACCTGCTCCTTCTGTTTGAATTGGCCGAATTTGGCCACAATGGGACGTGGTCTCCCGGTCCGCGACCTCACGCCCCCCAAGCGATGCACTCTATCGAAGTCGATGTTTTTTACGGTGTCCTCCGGCAGCTTCAGGTGGATTTTAATGAAGCTTTTCACCGTTGCCTCCCGTCCTCTCCGGGAGATTCTGGAATACCAGAAAACACAAGATTATCTCTCATGCTACGGGCTTGTAGATCGATAACGGATTCTTTTATTTTTTTGTTTTCTATGTTTAGCTGGGTCACGTTATCAGTGAGAGATTTGACCGACTCCCGTAGCGTGGCATTTTCAGCGGCAAGCGTTTCCACCTGCTGCTGGCTGAATTCCAGGGATTCTCTCAGAGATTTAAATTCCCGGTGTAAAATCTCCACCAGGGACAGCCTCGCATCGAAACTGGACAATCGCCTGTCGATTGACTCCAGGATGTCTGCAATGTCTTTGCCGGCAGGCGATGTTGTTCCGGGGGAGTCTGCCGGGCGACATCTCTTCGATGACGGCGTCTCACTTTTGGCCGGGGAAGATGCACTCTGGGCCTTCTTCATTACTATATCTTGGAAACAGCGGTCGATGTAATCTTGGAGAGCGTCTAAACTCTCCCCGTTGTCCTCCAGGGTGTTAGAGATGATAGGACAGAAGTGGTTAGTTATATGACAATTTGATTAGTATATTTGGTAATAGTGAAGCTAAAGAAACTTTGTTAAATTCTACACTACCATTCGTTCTTTTTCCGCCAGATCTCCGGCGTCTGACGTCACCTACTACATGGGTCGCTTACCTTACCCGTCGGTCGCTTACCTTACCCGTCACAGCCACAGAATAGGCTAAATGGTATGTTGCCAGATCATTTTTTGATTGGTCGACATGGTACTTTTTTCAACGAATAGGAAAGGGTGGGTTTTTTTGGATTTGCTCGCAGGCGGAAAGTGCTTTCGAGCGTTTTCCTTATAAAACGCCATTTTTACCATTTCTTCCCACAGTAAATATAAACAACGATAGTATTCAGGAAGAAAACCAAACATTGCATATACTTTTATCATAACTCTGGTTTTACATGGCCTATCAACACAATTTAAAAACTAGTATAAAGTCCACACTTTTTCCGTCAATTGTTCCGTCTGTCCTGCTCACAACTCCAATGGTTGTACACGTTGTCATTAACGTGGCTTCACTCCACATCAGCCACGACGCTTTGCTAGCTGAAACACCGGTGTCGGCACATAAGGACGCTGTCATAGCTTGTCAACAACGTTGATTAGCTGCGTATATACGAATGTGAATCGCATTATTGGCTGGACTATGGGATAAGGTGGCATCGTTTGTTTGGTTTTTTTTGTCTCTTTTTAAATTCTTTATTTCTAAACTATTACTTCACGAAGCTGATTACAGGCATTAATCAACACAATTTACAAGAGAAAAAAACAAAAACAAAAAAAGAACAAAAACAAAACAAAAACAAACAAAGGACAAAAAAAATAGGCACTGAACAGTCGGGAGTGACCAGTTAGCTAGGTTGGTAATTTCAAACTTTGAAAAGAAGATTAGGCTTATGGGTATTGGCGTATAGGACCCACTTATCCCAACACGAACGGAACCAACACACCCTGTCATTGACATAAGCTGTTACCTCCTCCATCCTATAAATCTCTAGTGTAATTTCCCACCATAATGACAAAGTCGGTATATCTTGCAATAACCATTTCTTAGTTATACATTTCTCACTTGCAACAAGTAAGGCTCTTAACAAACGTGTCATTTTAAGACCAGTTCTGCAGCATACATCCAAAAAAGATTGTCTTCATGTCCAAGGGGAATGTACAGTCAAAAATGCCTTGTAATGTTCCATGAATGTCTTTCCAGTAGATCCGGAGCAAAGAACAATCCCACATAATATGGGTGTGGTGTGCTCATTGGTGTCCACAGTTTCTCCAACAGGAGGATTCCCATCATAATGAGCCTTTTGATATGGAGTAATAAAGAACCTTATCAAAGACTTCCATCCAAATTCCCTCCAGCTGCTGGAGGAAGTACTCCTTCATTGCCGTTCCCACATCTGAGTCCATTCATCCCTTGAAATACTCACCCCTCCCTCCTTTTCCCATAACGTCTTCACATAGTCAGTTGAGTTGAGCTTATTTATAAGAAAATTATACAAAAAGGAAATAAGTCTTGTATCGATATCCCCACTATACGCCTGTCTAAACAGAGTTACCAATTCCACATTAGTGTTTGACATCACTCCGACTGTTGTCATTATATAATGTCTTATTTGCAAGTATCGGTAAAAATCCTGTTTTTCCAGATTGTACGTCTGTTTCAGTGTGTCAAAACTAATTAAGTTCCCATCCTTAATCAAACTATCGAATGTAGATAACCCTTTAGCAGACCAACTTTTAAAACGTGAGTCCAGTTTGTTCAGGACAAAGTCAGAGTCATATGCATACCACTTAAATAAAGCCAAATCCCGTTCCAATTTAAATTCCTTCACAACATTTCTCCATACAGTAAGTGTACATGACACCCAGGGGTTGCAAACCTTGTCTATACATTCTTGAATGTTCGACTCCATCAAGACAGCTTGTATTGGAAGGGAAAACATGCTCTCCTCAATAGTCTTCCATTGTGCTTGGTAGCTTGTATCACACCAATTGACCACAGTCTTCAGCTGAGCAGCCCAAAAATAATTTTTTAATGACGGCAGCCCCCATCTTCCCGCCTTCTTATGTAGTTGTAAAGTTTTAAAACAAACCCTTGGCCTCTTCCCCCCCGATGTAAACCGCGATATTATTTTATCCCATTTGTTGAATCGGCTTGAATCAATAATCAAATCAAATCAAATCAATTTATTTATATAGCACTTTTCACAGGATAAAAACCACAAAGTGCTTCACAGTAATATAAAACAGAAATACATAAAATACATTAATAATCAAACATACATCACAAATCTAATTAAAAGCCAATCTAAATAAATGAGTCTTAAGTTGCTTTTTAAAAGAATAAATACAATCAAGGCAACGTAAAGATGGAGGGAGAGCATTCCACAACCTGGGGGCCACCGCTCTAAAAGATCTATCACCTCTAGTCTTAAAATGAGTTCGTGGGACTACCAACAGCCTTTGATTAGATGATCTCAGGCTGCGAGAGGGAGTGTGGGATTCTAAAAGATCAGAAATGTAGGCAGGGGCATCACAATTCAAAGCTTTAAAAGTCAGTACCAAGATTTTAAAATGAATTCTAAAATGTACTGGAAGCCAGTGTAATGAACGTAACACTGGTGTAATGTGCTCTCTTTTTCGTGTCTTAGTTAAAAGCCTTGCAGCAGCATTCTGGACTAACTGGAGACCGTCAAGATTCCTTTTACTCAAACAAAGAAAAAGACTGTTACAATAATCTAAGCGAGATGAAATAAAAGCATGAATAACCATTTCTAACTCAGATTTAGACAGCGAAGTCCGCAGTTTGGAGATGTTTCTTAGCTGAAAAAGGCAATTCCTAATCAACTGGCGAGAGTGTTGTTCTAGGGACATGGCAGAATCAAAGATCACACCAAGGTATCTGAGGCTCAGGTGAACAGATGAGCCAAGAGAACCAAGATGCTGTTTGATTAGCGATATCTGGTTGTCGGGGGCAATAATTAATGTTTCTGACTTCTCAGAGTTCAACTGTAAGTAGTTGTCACCAAGCCACAGTTCAATGGAAGCTAAACAATTAATTAAAGAGGACAGTTTATGGACTTCCATCGGCTTAAAAGAGCAATAGAGCTGAATATCATCAGCATAGAAGTGATAAGACACCTCAGGGAACTGCCTAATTATAAGTCCTAGAGGTAACATGTACAAAAGAAAAAGAATAGGACCCAGAACTGAACCCTGCGGTACCCCACATGTCAGATCCTTAGAATGTGACATAAACCGATTCGCAAAAACACTAAAAGATCTGTTGGAGAAGTACGACCGAAACCACTCCAGAGCCAGACCGGACACACCGACTATGTCCCGGAGCCTGTTAATCAGGATGGTATGGTCAATGGTGTCAAAGGCAGATGTCAAGTCCAACAAAACCATGACTGAGGATGCTCCGGAGTCAGCTGACATCATAATGTCACTAGAGACTTTAAGTAATGCGGTTTCTGTTGAGTGACTTTTACGGAAACCTGACTGAAATTTGTCATAAATTTCATGTTTTTCTAAAAAGGTGGTAAGTTGATCTGCAACTACTTTTTCCAGAATTTTCGATAATAATGGAAGCTTAGAGATAGGCCTATAATTCTTAAGCTGAGTTGGATCCAAACTGCTCTTTTTTAATATTGGCTCAACAACAGCATGCTTACAGAACCTAGGGACCACACCTTTTAAAAGAGAGGCATTGCATATCTCTACAATAGAGGGGCCAATGACAGAGAGAGCATTTTTGAAAAGCCCAGCAGGTAGAATATCATTTGCACAAGTGGTAATTTTCATTTTATCCACCAGGAGTGAAAGGTCATGTATGTTCATTGGGTTAAACGCTGACAGTAAATGAGGGGGAGGTGGCCCAGAGACACAAACAGATGGTATTGAAGATCCAATGCTCATATGGACATGATCAACTTTATCCACAAAGAAATTCAGAAACTCATCACTCTCAGATATAGAGGTCACGGGTACTGGGTGGACCACGGGGGAAACAATAGAGTTTATGGAGTCAAACAGTACCTTGGAATTTCTCTTGCTTGATGAGATTAACTGAGAAAAATATCTTGATCTGGCTGTTTTTATGGTTTCATGTAAGGAAACCCAAAGTTCCCTAAGGTGGAGCCTGTGAACTTCGAGTTTAGTTGATTTCCAAAGGCGTTCTACTTTTCTACAGTTTCTTTTGACCTTCCTGACGTCATCATTTATCCATGGATGAGCCCTTTTTGAGGCAGCAATGACAGATTTCATAGGTGCCACTGAGTTTAAAATCTCCAAGCAGTGATTGTTAAAACACTGTGTAGCAACATCAGCATCAGTGCAGCCACTGATCACATGAGGGTCCAACATATTAGAAAACTTCAAAGCAACATCCTGATTTATGAACCGCTTATGGAACATGAGATTAGAAGGTGGTGTGTACAGGGGGAAGCTAAGACTAAAAGTAACACAGGAATGGTCACTCACTTGTATGTCCTTAACACAGACGTTAGTTATGTCTAAGCCAAGAGAAAACACAAGGTCCAAGGTGTGGCCTTTAACATGGGTTGGTCCAGAGACATGCTGAATAAAATTAAAAGAGTCTGTAATGGATAGAAAGTCAGAGGCCATGCTACAGCTAAGATCATCCACGTGGAGGTTGAAATCCCCAATCATTAAGACTTTCTCCAGTTTAATAATGGAAGATAAAAAGTCCGTAAAATCTTGAATAAAGATTTCACTTTATTCAAGATAATATACACTACCAATAATATACACTACCAATATGTATTGGTAGTGTTTGGAATAAATATGATAATCTTGGCAGAATATTCATTTTGATGGATTCAATTCGTGAGTGTAGAGAGAGAAAGGGGATCATGTTCCATCGTCTAATATCACCCACTATTCTCCTTTGTAGGGAACCAAAGTTCTCCTCAAATAGTTTAGTTAAATCCTTAGGAATAACAACTCCTAAATATTTCAATGATTTTGCTTGCCATCTCATTGGATATCGAACAACCAAGTGAGCCGGAGGGCTATAGTTATAACTGAGAATTTGAGTTTTAGACATATTAATTTTATAGCCAGAGAGTTTCCCAAATTTTTGGCATAGATTCATCAACGTAGGCAGGGAGTTAGTGGGCTGATCTAGGTATATCAATATGTCATCCGCGTAGCAAGCAAGCTTGTGTTCCTGTCCCGCGATGGTAATCCCCTTAATATCTTTGTTTTGTCTAATTGATTGTGCCAAAGGTTCTAAATACAAAGCAAACAAAAGCGGGGACCAAGCTCAGCCTTGTTTATTTCCTCTCTGCAGAACAAAGCTGTTTGAAAGGTAACCATTAACTTTAATTCTTGCGGTGGGATTAGTATATAATGCCCTCACCATATCAACAATTCCCTTATGTAAGCCGAATTTGTCCAAGACTTTGTATAGAAAGTCCCAATTTACGGAGTCGAAGGCTTTTTCTGCATCAATACTCATAAGCATGGCTGTACTCTTAGATGTCTGTATCTGATGTATTACATGAAGAGTTCTGCGTATATTGTCCTGGGTCTTTCGTCGTCTTATGAACCCCGTTTGGTCATTACTAATCAGGTCGGGTAAAAATTCTTCCATTCTCCTGGCCATTATAGAAGTAAACAGTCTGTAATCTATGTTAAGAACAGAAATGGGTCTATACGAGCCACACTCCATTTTGTCTCTCCCTTCTTTCAGGATAGCCGAGATGATAGCCTCCTTCCAACTCGGTGGAATTTGTGCTGTTTTTAACACCCAGTTGAAAGTAGTGAGTAATGTAGGGATCAAGTCCTGTTTAAATTCCCGATACCACTCCGCGGTGTAACCATCGGAACCTGGTGACTTATTTGGTTTCAACCTATTGATGGCATTCATAAGTTCAGATTCCGTCACCTCCGCTATCATCATTTTATTTTGTTCCTCATTAACGCTCGGTAGGCATAAAGAATTCAGGAAATCATCCATTTCATACTCAGCGCCCCCTGGGACTCCCGCGTATAATGTTTTATAAAATGATTCAAAAGCATCCTGTATCTTACTAGGATGAGTCATTATATTTCCCGTCTCTGGGTGTTTAATTTTAGTTACAGTATTCTCCGCTATCTTCTTCTTAAGTTTCCACGCTAGGATTTTCATTGATTGCGATCCCCCTTCATAATATTTCTGTTTCAAACATAACAATTTTCTCTTTATCGCTTGTGTACTCAGTGTATTTATTTCATTTCTAATCGTTGTTAATTTCTGCAGAGTGCCCGCTGAAGGCGTATGTTTGTGCTCACTTTCTAGTTGCTTTTGAATCTCTTGTAGTTCTTCAATTTTTTCTCTCTAGCTTTTTTTTTGGAAGGAGGCAAACGCTATGATCTTCCCCCTCATGACAGCTTTTAATGCATCCCATAGTATCGGGGGTGACACCTCCCCATTATCATTAATTTCGAGATAATCTTTGAGTTCTTTCCTTATTACTTTCCTAAATTCCACATCTTTAAGCATCGTTCTAATCCCATACGGGAGCAGCCAGTCACTTACTGACTAATAATTCTGTTTTGCAGTGTTAAAGTTTTAATTTTAATTTCAATTCAGGTTAAAAAAAATTTTGGTGCGTAACGCAGATTTTCTGTCCGCAGAGACCGTGCCAGCAGTGTGCAACTGCGCATGCACGCAGCTTAGAGGGAACAACATAACAAACCTGCAACATAAGAGATGGGTCTAAGCAAGTGTAACCGGAATACTGTCTAATTAGTTTTCTTAACAAGCTGTTTTTTTTTCTTTTTTTGATTGTCACTGCAACATCCATGGAAGGTTATGCTTGTGAAATGCTGGGTTCTGGATCCTGTAGTGACTGGCCAATAGCTCCGGCATAACAACTTTGTAAAAGAAATCCTGAGCAACTGGTAAAACTTGACCCCACATGTTTACATCTGCCATCAAACATGTAATTACACAGGCTTTGGTTGTCCACACAACAAGTCACAAAAGTGTGAGAAAAGTGTGACTTTGCAACAAAGGTCTGGCTTTGGACCTGCTTGTAGGAGATATGTGTCTGTTTCAACTCCACCATTCCATCAGTTAACCTCAGACAGAACTTCTCATCTTCACAGGCCTGCAGGAGGTTGTGGTCGCGGTGTTTATACGGGCACTTGATTTCCACACAGCCTTTTCCACAGCACAGTTAACGAGAGCATTAGGGGTGGCACCCAATTCTGGGAATGAGGGGTTGATGCTGAAACTAGTGATGTGCGGATCGATCCTGAAATATCGATTCCTCCGATACCAATCATTTATGTTCTAGAATCGATTCTCACATTAAAATATCGATATTTTAGTAATTTAGAGTACATTTGTAGTTTATCATTAACAGGAACACAGTGGAAAGAAACTATAACATTCGGATTGTCTACATTCAAAGGAACTACTTCCTCTTCCGCCTTTCATAGTCATGTGCGAAATACGGCTGTTTAAATGTCTCGCAGCTCCCTAGGCGTGCGCACTCACAACAATGGCTGAGCGTAATAGTGCGGACGTATTTTACCTCCACAAACAGCTGAGACGTGGTTTGCGATACATGTGGCAAAAAAGTGCTCCAAGAGTGAGGTGTTGTGGCCATACTAGGGAGACATTCAAAAGGGCTGTTGGGGGGTGATAAATACATTTTACAGGGTTTATTTATCGGATAAAATGCGTTAAATGTCACCGTTATTATTGGCCGGCCCGGAAACAGCGGGGGTGTCCAAATTCAGAGGCTGTTTCCACCTGAGGACCCGGCCTTCGTGGTCTAAAGAAAGCCGGGTAGTACGGCACGAGCTCCCTCGGTGGAGTGAAACGCTGCCGTCTGCTCCTTGCTATCTAAAATATAACAGGGTGCTGGCATAAATTCTCGACCGTCTCACACTTTGTTTAATTAGTTTTCTGTTTGACGTTTATTCAGCTGTGTGAAAACCCCGGAGGAACCCTCCCGAGGGATTAATAAAGTTAAATTTAATTTAATCTAATCTAATAACTTTAATCTCAGCCAAACCGATTTAGTCATGGACAAATAAAACACTGAAAAAGCCAAACAATAACATTTTTAAGTTATCAAAGTGACTTATATGTCATGTTTAACCCGAGTAGCGAAAGACCGCAGGGGTTTGAAGACGATGTGTCGATCGGCTCAGATATTTGAAGTTTACACAGCTACATTCTCACCTAAAAATATATGAAAATAAGTTTTTTTGCGACCCAGAAAGAGAAAGACTAAGTAGCTGCCGCCATTGTTGGAAACTGAAATTGGCTGGGCCACGCTATGAATTCTGCGATATGGTTTTTCAATTTTGTTGTCCGGGTGGAAAATCGGGAGAAATTCGGGAGAATGGTATCTCCGGGAGATTTTCGGGAGGGGCACTGAAATTCGGTATTCTCCCGGAGAAATCGGGAGGATTGGCATGTATGGTTGTGGCAACATCACTAACCTTGTCAAACACCTCAGAGTAAATCATATCACAGAATATGACGAGCGTATGTTGAGATGAACTGAAGAGGAGGAGAGGAACAGGTGCTGCTAGGGGGAGACAGACGTCTCTCACGGAGTCCTTTAGTGCTGCAGGCAGGCAAGGTGTACAAATAGCGCACAACTTCAGTTTTTTTATTTCTATATGATGAACTCTGCATTATTAAGTGATAAGAACAAGTAATCTGATGTCCTGTAATCATTTTGATGCTATAATTTGAGATACAATAAATAAAATAAGTTTTTGTACAAAGTATCGGTATCGGATCAGTATCGTCGATACCACCCTGAATATTACTCGGTATCGGATCGGAAAGAAAATCAGTGGTATCGCACATCACTAGCTGAAACCACACTTCTCACACACTTTAAGCTCTCCGTGCTGCAGCTCACTCTGTGAGGTGTACCATTCTCTAGCTGTGTCTTCATTTTCTTTTCCCCATTTGATTGGTTGTGGTTCAGTGTCTGAGAGCTGATGTGACAGTTTTTGTGGGTAGTGTTAAGAAATAAATATATATTCTTAATGCTTATTTTCTGATTATATTGCTTTATGTATTTTAATAAGAGAGGCCGTTAGAAACCAAGCCCTGATGAGACAAAAACTAGGTCAGAGGGTGACAGGTCGCCCTGGTAACAGGCTTTAGAAAGGGGAAATTTAGTGCAGAGCTGCACAGGAAACCAGACACAAAAAAGCAGAACTAAGTGAACTGTGTCGGTGTGACGCCGTACAGAAATATATATACGGATTTAGCTGCAAAGAATTCAGGCCTGAGCTTTTGTCTTTGTGTGTTCGGGTCTCCATTTCCGAAAATGTAAAATAAAGATTATTTTTTGAGCTTTGACCACTCTGAGTCCAGTCTTTTTCTGCCGCCAAAAGAATGCAAAAGAACTGAATTTGATAATTGGTGCCAGTGACCCGGATTCTTTTGCAGCTGAGAGGACAAATTCGGCTTAAGGTGGGATCTGATATGAGGCGAACAGGAGACCAGTCTAAAAGATTTAAAGGTAAGCACAAGCCTGTTCAAAGAAAAGCAAATTTGTGCAGATTGGGTGAATTCTAAATTATCTGTTCGCCGAGTGGATAATCTCCATCGTTAAATTGGCTCAGTAGTGGGGAAATTAAAGTAAATTATAAAATCTGTTAAGTAGATTTCTGGTGACATGTCCATGGTAATTTTGGGTAATTTGTGATAAATAGAAAGTAAAGTTTTGGGGAATATTTGATGAAAGCTTATTGTTGTTAATGCTGGGGTGAATTTCAAAGTTGATGTGAAGTGTGCTTGAAGTTGGTGTGTTATGTGTGTGAGTGTGTTATGTCAGCCAAGAAAAGAGATTAGATTAGGACATTTGGTTAAGGGATTTAATTCCCAAATGGAATATAGGGTTGGACCCGAGCATCAGATAAATAAACTGGCGGTTAGAGTCCACAGTGATGCTTCTATATTTATTCAAATTATTTAGGACGGGGAGGTAGACAAAACCGCATGTATGTTTGATGCAGTGATTCTTCCTGCTCGTGCTGTGTGCCTAAACCCTAAACATAAAAAGAGCAGAATATATTAAATATATTTAATATAATATATTAGAAATATATTAAAAGATAATGATGTATTAGATTATTGCTGTGGCAAAACCTCGTCTCAACTCTAGTACAACAGGTTGTACTGTCAGTCATGCTCTTAAACCTCTAACACAGTAGGGAGTAGTATGGGACAGTAGAAATTTAGATAAGCGTGTCATGTGCTCATAAATTTAATTAAGTTTATGCCATCAGTGAGCTGATGTAACATATGCGGTTGCTATGTTACATTCGATAGAGAACTGAATCATTACTGGCATAGAACTTTAAACAAATCTCATTAACACAAAACAAAATAATAATAATAATAATAATAATAATAATAATAATAACTTTATTTATAAAGGGCTTTCAAACAAAGTGCTGAATAGTTATTTGAAGATAAATAAATAAATAAATACAAGCAATACAGAAAAAAAGCAATATAATTTAAAAACTGATAACAATTTAAAAACTAATAGGCATTGAATTAGGAGACATAGGATAGGGTGAACAAGTGGGTCTTTAAATTAAACCTCCACAGAGCATGCCTGCCTATTATCTTGAGGGAGGTTGTTCCAGAAAAATGGGGCACGAAAAGAAAAAGCACACTCCCCAATAGTCTTTTTTCTGGCTTTAGGAACTTTTAGAAGGCCAGTATCCTGAGATCGGAGGGCACGGGATGGAACATAGAGGTGCAAAAGGTCAGAAATAACTCAAGCACCATACCATTTAAAGCCTTGTAGGTGAGCAACAGGACCTTAAAATCTGCCTTAATCTGACAAGGCAACCAATACTGGTTCCCACATTACCCTAATACTGGGGTCGCCGGCGTCACAGGCGAAACCAATCCGAAGGCCGACCGGGCAGAAGGCAGTGGCAGCAACACCATTCAGGAGGCCTTCTATGATGGCGATGATGTCCAGCCAGCGACCAAGAAAGTTGCCGGTGATGTTGAGGCACTGGAGGTGGCGGCTGCAGAAATGAGGTAGAAGCTGCAGATGAGAATGATGCTGCAGACGAGGGCATGGAAGCCGCCGGTGGTGGTGCAGCAGGCAACGGCGTGGAAGACGTAGGTGGTGGCGCTCCAGGCGAAGGTGTGGAAGATGCAAATGATGGCACTGCAGGCGACGGTGATGGCTGGACCTCCTCAGACCCTCCAGCGAAGACGGAAGGCTGAAGCGGCTCCTTGGAACATACAGCGAAGACGGAAGGCTGAAGCGGGCCCTCGGACCCCCCAGCGGAAGCAGGGGGGCTGGAGCGGTTCCTTGGACCCCCCAGCAGAAGCAGTCACAGAACCAGCAGGTGCGGGGGCCTCTGGCACACATGAGGCAAAACCAGAAGGCACGGAGGGGGGCTCCGGCACACACGAGGCAGGCTGGAACTGCACAGAACACTGACCCTGCTCAGGCAGCGACAGCCGGTTGCAGTCCTCAGCTGGCTTTTTAGCCTCCAGGGGTCCAGAGTCAGCTGAGGGCAGAAACTCAGCCTCTCGGATGCCCTGGAGTGAGTAACAGTCTCTAAACAGGCCAGCTTTTAAGAAACCAGAGCAGTTTTAATATGTTTGTCTCTCTGCTTAGAATGGGTCCTAGAAAAACAGTCCAAAATGGGTGGCACTGACACAGCCTCCCGTAGAGAGGGAGCAGGTGAAGATGGAGGTTGCATAGAGGCACAACAGTAGAGAGAATGGATGATGAGGCAGGTAGTTGGACTGATAACTGTGCTACTGGTGAGGCTAATGGCTGAACAGGTGACCGAGCTACCAACTGAATTAAGGGTTGAACAGCAGACTGGGCTAATGGTAAAGCTGCAGGCTGGGCTAATGGCTGGGTTGAAGCCTGAGTGGCTGACTGCAGTGACGGTTTTAGCGGAAGTGGAGCAGGTGAAGCAGGGAAATCACAGTCATTATTCTCCCCTGTCCCAAAACACACAGCCCTTGAATAAATAGACCCAAAGTCAGAAACCGTGGAAAAAGTGTTTCTTGTAATCACCACAGCTAGCTACTTAAACGTCCCGAAATCCGACTATGGGGTGATGCGCCAGCGGCGCAATCATCGCTTTCTCCCCGCTGATGGCTTCGATGGGCCGGGCAAAACCACATCCGGCGGGCCGGGCAAGATCTCCGGCGGGTGAAGCTGACGCAGCTGCTCCAGGATGGCCATTGTCCGCTGCTGCCGGACAAAGTCTGTTAATTGCCGAACTCGCACCGCCTCCCGGGCTTTATGCAAACTGGCGATTAAATCCATAAATCCTCTAACCTGGCGGAGATAGGGATTTCCTTCGAGGATTGCTTCTGTTGAGTCTATTCCCACAACCTTCCCCCTTACATTCGAGGTGTGGGTTATCCAGTCAACCAGAAGCAGGACTCGTGCCAGATCGCTCTCCCTAGGTGAGTCCGCTGGATCCATGTTGTGGTCGGTTCGTACTGTCACGGCTGGGGTAGCAGTCGTGTGGTGTTTAGAGAAGGAGGACCCAAGTTGCAGACAATGGTGGTGATGTAAGTGAGGTTTATTGATGACGGGTGACAGTGACACAAAGCGGTTATTAGAATAACAAAGTACACTGAACTGGGAAAGCTAGTGAGCTGACCTGAAACATAACACAGAGGGAAGACACGAGGCGAGAAGCAGAGAGACACGGACAAACTAAATAATACAGACGAACCGACGATGAGCACAGGTAGACACACACTATAAATACACATGGAAGGGAATGAGGAATGGCCAAAACAGGAGGGAGACACAGCTGATCCTTATTGACATCACAAGACACGAGACACAGACTTTCAAAGTAAAACAGGAAAAATACACAGACCACGAATAGAGGAGACACACGGGCAAGAATGACCCGACACTAAACAGGAGGGAGTGCAAAACCAAAACCTAACTAGGAAAAGCTTAACAGAAAACATAACCAGAACACAAGATAATATTCATTAATACAAAAGTCCCGAGTCACAGACTCAGGACCATGACATCCTTAGATGATAAAAGGCAGTCCTTGTTGTCTCCTTTACATGAGACTCGAAGGAGAGCACAAACCACACACCCAAGTTCTTTACCTTGTCTTTGCAATTTATGACAAGGTCATCAATTCAAAGTACTGAAATTTTTGTGATCTAATGACCATCAAATCCGTCTTATCAGTATTAAGAAGCAGGAAATTATCAGATAACCAGCCCCTAATTGCAGATAGACAAGCTTGTAATTTGGACAATTCAGCACAGTTTCCAATGGTTAAAGGAACATAAAGCTGCAGGTCATCAGCGTAACAGTGAAAGGTAACATTAAAAGAACGTAGGAGAAGACCAAGAGGCAGCAGATACAGAGAAAACAGCAATGGGCCAAGTACAGAGCCTGGAGGGACCCCATGTCTCACAAAACAGGTCTCAGAGAGATCATTTTTAAAACTAATAGTCTGTGATGTCCCAGATAGGTAGGATCTCAGCCATGATAATGCGTTTCCCCTAACTCCTATATAATGTTCTAGCCTACCCAATAGGCTAGAAGTTGAAGCCTCTACCTCCCATCCTACTTTTAAATATCCCAGGACCCATAAGTAAGCCAGCAGTCTGAGAGCAAAGAGCTCAATTGGGGGTGATATAGTACTATGAGGTCTTTAAGCTAAGATGAGGAATGAATATACAAAACCTTAAAAGGGAAGAGTAGGATTTTAAATTCATTCACTGTCTGGATTTATCGGCTGCCTCCGAGGTCCCACAGGCTAACCAAGCCTGATCAGACTCCTTCCTCAGCTCAATGGTTCCCTTCATCTCTGATATCGACCATCTGAATCGGGGGTTACCAATACGACAGGCATGAACCACCTTGTGGCCACAGCTCAGAGCAGCAGCTTCAGCTATGGATGTGATGGACATGGTACATTTGGACTTAAAGTTTCCAGTTACCCTCGGAATACGGTAACTTCTGCCTTCTTTTGGCATGTCCAGAAGTCCAACTTTTGCACAATGGTTGGCATCTTTTGGGTGCTGCCGCAGGTGCCTTTGACGGTGCAAAACATTTTGTCGACATTGTTGTGTTTGTTGGGGTGAAAACTTACAAACATACAGTACAGCGCTTCACAGTCACACTGCTAGCGATCGAAGATTTATGTAAATTTGACAAGCTGAAAGCATTTTGTACTGTACAGAAGAACACAATGCGCTGTAAAAAAAAAAAAAAAAAAAAAAGCGTGCAAAAATGCACAAAAAAAATCTGTGAAACAGTGAGGCCGCGAAAGGTGAACCGCATTATAGCGAAGGACCACTGTATAATGTTAACAGAATTGGTGACAACTACTTACAGTTGAACTCTGAGAAGTCAGAAACATTAATCTCTAATCAAACAGCATCTTGGTTCTCTTGGCTCATCTGTTCACCCGAGCCTCAGGTACCTTGGTGTGATCTTTGATTCTGCCATGTCCCTAGAACAACACTCTCGCCAGTTGATTAGGAATTGCCTTTTTCAGCTAAGAAACATCTCCAAACTGCGGACTTCGCTGTCTAAATCTGAGTTAGAAATGGTTATTCATGCTTTTATTTCATCTCACTTAGATTATTGTAACAGTCTTTTTCGTTGCTTGAGCAAAAGGAATCTTGACGGTCTCCAGTTAGTCCAGAATGCTGCTGCAAGGCTTTTAACTAAAACACGAAAAAGAGAGCACATTACACCAGTGTTACGTTCATTACACTGGCTTCCAGTACATTTTAGAATTCATTTTAAAATCTTGGTACTGACTTTTAAAGCTTTGAATTGTGATGCCCCTGCCTACATTTCTGATCTTTTAGAACCCCACACTCTCTCTCGCAGCCTGAGATCATCTAATCAAAGGCTGTTGGTAGTCCCACGAACTCGTTTTAAGACCAGAGGTGATAGATCTTTTAGAGCGGTGGCCCCCAGGTTGTGGAATGCTCTCCCTCCATCATTACTTTGCTTTGATTGTATTTATTCTTTTAAAAAGCAGCTTAAGACCCATTTATTTAGATTGGCTTTTAATTAGATTTGTGCTGTATGTTTGTTTATTAATGTATTTTATATATTTCTGTTTTATATTACTGTGAAGCACTTTGTGGTTTTTATCCTGTGAAAAGTGCTATATAAATAAATTGATTTGATTTGATCTTCATAATTGTATGTGTGAAGAGGACTCTCCATTAACACGAACAAATTGGAGTCTATTAGACTGATATGAGTCAAACCAGTGAAGTGTACTATCTTTAACCATGCTCTAATCACTGTAATAAAATATTATGATCAACAGCATTGAACGCTGCACTGAGGTCTAGCAAGACAAGCACGAGATACTCAGTGTAAAACTGGTTGAGAGTGGTTGGGGATGAACACCAAAAGTGGCTCAATTAATTAAGCTGATTTGCTGCACATCCATGTATTTCAAAGAAAATGCCCTCTTCTCAATCCCGTCCCATCTCAATCATTTTCCCTGCTTTGCTTGGGAGACTGCCAATGCACAATTCTCCTCCTGCTCTTGTCGGCACACCTCTTCAACCACAAGCTTCCAGCACTGGCTTGGTGTTCCATTATGTCAGAATGCAGTGCACCCTCCCAGCCCAAAACCTCACTTACCCTGCTGTACACAGCTGAAAATGCCTCAATTCTTGAATGCTGGCACTGCCTGCTAAGTGGCTACTTATGGGCATCTGCACCAAAAAACCCTTCTAGATCATTCTGCCCGAATTTAACCCTGGGCACAGTGCTTTAAATTATGCATAAATCAAATGTTTTCACCTTCTTTCATCTTTTTGGATGCGATAAGCCCTGGTGACAGATACAACAGTAGGACTGTCTTCGATGTGTTATTGTTCCCTCCATTTAGGCTCAAATCGGTTTGATGTTTGATGGTGCGCACTGATGGAAAATAAAAACCTCCTTCATATTATAAGTAACAAGTCTGCTTTAAAAATGTAAGGAAGAGAAAGTACAAATATTTGTGTTACATTGTAAGGAGTAAAGTAAAAAGATAAGAAAAAAAATACTGAAGTACAGATGCCTGTAGCACTAAGTATTTGTACTTTGTTGCTTCCCACCTATGAATTTAACACATCTGTACAAACACTGATCACATTTTCATGCTTAGGTGCCATAGTAGTCTTAAAGTCTAATACTTTTTGATAACGAAAATGAGCCACTTACAGACTTAAAGGTGTATTTCTAAATATTTCACCACAATAGTCACTCCCATTTGCATAATCTTGATTAAAAACTATTACACCTTTGTCTCCATTATATTTTCAACTTGTCCACTGTTTCTGCACTTTTCCCCATGTACCCAAAAAACCACACTATCAGACGTATATACATTGTTTGACATCTCCTTTAAAGTTTTTCTTTGCGAAACATTAACTGTAATAAATGCAGGCATTACAAGAAAGCAAAGCAACTTCACAACAAAGGTGCTGAAAAATATTTTGAAAATATTCTTGTTTCTTTACTTTAAAAAGCTACATTTATGTTTTCAAACATTTTCACATTTTCACACATTGATGTACTTAGATAACAGAAGTCAGTAGGTGATGTGGTGCAAGAATTCAGAGGTAAAACAAAATTTAGCTTGATCCTTTTTTAACACACAGGGAATAAAGTGAAGAGGATTTCATGCTTTTCAATATTTAGATTAAATTTAACTTGTGTACAGCTACAACAACAGTCCACATCTATTTCAAATTTTGTTTCTGCAATGGAAGACTGTTTTTAGTGGATTAAGGTGCAGCTAATTCATTGCAATACTTATAAGATATTTCAAAACAAAGAAACATTATTCTGCTTTAGCATTCCTTTATGTTTTTCTTTTTTCTTGTTACTAAGATAATGTCTTTTGCAAAGCTTCTTGATAGCATTCGTCACTTCTTCTGTCTTTAAAGCATATATAATGGGATTGAGCAAAGGTGGTATGGTGTGGGTCAATGCAGAATTTATCATTCTGGCATTAGGATGAATGTAGGAGCTGACTGCAGCTACATTAGTACCTGTCCATGGTAGGAAGAAAATAGCAACAAGGATCAGGTGAGAAGTACAAGTTTTTAACGCTCGGAGTCGTTCCTCTCTGAATGCAGTCCTGCTCAGTGCTATAGAAATACAGATATATGTGGCTACTATGAATGCTAGAGGAATGATGATAACTATGCTGACAATGGCAGATGCTAAATTCTGATTTATAGATATATCATTACAAGCTAAACGATATACTGGTCCATGATCACAAAAAAAGCTGTTTATTACTAAAGATCTACAGAATGAGAGACGATTAAGAAGCCCAATCATGGTTGCTATTGCACTTACTAAAAAACACCATACAAACAGCAGAACTGCAGTAATTGATGTTTCAGTCACAATACTATGATACCTTAAAGGGAGACAAATGGCTATGAGTCTGTCATATGCCATAGTGACAAGTGTCCATGACTGCACACTTGCAAAGAAAATAACAAAGAACATATAACTTAAACAGGCGTCATAGATGATGTATCTCCTGTCAAACAGAAATGTATCTAAGAGTTTGGGGATGAGAGCTGTGCTCCCACACAAATCTGTCAAAGCCATGTTGAACACAATCATGTATTTAGGAGTATGAAGAGTCTTTACCAGCCAAATAACTGAGAGAAGAAAACTGTTCCCCAAAACAGTCATGGTGTAGACAAAACACAGGAAAATATAGAAATATCTAATATGAGGCATATTGGAAAACCCACCTAGATAGAATTTTGCAGGCTGAACAAATGTGTTATTAAACATGGTTGTGTCGTCAGACTGTTACAAATACAAAATCTGTTTCCAACTAATAGTTACTTGATTATTGCTGGGACAAAATTCAACCCAAAATCTATCAAGTGTGCAGTGCACTAAAGTAAGGCATGTGACTTAATGTGAGAGATGTATTTATATTTTACCTCTATGTGGCAGTAGAAGTGAAGGCAGTTATGTCACATGCTCATAAATATTAATATATTTTAACGGATACCCATGTTTATACTGTCAATAAGATGATTTAACTGGCTGTTTATTACCTTAACTAGTGGTGAGTTTTAAAAAATAGATTTACCCAGTTCAATTTTAGTTTCAGTGCGATATCGATTCATTAAATCGTGAATCGATTTTTAAATATAAATGTATTCTCCCAAAAACACCAAAATCTCAGCTTAAGCTTATTGTTTTTTTCTCTCTTATAACTTAACTACTTAGGTAACAACACCCTTTTGTGGAAAGTAACTTACTTTATTAAACATGCTGTGGAAGGCCACAGGCATATTAATGCACATCCACCCCACTTGGCGTAGCACCACTAAACACCACTAAACAATATATTGCTTTTATCAAATACATATGTGGTAAGGACCCGACAGACACATCGGGTTTCATGCATTATAGGTTAGTTTTTATTTTCGTTTAAGTAACTGTGTTTCTGAAGTTCCGGCACCAGTCGCACAGGAACAGCTGCTTCCTTCTCCCCCTCCCCGCAGACACAATTTAAACATACAGAGAATCAGAATCAGCATACTTTATTAATCCCTAGGGCAATTACGTAAGAAGAAATGGTGGAAAAAGTGTTTCTTGTAATCACCACAGCTGCACCTCGGCACCACCCTGAGAGCTCACTGTAACAGCCCTCCGCTGCAGCAGGCCAGAGACCACACCCCTGTCACACACCCCCACCAGGCCGAGCTGGTGGGGGATACCACCTGGTGGTATCTGCAAAGCCAGATACCACTATGTGATCCAGGGGTTGGCCTCCTTCATGTGGTGGAGCCACTGCAACGGGGCGTGGTCTGAGCAGAGGGTGAATGAGCATCCCAGGAGGTAATACGGAAAGGAGTCAACCTCCAACCTCATAGCCAGGCACTCCTTCTCCACTCTACTGGACCAGGCCTCCCGGTTAGTCAGCTTCCAGCTGATGCACACAATCGGGCGGTCAACTCCCCTTACATGCTGGGACAAAACGGCCCCCAGCCCTCTGTTCGAGGCGTCTGTCTCCAGAAGAAAAGGGAGGGAGAAGTTAGGCATGTACAACAGCGGCTCCCCACAGAGAGCCTGTTTAACTCGCACAAGCGCGCCTGGCACTGCCCCGTCCACCGGACCAGTTCTGGGTGCACCCTTTCGGGTGAGATCAGTTAAGGGGCTTGTCGGGTCCGCAAACCCAGGCACAAACCGGCGATAGTAGCCGGCTAGCCCCAGAAACTGCCTAACCTCCTTTTTGGTCTTAGGGTGCGGACAGGCTGCGATCGCTGCCATCTTCTCCACCTGTGGACGCACCCCCAAGTGGTACCCTAGATACTGTACCTCCCTCCATCCAACCGCACACTTCTTCGGGTGGGCCATGAGCCCCGCCTGCCCAAGGGACTCTGAGGCGGTGGAAGGTGGTGGGGGCTCCAAACATGTTGAATGGAACTGTGACAAATTGGTACAAACCATACGGAGTGGAGAAAGCTGTTCTTTCCCGGGACTCCGCAGATAAGGGAATCTGCCAGTAGCCCTTGGTCAAATCCTTGCCTGGGAATGGCAGAATTTGGCACCTCCGACACCAACTCATCTCTTTCCTTAACCAGGCTTTAAGGAGGTTGAGGTGATATATCTGTGTGGCTCCTCCCCTGTCTAACCGAACCACCTCATCAGCGTCACACACCCGCCGTGTGACCACGAAGGGTCCTAGCCACTTGGTGAGTAGTTTGGAGCTGGAAGACGGAAGTAACACAAAGTACTTTATCTACCGGTGAAAATTGCCTGAGTTTTGCCCCTCTGTTGTACAGGCTTTGCTGACGCTACTGGGCCTGGAGCAAATTCTCACCTGACAACTAGCTGAAAGTGTGTAGCTTTGCTCTCAGGTCCAGCATGTACTGAATTTTGGTTTTCGCGGGGCTTGCACCTTCTTCCCAGTTTTCTTTAATACGGTCGAGCACGCCCTGTGGCAGGATGATCTGATATCGTCGTGTTGGTGTTGTTCCCAGATCATCATGAAGATGTTGTTCCAGGTTCAACATTGCAAGTGACCTATCACATTGTTGTGACGTTATTCTTTTGCGCGCCAAGCCATTCGTGCATTTATGAAATTCCAATGTTGCAAGGACAATATCAATTCTGCTTACCGTTTATTAAAGGGTTAGGGTTAGGTTGAGGGTTAGGGTCCGTTGATCGGCGGACAGAGGCGGTTTCTTGCAGCTTAAGTACAGTTTTTTGTTTTACGGCGGTTTTTCCCGAAGTCGCAAAAGTATGACGTCACACCATTCTGATTGGTCACTTGCAATGTTGATCCTGGAACAACATTTAGTATGATGATCTGGGAACAACACCAACACGACGATATCAGATCGTGCCCCTGTGGCATCCTGCTGTACAGCAATTCAAAGGGAGAAAATCCCGTGGAGGCCTGGGGCACCTCCTGCACTGCAAACAACAGAGGGTCTAACCAGCGGTCCCAATTGCATTCATCCTCATGAATGAACTTATGAATCATGGACTTTAAAGTCTTATTCAGCCGCTCCACCAGCCCGTCAGTTTGAGGGTGGTAGATGATGGTTCAAAAAGATTTAATGCCCAGTAATTCATACAGCTCTTTTAGTGTGCAAGACATGAACGATGTGCCCTGGTCAGTCAGTATTTCCTTCGGAATACAGACGCAGGAGACCACCTGAAACAATGACTGAGCCACACTTTCGCAGAGATGGTGCGCAGCGGGACTGCTTCCGGGTATTGCATTGCATAATCCACCAGAACTAATACAAAGGGATAGCCGCGTGCATTCCAGTGAAATGTCCCAATGAGGGCCATACCAATGCGCTCAAACGGAACCTCCATTAATGGTAACGGGTGCAATGGCGCTTTTGGTATGGCCAGCTGGTTAACAAGCTGGCACTCCAGGCATGACGCACTCTATTGGCGCACATCAGGCCAGATGCCTGGCCAATAAAATCGGGCCATTATTCTCTCCAGAGTTTTATCGCATCCCATATGCCCTGCCATGGGGTTACAACTTTGCGGCACCAACAACTGGGTGTGTATTTCATCAGTGTTGCGACTCACTCGGTACAGCCTATCATTCCGTAATTGGAAATGTGGGGCTTCAGGGTTCACCACATGACCATCAATATCTATCACTTGGTTGTAGGCTGAGCGTAGGATGTCATCACGAGACTGCTCTATTGGAAAATCTTCCATGGGGCGAACCACCGGAGACAGTGGGCTTCCGTAGAAGGCACTGCCGCCTCCTCCACCAGAGTCAGTGTCGGACAACCCTGCATCATCGCTGAGCGCCGCACACACATTACACATGTCTAATGGTCGCAATCACTTCCCCACATACTGCCCCAACAGGTTGTGAAACCCTGGCCAGGGGCAGGTGCCGGAGCCCCGGCGACACGGAACACCTGGCCCACCTCCATCAGCGGATAATCCCGCCGCAGGTGTCCTGGCTCTCCGCACTTCCAACACTCCAGCCCCGGTGTCTGTGCGGCTCCCTGTGGCTCAGAGGCAGCGCCGGGCGCTTCCAGAGTCTAAACGGTTGGCAGGGTTAGGAACGGGTTGGTGGGTCTCCATGCCGGCATCCGTTTTGCTGTAACTGAGCCTGGGAGCTTCCTCCATGGAGCCGGTGCTGGTGGTACCACTTTGGTAAGGACCCGACACACACACTGGATTTCATGCACTATAGGTTAGTTTTTATTTTCGTTTAGGCAACTGTGTTTTGACGTTCCAGCAGAGGTCGCACAGGAACAGCTGCTTTCTCCCCCTCCCCGTCCCCGCCGTCACTATTTAAACAAACAGAGAAGAAGAAAATGATCACCTTGAGCAGCCACACCTGCCCTCTCTGCCACACCTCGGCACCGCCCTGAGAGCTCACTTAACGCCGCTCCGCTGCAGCAGGCCAGAGACCACACCCCTGTCACAACATAACACTCAGAAAACCATTTTAACAACCGCCAAACAGCTGAAACAGATAATGAGAGCAGGTAAACAGATTCCACACAAAGATGTAAGCACAAACCACAGATTCCCCCGTGCTTTAAGCTGACATCTCACAGATTTTGGAGCTGCAGATTTTGTCACTCTCCAACCAAATTTCCCTAAACCAGCAGCAAATGAAGATCAAAATTACAATTCACATTTGATAAACATTGTCATCAATTCCCTCTTACTTTTGCTGTTTTGTTTCCACCACAATAAATTCACACTTCTTGCACAGTTCTCCTTCTCAGTGTACTTCAAGAATAGTTTCCTATCTCAAATCTCTGATTTGTGTATAATTCGCTTGCTTATTATACACAAGTCTACCTTTGTGTAGAACTATATCGCCCGCTGTTTGTTTTTGTTTTCTTTCAAAAATGACCTCCGACAAGAAGGCCTAATTTCAGCTGATCAAGATCAAAGAAATTTAAACTTCAATTACGTTAAATTGCAAAACGCTTGGCTGTGTCTCTAATAAAACCTCTGTAACCTCTGCTTCACTTCAGCAGCATCAGGTAATGCTTATTTGCTGATTCATAGTTTTCTTCTGTTTTTAATGTACTGCAGAATATTTTTCAGGCGGTTATTTGCTACAAAAAGCCAGGCCAGGAAAATCTCCTTCGTAATTTTCTGTGTTTTATCCACAGTTAGTTTGACACAAAGGCATCTGCTGTCATGCTTACATCTCTGATGAAGTGTCAGGTTTGTTTTTATACATAGATGTAAAAATATGGATATGTACTGATAAATGATCATAATTATAATATTTACGACTGTTGAGTCACAACTGAATCAAATTTAACCGAATCAAATCAAATCGGGACCTTGTGAATTGGATTCGATTATAGAAACTGAAATCAATACCCAGCCCTAACCTTAACCAGAGCACTTACTCATTATTGAAAAAAAAAAAAAAAACAGTCAACACAACACAAATAAACCAGAAAGAGTAAAGCAAAATAAGTGATTTGAACAGAGCTAAACTGAGAAAAGAGTTGAAGCCACTAGCCACTGTGAACATGTTTTGGTACAGAATAGCATACAGAGTTGACGGCTGTACATGAATATGATATTTTAGATATAATGGGTCATTTAACAATTCAGGTAAAATCATTTGTATTTATATCGCATCAAATAACAACAACAGATGTCTCAAGTAGTGATGTGCGATACTGCATATTTTGGTATCGATCCAATACCAAGTAAACATGGGCCAGTATCGCTGATTCCGATACCGATACTTTTCAATAAATAAGGTGGATGCGTCATTGAATTGATAAATCTCAATTAATTTTCATGACCTTAAGTGTTTTTTTGTGATGTGTGTTTCCTTTTTAATTATTAAATAGTTAAAACCCAGGACATAATTAGGACAAAGTATATATTTAAATAGAAAATGCTTTATTATCAATTTTTTTTAGAAAAATCTTTACAAAAAAGTGCACCCAAACCAGTAAACAAATTTAAACAAACAAGTACAGTTGAGAAACTATAATACAAATATAACAATTAAAATTCTGAACAACAAAAACAACAACTGGTGAAAATATAAATACTAAGTAAACAACTTAACAACCCCCAAAGCCTTCAGTTAGTCTGTGCAGAAAAAAGGTTTTGGTTACAGGTTTTTGTTCAAGAACAGTATCATATTAACATTTTTTGCTTTTAATGCACTTCGTCTGTTATTCACTAACTGCCCTGCTTTTGAAAAAATCCTCTCAGCTGGCACTGATGTTGCAACCACTGTCAGGTATTTTTTGGCAAGGTTGCTCAGAGAGGGGAATGTTTGTTCATTGTTTTTCCACCAAAGTAGTGGATCCTGATCCCAAGAAATGGGCCTTTCCTCAGTGTACCTGCGCATCTCAATTAGGGCATCAGTGCCAGTTGTCCGATGCTGCTGAGATGCTAGGACTTTAGTGTCAAATTCTTCCCATATCCCACCTTTCGCTGCAGGTTGGAATGAAGCAGCTCCTCCAAATGAGCTTGAGGTAGTTTCAGGAGTTGTGGCAGAGCTGGTGGCAGAGCTGGTTGAAGAGCTGGTGGCAGATGATGAATGTGCTGACATCTGACTCATGGACTGCATTTCAGTTAGAAGGCAAGCTTTTACACGGTCAGTGTTTGCAGAGTCACAGAATTCAAGGCTTTTAAATCTGTTCTCCAGGAAGGTACAGACAGCAAAACCATAAAATGTTTCAATAGAGTTGAAACGACGGTGACAATGCCCTGACAGCTGAGCGGCTAGCTTGCTACCTTGAGACTGAAGTTTTAGTGGTTCTGAGAAGCAGTAACACCAGCGGAATCACCTTGGACACAGAAACATGTTTCTCAGTAGACATCTCTCTGGTTGCTTCCTCAAATGGTTTCAGTGCATTGATGGAGAGACAGATCAGACCATTCTTCCTCATTTAAACAAAGTGAGCTCATCCCAAGGAGACAGAGGACTGTGGTAACTGCCTCCTTTTGCTCAAGCAATCTCTCCCACATGGAGAATGTGGAGTTCCACCTTGTCTCAACTGCTTGAATAAGTTTTTGTTCAGGGAACTTCTGCTGCTTCTGGATGTCTTTGAGCTTGTCTGCAGCTTTAGTGCTGTGGTGAAAGAAAGCAACAATAGCACTGCTTTTCTGCTGAAGCTCAAGTAACATTGTCTGTTACAACAGCCAGAATCTTCTCCTTTATGCCCCATTCTTCTGTAATTCTGGGTAATTGTGCACACATATTGTCTGCAGTGTGTTGTCCAGGAACATAGCATGTTTCTAGCACGTATGCCACCATTTGCCAGTTTTCATCAATCATGTGGCATGAGACTGTTAAATATGCCTCTGTGGCTCTTGATGGCCACATGTCAGTGGTAAGCACAACAATGTCCACACCACTCAGTGCCTTTCTAATCTTAGAACAACAGTCTTCATAAAGAGCTGGTAGTTTCCCCTCCATTAAAGATTTTCTGCCTGGAATTTTGTACCGGTGGTCAAGTGTCTTCACAAAATTCCTGAAGCCATCATCCTCCACTATGGAAAGAGGTTGCAGGTCTTTCACAATCATCTCTGTCAGGCTCTTTGTGATCTCCTCTACTCTTGGGGAATCAGCTAAGTGAAATGGTGAAAGAAATAAGCTTTAGCACATCTATGTGTAGTTTAAATACAGTAATCATACAGTATCCCTGTCATGGTCCTGGGTCATTGACCCAGCGTTTTGTGTTTCCTTTTGGTTTCATCTTGTTTTTTTGTGTTAATTCTGATTTTGTATTAGTTCTTAGGGTTTGGTTCTTGTGTTTAGTGCTTCAGTGTTTTATCAGCCCTACCTGTGTCTGTCCTCTGTGCTCTGTTCGTGTTCCCGAATTTGTGTTGTAAAACAGTCTGTGTGTTTCCTGTTTTACTTTGTAGGTCTGTGTCTCGTCTTGTGAGATTAGGTTCAGCTGTGCTCCCCTCCTGTGTGTCATTCCCTCATTACCTTGTGTGTATTTATAGTACGTGTCTGCCTGTGCTCCTCGTCGCGTCGTCTGTGTTACTTCGTGTCAATCAGTGTTTCTCCATGTCTCTCTTCATCTGTCATCTCTGTGTATCTCCCACTAGTGATGGGCAGATGAAGCTTGATGAAGCACTGAAGCTTTTCATCCAATTGGTTCACCCCAGCGCAAAGCGTCTTGAAGCTCCATTTGCTCTAGTAGGACATCTACTGGACATAAAAATATTAGTTGGCATGAATTTGAAGAGTGTGGCATTTTGCACACAGCCTGTAAATGTCAACAACAAAAGGAGTGCGTAAAACATGTATATTGTAGTGATGGCAGTATACTGTGTATATTTATACTGGCAGTATGGAAAATGATTATTTGGAAATGCTTAAAATGGAAATGATCATTTACTGTGAGGTGAGGTGTGGTTGGGGTATGGACAGTGGTTGTGCTTTTGTAACATTGAGGTATGGACAGTGATTAGTGTTTAGGGGACACATCATTGGTTTTTATTTAAAAACAACAGTTTCTCCACTGTGGCAGGTCGTAGGCGATTTCTTTTTTTGGACAATATTTCCCCTGCTTTTGAAAACACTTGCTCACAGGGCACAGATGAGGCAGGGGTACACAGGTATGTCAGTGCTAACTTATATAAGTGAGGATAGACATATTTTTGTCTCTCCCAATATTTAAGGGGGTCCTACAGCCTTCCAATATTTGGCTCCATCATGTACCGTTGGACCTCAATATTCGCGTCTGCTGTCACATTTTGTGTCTGTGTCTGCCTGACACTGTCATCCAGGCAACGCCACAGGTTGTTACCTAAACAATAAGGAGAGTTTTATGTGATACTAACAATTCAATTTTCAATTCAATTTTATTTATATAGCGCCAAATCACAACAACAGTCGCCTCAAGGCGCTTTATGTTGTACAGTAGATTGTACAATAATAGATACAGAGGAAAACCCAACAATCAGTTTATATAAATGCAACTCAAATGCAATAACAATAGTACCGTGGGAAACAGCCTCAACAGTTTATGACGTTGATGGCTGTGGTGGTGGTGCGGAGGAAGAGGAGGTGGTGGAGGCCCTCATTACGGAAGCACATTCTGCTTTCAGTCTTTTTTCTGCTTTGCTACCTCTTGCAGGGCTGAGAAACCCGAGTTTTCTGAACCTTGGGTCCAGCAGTGTTGCAAGGAACATAATGCTCATGGTTTGTATTTTATCCAGCTTCTCTCTCAATAGCATCCTCAGCTTCTGAGCCAGAGAAGATCCAATGGATGGTGATTTTTCCATTTGTTCATTGAGGCAATGATCCAGCATAGTGAGCAAAGGTATGACCTTTGACCCAGACACCCTTTTTTCCTGAGCGAGCTCAGTGGTTGCATCGTTAAATGGTGCTAGGACAACCAGACACTCTGAAATTATACCAAATTCCTCAGATGAAATAGGTGGGATGTCTGTTGTGAGACTTGCCAAAGCAGCACCCACTGGCTCCTTTTGCTCGAACAGTCTTTGCAGCATATTATAAGTGCTGTTCCAGCGGGTTTCCACCTCCTGTATTAGTTTGAGTTGAGGTTTCCTTAGTTGTTCCTGCACCACAGAAAGCCTCTCCTTACAAAATAAATTAAAAAAGCATACATTAGATTGTCAAGGGAGCAGAACTATACACTTAAGTAGCATTAAATAAACTGTAATTAAGCCACTTAAGAACTTACCTTTGCAGTGGTACTGCTCCTGAAATATCCCACAATCTTCCTGGACTTGGCTCGGATGTCATAGACCTCAGGGGTCTGGTCAAGGGCCTTCTTCACCACTAAGTTCAGGGTGTGAGCTATGCATATGGCATGTTTGAGTCGTAGCTCCCTTGCACAAGCCCCCATATTGGCAGGCCCCATCTGTTACTAGGCATGTGACTTTGTCAGTAATTGCCCATTCTGTCATGAGTGAGCCTTTCACTTGTGCAATATTTTCTGCAGTGTGTGCATTAGGAAAATATTGCACTCCTAAAACAACGGTGTTTAATGTGCTGGACTCATCAACAAAATGGCAGGTGACTGCAAGATAGGCCTCTGTGTTGATGGAGGTCCACATATCTGATGTCAGACTCACAGCTGCTGCCTTCTCAATGCTGGCCTTAGCTTTCTCCTTCATCTCCTGGTACCTGGCCTCCACCATGACTTTCAGGCCCTAAAGGAAAGAAAAAACATTTTGTTTAAAAGTACGACGCGGATGTGAAGCAGTGTGTAGTGTAGCTACACACTTAAGCTTTGAGCCTCAGTCCTGCCTGTTCACATTTTATTCTGTAAAAACTAAATTTTCACTGCTTTTATGACCTTTTTAGTGGGGAGAACATAGCTAGGATTTAATGATTTAACAAATCTTTTAAATCCGTTGTCCTCCACAATGCTAAATGGCTGGGAGTCCTCAATCACCATGCTAACCAGGTCTTCATCTATTTGAGACTGTTCTCCTGAGGAAAGACAATAAAAACAAAGCACAAATATAAATATCACACACGTAACTTATTACAGTTGTATAATATTGTTATATCATTTAGTAACATTACTGCAAACTATATTATCATGGCATTTGATGGCTCACCTGGTCTTGCTCCACAATCGGTGTTTCCCTTATTCTCATGCAAAGCTCTGTAGTGCCTAAGCATGGATGAGGTGTTGTTGTTATATCCCAGCTACCTGGCACATAGCAAACACTTCACCTTGTACAAAAGTAAAGACAGCTTAACATAATTTGTATTGCACCATCAGTATTATGAAAATACATCTTCTGTAGAAATTTACATACCTTGTTGGGAGGAATAAGATCAAAATGTTCCCACACAGGGGAGGACATCCTCCTCTTCTTAGCTGGCTCCATTCTCTCCTGACTTTCTCTCCTCACTCTCCTAAACCTCCAAACTCTCTCCAAACTATCTCTAACTCTCTCCAAACTGTCTCCAAACTCTCACTAACCGCAACTCTCCATCAAACACCCACATTTTGAATGAAGTCTGAGGGGTTTATATTGCTGTCATAGCTGGCGGCAAAGTTCGAACCACTTCCTGAACCAGTCACGTGGTACAGCCAGGCAGCAAGGCTTCAGACATCATCATTTTCAGCTCCTCCCATAAATGAAGCAAGCCTCGACACAAGCTTTGAAGCCTCGATACAGAACGTCACATCACTATCTCCTGCTGTCCTTATGTTTTCAGGTTTGTTTGTTTGTTAGTTTTTCCCAGTTTAGGTTTATTTTCAGTTCTGCCCTCACCTTGGTTATGGTTCACTGTAAATAAAACTCACTCGCACCTCCGCCTGTCTGCTATTTGGATCCTCCTTCTCACCTCCACACGACTGCTGCCCCAGCCGTGACAATCCCTTTGACAGTAAACCCCAAAGTTCAACAGTGTTGGGAAGGTTACTTTTAAAATGTATTCCACTATAGATTAGAGATTACATGGCCCAAAATTTATTTTGTAACATATTCTGTTACATCACTCAATGAGAGTAACGTATTCTGAATACTTTGGATTACTTAATATATTATTATGCTTTTTACAACTACATGAATGTACGATTGCTGTGTGATTTATTTCTATTACTGAAGGTTACTCGCCATACCAATACCAACTAGATTTTTAAACCTTAATATAAAATGAGTAACAGTAGGGTGGACATTAGGTAAGGCTGCACTTTTTGCAGCGATCTCGTATAGAAAATTATTCCGCGCGTATATAAAAGAGGTCTGCGGCTCCGAACCGTAGTAAAGGGATCTCTGGCTAATATGTCCCATTACATGTCGGACTCGTAGCCGAAAACCAGCTTTACTTTGTTGTCTGGGTCAAATTTACTAGCGAGAGACAGAGAGAGGCGTTGAAAGGCTGCTCCAACGGAACTTATTGTTTCGGAGGAAAACACGGTGTACAGTCGAGTCTCAATGGCGTACTTACAACTGGGCTGTCAGGCACTCTTTTTGGTTGCACTGGTTATTATTATATTTACATGCTCCCATCTCCTGTTTCTGGTCGGTGACAGCTCGTACTGTTCGGCTCTCCTTTTTCTCCCTCCCTCGCGCTCACACACACAAAACGGGTATGGCAGTGAATTCTCCCTGCAGCACGGACTACACTGCCCGTGAGGGCCCGTGTGGGTACTCATATTTTGTTTTTAAATACTTAACGCATGTATTCCGTTCCTCCCCAACACTGAAGGGCAACAATAATATTAATATAATATAAATTGAATATTGTTGCTGAAAGGCCTCTGCCAATGACCTCATTTTGCTGTTGTCTCATTTTCGACTTGAAAAACAGCCACACGGTGCTCCTCTTTCTCTCAGCCATTCTGCTGGTGTATTTTCTCTGTGCGTCATGGGCTGTTGAAAGTCACATTGATTGTACTTATTGTACTTATTGTATTTTTGTATTTCCTTCTGATATCTGTACCTGAGCTGAGGTGAGGCAAAAATTTCCCCGTCGTGGGATCAATAAAGTCTTATCTTATCTTATCTTATCTTATGATGGCGCAACATCTAAACACAAGAGGGGGGAGGGGAGAAAAGTGTGCCTGCTCTGCATTGACACAGTAGCGGCGATTACGGCGACCTGGCTGTTTCGTCTTTGCCGAAACCACAACATTGCAAACAAGAGCAGAACTTAAAGCAAAGAATCGATCTCACCAGGCTAGTATCGATCCGATACCGATACTGACTTGGTATCGATATAATCGATATTTGGATTGATCCGCCCACCACTAGTCTCAAGGCGCTTTATACTATTAGGTAAAGATTGTAAAATAATAGAGGAAAAAAAACAAGCCAGACGACTACCTATGATCAAGGACTTGGTGACAGTGGGAAGAAAATCTCCCCTTTAACAGTAAGAAACCTCCAGCAGTACCAGGCTTAGGGAGGGGCACCCATCTGCTGCACCCGTTTGGGGGTGAGGGGTCAAAGACAGATTATCAGCCTCTCTGTTTTTCTCCCTTGCTTTTTCTTTACATTTGAAACTCCTAACTGAAGAGTTGAGCAGAGAGGCAAAGAAAACAATGAAAAACAGAGGAAACTACATAATTAAATGAGTTCTTTCAATCATGGTGAGACTGTTGGATACATTGTTTTGGTTTTTGTGGGGTTGTTTTATTTTTTACTTGGTTTTGTAGTGTTCTCAGATCACTTGCTTTAAGTCAACTAAATGAATTATGAGGTTTTACAAGTGAGGTCATTGTTTTCTTGTGTTCATAAATAAATTATGAATTGCATAGTGAAGTGCTTTTTATCTAAAAACCTGAGGTTAGAAGTTAAGGATATAAAGCATGCAGACTGGAGCAGCCAGGGATCAAACTTTTGATTATTTGGGGGTTTTCTAAGGGTTTAAAACTATTTACTGATTAAGGGATTTAAACAAAAAATGGAAAATGTATTTCATGACATAAGTACATATGTCAGTATGTAGACAAACTGCAGAAAGACAAAGTAACTCAGCCAATCCAGCGACTGAAACTCTCCCCAGGGCTTCCCCAGAGGCTTAGCGGCTTCAGTCAGCTCTGGACCCTTGGAGATTGTTAAACCAGCACAGTCTGTTTCACCTGGGAGCCCACCCAGGCCGTCTCAGCTTCCTGGTCCGCTGAGCACTCAGGTGAGCCGACCTAGCCACCTCCATTGTCAGCTGAGAGCTCATGTGAGCCATCTCAGCCGTCTGCAGCAGCCTCTGCTGGGAGCTTGGGTGAGCTGTCTCTGCTCTGAGCTTCGCTGAGCCGTCTCAGTCACCTGTCTCCGCTGAAAGCTCAGGCAAGCTCATCCAGCCTGCTACGGATTTTGCATTGCTGTTCTCTCCTGGACAGGTGCCTTGAGCAGGCACAGTACACTGCACAGCTCCAGCCAGCTCCGCCTCAGGCACAGGTCTCCACACCTGCTGGCCTTGTGTCACCTCAGCCAGAGGTCTCTGCAGGTTTCCACACCATCTGGTTCAGTTCCCGCTTCCGCTGGAGGCTCAGGAGAGCCGGTCCAGCATCTAGTTTTGTCAGCTGGAGTCTCTGGAGAGTCTGTCCAGCTGGCAGCTCAGGCGCCAGGTTCAACCATCCACGGCTGCCACGCCACCATGGCCACATCCCTCCACCCAGTCACGCCAACACTAGCCATTTTCCAGGCAATTGACTGTGGGTCTTCATCGTCAAAGGTGGCCTCATGAACTGTCTTTTAGCCGCCACTTCCCACGCGGTCGGCCTCCACACCTACTTCGCCTGGGCTACTGCCACTTCTCATGTGGTCGGCCTCTGGACCTGCTTATACTCCATCGCCGCCACTGACTCTCCCTGTTGTCCTCCAGAGATGTTCCGTCACTGTTGCTGGCTCTGCGGTCAGCCTCCTGGAACTGTGTTTTTGACTCTTGTGCTGTCGGCCTCCAGGTCAGCTTCCTGAATGGTTTTGTTTTGGACTCTGTTTTCCTTTTGTCCTGAGC
This sequence comes from Pelmatolapia mariae, assembly GCF_036321145.2. NCBI lineage: Eukaryota > Metazoa > Chordata > Actinopteri > Cichliformes > Cichlidae > Pelmatolapia > Pelmatolapia mariae. The sequence goes on from NC_086236.1 coordinate 17,315,967, forward strand.
CATCTGTCCTGGACCCCCTCCACCTGCCCAGTGTGGGACCCTTTGTGTTTTGTTTTTCATCAGTTATATGTTTGGATTTGTTGGTTTTGATTCTCATTATTGTTTTCTGCTAATGTTGTATTCTTAGTTTCTAGTCCTTAGGTTTCTGTTACCTTGCTTTCCCCATGTCCCATGTTTCATCTTTAGTTACTCTTGTCTCTGTGCTACATGTTCACTCTATTTTCCCTGTCAGTCGTGTCTCCTTGTCAAGTCTGGGTCTTGTATTTCCTGTTTTACTTTGACAGTTTTGTGTCCTGTTTTCACTGTTTTCAGTCTTGCTTCCTCCCTGTCTTGTTATGTCAGGTCCACAAAGTATGGACTGAGGAAAGCCATTACAGTGGCTAAGAGGCAGTACAGAGAGAAGCTGGATGGCTTCTATTCTTTTGCTGACCCCGGGGGACGTGGCAAGGCTTACAGCTCATCACAGAGTACAGGGCTGCCATCAACACCATCAGCTCTGCAAGCAGTCTGCTGGATGACCTCAATGGATTCTACACTCGCTTCCAGATCCTCCAGACCTTCCAGACTGCCGAAACCTCCCAGACCTTCCAGAACCCCCAGATCACCCCCCAAGACTCATACATCAGGGTACTTTTTGTTGGTTACAGCTCCGCCTTCAATACAGTCATCCCATACAAACTCACTCACAAGCTGGCAAGACTCAGCCTACACCCCATCCAATGTGACTGGCTACAGGACTTTTTGACTGGCAGGCCCCAGTACGTCAGGTTTGGCAACAGGACTTCAGCCAGCATTATTACAAACACTGGCGTTCCACAGGGTTGCGTTCTCAGTCCCATCCTCTACAGTGTAAAGCGCTTTGGGGTCCTTAGGGACTAAGTAAAGCGCAGGCCAAATGCAGGCCATTTACCATTTACCCTGTACGCCCAACATTATTTCGCCTCCAATAGGGATAACACCATACTGAAGTTTGCAGATGACACTGATGGTGATTGGTCGCATCATTGGAGGGGACAAAGCACCTTATAGGAGAGAGGTGGCCGATCTGGTGTCATGGTGTGAGGACAACAACCTCACCCTCAACACTGATAAGACAAATGAGATAGTGGACACGAGTAAGAAGAGGAGGCCTCACCAGCCGCTGTTTATCCGGGGGCTTGAAGTGGAGAGGGTGAGCAGCTTTAGATACAGCGGCTGTATTTCCTGAGGAGGCTGAGGAAATTTGGTATGTCTGCCAAGATTCTCAGCAGGTTCTGCAGCTGCACTGTGTAGAGCACACTGACCAGCTGCATCACTGCATGGTACGGCAGCACTACTGCTATGGACCGCAAACGCCTGCAGAGAGTGATAACAACTGTGGAGAAGCTCACCATGACCCCGCTGCCCTCTCTGCAGAGCATCTACCATCACAGAGTCCAGAGGAGAGCTGCCTCCATCCTCAAAGACCCCACACACCCCCAACACAGACTGTTCACACTTCTGCCCTCGGAACGAAGGTTTAGAAGTGTGAAATCCAGAACATCCCGACTCAACGACTCCTTCTTACCCACTGCTATCAGACTCTTGAACAGCTGACCTATTTTAACATTAATAATGATTTTTGCACATCAGGTCATTTTACATATCAAACCAGCATATTAAGCTCATAAATCTTTTACATAATACTTCAGTTTTCGTCTCCATTTATTTATTCATACCATTTGTATGAATGGAATGAATAAATAATTCTATTTGCACATATTAACCCGCATCTGTGTGTGGCAGAGAAAGAATTTCATTGCACAGAGAAATGCTTTTCTTTGTACACATGACAATAAATGCTTTGAATCTTGAATCTTGAATGTCAGATTAGTCCCAGCTGGTGTATTTAAGCCCTGTGTTTCCCTCTGTCCATTGTCGTGTTGTTACCTTATGTGCCGTGAGTGTCTCTGTGTTTCTTGTGTCCCTGGTAACATCTAGCTCTCTGTTTTCTAATCTCCTAGTTCTTAGCTTTCCAGTTTCCAGTCTAGGTTTAGTTCCTGTGAGTTTTGGGCTTTGATTATTTTCTGCTACAGCGCAATAAAGCTGCCTTTTTGAGTTTACTTCATCCTGCCTGCCACAGCACAAGCCATGACATATGAAGAGTCTTCACCAGCCAAATAACTGCGAGAAGAAACCCCTTACACAAAACAGTCATGACACAAAACACAGGAATATATTGTAACAGATAAAGGTTTGCAAGGCAAACAAAAGTTGTAGATCCCACTCCTCAGAACCTACTCCTCATTTCCTTATGGACCCACATCATTACACTCTCAGACATAACCACTGTTTTCAAACTCCTTTAAAATGTTTCTTTACAGAATAATAACTATAACAAATACAGACATTACAAGCAAACAATATAATTTCACTATATATGTACTAATATTATATTTTGAAGAATATTTTTAAATAGAAGAATATTTTAAAATATTTTCTCATTTTACTTTAAAACTACTCTTGTGTTTTGCAATATTATCAACACATTGAAGTACTTAACTAAAGCTATGTAAATGATGTGATGCAGACATTCAGAGAGAATTTTATAGCTTGATCCTGTTCTTTAACACAAAGGCAATAAGGTTTAGATTAAATTTTAAGGACTGTACAGTTACGGCAAGAGTCTACAACATCTCTTGGTTTTGGAATGGATGGCTGTTTTAACATACAGCTAATTCACTGTAATACTTAAGAATAAAAATTCATAATGAAATGACTGCATTCTGCTTTAGCAGACCTTTATGTTTAAATGCAGCATTAATGAAAATTTCTTTTTTCTTGTCACTGACATGATTTCTTTTGAAAAGCTTCTTAATCGCATTCATCACTTCTTCTGTCTTCAAAGAATATACAATAGGATTGAGCAAAGGTGGTAGGGTGTCTTTCAATGTGAAATTTATCATTCTGGCATTAGGATTGTTGTCAGAGCTTACTGCAGCTATGTTGGCACCTATCCATGGTAGGAAGAAAATAGCCACAAGGATCAGGTGAGAAGTACAAGTTTTTAACGCTCTGACTCGTTCCTCTCTGAATGCAGTCCTGCTCAGTGCTATGCAAATACAGACATATGTGGCTACTATGAATGCTAGAGGAACTAAGATAATTGTAATGACTAAAAAAACTGCTAAGTTGAAATTTAAAGATGTGTCATTACAAGCTAAACGATATACTGGTCCATGATCACAAAAAAAAGCTGTTTATCACCAAAGATCTACAGAATGAAAGACCAATAATAAGCCCAACCATGGTTGTTATTGCACTGCACAAAAAAATCCATGCAAACAGCAGAATTGCAGTAATTGATGTTTCGGTCACAATACTATGATACCTTAAACGGAGACAAATGGCTATAAGTCTGTCATATGCCATAGTGACAAGCGTCCATGACTGCATACTTGCAAAGAACAAAACAAAGAACATATAACTTAAACAGGCATCGTAGACAATGTATCTCCTGTCAAACAGAAAAGTGTCAGGGTCTTGGGTCTGAGCGACCCAGGATCCCTGGGCAGTCATGGACTTGTGATATTATATGTATTTTTGGTGCTGCTGCTGCTCTTCTCCATGCTTGTAGATGTGAGTGTGTGTGTATGGGTGCAGGTGTGTCTGAACACTGGTTTACAGGCGCCTTCAGGCCTGGTGGGTGTGGCCCTGCTAGGGGACTGGCCACACCCGAAGCTACACACCTGCCGCTGATCAGGGCTCGTCGGGGGAGCTACTTAGGAGAGTCTTAGAGCTCCCACCGACGCGGGATCATTCCATGAGACTCCACGTTAGTCTTCAGTTTAGTTAAGTCTGCGAGTGTATGCCTACTGGAATTAAGTGTCTTGACGGCTGCCTCTGTTATTTCCCCCTCAGGAGGAGCGTGGAACATCAGAGGGCAGCAGGCACGGGGTGTGTGTGGACACACGAGAGTGGAGAACACAGAGCACGGACTTTTTGGGAAGAAACGACACGGGAGTCACGGGAGAGCACGGGGATTTACCATGTGCCGTGACTGTTCCACCATTCTCTCATCTGCCTGCAGCCACCTTTCTGCCATCTTCTTCACCACCTGCTACGACGCCGCCCGGACCTGCTCGGCCCGAGCCGGAGGAGCCCGCGCCGCCAGCTGCGGAGCCCTGCGAGCCGGAGCCGGAGGAGCTCGGAGAGCGGGAGGAGCCCGCGCCGCCAGTGGCGGAGCCCTGCGAGCCGGAGCCGGAGGAGCTCGGAGAGCGGGAGGAGCCCGCGCCGCCAGCTGCGGAGCCCTGCGAGCCGGAGCAGCTGAGGAGCTCAGCGACCTGGAGGAGCCAGCGCCGCCGCCAGAGGAGCTCAGCGAGGCTGTGGAGCCCGCGCCGCCACCGGAGGAGCTCGACAAGCCGGAAGAGCCCGTGCTGCCCGCGAAAGACCTCGGAGTGCCGGAGGGACCACCACGTCCGCGACCCGCCCGGCCAGCACGTCCGCGACCCGCACGTCCGCGACCAGCACATCGTAGATGAGGTGCCACACCTCGCGGTTGCTCATCGGAGCTACGCCGCCGCCACCGAACCCGGGGCAGGCCGCCGGAGGCGCAGCGCCGCCGCCACCGAACCCGGGGCAAGCCGCCGGAGGAGCAGCGCCGCCGCCACCGGACCCGAGGCAAGCCGCCGGAGGAGCAGCGCCGCCGCCGCCACCGGATCCAGGGCAGGCCACTGGAACCGTTTCCCCACTGCTGCCGGACCTGTGGCAGGCCACCGGAGCTGCAGCTCCGCCGCCACTGAATCAGGGGCAGGCCCCCAGAACCGTTTTGCTGTTGCTGCTGGACCCATGGCCGCCCGCCGCAGCTGCAACGCTGCCGCCATTGGACTCGAGGTAGGCCGCCTGAACTCTTTTGTTGTAGTGATGGGCCGTCTGGGACTGTTTTGTGGCGTCTTTTCTTTTTTTTGCACCGCTGCGGGATGCGCGGTCTGACTTTGGGACTGTGAATGGGGAGGGTTTGTTATTATGTTGTTTTTGCTTGTTTTGGTTCTCAGAGAGAGCACGGGGATTTACTGTTATTGTTTCATTCAATGTAAATAAACGCACTGCTTAGACACAGAGTACCGCGACTGGGTCCTCCTTTCCCCACATCCCCACGGTCTGCCAGTCAGACCGTGACAAAAAGTATCTAAGACTTTTGGGATGAGAGCTGTGCTCCCACACAAATCTGTCAAAGCCATGTTGAACACAATCATGTATTTAGGAGTATGAAGAGTCTTCACCAGCCAAATAACTAAGAGAAGAAACCCATTCCCCAAAACAGTGATGATGTAGACAAAACACAGGAAGACATAGAAATACCTTATATGAGGGATGTTGTAAAACCCACCAAGAAAAGATTTTGCAGGCCGAATAAATGTGGTATTAAACATAGTAAGGGACTTTTTTTCTGTTCACTATATATATATATATATATATATCCGTAGAGTAAAAACTCAAGAGTAAGTAAAAAATATATAGCTGATTTATACTCAAAAGCAAAACTCACCCAAATGTTATCAAGTGTGCAATGCACTAAGGTGAGTCATACTGTGAGAGATGTGTTATTTATATTTTTATCTCAGTGTGGCAGTAGAAGTGAAGGATGCTGGGTCACATGCTTACAATTATTAATATATTTTATTTGGTAACTATGTTTAAGTAAACAATGAGATGTTACAACTCACTGCTTGTTATTGTAACCAGAGCACTGAATCATTATTAGCACAAAATAAATGTTTCAAGAACAATTACACTAAAAACTAAAATAAATATTATTAATGATACCAAGCAGCAAGCAGGTCTGACCTGGATCTGGTATCAAGCCGGCACTGCTGGCTGACTTCTGGCATGATAAGATGTATGTCATCCAGATATGGGCCATGCATGGCATAGATGGCACTGTCTCTGTGATGGCATGCCATATCTGGCCTTGATTGTGGTTTGGGTTATGTGGCCCAGGCTCATAGAAAACAGGTCTAACCCGGATCTGGCATCAAGCTGGCACTTCTGACTGACTGGTGTCATGGCAGGGTGTATATCAACCAGATGTGGGCCAGGTCTGGCAATGATGGCACTATTTATGTTCCTATTTTCCTATTTTAGTTAGAAGACCCAAATGCCATGTTGCAATACTATCAGGTTTCCCTGATCTATAAAGCATAGCAATCGTCCTGGCACTTAACAACGTACACTATAATACTCTGTTTGTGTCAGGGGACCTGATCCTTGGGGTGGACCAATTTTTGGCGCAGCATGTTTTGGGGTTTAAAAGCCACAGCTGAGACTAAAGAAGTCACTTGGATGAGTGATGAAACGTTTCTCCCACTGAAAATGCCATGTCCAGATGACCAGAATGAACTTTTTGAGATTTCCTTACCTGGATGATTGAGCATGCATTAAGACACCACAGTCATGTATTCAGAAGTATGAGTCTTCACTAAAGAAAAATATGAGTGGAGAAAGCCACTCCCAAAAACAGTCATGATGTAGACAAAGCACTGGAAAGCAAAGAAATAAAAACTGAGGCATATGTTTTAGTGTTACAGTTTTTGTATATGCTGTTTTTTTTCTTCTTTGCATTCTGAGATTCCAACTTTACTAAAAGCATGTTACAAAAACATGTTCACTTTTCTTTACCTCAAAATGTTTCTGTTTAACCCATCAGTTTGTATGCATAGAATATGGCACTAAAAAAGCAAATACTGTTGCATTCTCAGAATTTTAGTATTAAACTGTTCTCTTAGTACTGGTTGTGGCGACATCCCCAAACTGCTCAGTATTTGGTTTCCTTCGATCAGGGCTGGACTGGGACAAAAAATCGGCCCGGGCATTTTGACTAGAGACCGGCCCACCAGGATAGAGATTGAAAATGTGACGTCATTCAGGGGTAAAACCGCAAAGGATTCTGGGAACTTGAGGCAAGAGGTACTAGCGCACGCAGGCTTTCAATTGAACTCAGTTACACAGCGATAAAAAGAAACCCAAAAAATGGCAAGAAGCTGTTGTATTATTAACTGCAATAGCCGGTCGCATGACAGCCACGGGAAGCCGACGGGTAAAGAGATCTTTTTTTTTTTTTTTTTGTTTTTTTTTTATCGGATTACGTCGTTGAAGAGAAATTTTTTAAGCCATGTTTCCGAAGTAAGAGCCGACGGATGGTCTGGATATACCAAATATAACGTCTCAGAACACTCCAGCTCACATGTTAGTCTGCTCCAAGCATTCCCACAAAGGTCAGTGTTTTGTAGTAGTTAATGTCATTTTTCTTAACATAATTGGTGATATAGGTTACAAGCAAGTCCGGCGCTGAACAGAAATTGTCGCGCTATGCTCCTTTATTTATTGTGCATAAATAGTGAATTGTCCTGACACAATATTGCGTTTCGCTTCTGTTATTACCATGGTACATTGACAAAAACATACACTTTTATTCACAGGATAAAACAGTTGTTTTGTATCACTAATTGTCCAGTGCGATTACAACATACAATATTATTGTCACTGCTACATTTCTGTAATGCGTACCAGAAATTATTTCCACTACTAATTAATTACCGTTGAGCTCAAAGGTTATATTAATAAATGGTTAACGAATGTGTATTTATGACCACGATTTGTGAGACTGGTAAACTTACCTTTGTTTGTACGATGGTCTTTCGTTCTACACGGTGCATTTCAAGGTCCTGTACCCATCCGTCGGTAAACTGTACCTGGGCTTGTTGCAGTGACCTGAAGTTACTAAAAACTTCATGAGTGTATGCACTCACTCCAAGAACCATATAATTATAAATCTGAGCGTGGTGAAAGTTGGGCAGCACGCTGACGTCTTTTGTCCACTCTGTGTGCTCGTAAGGGTCTGACCCTTTCACTCCTTTGATTTTTTTTCCTCGTATCTTTTCTTTGCCTTTTCGTCGAGTCTGTCTTTGTACGGACCGGCATTGTTCTCCTTAGTTTTGTACATTCCTTTTTTTGTGCGGCAAAGAAAAACCAAGAAGGTATTGGAACCGGACAATGAACGTTTTGCGGTGCTGCAAATGCTTGCATTTGATGCGGTACTTGGATTGTTTTGCCTCGAGTTCCCGGCATGCAATGCGCGAAAGTCACGTGATCTGTCAATCGCTATAGGAAAAACCTTAAATTAAGACCAAGAACACTAGAGGTGAGACATGATCATTAATTAATATTAAAATTAATAAATGACAGATTTAGTGATATTTTCATAAACACCTCCTTTCCTTTTTTTGTTCTCCATTTTCTTTAGTTCGTCTATAAGATTGCTAAACAAGGGGGAGGGTGCATCTGGCCTCCTCGGCTGTAATTGGTCCAGCCCAGAGTCGATCATGAACAATTGGCCAATCCAACACCTTTCATTATATATACCCTTCCAAAAAAAAAAAAAAAAAAAAAATCCATCGGCCCATTAAAAACAAAAAAATCGCCAGCGGCCCACCGGGCAAATGCCCGGTATGCCCAATGGCCAGTCCAGCTATGCCTTCGATCATATCAGACATTTCTGCTGGATCCTTTTCAGCTCTAACACTATAGACCAAAATCACCTTCATAGTTTGGTCCATGTGGCCCTCTCATATATCTCCCCTGTTAAATATAAAAACAATAAACTTGAATTGAATTTGAATGTTTAATTCTATCTTTCATGATCTTAATAACAGTTTTTCTTCCTCTGTACTTGCTTATACTCAGCTAATGCATTAGGAATGAAAATGGTGAAAACGGTGCAGTGGTTTACAGCTTTTGAGAACTAGGGATATGGACAATACTTTTATTATATCATGTAAGGACATGAGTATATTGATAAAAAGTGCTAACTGCTTTCAACACAGAAACAATTACATTATGATTTGAACACGACTTCAACTCTATTCAAGCATCTGCACAGACCCCAACAAAGCTAGCCAAAAAAACAGAATGATGTTTAAAGTTGAACGCATGCTTACCCTAGCCCATCAGTCAGTCCATCAGCTTCAACAGGTAACAAAGGCAGCGATGAACAGCCAGGGTTGCAGCATTCTACCCTTCATTTCTCCACTTCTCCTCAAAGAGGAAGGGTTAGAAGCCACAACACAGTGACCCCTGTGGGAAACTATGTCTTGGGGACCAGCACCCCAATACAGGAAGTGTATATTAGCTCTCTGTTTAAACATCTCTCGTAATCTCCAGCAGGCAATTCAGAGTTCAGATGGAGCTGATGGGTGAGGGAACTTGCCCAGTTCTAACTACCTAACTAGCTTGGTACCTATAAGCCAGTGGTTCCCAAACTTTTTTTGCTGGGCCCCCCTTGTTTTACAAGAAAAATGCCCCCCCCCCCCACGCATCCTCCAACCACACACACCCTTATTTTGCTCCATTGCGGTTTATTTCACACCTCAAACATTTAGTAAACAATTACGCAAATACAAGTAATCTGCAATAAATTACAAGTAGTAAGAAAATAAACTACTAACTCTTTTATGCTACGTCCACACCTACACGGTGTAACAGTTGCTGTTGTAATGCAGTGTATCACCACATGGCGGCGCCTTCTGTCTCATGACTGGTGTGTCACCCCCTTTTTGTTCTTCTTCGTACTCTCCCTGTAATGGATGCTCCCGTGTGTACGCGGACTAGTGTGCTCTTTAGTAATGTGTGGTAGAGGTGGCACCTTTATTTTTGATATTGTAAATAAATGAGTACTTTTGGAAAGTCAGAAGCTGTTGCTCATTCGCTATCCACCTGCACACCTCCGCGGCTGGCTTCATCTCCACCACACGTTACAACTGGCGCCCGAACTTTTTTCCCCTTGGACTTCAGACGATTTTTGTGTCCCGCCGACGATTCTTCTCTTCTAGCACGTGAACTGTCTCGGAAATCCCCTCACTTTTGCGGACGCTCGGACGTTTTCCCCAGCCATGGCCGCAGCCTCAGCTCAGGTGGGACCCGACTAATTTCTGAATGCCGCGGTGTGCCGCTGCTCCGCTTGAAAAAAGAAAAAGAGAGAAGCTAACTCCGCAACGCGAATGGAGTCTGTGGATCTGTTATTTGGACATGCTGTTGGTTTCGTCTTCTAAGGATTAATTCTTCTGTGGGGAGCCTGGACATGAACATTTCTGCTGGCTTTTCATTCCCCTTTCCCTCTGCTGAGACTAGATGGAGTGTAGCACATGTAAGTGATAACTTGGCCGACTACAACTGTTGGTGCTGGTCTTCGGCTCACTATAACGAAACGATTTAAAACTGATCTTGCATTGAGCTCTAGTGTTGCATACATGCTATTGTAATAACATGGTTGTGATCACTCCAGTCTAATTTCAGTTGTTAAGTGACATTTTCATATGTGGTTTTTCCAAATTTAGTCTTGAACGGCATTTTTTGCAGTTTTGTCTTTGTAGTCTGACCTAACTGACTCTTTTACTGCTATATAAATGACTGGGCTGTGTGCTGGAGCAGCCAAGATGACTCTGACTCAGACATGGAACTTACCTCATTACCAATGTGCCAGATAGTTGAAAATGTAACTCCTATCCTTAGCCAACAAGTGGTGGAATTAAGAACTGAGGTGAATAGGCTTAGTGACTGTTTACGTGACTAACTGAACATACAGGAGAGTTTACTAAAGCAGTGGGACCAACTCACAACGGGGAACTCTCCCCCTCCTGCAGTCCCACAGTCTCCTGTTTTCCCGATGGCCACATCGACACCTCATGTTCCTGCGAGGGACAAAACTGAACCCACCAACAGTACCAATCCGTTCCTGCCCAGCAACCCATTTCAACCTACAAATCCTTTCCTCCCATCTCACTCACTCGAGCTGGTTAAATGCAGTTGGCACATACAAAGCCTCATTGAACCTAACCGATGGGCAATTGCTAAACGAACTGCCACACTTTCTTGCAAAAGAGCCCGGGAAATGGTTCAAGGCATTGAGCTCCCACATCACGTCATGGGCTCAATTCTGTCAACTGTTTAAGACAGTTTTTCTGCCCTCCGACAGCCAAGAACGCATCCTGAGAGGGATATTGGATCATGTTCAGGCTCAGGACGAACCGCTCCCAACCTTTGTTGCCCACATGTTGAGCGAGTTTGACAAACTGAAGAGCCCTCCACCTGAAAAAGACAGAATCGACCTAATTAGTAAACATGCTCTTGAAAAATACAGAGTTGCCCTGTACGGCGCTAATGTCACTTCTGTAATGGACCTGCTGCTGCGTGCTCATGAGCTTCGCTCAGTGCTTGGACCACATAGACCGCAGCCTCCTTCGAGTGGCAAAGAAAACTATAAGCCTGAACCTTACTGCTTCAAATGCTGTCAGCCAGGGTTCACTACACGCACCTGCCCAAACTGTAACACCCAACCTCATTTGCCACAACGACCCTCAAACTCCTCTAGGCATGGCCCGGTCCAGCCATTGCCGACGCCTGGCCCCTCTGACCCAGGCCACGAAAGGTTGGAATTAAGCAGCACTGCATCCCAGCCGCAATACAAGCAGTCGGGAAACTACAGGGGGGGGAGGACATTTCACAGAGGCCAACCTTCCCCCAGTTACTAACGGAGCCTCACATGCCCCATTCACTGCAGGGTGGACACAGTCTTGGACACTTGGAAGACAATTTTTCACAAGTCCACTGGAATACCCCACTAAGAACGAAAGTGAACTTCAATGCTTCATCTGTGGATGCTACCCTCGACACGGGAGCTTCCCTCTCAGCTGTACGACCAGATCTCATTCAAGTAAATGACTCTTACCCTAGAAACACAAGTGGGTGGAATGGTCCTGCAGTTAACCTCGCCAATAATGCTCCCTGCATCCCTGAGGGTGTTATTTGGCTCAATATTGGATTCATGAACAAGAACTTTTACCAGCGTTTTGCAATAATACCAGATTTGTCTTCTCCTTTCATTCTGGGAATGGATTTTATGGCAAGAGCTTCTGTTTCTATTCACATTCCCACTAGAACAGTCTGCATTGAGGACATCCCCTGCCCACTCGCAGACGATGAAGAGGTCCTTCCAAATGATTACTCGCATTCGCCTGGAACACTGATGTCTTTGGACTTGATTCGCTCAGACTTAACAGCCAAACTGTCTAAAGCAAGTCTGTCAGAGAATGACAAGGATGCTTTACTCAATCTGCTCAGCAAGTTTAGCTCCTTGTTTGATGGTCATCTTGGTCGAACGGCTCTCACTGAACACGCCATAGAGACTGGCAATGCAACACCTGTCAATCTCCCACCCTATCGCACGTCACCTGCTAAGAAACGTGTGATTGAAGAACAAGTGCAACAAATGTTGAAGGACAACATCATTGAACCTTCCACAAGCCCTTGGGCAGCTCCTGTAGTCATTGTCAATAGAGCGGCCACGGAACCAAGGTTTTGTGTGGACTTTCGAGGGCTCAACCAAGTTACCCGAAAAGACTCTTATCCCCTGCCTCGTGTGGATGAGTCTTTGGACTTTCTGGCGCGGGGAAAGTTTGTCACAACATTGGACTTAGCGCGAGGCTATTGGCAGGTTGCTGTAGCAGAAGACTCCAAGCCTAAAACTGCCTTCATCTCTCACTGCGGTCTCTTCCAGTTCCGGGTGCTGCCCTTTGGGCTCTGCAACGCGCCTGCAACTTTTCAGAGGCTCATGAACTCTGTGCTTGCTGGCCTCATTTACAAAACGTGCGCAGTCTACCTGGATGACATTGTTATCGCCTCACCTACCTTTGAACAGCACTTGGTGGATCTTGAGGAGGTGCTGGGCAGACTCCAGGCTGCTGGCTTGTCCTTGAAGCTCAAAAAGTGCCAATTCTGCCTCGATGAATTCACCTTTCTCGGGTACCGCATCACATCATCAGGTGTTAAACCCGATCCAGACAAAGTAAAGAGGGTCAAGGAGTTTGATACCCCAGCCTCGGTGAAACACGTCCGTCAGTTCCTTGGCTTGACTGGCTATTATCGGCGCTTCATTCAGAATTATGCCCGCCATGCTGAACCTCTTCACGCCATCACCAGAAAGGACAATGCTTTCCACTGGGACGACAGCTGTCAAAGAGCCATGGACACTTTGAAAGACCATGTCACATCAGCCCCGATCCTGTCATTTCCAGACTTCAACCGTCCCTTTTCCATTCACGCCGATGCATGTGACATTGGTCTTGGAGCAGCGTTGATGCAAAAGGATGACAAGGGTCGTGAGTATGTTGTGGCTTTTGCTAGTCACTCCCTTCACAAAGCTGAACTCCCCTACTGCACTTCAGAGGAGTGCCTTGCTGTGATATGGGCCCTGGAACACTTCCGCCCATATGTTGAAGGTGTTCATGTTACTATCTTCACTGACCACAACAGTCTCAGGTGGCTCATGTCTCGTCAAAACCCAACGGGCCGACTCGTCCGCTGGTCACTTCGTTTGCAGGACTTTGATTTCACAATAGTGCACAAACCTGGTGCACAAAACAAAGTTCCCGACGCACTGTCACGCAACCCTTTGCCTCTGACCTCTGACAGGCCGACGGATCTTTTACCAGATCATGCTGTCATGGGCAGCCTGGACATTCGTACTCTGCCCCCCGTCATTCTGGCTGACCGTTCACAATTGAGACAGCTGCAGCTAGATGATCACGTCACAGGTCCACTCCTCAGAGACATTGAAGCAGACTCTCTGAACAACTCAGACAGTACCACCTTGTTGCAGTATGTTATGTATGACTCTCTTTTGTATTACAGAGACCCCAAGTCCACATGTGCTTTGCACCCTTTGAAAGAGCTGAAACTGTTTGCCCCTACTTCCATGAGAGGCACCTTGCTGGACTATTACCACGACCACCCTACAGCAGGTCACTTGGGTGTTTCTAAGACACTGGCTAGACTGCGCTTTAGGTTCTTTTGGCCCAAAATGGCTGCTGATGTGAAGCGCTATGTGACTTCATGCTCAGTGTGCCAACTCACCAAGCCAAGTCAGAAAAAAGCAGCCGGTCTTATGGTTCCCATTGTCCCCCAGAAACCCTGGGATTATGTTGGTGTGGATTTTGTTGGACCGCTGCCCCGCACCCCCGCTGGTAATGCATATTTGATCGTGTTTGACTATTTGACTAAATGGGTCGAAGCCAGTGCTGTCAAAGAAGCTACATCTCAGGTAGCAGCTGGTAAATTTGTCACTGACATTTTTGCTAGACATGGTACACCCACTTACCTGATTTCTGACAGAGGGTCTCCTTTGTGAGTAAGCTTTTTGAACATGTTGTTTCTGCCTTAGGGTCGGTGCACAGACTAACTACGGCTTATCACCCTCAGACGAATGCTACTGAACGTGTCAACCGGACTCTGAAAACTGCAATCCGCGCTTATGTAGGTGATAAACACACATCATGGGACAAGTTTCTCCCTCAGATTTGCTTTGCTCTGCGTACCGCCCCCCATGACAGTACAGGTATGACTCCTGCCATGATGCTTTATGGTCGTGAGTTAGACACCCCGCTTGACCTTATCACTCAGCCTTCTACAGCAGGTGTTGATGAACCGAGTGTACCTTACTCTGAGAGCCTCCCTACAGGAAGCTCACGACCACGCCAAAGCAGCTCTGGACTATAGCCATGACAGACAAAAACATGACTATGACTTGAGACATCGACATGCCACGTTTCGTGTTGGTGACCTTGTGAGAGTTAAGACGCACCCCAGGTCAGACGCTCAGTCTAACTTTACTGCTAAACTTGCACCACTGTTTGAGGGACCATTGTGTGTATCTCAGAGACTCAGTGATGTTAATTACAGGCTCGCTTGGGTGGACTCCGGTGTGGATGCAGGTGTTTATCATGTTGTGAACATTCAACAGTCCCCTGCAGTCACTGACATTGACTCTGAGCCATTCCCCTTTGATTTACCGGACATTGACTCTTCTTCTGGTGTGGGTGCTGTTTCAGACAGTCTTTCACCTAGATCTGTTCAGCACCCAGCTGCTGGTGGACATTACAATCTCAGGCCCAGACGTTGCCCCAGAATTACGTCTGGCTGGAACAACAAAAGTTGGACTAATGATTTTCACACAACCAGGCTTGATCTGAAGTGAAATGTTTTGGTTAAACCTGTTTGATGCTATCTTGTTGCATTGCTATTTTGAGTCATGATATGTAGATGTTTCTTTTTGCTCTACTTAATCCAGTTTTATGGCTCTTTAGTGCGTTAAGGTTCATTCTTGACATTTACTGAAAAAAAAGAAAACTGATTTTCCACTGTACATATTCATCTTATTTTCACCAGATTCATTTTTAAATGGTCTTTTGCCCTGTGTGTGTGCCGATCTTAACTGTAACCTCTATGTATAGGGTTCTGTTAGGTGTGGTGTGTGCTTTTTCAGCTGTGTACGGCTGAGGACAGCCTTTTTCTCACCAGGGGGGACTATGTAACAGTTGCTGTTGTAATGCAGTGTATCACCACATGGCGGCGCCTTCTGTCTCATGACTGGTGTGTCACCCCCTTTTTGTTCTTCTTCGTACTCTCCCTGTAATGGATGCTCCCGTGTGTACGCGGACTAGTGTGCTCTTTAGTAATGTGTGGTAGAGGTGGCACCTTTATTTTTGATATTGTAAATAAATGAGTACTTTTGGAAAGTCAGAAGCTGTTGCTCATTCGCTATCCACCTGCACACCTCCGCGGCTGGCTTCATCTCCACCACACGTTACAATGGGTATTTTTGAAAACGCAGCTGTTTTGGCCACACGGAAACAGCGTTTCACCAAGAACGGAGATTTTTTAAACTCCTTTTTTGCATTTACGTGTGGACGAGGAATACAGAGTTAGTCACGCAAGGTATGTGCCTTTTTTCACGTCACGCTGTGCGCCACGTTATTGTTTACATGAGATGAATTGCAAAATAGCAGATAGTCAGATTAACAGTATTTCGTCTCTATCTTCAGGTTTTACACGCTTACATACACACACGCGGTTACTGTCCCTGCATTTAGAAAGGCAGAGGCGTCACGGTGTAATTATTTTACATATAGTTGTTTTTTTTCCCTGTGTAATAATGTTCAACATTGCTATCAATACATTTTTCAATCCTTCTGCAAAATGGGTTCAAAAACATAAACAACTGTTGGATGCTGTTTGTCCGTGATTTGAACAGGGGGAACAAATCGTGGCAGGATCAGCCTGATGTTATTTGTATCTTACTTTAACTTTACTCTATAAAGAGCTAACATCTCCAAAATGTCAGGAGTAGTTAGTCATTACAACAAGTGTTTGTGGACTAAAAATCAAGAATGTGGGATACTGTTTGTCCGTGATTTGAACAGCCCAGCGCGTGCTCCCTACACAGGGAAAACCAATTCTGCAGGGGAGATCTACCTTGGCACTTGTCCAGGTGAAACCAAAGGGAAGACATGCTTCACCATATTTTCTAGTCTTTGGCTTAGAATGAAGTTGGTTTGGAAACATATTCAGCTATGCTTCATCTCCTGATTTGCGTTTGTGTAGGCGCCCCGTGCTAGCAGTGTCCAAGCCTTGTTTTTTTTTTTTTTTTTTTTTTTTTTTTTTTTCCTTTTCATGCTGCGCCCCCCCCTGCAATGGCTCTGCGCCCCCCCTAGGGGGCGGGCCCCACACTTTGGGAAGGTCTGCTATAAGCTATTGTAGCTGAGATATAATATACTGAGTGTGAACATTCTCAAAACTGTATTGTATATAGTTTATTTTTTTTGTTGTGTAAATTTAATTTTTGTAAAACTAAGGTTCCACATGTCACTGTTGAAGTGGGGCATTAATCAGTGTGACACCACTTGTAAACATGCTGCATGTGTGGGGGTTCCCAGCCAGAGCTGCATGGACTCCACACTGATAAGGCACACTTTCTGTAGCTCCTCTCCCTGTACTAAATTATACGTTTAAATTTGGTGTATTTTTCTTTACTAAGTATTAGTTCTTATGGCTAAAGGCCCCCAAAGTGTTTTTGATTACTTTGAACGCGGAAAATAGTAATTGGAACTGCCTTTTATCTGTTACACCATCCGTTTATGTGTTCCTCACTTGTGCTAAACAGGGATGAGGAGAGGCCTGCTGTTGCTGTGTGACACTGATTTTGCTGCTCCACTTTGTCTTTTAGGTATGTGTAAATGTATAGGTTTTGTTTTATGTGTATAATGAGTTTTGATCATCTGAGTCTGCACATTGAATAGTATTTTCAGCCATGTTGGGAAAAGTTACATTTGTTTGAATATTTTGTAACTGATCCATCTTAGTGGGGATTTAAATATTACAAGTTGTTATTATTAGTGGCTTATTTTTGACTACACCTTGCTTCATATTTGTCTCTGTTTTACCCCACTATTACATTTGATTTTAAAGTGGTTGTTGAGAGAAACCACACCATTGTTTTCATAGTTTGTATTTTCTTTTACATATTGTATTTTCTTTTATATATTGTGGGCCAGAGCTGCATGGACTCCACACTGGGATGAGGAGAGGCCTGCTGTTGCTGTGTGACACTGATTTTGCTGCTCCACTTTGTCTTTTAGAAAATAAATCCAGTTTCCAGCCATTCTTTGTCTGTTGTCACAACGCAGTCAACCGTTTGAAATCTGCTACACTATACCTGTTACTGCAGATCCCCTCTAGATAGGTGCACTTGGAATATAATTGCATACAGTTTAGTGGCCTGAACAGTAGGCCCCAGGGGTCTGTTAGTTTTAAAGGGCTAGAGTAACCTGTAAGAGCTATTCACACTAATACTGATTAATACTTAGGTTTTAACCTTTATTGAATATTCCAGTAAACACTCCGGAAACATAGAAAACAATGAAACACTACCTCAAAGATCCAGTACCATGACAGTAACATTATGTACTGCTACTTTCAGAACCTTTAGCATTTAGCACTTAGTTCCTTTTACGCCAATCGGGCAGCTAACGAGCGGCGACGGCTTCCGCTTCGTCCCAGGCAATGTCGACGGTTCTCAGATCATCCATAAATGATCGACGCCATGTGATCTTTGGTCTGCCTTGCTTTCGCTTGCCAGTGCGTGGGAGCCATGTAATGGCAATCTTGGCCGGGCGATAAGGAGGTAGACGTAAAATATGGCCCGCAAAGCAGTACAATGGTACTTTGAGTACCACTGATATTTATTTAGACTGTTTTTTTCCAATTGATCTTTCTGAGTTCCATCCATCCATCTTCTTCCGCTTTATCTGGGGCCAGGTCGCGGGGGCAGCAGCCTAAGCAGAGAAGCCCAGACCTCCCTCTCCCCAGCCACCTCCTCCAGCTTATCCGGGGGAACACCAAGGCATTCCCAGGCCAGCCGAGAGATATAATCTCTCCAGCGTGTCCTGGGTCTGCCCCAGGGCCTCCTCCCGGTGGGATATGCCCAGAACACCTCACCCAGGAGGCGCCCAGAAGGCATCCTTGTCAGATGTCCGAACCACCTCAGCTGGCTCCTTAAGATGTGGAGGAGCAGCGGCTCTACTCTGAGCCCCTCCTGGATGGCTGAACTCCTCACCCTATCTCTAAGCGAGAGGCCAGCCACCCTTCGGAGGAAGCGCATTTATATCCGCGATCTTGTTCTTTCGGTCACTACCCACTGCTCGTGGCCATAGGTGAGGGTAGGGACGTAGATCGACCGGTAAATTGAGAGCTTCGCTTTTACACTCAGCTCCCTCTTCACCATGACGGACCGGTGCAGCGTCCGCATCACTGTGGCCGCAGCACCAATCCGTCTGTCGATCTCTGGCTCCCTTCTCCCATCACTCGCGAACAAGACCCCAAGATACTTGAACTCCTCCACTTGGGGCAGGAGCTCATCCCCGACCCGGAGTGGGCACTCCACCCTTTTCCAGCTGAGAACCATGGCCTCAGATTTGGAGGTGCTGATCCTCATTCCCACTGCTTCACACTCGGTTGCGAACCGTTCCAGTGCGAGCTGGAGGCCATCACTCGATGAAGCCAACAGAACCACATCATCCGCAAAAAGCAGAGATGAGATTCTGAGGCCACCAAAGTGAAAGCCCTCCGCCACTTGGCTGCACCTAGAAATCCTGTCCATAAAAATTATGAACAGAATCGGTGACAAAGGGCAACCCTGGCGGAGCCCATCAACCACCGGGAACAAGTCCGACTTATTGCCAGCAATGCGAACCAAGCTCTTGCAACGGTTGTACAGGGATCGAATGGCCCGTAGCAACAGGCCAGACACCCCATACTCCCGCAGCACCTCCCACAGGACACCCCGAGGGAAACGGTAGAATGCCTTCTCCAAGTCCACAAAACACATGTAGACTGGTTGGGCAAACTCCCATGCACCCTCAAGTATCCTTGAAAGGATAAAGAGCTGGTCCAGTGTTCCGCGACCAGGACGAAAACCGCATTGTTCCTCCTGTATCTGAGGTTCAACTAACGGACGAACTCTCCTTTCCAGCACCCTGGTATAGACCTTCCCAGGGAGGCTGAGGAGTGTGATCCCCCTGTAGTTGGAACACATCCTCCGGTCCCTTTTTAAAGATGGGGACCACCACCCCGGTCTGCCAGTCCAGGGGTACTGCCCCTGATCTCCACGCAACATTGTAGAGGCGTGTCAACCAGGACAGCCCTACAACGTCCAGAGCCTTCAGCAACTCGGGGCGGACCTCATCCACACCAGGGGCTCGGGCACCAAGGAGTTGTTTAACTGCCTCAGTGACCTCGCCTCCGGAAATTGGCGGGTCATCCCCGTCATCCCCAGACTGGCAGTGAGATTAAGGAGGTCCTCGAAGTATTCCTTCCACCGCCCAACAATTTTCTCAGTCGAAGTCAGCAGCGCTCCGCCAGCACTATACACAGTGCAGGTAGAGCACCGCTTTCCCCTCCTGAGACACCTGACGGTTTGCCAGAATCTCTTCGAGGCAGTCTGAAAGTCTTTTTCCATGGCCTCTCCGAACTCCTCCCACACCCGATAGGACTCCTTCTTCAGCCTGGTGGCTCCCTTCACCTCTGGTGTCCACCATTTGGTTCAAGGATTACCACCACGACAGGCACCAACCACCTTGCGCCCACAGCTCAATGCAGCAGCTTCGAAGTTACTGAAGTTAACTCTTTCTGAGTTAACTTCAGTAATTACTTTCTTTAAACCATCAATGTGTCTTTTAGACTCCATTCCTACAAGACTAATCAAGGGAGTCCTTCCATTAATTAATGTCAAACTTAAATATGATCAACCTATCTCTAATAATCGGCTTTAAAGCACAGGCCTTTAAGCTGGCAATAGTTAAACCCTTAAAAAGCCATCACTTGACCCATCTAGGTGCTTGTCCTGCTAGACCTGAGTACAGCATTCAATACCGTTGACCTCAATATTTTACTAAAGCGATGAGAACATGCCATAGGTATTAAGGGTACTGCACTGCAGTGGTTTGAATCATATCTGTCTAATAGGCTCCAATTTGTTCATTTAAATGGGGAGTCCTCATCACACACTAAGGTTAATAATGGAGTTCACAGGGTTGCATGAAAGGACGAATTCTGTTTACATTATGAATGCTTCCCTTTGGCAGTAACATTAGAAGGCATAGCATACATTTTTTTTCAGTCTCTTTAACTGAAGAAGTCACTTAGATGAGTGACGAAACATTTCTTAAATTAAACATTTTCTAAAACAGTGGACAAATACTGAAATAGTGTTCACTCAGGACACAAGAAAATGAAGTTAACACACATCCTTTCTTTGAGAAAATGCAGTACTGCTGCATGGTACTGCACTATGCAAATAAAGACAAAACTTAACTAATCAAGAAATAAAAAACAATAACATCTTTTTCTGAAAAGGCAGAGGAATCAAGATACACTCACATAGGATTTACAGTCAGGTCCATAAATATTGGGACATCGACACAATTCTAACATTTTTGGCTCTATACACAACCACAATGGATTCCAAATGAAACGAACAAGATGTGCTTTAACTGCAGACTGCCAGCTTTTATTTGAGGGCATTTACATCCAAATCAGGTGAACAGTATAGGAATTATGACAGTTTGTATATGTGCCTCCCACTTCTTAAGGGACCAAAAGTAATGGGACAATTGGCTTCTCAGCTGTTCCATGGCCAGGTGTGTGTTATTCCCTCATTACCCCAATTACAATGAACAAATAAAAGGTCCAGAGTTCATTTCAAGTGTGCTGTTTGCTTTTTGAACCTGTTGCTGTCAACTGCCAGGATGAGATCCAAAGAGCTGTCACTACCAGTGAAGCAAGCCATCATTAGGCTGAAAAACAAAACAAACCCATCAGAGAGATTGCAAAAACATCAGGCGTGGCCAAAACAACTGTTTAGAACATTCCCAAAAAGAAGGAACGCACTGGTGAGCTCAGCAACACCAAAAAACTAGGAAGACCACGGAAAACAACTGTGGTGGATGACCAAAGAATCCTTTCCCTGGTGAAGAAAACACCCTTCACAACAGTTGGCCAGATCAAGAACACTCTCTAGGAGGCAGGTGTATGTGCGTCAGAGTCAACAATCAAGAGAAGACTCCACCAGTGTGAATACAGAGGGTTCACCACAAGATGTAAACCTTTGGTGAGCCCCAAAAACAGGCAGGCCAGATTAGAGTTTGCCAAACAACATCTGAAAAAGCCGTCGCAGTTCTGGAACAACATCCTATGGACAGATGAGACCAACATCAACTTGTTCCAGAGTGATGGGAAGAGAAGAGTATGGAGAAGGAAAGGAACTGCTCATGATCCTAAGCATACCACCTCATCAGTGAAGCATTGGGGTGGAAGTGTCATGGCGTGGGCATGTATGGCTGCCAGTGGAACTGGTTCTCTTGTATTTATTGATGATGTGACTGCTGACAAAAGCAGCACAATGAATTCTGAAGTGTTTCGTGCAATATTATCTGCTCATATTCAGACAAATGCTTCAAAACTCATTGGACGGCGCTTCACAGTGCAGGTGGACAACGACCCAAAGCATACTGCAAAAGCAACCAAAGAGTTTTTGAAGGGAAAGAAGTGGACTGTTTTGCAATGGCCAAGTCAATCACCTGACCTGAATCCGTTTGAGCATGTATTTCACTTGCTGAAGACAAAACTGAAGGGAAAATGCCCCAAGAACAAGCAGGAACTGAAGACTGTTGCAGTAGAGGCCTGGCAGAGCATCACCAGGGATGAAACCCGGCGTCTGGTGATGTCTATGTGTTCCAGACTTCAGGCTGTGATTGACTGTAAAGGATTTGCAACCAAGTATTAAAAAATGAATGTTTGATTTATGGTTCTTATTCTGTCCCATTACTTTTGGTCCCTCAAGAAGTGGGAGGCACATTTGCAAACTGTTGTAATTCCTACACCGTTCACCTGATTTGGATGTAAATACCCTCAAATAAAAGCTGACACTCTGCAGTTAAAGCATGTCTTGTTCGTTTCATTTGGAATCCATTGTGGTGGTGTATGGAGCCAAAAATGTTAGAATTGTGTCGATGTCCCAATATTTATGGACCTGACTGTATATGTAGAGAATAAAGAACTCTCTCATGTAAACAACATGTATTATATAAGTGTCACAATCCCACATAGTAAGCAGGTCTGGCCCAGATCTGGTATCAAGCCGGCACTGCTGGCTGACTTCTGGCATGATAAGACGTATGTCATCCAGATATGGACCAGGAGTGGAATAGATGGCACTGTTTATGTGATGGCCTGCCACATCTGGCTGGATTGTGATTTGGTTTATGTGGCCCAGGCTCATAGAAAACAGGCCTGGCCCATATATGGCATCAAGCTGGCACTTCTGACTGGCTGGTGTCATGGCAGAGTGTATGTCAACCAGATGTGCGCCAGGTCTGGCAATGACGCCACTGTTTATGCGATGGCGTGCCATATCTGGCCCGATTATGGTTTGGTTTATGTGGCCCAGGCCCATAGAAAACAGCTTTGGCAGGGATCCGGCATCAAGCTGGCACTTCTGACTGACCGGTGTTATGGCAAGGTGTATGTTAACCAGATGTGGGCCAGGTCTGGCAATGATGCACTATTTATGTTCCTATTTTCCTATTTTAGTTAGAAGACCCAAATGCCATGTTGCAATTCTATACTGCTGTGGTAGCCAACGTTTCAAATGCAGGTTTGATAGGTTTGTGAGTGTACACTTTATCCAGAACCTAGTGAGGGTCTACTCATCTTTGCCATTGGGTGGCTGTAGCTCAGGTGATAGAGCAGGTCACGTATTCATCGGAAGGTTAGTGGTTTCATCCCTGGCTTCTCCAGTTTGCATATTGTGGGTGTGAATGTGTATTAATGTAGTTAGGAAGCACCCAGTTAAGAGAAACTGTGTGGTTGGGAGAGTTAATCTGGGAGAATTGAAAAATGCTATGTAAGAATCAGTCCATTCACTGTCTGAACAGAGGTAATCCACACATGGGCCAGCAAAGGACCTCCACTGTGTCTGCAGCTGGCCCATGTGTGAGCCACCTTTGGCAAACCAGATCTGGGCCACCAAAGAGCTGTCATTCTTTGCAGTATGTGGCCCATGTGTAAGCACATTGTGTGGGCCAGATCTGGACCATACCAATTATGCTATGTGGGATAGGACTACACCTGTTAAAAGAACCTGTTAAACAACAACCCACGGTGACTCATATGTGTAAGAACGTTCCTGCAAATGAAATTCTTTACATGGTTTTCTTTCTTGCTGAAATGAAAGTGAATACATGGTGCCAGCCATGCAACTTCTTGGTTAACAAAACATACTGACATGCACAAGTTTAGAAAGATTTTCACAACTGAATTTCCTTTAAAAAGAGAATGGGGAAGTTTTTATTCATTCAATATATTGACATTTTCTCATGTAACCATTAAATTAGACTATAATAAATGTACTGTAGTAAAAGCATCACTACAATTTTTTTTATAACTGATTGGGGATTAATTGTAATAAAAAACACTTTCAGTTTAAATTTGTACAAATTAGTTTTCAGATATTTTGTGAAAGGCAGCTCAGTTTTCACACATTTATTTTCTTTTGGAGGGCCTAAGATGACAGGAATGCATGTGTGTGCATGACGAAAACATAAAGTACATACACACGTAATTTGTTTTGTTTTGTTTAAATTATATGTGTTAAGCTTGTAAAATAATTTATCTAAAATATACTATTATTTTATACAATATACAACATTTTATGTAAACATGATATACAGTAATGAACACATAACACATTATTATTATTTCTAAATATTATAGCACATATAGTGAGCAGGTCAGTAGTTGTAGTTTATTTGCTAAAAGAAAGTCTACAGTAATAGTCTAAGTAGAGGCATATGATTCACCATTTTGTGACTGTATTGCTGACATTATTTCTTTTGCAAAGCTTTTTTATTGCATTTTTCACTTCTTCTGTCTTTAAAGCATATACAATAGGATTGAGCAAAGGTGGTATGGTGTGTGTCAATGTGTAATTTATCATTCTGGCATTAGGATCAATGTAGGAGGCCCATGCAGCTATGTTAGTGATTCCAACTGGCAAGAAGAACATGACCACAAGGATCAGGTGAGAAGTACAAGTTTTTAATGCTCTGAGTCGTTTCTCTCTTGACGTAGTCCTCCTCAGTGCTATGGAAATACAGATATATGTAACTACTATGAATGCTAGGGGAATGATGAGAATTATAATGACTAGGGAAACTGCTAACTTGAAATTTAAAGATGTATCATTACAAGCTAGACGATAGACTGGCCCATGATCACAATAAAAGCTGTTTATTACTAAAGATCTGCAAAATGAAAGACGATTAAGAAGCCCAACCATGGTTGCAATTACACTCACCAAAAAGATCCATACAATCAGAAGAATAGCAGCAATTGATGTTTCAGTAACAATACTATGATACCTTAAAGGGAGACAAATGGCTATAAGTCTGTCATATGCCATCGCGACAAGTGTCCATGACTGCATACTTGTAAAGAAAACAACAAAGAACATATAACTTAAACAGGCATCATAGATGATGTATCTCCTGTCAAACAGAAAAGTATCTAAGACTTTTGGGATGAGAGCTGTGCTCCCACACAAATCTGTCAAAGCCATGTTAAACACAATCATGTATTTAGGAGTATGAAGAGTCTTCACCAGCCAAATAACTAAGAGAAGAAAGCCATTCCCCAAAACAGTCATGATGTAGACAAAACACAGGAAGACATAGAAATACCTAATATGAGGGATGTTGGAAAATCCACTGAGATAAAAATTTTCAGGCCGAACAAATGTGTTATTAAACATGGTAGTGGCTTGGTCTTCTGATCCCATTACAAATATTTGTTTCCCTAAACATAAAAAGAGCAGAATTCATAAAAATAATGATGTATAAGATTCTTGCTGAGGCAAAACCTAACCCCAAACCACACTCTATCAAGCACACAATGCAGCAAAGAATGTTGTAGTGTGAGAGATGTGGTATTTATATTTTATGTCTATGTGACAGTAGAAATTCAGATATGTGTGTCACATGCTCATAAATTGAATTGAGTTTATGCCATCCATCAGTGAGCTGATGTAACATGGGTGGTGGCTATGTTGTATTAGACATAGCACTAAATCATTACTGACATAAAAATTTAGTCAAAGCTCAACACAATACAATGAAAGTGGAACTGTATAGGAAATTAAGTGATTTAAATTGAACTGTGTTTTATACAAGCAACCAAATTTTCAGTTGAAGTTATGAGGGAACTATTTTGTCATAGAGTTTATGTAAATGGGGAATTTCATTCCAGCTGGTTTGTGTCTGTGAGTGTGTACTGTCTTCCTCAGGGATAAGAATGATAAGAATTTAGCGTTTCCAATTCCATTATCGATATCACTTATCGATTTGATTCCTTATCGATTCTCATCAGCTCATTGTCAGCGTGATCTCTAAGCAGCATATCAAAGACATTACATTTACACAAAATAATTACATGCTGAGTGTTCAAATGTTTGTGTATGTCGGAGATATTTCCCCTCTTTGTTGTGAACATTACTCAAAAAAAGTAAAGTAAAAAAGTTATTGCTAGGGGGACTCAGTTAAAAAAATTATCTAATTAATTTTGGCTTTCTAATTAATTAACCTTGATTAATCACATTTAATTGCACAAGAAAATCTGCCCCAACGCACAACTGTTTGTTTAAATTTAAAAGGGTTTTAGTGGGCGACAGAATCAAATAATAGACATGGACAGGAATATCGTAAACTCAAGCTCTTTTAATTTCTGGGGAAAAAAAAAAATCAACTGCATTTCAATTCAAAACATAGAAACAAAAATAATATCCCTGTCCAAAATTGGGCAGCCTTTAAAATAAAGTACTTTTTTAAGTACTTGAAGTACATTTTCAAAATGGTATTGTCTCTAAATAATAATAAAAAAATTAATATAAAGTGCAGTTTTTCTTCATAGAAAAATAAGGGGTACTGTAGGGTCTTTACCTTTCAATATAAAGTGCCTTAAAGTAATTATATATAAAAAATTGAGTTTAATTGAACTGAATGTTTGATATATAAAAAATTGAGTTCAATGGCACAAAGCATAATGGCTGTGTGCCATTATGCTGTGAGTTGTCAGAATGTGTTTCAGAGTGGGAGAAAATCTACAAAACAGGCACCCGATTCAGTTCAGTTCAATTCAGTTATTTTGATATAGCTCTAAATCACAACAACAATCCTCTCAAGGTGCTTAAAATTGTAAGGTAAAGATTACAATTATACAGAGTGTCACGGCTGGGCGGCCAACACAGATGAATGGACTCAGGTGCAGACAACGCTCGGACACGTGGAGTGTGAATGTAACGCGATTGTTTATTACAGCAAACAAGATGTGACACACAGTGGGGAATAGTTGAATGCAAAAAAACACAAACCATGAACTAAGAGTGAGAGGCACTAAAAAATCTCTGGAGGAAATTAAAAAACAAATGCTAGACTAAACTATGAACTTGAACGATAATGAGGAGCTCAGGTCACTAGAGTTACGCTATGGAAATATTCACAATACATTCTGTGGAGTTCCAAACACTAACACTATGAAAACAACTCAAACATTCCTATGTTATGCTATGAACAAGTCTATACTATGATTTAACTAGACAGCGCTAAGAGAGAAACAACAATATAAACCATGAGCATGAACTGTGAACAAGAATGACACTTTATGTGCTATGGGAGAGTCCAGTGAATAAGTCTCTTGCTGGCAGGGGCAGTAGCCAGGGAACCCGACACAGGGTATTTTCCAGAGCAGGAACCCTGTACTGTGGGGCAAGTCAGGATTGCAAAGCGGGGGTCTCAGAGTCAATAAAAATGAGGGAGACAAGAATTAGAGCAAAGCTGGGCAGAGGGCAGGCAGGTGGGTGAAACAAAGAAGCTACGAGCAGACCAGCAGCTGTATGAAGACAGGTTTATGGCGGTGAGGCACTGGCATCCGACAGACTACTGAGAGCAGAGGAAAAAGAGGTTAGTACTGAGATTAACTATGATGAGGCCCTATGACTGTGAGGCCTTCACCAACGAGGGTAAGTTGATGTTCTCGCCATGAGTGTTTTTGAGCGCTAGCTCCGCCCATAAGTGGAATCACCGGCACACTGGGAAAATCCAGCACACACCCGGACCATGACACAGAGAAACCCTTACAATCAAACAAACCTCTATAAGCAAGCACTTTTGTGACAGTAGAAAGGAAACTCCCTTTTAACCGGAAGAAGCATCCAGCAGAAACAGTGCATCATGAGAAGCCTCCAGCATCCTAAGTCTATTCACTAAGAGTGGCACAACTAAGGGTGGATTCGGGGTCACCTGATCCAGCCCTAGCTTTGGCAGAAAGGAAAGTTTTATGGTACTATAAGATCTTTAACATAAGGTGAGGACTGATTATACAAGACTTTATATGTGAGGAGCAGGATTTTAAATTCAATACTGGATTTAACAGGGAGCCAATAAAGAGAAGCCTGTATATGGGAAGTATACTCTCGTTTTCTACTTGCTGTCAGTACTCTTGCTGCAGCATTTTGGATCAACTGAAGGCAAAGAAGGAAGTTTTTAGGACATACTGATAATAACGACTTACAGTAGTCCAGCCTAGAAGGACTCCTTTTTCAGGAGGGCGGCGCAGACACATGCAGCAACTGCTCTCTGCCCCAACAAAACAGTGTTCCCGTCTTTGTTATGCTCTTTTTCTTGTTTTTCACAAAAACGCTCATACAGTCGTGAGTTCCTGCTCAAAATCAACAGAAGCAAATCCACAAACTTTTCATACATGAAAGAGCTACAAATTACGCTAATGAACTGCAGACCGCTTCGGAGGCATTTAGCATCAGCGACCCCCGCTACTAGATTTTCCCCACACTGGAAACGTCTCCGGTTGTTTACAGGTGACTCCACTCATCCGTCCAACACTTTTTCATTTTGCTGCCATCAGGAAGGAGACTGAAGAGCATCCGGGCTAGAACCAGCAGACTGAGAGACAGCTTCATCCATCAGGCTGTCAGGATGCTGAACTTTCTCCCTGCTCTGTCCCTCTCGACTCTCACACACACACAAATCCAGACCTGCATTCCTCTCTTCCCTCTGAACCCCCACCCCACCTCAGACATTCAAAACTCTGAACCACCACCATCGCCCTTTCACTGATTCCCCCACCCCGCTTGCACAAAAACTCTTGCCTACAAACACTCGGATTGTGTTGGACACTGTTGTTGTTGCTGTTGAGACAGGTCATAACAGGTAGCGTAAAGAAAAACAATGAAATGTACAATACAAAAGGTGAGTGGAGGAGAAAAAAAGAACTCTACTCAGACTGAGCTCCTAATAGGGGATCATTATGAGACAGAAAACAAAAACTCCTCAGCACAAAAGCACAGGAACGTAACACCATAACACCATGAAAACACATGACAAGCAACAGGGGTGGGTAAATAGGGTTAGAGTTAGCCACTGTAGACAGCAGCATCAGGTCACGGCATATTTGTTTGATATGGGTATTAAAGGACATATTCTGGTAATAAACAACTCCAAGACTTCACAGTGTTACTGAAGGCCAGGTGAATGCCATCCAGAGTAAGCACCTGGCTAGAAACCGCATTTATATGATTTTTAGTACAATAACCTCAGTTTTATCTGAATTTAGAAGCAGGAAATTAGAGGTCATCCAGGTCTTTATGTCTTTAGCACATTCCTGCAGTTTAACATATGGATAGTTAAAGTTGGGTATCATCTGCATAGTAGTGAAAATGCATGCTATGCTGTCTAATTTTACTGCCTAAGGCAGTGGTTCTCAAACTTTTCACAATTGCTCTTGACGTGCCACACTCATGACCACCATTAAAGTACAGTAGTATAGGCCTATTTAACACCATATGCAGTTTACACAAGATAGTTTTATATGAATGTTATTTATTTTAACTGTCATAAACAGGACAAGTGATAATAATAACAACTAACACTCCTGTATGAAGAGGAGTGTGAGCATGTTTTTCCCTGGCCCCGGCCTTGGAATCCCTGGAACCCTCTTCTCCCTGTGACTGTATATATGTAAATATTTCACCAGTGTTGTAAATAAATCCCCTTTGACTGCACAGCTCAGTCCTGCCATTGAATCCTGCTTAATTGAACGTGACACATTGTCTCCATAGCATTGGCTCTTATTCAACTTGTCCACTGCTTCTGCACCTCTCCCCATGTACCCACAAAATCACACAATCAGACGTATACATTGTTTGAAATCTCCTTTAGTCTTTTCCAAAACAATTGCAATAATTACAGACATTACAAGAAAGTAATACAACTTTATAGAAGAAGGAAAGAAAGGAATACAACTTCATAACAAAGGTACTGAAAAATGTTTTGAAAATATTCTTGTTTCTTTACTTTGAAAAGCTACTTTTGTGTTTTCAAATATTTTCATTATGCATTGATGTATTCAGATAACAAAAGCTAGTAGGTGATGTGGTGCAAGAATTCAGAGGGAAAAACAAAATATCACTTGATCCTTTTCTTTAACACAGAGGGTTTATTGGTTTTTAATATTTAGATTAAATTTAACTTTGTATACAGTTACAACAACAGTCTACATCTATTTAAACTTGCTTCTGCAATGGGAGGCTGTTATTAGTTGATTGAGGTGCAGCTAATTCATTGCAATACTCATGAGATAATTCAAAATAAAGTAACTTTATTCTGCTTTAGCATTCCTTTATATTTTTCTTTTTTCTTGTTACTAAAATCATGTCTTTTGCAAAGCTTCTTGATAGCATTCATCACTTCTTCTGTCTTTAAAGCACATATAATGGGATTGAGCAAAGGTGGTATGGTGTGGGTCAATGTGGAATTAATCATTCTGGCATTAGGATGAATGTAGGAGCTGACTGCAGCTACATTACTACCTGTCCATGGTAGGAAGAAAATAGAAACAAGGATCAGGTGAGAAGTACAAGTCTTTAATGCTCTGAGTCATTCCTCTCTGAATGCAGTCCTGCTCAGTGCTATGGAAATACAGATATATGTGGCTACTATGAATGCTCGGGGAATGATGAGAATTATAATGACTAGAAAAACTGCTAACTTGAAATTTAAAGATGTATCATTACAAGCTAGATTATATACTAGTCCATGATCACAAAAAAAAGCTGTTTAATACTAAAGATCTACAGAATGAAATACTATTACAACCATGGTTGGTTGTAATAGTAACTAACCATGGTTGCTATTACACTTGACAAAAAAAATCCATACAAACAGGAGAATTACAGTAATTGTTGTTTCAGTGACAATATTATGGTACCTTAAAGGGAGACAAATGGCTATAAGTCTGTCATATGCCATAGTGACAAGTGTCCATGACTGCACACTTGCAAATAACACAACAAAGAACATGTAACTTAAACAGGCATCATAGGTGATGTGTCTCCTGTCAAACAGAAAAGTATCTAAGACTTTTGGGATGAGAGCTGTGCTCCCACACAAATCTGTCAAAGCCATGTTAAACACAATCATGTATTTAGGAGTATGAAGAGTCTTCACCAGCCAAATAACTAAGAGAAGAAAGCCATTCCCCAAAACAGTGATGATGTAGACAAAACACAGAAAGATATAGAAATACCTAATATGAGGGATGTTGTAAAACCCACCAAGATAAAACTTTGCAGGGTGTACAAATGTGTTGTTAAACATGGTAGAGGATTTTTCTTTTGAAAAAATTAGGACTATCTGTCTCCCTAGTTTAAAAACAGCAGAATACAGTAAAAAATAACCAGCTGAAATTTGCTGTGGCAAATGCAAACTCCCCCCAAAGTCTATCAGGTGTGAAATGCACTAAAATGTGTTGTGTACTGCACAGACAGCATCTTAATGCAAAGCTAGCTAAGAAAGCAGAATGTTGTGTATATATACAAGTGAAGGTAGCAGGTAGGGGTCTCCGGGGGAAC
This sequence comes from Pelmatolapia mariae, assembly GCF_036321145.2. NCBI lineage: Eukaryota > Metazoa > Chordata > Actinopteri > Cichliformes > Cichlidae > Pelmatolapia > Pelmatolapia mariae. Next base: position 17,347,345 of record NC_086236.1, read on the forward strand.
ACAGGCACGGGGAGGGAAACACAAGCGGGCTATTTACAGCAATCCTCCTCGAAACTCTCTGGCTTAGCTCTTTCACACAGGCCTTACGCTCACAGTAGCGGCGATCCTCAAGCTGGCAGGTGGAATCTGGCACAGGGAGAAGAGAGCAGGTTAAGTCACGGCACGAAGGAAGCTCAGAACGAAGCATGAGACTAGTGATAACACTGAGGAGTGTTTACACAATAATCCAGCGACGAAGCATTCCCAGCGGCCGCCTTAAGTAGTGAGAGCGTTGATTAGATGATCGTTCACAGGTGCAGGAGCCAGAGGCAGGAGTCACCATGACTCCGCCCCGGTAGAGAGCAGGGCGCGGGAGGGGAGCAAGGGGAGCAAAAATAAACAAAAACACTTGTAGCCATACCGAGTCAGCTGAGCAGGCACAGGGACCATGACAATGCTATGCTACCTTAAAGGGAAACAAATTGCTATAAGTCTGTCATAAGCCATCGTGACAAGCGTCCATGACTGCACACCTCCAAAAAACAAAACAAAGAACATATAACTTAAACAGGCCTCATAAACGATGTATCTCCAGTCAAACAGAAATGTGTCTAATAGTTTTGGAATGAGAGCTGTGCTCCCATACAAATCTGCTAAAGCCATGTTGAACACAATCATGTATTTGGGAGTATGAAGAGTCTTCCAGCACCCTGAGGCTGTACGCTAAGCGGAAGGAAGGAGGCCGGGGACTGGTGAGTGTCAGCACCACAGTCCAGGATGAGACAAGAAACATCCACGAATACATTGGGAAGATGGCCCCAACTGACCGAGTGCTCAGTGTATACCTCAGGCAGCAGAAACCCAAGAAAGAGGAGGAAGACGAGGAACCATCATGGAAGGACAGGCCCCTGCACGGTATGTACCACCGGCAGCTAGAGGAGGTGGCTGATATCCAGAAATCCTACCAGTGGCTGGACAAAGCTGGACTGAAAGACAGCACAGAGGCACTAATCATGGCAGCACAAGAACAAGCTCTGAGTACAAGATCCATAGAGGCTGGGGTCTATCACACCAGGCAAGACCCCAGGTGCAGGCTGTGTAAAGATGCCCCTGAGACAATCCAGCACATAACAGCAGAGTGCAAGATGCTAGCAGGCAGGGCATACATGGAATGCCATAACCAAGTGGCCGGCAAAGTATACAGAAACATCTGTGCCGAGTATGGCCTGGAAGTTCCGAGGTCAAAATGGGAGACGGCCTCAAGGGTGGTGGAGAATGACTGAGCTAAGATCCTGTGGGACTTCCAGATACAGACGGACAAAATGGTGGTGGCTAACCAACCGGACATAGTGGTGGTAGACAAACAGAAGAAGACGGCCGTAGTGATAGACGTAGTGGTTCAGAATGACAGCAACATCAGGAAGAAGGAACACGAGAAGCTGGAGAAATACCAAGGGCTCAGAGAAGAGCTCGAGAGGATGTGGAGGGTGAAGGTAACGGTGGTCCCTGTGGTAATGGAGCACTAGGTGCAGTGACTGCATAGAGGACCCGAGCTTGAAGGATAAACCGCCCGCAGGGGCGAGCTGGGTGTATATATACATGATAGCAAGTACAGATAGCAATAACTGCACAGCTTATCAGAATCAGAAAGTCTTTACTGTCATTGTCCAATTGTACAACGAAATTAAAAGTGGTCTCCGATCAGTGCATCATCCATAAAAATATGAAAATATAAATTAAAACAATAAAATTTAATAAATCAATAAATAAAATACTTAGAGTGCTAATAAGAATAGAATGAGCAAACATTCACATGCATTCCCACACACATGCTTCAGTCAGATCATTTCAAGAGTGCCGTGATGGACATTTTTTTCAGTAGCAGCATTCAGACATGTTATTGCGGTTGGGTAAAAGCTGTGTTTGAGTCTATTTGTCCTTACACTAACTGCTCCGTACCGTCTGCCCGAGGGCAACAGTTCAAACAGGGATTGACCAGGGTGTGAGGTATCTTTTATAATGTTCTGAGCTTTTTTAAAACAGCGGGTATTGTGAAGACGATTCTGTAACAGAGCGATTTTATGTCAGGGAAAGGTGAAATAAGTTCATAATTTTTATGCTGTGTTTATAAAAGTTTTTTTTTTTCAAAAGCTTCTTGACGGCATTCATTACTTCTTCTGTCTTTAAAGCATATATAATAGGATTAAGCAAAGCTGGTATGGTGTATGTCAAAGTTGAGTTTATGATCCTGGCATTAGGATGAATATAGGAGGCCACTGCAGCTATGTTTGTTCCCACCAATGGCAAAAAGAAAATAGCAACTAGAATCACATGGGAAGTACAAGTTTTCAGTGCTTTGAGTCGTTCCTTTCCTGACGCAATTCTGCTGAGCGCTATGGAAATGCAAACATAAGTGAATGCTATTAATATTAGAGGAATACAGATGAAAATAACTAAGGCAACATATGCCATTATGTGGTTTAAAGACGTATCATTGCAAGCCAGATAAAACACAGGTCCATGATCACAGAAAAAGCTTTTCACCACAAAAGATCCACAGAAGGAAAGGCGATCAATAAGCCCAACAGTAGATGCTATGATGCTTTTTATAAGCAACCACACAAAGGCTAGCACTGCACCAATAGATGTTTTGGTCACAATACTATGGTACTTTAAAGGGAAACAAATTGCTATAAATCTGTCATACGCCATAATGACAAGTGTCCATGACTGAATACTTGCAAAGAACAAAACAAAGAACATATAACTTATACAAGCCTCATAGAGAATGTATCTTCTTTCAAACAGAAATGTGTCTAACAGTTTTGGGATGAGAGCTGTGCTCCCACACAAATCTGCCAAAGCCAAGTTGAACACAATCATGTATTTTGGAGTATGGAGAGTCTTCACCAGAAAAATAATTAAAATGAGCAAAACATTTCCTACAACAGTAAATATGTAGACAAAACACAGGAAGACATAGTAATAATTATCATGAGCCATGTCAGAAAACCCGCCAAGATAGAATCTTCCTGGGTGAACAAATGTGGCATTAAATCCAATAATTAATTTCTGCTCCAAACCCATTGCAATGTTTCCTCCTACATGTGCAAAGTATATAACTATACATATAACAGAATATCAGACAGTTGCTTAATAACATTTGCTCTAATTGTAAACTCCCCACAAACACTATCATGTGTGCCTCTAAACTGCAAAGAGTGTCATTTATATTTTACCTCCATCACTGGAAGTTGTGTCACATGGTCATAAACGGAATATTCATACATTCAAATGTCAGTGAAGTGACACAGCTGATTCATATCCTTTTAGTAACAAAATGAAATAATTATTGGAAAAAAAATATTGCACTGTAAGAATATTACAAACTAAGTAAACAGCAATATTAATTCAGAATCAATTAATTGATTGAACCAATTAAATAATTTTTCACTCTCTTTAATCCAAAGTACAGTTAGAATCATGTTCAGTACAAGTACACCAAATAACTGCTTTTCTGTAACAGCGTCACACACACATATCTGTTCCAAGGATAAAGCTGGAAAAAGTTATGACTGAAACTCACAGGAATACCCTGGCGAGCCATTGCATAGACGTTTACTGTGTATGCTTTTGCTTCCTTGCAAATAAAATAAATGCATTGGGACTCGCTTTGGGACTCCCAGGGGCTATGTTGTCCGGGGGCTTCTGCCCCCTGGTAGGGTAGGGTAGGGTCATAGCAAATTGGTCAGACAAAGAGCTATTCAGAAGACCTCTATGAGAAGAACACCTGGGGAACAGTTCACCCTGCCTGGTATAGGGTTACCAGGGCCCCGCCCTGGAGCCAGGCCTGAGGATGGTGCCCAAGGAGGAGTGTCTGGTGGCCAGGCCTTAGTCCATGGGGCCCGGCCAGCCACAGCCTGAAAAAGGGACATGAGCCCATCTTCCTCCAGGTCCACCACCAACAGGAGGCATCGTAGGGGTCGGGTGCATTAAGTGCCGGGCAGCGGCCAGGAGCGGAGGCCCTGGCGGACTGATCCCCGGCTACCAAAACTGGCAATTGGGACATAGAATGTCACCTCTCTGGTGGGAAAGGAGTCTGAGCTAGTGCGTGAGGTTGAGAGGTACCAGCTAGTTATAGTCAGGCTCACCTCAACGCACAGCTTGGGCTCTGGAACCAGTCCCCTGGAGAGGAGCTGGACTCTGTCTCAGTCTGAAGTTGCCAATGGTGAGAGGCGGCGAGCTGGGGTGGGTATCCTAGTATCCCCTTGGCTTGCTGCCTGTACTGTCACGGCGAGTGGGATGAGCCGTGTGGGGAAAAATAAAGGAGGATCCAAATGCAGACCCTTGCTGATATGTGAAGGTGGTTTATTGAAAATATAAAGCACGGGGTGGACAATGACAGAACGGAACAAAAGCTAAACTATACTGGGAAAAAACTAAACTACAAAACTTTCATCCTAGGGGACAGTCAGAAGCAAAAGTGTCATTAAAAATTAAATTAAAACTAAAAGTTTTTAAGACTTTTACATGATCATTTTAAATACAGGGTCACTCTGCTTTTCGATGGGAAGATATTAATCTGGCCAGTTAACTAGCAGAGAGGTTGTTAATCATTTTCAGTTGCTTTGAGGTTAATTAAACATCAGTAGGTGCACTAGAGGGGCAACTATGAGACAACTCCCAAAACAGGAATGGTTTTACAGGTGGAGACCTATGACAGGTTTTTTCCTAGTTTTGCATGTGGCTAGGGTCAAAGGGCAGACTACGGTAGGTTTAAGCGCCACCTGCTATCTTTTCTTTAGCACTGTATGTCAAAACGTCCATGATGTTATTTAAAGATGTATCATTACAGGCCAAACAATATACTGGTTCATAATAACAAAAACAGCAGAAAGAATTAAACAAGCACAGCAGTAGATGCTGTCGTAACTGTAATAAGCATCCATACAAACAGCAGCACTGCATTTTCTGGTAATAATCCGATTGCCACTTAATGGACAACAACTTGTCTGTCACATGCCATTGTGGCGTGTATCCATAACTGCATACTTGCAAAGAACAAAGCAAAAAACAGGTCATTTAAGCAAGCCTCACAGAAGTTGTAACTTGTATCAAATATAAATAAATGAGAGCTGTGCTCATACACAAACCTGTGAGTCAGGGTGAACACTATGGGCTCAAAATGTGGTCATAAATATTTTGTACTTGTAAATTAGTTTTGTACTTGTAAATCAGGATTTGTATGTGTAAAAAGAATTTGTGTGTGCGTAAAAAAGATTTGTATGTGTAAAAAAGATTTGTGTGTGTGTAAAAAAGATTTGTATGTGTAAAAAGAATTTGTGTGTGCGTAAAAAAGATTTGTATGTGTAAAAAAGATTTCAAAAAAGTGCCCCTCCGACAGCCAAACCCATCTGTTCTCTGATTGGATTATTACATTTGTGATTGACATGACATTGACCAATCAGATGAAAGGAAGAAAAATAGGGTCAAAATTCGTACTTGTAACTTGCAGGGGTTTTTGTTGGCTAAGTCCACACACAAATCTTTTTTACACACACACAAATCTTTTTTACACATACAAATCTTTTTTACACACACACAAATTATTTTTACACATACAAATCCTGATTTACAAGTACAAAACTGATTTACAAGTACAAAATATTTATGACCACAGTTTGAGCCCATAGAACACAATCATGTATTTATGATGCAGTACACTGATGCAGTGTGCTACAGCATCATCTGTGATAGTGTCAGGGTGGATTTTTTAAGCTTCTATCACTTCTTAGATACTTACATGAAGGTGGCTCTAGCTGACTTTAAGAAGATAGTTTAAAATATTTATCTGATGTCACTATCAAGTACAAATTTCAACTTCTCCAATGTTTTGGTTCTGCAAAAGTAATCACATCACCATCAGAGTTAGCTGTACTTTGTTTCAAAAATCACTTTCCACCTTATAAACACCAGCACTACCATTGCAAACATTTTACAAGCCGGCTCTCAGTCAAAGCAGTGGTCGCCTGTGTGCTGCCTCACAGAGACAAGCTGGCATGGTGATTTTATTAGAAATCGTAGATATCAAAAAGTAAAGTAACTATGCATATATGTTTTGCTTTCTTCATCAAATAACCCCTCCTAGAAGAAAATTAGACTGAGATAAAATAAGTGCATTCTGTTTTGAAATGATTACCAGCACAGAGACAAAATAACAGGTGAGACAATTAATGATTTTTTTAAGTACTATTGCTTTTTAAACACCCCATAATCACCTTGATCACAAATAATACGTGCATCCTAACAGACTTTTTGTGTTATCTTTGATTAAATTTTGTTTAAAAAAATCATCTCCATTCCCGTGAAATTACTTATTCTTTTATTGCAAACAGTCCTAACTCATACTGACATTAAACAAATCAACAATTCTACTTTAAATTCTATTGGAAAGGACAGATTGCTTTAAAGAAACATGAACATACACAATATATAGTGCAGAAAATGCTCACATCAGTGTTAATATTTAATTATTATTTTGGATTTTCCTCGCCTTTTTAATAACTTTTTTAAAGATTCTTTTATTTCTTGTGTTTGCAGAACATAAATTATTGGGTTCAACATGGGAGGGAAGACAGAAGTCAAAGACAGGTTTATGATCCTAGCATTTGGTTGTATTTTTTCCATCAAAGTAAACGTAGTTAACAGTGGAATAAAATAGATTGCCACTAATGAAAGATGGCCAATGCATGTTTTAAAAGCCTTGAGTCCTTCTTGAAGTGTGGCAACTTTAACCAGCGTATAACCAATATAAAGGTAACTTAACAGGATAAAAGCTAGAGGAAGCCAAAATATAATCACTGGGTACAAGCAAGCAATGACATAGCTGGGGAAATGGTCATTGCAAGCAAGTCGGTATATCTGACCATGGTCACAAAAATAACTATTAATAACCACAGACTTACAGAAAGAAAGTCTTGTAAGTAGTCCAACTGCAATTAGTACAGCAATAATAGTAAAAACCCAAAGAGAGGCAATCAAAGAAAACATGAACCTGTGGGTCACCTTTACTTGATAGTGGAGTGGAAAGATGATGGCCACCATTCTGTCATATGAGAGTGCCACCAGATTAAATGACTGCAGTGATAGACAAGTGTAGCAGAAAAACAGGAATGTTAAACAATTGTTGTAGGGGATATAGTAGTGCCCAAACAGAAAAATGTCAAGAACCTTTGGCACCAGGGCAGTGTTACCAAACAGGTCCACAAATGCAAGGTTAAAAACTGCAATATACTTTGGAGTTCTCAGATTATGATCCAAGCATATTACAGCCATCACAACTGTGTTTCCCACCACAGAAACAATATAAACAAAAAATAGGAAGACATAGTAAAATGTTATGCTTGGGATTCCAGTTAAACCACCTATGATGAAAAATGCAGGATGTACAAAAGTTATATTTTTCCCAAGAGCTGAGTTGAATAACTCCATTGTAAAGATGCCTATAGCACAGTGATGTCCACACAGATGCCTCTCCTTTGCGCTAGTATCACGACTCTATACTCTTATGTAGATGGAGCAAAGCACCTTACTCTCAGGGGGAAGAGCTCTCTTTATGTTTACCTGTTTTGAAAGACGATGCTAAAGAGAAACTGTCTTCTTCTGGATATATGTGAAGTTTATTTCAGTACATCTGAATGCAATCATGTATGTTAAAAATATACACAGAACCATCAATGCATTTTTTATATTTCATGTTGCAATTGGATGGATGATGTTTCAACTAGTTTACTGTTTTTATATGAGCAATTAGTGTATGAAATAAACAGCAGTCAGTAAAGTGTGAAAAGATACACTTTATTATCACATCAGTCTATAACTTTGCACAACTACGACTTTGTGCAAAGTCGTAGTGTTCATCATATTAGTGATGAACACTAATATTTGTTTTTTAAATTTTCCCACTCGGCCATGTGGGCAGACTTTTAGCCTTCAATCTCAGGTTCTCTACCAGAGGCCTTGGAGGTTGAGGGTCTTTGCTGTCCCTAGGACTGTATTCTTCTGGATAGAGATCTCAGATGTCGTTCCTAGGATCTCCTTTTCTTTCTCGGGTTTCTGCTGCCTGAGGTATTCAGTAAGCACATAGTCAGTTGAATCTTTGTTGTTTCAAATAACAAAGATAGCTGGATAGTGGTTCTGACATTTATTAGTCCTCGGCCTCCTTCCTTCCACTTAGCGTGCAATCTCATGGTGCTGGACCTGGCGTGAAATCCTCCATTCTTGGCAAGGAGATTTCTTGTCTTGATGTCAGTGGATTCTATTCCTCCTTTGGCCAGCTTATTATCCCAGCAGGGTATCTGATAATTGGCAGGGCATAGATGTTGATTGCCCCATTCTTGTTCTTTGCATTCAGCTGACTCTTCAGGACTTGCCTGTCACTATGCAGGTATTTGCCAGTTGGAGCTTTCCTGGTGATCTTGTTTTGGTTCCCATTTGCCTGTGGGATTCCAAGACACATTCCAAGACAGTTTTATAATATTTTAGTTTTATGGATACAAGTCAGAAAATTTTGAGTGGATATGTAGCATTAGGCAGTATATAGTATGAAATACATAAACGGTACATTTTTTAACCTTAATAAAAACCTTTAGCTTGGATGTTACTGGGCAAATGTCTTTCTTACTCTCACATTTTTCTTGTAATTTTATATTGCATTCTAGATTTCCAGTCTGAACAAAAGTTATTGGGTTTAACATACAACATAACGGAAGTTAAAGAGGTATTTATAATCCTAGCATTTGAATATAAATAAATATACATATTCTAAGGAGGAAATAGATTCATTTTAATTAAAGACGACCTGTGCAGGTTTTAAAGCCTTATTCTTCTCTATATGTATAAATTATTAAGAAAGAATGGCCAGTACTTAAAATATGTAAGATGCACAAAGGATATGTTTTTCTCAACAGCTGAGTTTAAAAAAAACAAAACATAAACACTTTTTTTGTTAATCTTCTATAAAATCAAAGCCCTGTATTCTTTGTTCAGGCAAGCTTTGTTTAGTGAAGACTGGATCCACATAGACGCAACACTGTTCTGTCACTTACAGCAGTTGTCTGTTCCCCGGCATCTTCAAATCAGGTGATCATAGCTTTATGCAGAGAATTTAGTGAATAGTGGTCACTAAGTAATGGTTGAGCTTGCTTGACATTTCTAGCTTTCTTTCAGTTTGGTCAGATCTTATTACAAAATTGGTCAGACTTTTGTTAAAATGGTATTTGCAGTAATATATATACATTTTCATGACAGACAAAGGCAGAAGTACATGCTGAAATATTCTTAGATCAAACAATAAATAAACATCTTTAGCAAGTTACTTTTAGTTTCAGTGTGAACTCCGATAAAACAAAGTATAGAAGAGAAAATATGTTTTTCTACATACCTGTTTTAAAAAAGTAAACTTTAAACAATGGTGCATTATGTCCTAAAATGGCAACACTTACATTTAAGCCAAGATGATTACAAAAAGTTCATAAATCACAACATAAAACTCAAATAATTTTTCCTGATGTACGTATAATGCATTGAAATTAGAAAGATGCTCAAAATATCAATCCTTTAGTATTCTTTCTAGAAAAACAAAATTCATTTTTGCCTTTTATTTTTTTAATGAAAGACATTAAAAAAACAAAACAAACAAACTTCATATGCAGCTAGCTATTGCTTGTGGAAAGGTATAGTGGTTTGTCCTGCTAATACTTTTTTCATTGGATACAAGTTGCAATCATTTCTACATGTTAAGGGAAGGAATTACCCCTGCAGAATACAATTAAGAAACATTCAAATAAAACATTAATTTACTTATTTTAGGATTTCCCACTTTGGGAAATCCTACACAAATGGTTGTCCTTTTTAGTGTCATGGTTATATAATGTGACTTTTTTTTACGTACACACTGAATTGTAAATGTTTTGCTACATGTGTTTCATTAAACTACAGCACTCTGTGTGATATTTGTATTTTAGCTTTTAACAACCGTTTCAAAGATTTTTTTATTTCTGCAGTTTGAAGGACATAGATTATTGGGTTTAACATGGGAGGCATGACACTGGCTAAAGATAGGTTTACAATCCTTGCATTTGGATGTATTGTACTTCCAAAACTATAAACAACTAAAATAGGAATGAAATATATTGCCACTAATGAAAGGTGACCTGTACAGGTTTTCAAAGCCTTCACTCTTTCCTTACATGTAGAAATTCTTGACAAAGAATAACCTATACAGCAGTAACTTCCCAAGACAAATATCAGAGGAAGCCATAGAACAAAAGCTCTTGACCAAGCAGAAATAGTTTTGTTAGGGGTAACATCATTGCAGCCAAGCCGATATATAGGGCCATGGTCACAATAATAGCTATTAATAACCACAGATTCACAAAAATATAGTCTTGTGAGAAGGCCAACTGCAGTTCCTGTTAGAGCAATAGCAAGAAGCCAGAAAAAAGTGATCAAAGACAGAATGATTTTGTGGCTCACTCTCATTTGATAGTGCAACGGGTACATGATAGCCATGATTCTGTCAAAGGACAGAACGACCAGATTAAAAGCTTGCACTGACATTAAAGTAAAGCAGAAAAACATGAATGTCAAGCAGTTGTTGTAAGAAATATAGTGATGGTTAAACAGAGAAATGTCAAGAACCTTTGGCACCAAAGCAGAGCTACTTAACAGGTCTGTAAATGCAAGATTAAAAACTGCAATATATTTAGGACTTCTTAATGTATGGTCAAAAATTATTATAAGCATCACAGCTGTGTTTCCCACCACTGAAAAAATGTAAATAAAACACAGAAAGACAAAGTAATACCTAATATTAGGTATGCCAACAAATCCACTTATTATAAAATTTGCAGGTCGCACAAAAGTGGTGTTTTTCTCAGCAGCTGAGTTTAAAAAATCCATTTGAAGACCTTTTTGTCTTCTTCTTTTCTTTTTTTTTCAATTCAGCCAAGCTTTCTTTAGTGAAGCCTGCCTCTGAATAGAAGCAAAGCAGCTTTGTGTTTTGTTCCTTATAGCAGCTATCTGTTCCCTTGTGGAAGTAACGGTGATTAAAGCTGAATACAGGAAGGTTAGGCAATGGGGGTAACTGAATAAGGGTCAAGCTTGTCTGACTACTATAGCAGCAAGTTTCTCAATTTCCTTACAGCAAAAAATAGTCTGTGGTTGACTGGGTCAACAGCTATAGTGGGTTGTTTTCCAATTACATCAAAACTCATATATAACTGCTAAAAAGACCCCAACAGTTATGATTAAAAACACAATATGTACTTGTAGTGCATTGTTTAGGCCCCACTCACAAATGCACAGTTCAGATGGTCCAAACAGTCCTATATCAAAGAAAAAAAGAAACAAGAAACTGCATCATGTTTAGTCAAAGTGAGAACTGAACAAGAAATAACCTAATGATTTTTAACTCATTGTTAACTATAAAGCTTGACAACCCATTCACATGAAACATATACAAATACATCTTTATTTGGAGGCACATAGAAGCGTACTTCATAGTATTCTACCTAAAATCACTGGCTTATTCCAAATGCCTTGTGTGGCCCGCTGCTTGGTCTGACTGAGCAGAACAAAAGAACTTCCTGTTTGCTGTCCAAAGCAAATAAAGCAAATATAGTTCCCTTTCAGATACGCCCATCGATCTTTCATGGTATCATGGTCCTGGGTCCATGACCCAGTGTTTATGTTTTCAGACAGTTTGAATCTGGTTTAAGTAATATTCTTTGTTGTTTTCTGTTTTATGATATATTTGCACTTTCTGGTCTTTAGGTTGTTTCCATGACTCCCCTGTGTTCCACGTTCCATGTTTGCCAGCCTCCTCCTTCAGTGTTCCCTTTCTGTGGCCCAGTCAATTGTGTTCCCATGTCTGTTTTTCCCCCAATCCCAGTGTCAAGCCAGCATGTCTTAATCTTTGTCTCCATGGTTATCATACGTCCTGTTTTATTTTGACAGTCTCTCGTTCTGTGTTTAGTATGTTCAGTTTTGCTTCGACCCCGTCTTGTTATGTCTGATTAGTTCCAGCTGTGTTCCCTCCTGTTTCCCATCCTCTCATTACCCTGTGCTTATTTTAGCCCTCTGTCTTGCTCTGCTTGTTGTCCATGTCACTGTGTGTTTCCCTGTGCTCCTCATGTTCCTGGCTGCTCCTAGTTCTCTGTTCTCATTTCTTAGTTCCATGTTTCTAGTTTAGGTTTTGTTTTCTTGTTTGTAGCGTTCAACTTTTTTGTACAGCAATAAAGCTACCCCTTGTATTTTATCCCTTCGATTTTTGAGTCTTGTGTTCGGCTCCTACTCCTGCTTGCCACACAGCTATCCATGACAGAACGACACGACCACAACATGAATTCAGCGGGCTCAAATCACCCCAGGAGGGACAGAGATCTGGTCCACTTCTAGAGTCTGGTGAGGCACATTGCCCACACCTCGGGGCATTCATGGACTTTGCCTCGTTGGAGTTCAGCCCGACTGACAGTCTTCTGGAAGAACCCTCACCTGCGCCAGGTTAAATTACTCTGGACCACCGAAGGTCTCCTTCCTGCATCTGGAGCTCAGCCAAGCCGTCTCAGACTTCTGTGTCAGCTGGGAGCTCAGCTGAGCTGACCCAGCCTATTGCAGACTCCACACTGCCGCCTGAGCCTGCAGGTTTCCATCTGCCTGAGCCTGAAGAACACCCATCATCTGTGCACAAACTTGAGCTGGAGGGTCCCTGTTTGCCCGAATCTGGGAAGCATCTGGAGCAGGCTGTGTGCCACGCGCAGCCCCCTGTGCCCCTGCACTGCCCCAACCAGCTCAGTCTCCACAACAATTGGCACTGTTTCTGCTCCACCAAAGGTCTCTGCACCGTACTGTCCTGCTCCACCAGAGCCACAGGTCTGCACTCTGCCCAAGTCTGTGCTCACTGCACCACCAGGTCCTGAGCCAGAGGTCTGGGCTCCACCCGAGTTGGTAGCCAGTGCACTGCCATGTCCTGCTTCGCCAAAACCCAGTCCTGCTCCATCAAGGGTCTCCTTCCTCATCAACATCAGCCTCCAGCAAAGCCACCTGAGGGTCTCTGTCACTGGCCATCTGCCAGGCCACCTTATAGTTTCCGTCTCTGTCTTCTCCATTGTCAGCCTCCGGTCCCGTCAGCTGAGGATCTTCGCCATCATTGTCAGCCTCCAGATCTGCTCCGTCTTCATCACCGGCCTCCCATTCAGCCCCCTGAACTGTTTCATCTCTGCAGCTGGCCACACGGCCATGAATTGGTAGTGAATGTGTGATGTCTTGGGTTCTGCGTACTAGTCATGACCAAAAGATTTTAGTCAGATTTTCTTCTGATTCTGCTTTAGTGCCATATGTAGGACTTAATGATTGTGGCCAAGTTGCTCTTTTAGTGGCAAGCAGATTCAGAGTCCTGTTTATTGCAGTAGATAGTCAGGCCCAATAGTCCTTGTTCATTGCAGGAGATAGTCAGACCCAATTTAGTCAGCAGGTCACAGCCTAGTAGGTTGAGAGGGCAATATGGTGCATAGAGAAACTGATGTTCAAATTTTGATCTCCACAAGTCACATCCAATGGTTTTGTGAAATACTGATGTTGTGGTTCCCCTGAGTATCCAACTTTCAGTGAAGCTGTTGTGGGTCAATCGTTTCATTGAGTTGATGGAGAAATGGCTGCCCCTGTGTCAGCTATTAACACAAGTGTCTCACCATCTATTGTGTAGTTCACCACTGGTTGGGGGTGGGTGGTGTCATTTGGCCTGCACCGAATTGGTTCTTGCACTCTCACAAGAGCCGATCATACTGTTAACACAACTTCAGCTCCTCACAAGCACCTGCACAGCTAGCATGCTAATGCTAAGCTAGCCAAGAACCCGGAGTGACGTTAAAGCTAAGTAAATGCTGACCCCAGCCCAACACTGTGCTAAAGTGAGCCGTCAGTTGGGATAAAGTCAGTCGCTGATGAACTTCAACAGGTAAGAAACTGACGAGCAGTCAGGCTGCAGTCCGTTTCTACCCGTTCATGTTTCTACGGTAGAATCATTGTGATGATCGCTTTAAAGTCCGTTTGTGCTGGTTTACAACTTTGATTTTGGTGCTGTCGACTTTGTGTTCATAACTAAACACTGTAACGATTGTTAAAGGTTATTTTACTCTGACAGGTCAACTATCTCTGTGGACTGTTGTTGTTTCTTTAAGAGACATGTTTGGTTGTGCTGCAGAAAAAGTGAGTGAGTGTGTGCAGGAAGGGGACGGGGTTATTGCTGTTGTTCTTGTTCGGAGCTGGAGAGTGAGGACTCTCCACGGGGTTAACGGCTTGTTTTCCTTTACCCTATACAATAAATCGTGTTGAGATCAAAACCTCTGGTGCTTGAGAGCATATGTGAATGTTAGAATACTAAGAGAAAGATCACGTCTGTCCTAATTAGGATAGATATTTTTGCTGGTGTGTGGGGCTGTAGCCTGTAGGTTTATATTGTTAAATAGTAATTATGAGACAGTATGTTTCAGACAGAGTAACAGTAACAGAGTAACATGAAAGCAATGTAACAAGAAGTATAATGAATGTCTTTCTTCTGGGTGTAATTAAGTAGCATACTTCATTGCTTTTAAGAAAAGTGTTCTGTGTAATATTTGCAATAATTACTTTTTTGAGTAATGACCCTCAGTAACACTGATCACAACAAAGAGGGGAAAGACCTCCAACATGCCCAAACATTTGACTACGCAGCACATAATTAACTTGCATGAATGTAATGTCTTTGATATGCTGCTTAGAGATGGTGGTGACTCTCAAACTGGAGCCAATACGAATCAATAAGGAATCGAATCGATAAGTCATATCAATAATGGAATCGGAATTGCTAAACTCTTATTAATTCCCATCCCTAACCAGCACAATCAGCAGTAATAAGCGGTCTAATAAAATACTTTCTTCTGGGAGTAATTAAGTAACATACTGCATAACTTAAGAAAAATGTTCCATGTAATATGTGTAATACATTACTTCATTAACAACTTCCACACCGATCACTACAAAGTGGGGAAATACCTCCAACACAGACAAACATTTAACCACACAACATCCAGTTATCTATAAGAAATCAAATTGATAATTGACTTTGAAAATGCGATTAAAATCAGTAAATTCGTAGCAATTCCCATCCCTAGACATATTGGAAACTAATTTGATCTCTTAAATCTGTATTCACATAGAATGTGTAAATGCCACAAGCTTTTTAAAGTTAACAGTGTGTCTTTGTTTGCAGTGGACTTTATCTGCTATTACCTTTTCAATTAACCATAAGCAGTGGATGACCGTAAATGCCAGTCAAGTATAATTTCTTATGTGTTGAACCGTAAAGTTCTGGTGAGCACAGTGTAACAGCAGTCTGGCGAGGAAGGAGCGGCTAGCAGGTCCAGCAGGCATAGGGTGTGAAGGTTAGCCGGATAACTCAAAGCCAGTCAGTTAAATCAGACAACAGACCTTTATTCGCTGCCAGCAACACAAGACCATACAAGCCAGGTTTCCACGGCTCTACTCTGTCCAAACATACATGTGCGGGGATCGGTAGCAGCCAGCGCCAGCCCGTTACAACGGTAAGGTTTCTCTGAGAACAGACACACGAGCAGCATGTAATGGCTGCCACCCTATACTCACACACCCACTAGGAGACTCCCACAACTACTACAATAGTAGGGCAACCCCCCCCCCCCCCCAGTGGTGCTATAATACAATAAGGGTTGTTACAACAGCTACCAGTAGTACTACACTAAAGTACTACGAAAGTAGATTTTTGCAATAAAATAACTGTATAATATCATAAAGTTGTGTTTTCAAATGAGAAAGACTGTAATTAGATTTACAGTATATATTTTACTCTTAAAATTATTTACCTTAACCCTTTATTGACCGGCCCTTCAAATTTACCTGTAAAATGGGCCTGCCGGTGGGCCCATGGTCAATAAAGGGTTTTAAACAGGTTTAAAGTGCATTTAATAGTAAGGTGTCACAGCTAAAATATACTCTGGACATAAGTTTCCACCATAAGAAGTGACAATTAAATAACCACACAAAACTTAGAGACTAAGACCATACACAAAACAGAAACTTCCACTAACACAGCTAGATATCCTGAAAGTCACAGTAGGGCTTTTATTAACTGCCTTGTGGTTTAAAGTCAAATGAGAATGTAAAGAAATGATTAAAATTAATAATTATGCTTTGTAATGTTCATTGACCAGCATCAAATACACTATTACATTACAGTCTTTCACAAAAACACACACAATAACCGTATACGTGATGTTTTAAGAGCAAAAAATTATAGCATAAATTGTGGCATTGTACCACTGAAAGAAATGACCTCAACACTGGAAATTAGATTTAAAATATTTTCTACTTATAAATGTATTACTCCAGCAACATTCTTTGTTCACAATAAAATGTTCACACATTGTTTTTAGGATTTTTATACTTTACATTTTAAATAGTCTCAATTTTCAACAACAATTATAAAATGTTATATTGTTATTATGAGACATGAAACATTATTGTTTTGTTTGCCATATTTTGGATTATTTTATATGAATTTTTAGTCTGTTTTCAGCTTTTTAAAACCCCCCACAAAGGATGATTGGGTACTGCCAAGGTTCAAATCTGAATGCTTTTTATTTGTTTGCAGAAATTTTAAATTGCATTTTAACTTTTAATAACTTCTTCAACGATTCTTTGATTTCCTGTGTCTGAAGACCATAGATTATAGGATTTAAAGTCAAAGGCATGACAGTGGCCAAAGATAGACTTATAGTCCTTGCATTTGGAAGTATTGTACTCCCAAAGGTAAAGATAAATAGTGTAGGGAGGAAATAAATTGCCACTAATGAAAGGTGACCTGTGCAGGTTTTTAAAGCCTTTAGTCTACATGTAACAGTTTTTGACAAAGAATAACCAATACAGCAGTAACTTCCCACGATAAATGCCAGTGGAACCCAAAGAACAAGAACTGGTGCCAAATGAGCAATTACACGATTTGGAGTAAGATCATTGCAGCCAAGCCGATACACAGGTCCATGATCACAGAAATAGCTCTGAATAACCACAGAGTCGCAGAAAGAAAGTCTTGTGAGAAGACCAACTGCAGTGAGTATGATAGTAATTGCAAGAAGCCAGAAAAAAGCGATCAAAGATAAAATGAGCTTGTGGCTCATTCTCATTTGGTAGTGCAGCGGATATATGATAGCCATGACTCTGTCAAAGGACAATACAACCAGATTAAAAGCCTGTGCTGCAAAAAAAGTCAAGCAGAAAAACATGAATGCCAAGCAGTCATTGTAGGAGATATGGTGATGGTTAAACAGAAAAATGTCAACAAGCTTTGGCATCAAAGCAGAGCTACTTAACAGGTCTGTAAATGCAAAGTTGAAAACTCCAATATGTTTTGGACCTCTCAATGTATGATCCAAAATTATGACAATCATCACTAGTGTGTTTCCCACCACTGAAAAAATGTAAATAAAGCACAGAAAGACCAAGTAATACCTAATATTAGCTATGCCATTAAACGCACTTATTATGAAATATGCAGGTTTCACAAATGTGATGTTTTTCCCAACAGCTGAATTCAAAAATTCCATTTGAATATTTTTTTGTTAATCTTGTAAGGTTAAAGTTAATGTCCTTTATTTTCTGTTTGGGCAAACCTTGTTTAGTTAAGACTGGCTCCAAATGGAAGCAGAGCACCTTTGTGTTCTGTCCCTTATAGTCACTTTGCATTCCCCTATGACATCAAACCATATGGTTACAACTTTGTACAGACAATTTAACTAATAGGAATATTACATAATGGTTAATATTTTCTGACTGCCATCTATGCTATCCTGAATTTTTTTCTGAATGCTGGTCAACCTCAGACTGACAATACAACTCAACATCATGTTGTTTCGGATGAATTAAAAAGCTGGAAAGGGTACTTAGTGAAAAATGTGTACCCTTTTTCTACTCCTGATATTAATCTAAGATTACCAAATACCGGCTTTGCTGTCCTGCCAAGCTTGCTGTTTGGCACTGTTACTTTGTGTCAATAAGCTCGTAAGTAGCAAATTTAGTTAATAGAAGTCAGTCAATAATGGTAAAAGCTAACATATGTTAAAAGACTCATCAAAGGTAAAATATTTTTTCACAAGACAGAAGAGGATGGATGGCTGGAATGGAAAGATAGACAGATGTTGTGCACTGCCTTGGAAGTTTGGAGTGCAGCAGATGTGATTGGTCTTCACCCATGATATTGTGATGGGCCAACTCACAGTTTTTTTTTCCTCCAGAAGTCAACCACCATATCTTTTGTCTTGCTGAAATTCAGAAAGAAGTGTTTCTTTCAGACCATTCTACAAACTTCCTCACCAGATCCCTGTACTCAAACTCCTTCCCACCCTAATGCGCCCAACCACTGCAGTGTCATCAGAAGATTTCTGCAGGTGGCATATTCCACTGTTGTACTGGAAATCTCACTTAGCAGAAATGGCTGGATGGTATAAAGGGTACTGGAAAAATATTTTTTTGAAAAACATGTTTCTCGCTATGCCACCAGTACCATCCAGGTGAGAGTGACAGCAGCACAGAAAATGAATAATTGTACGCTTCCATTTACTTATTTATTTTTATTTATTTTTTAGTTAGGGCACCCTTGCATATGTGCACTTAGAGGTATACACACACTTATATTTAAGCATATTGTTTGTCATGGGTGTAGGACATTCCTCCCAATCACACCCCACTGTTGTTGACCAAGAAAAGTCCCCCAGTATAATAATGGAGCCCCGAAGTGGGGTGACTTTCACCAGCTAACCAAGAACTCCAAGAATACTGGGTCCCCGCAATAGTGACCCTGAGCCTGCTCACTATCACGCACATCCAGCTTTAAGGACACTAGTACATATAACATGATTTGATTCAGCAGGTATAGTGAGTACAATTAGTGAGTACAGCATGTGTTGTACTCAAGTGTTCTTAGTGCAAGTGTTTTGTATGAGTTACAACTTTCTGTCCATTGACCTTATATGTTTAGGCATTTTTCTGTAAGTAGTCTCCCAGGATTATTGTTTTCTTTGCTTATGTTTCTTTGTCCTTTGTTACTGGAAGACTGACTGTGATTCTATTACCAGCAAATTACATATTACAGTATGTGAGCTAACACACTTGGTTAGACCTTGCTCTTGTACAGACTGGCGAGATTTTCTTTTCCACCCCTTGAAGAGTACCCAGTGTGTAGAGTCTACACTTTGAGTTTACACTTTGGGTGGTTTGTTACTGGGGATTTATGCTTTAGCAGGAAAACTACATCATAGCTACTACTAACTGCAAATCCCTCAGAAACCCTACAGTGTAACCTGATTACCGGATAGCAATTGGCCTGTTCAGTACTGCTGATTCCTCCTGTGCTTTTTAAACTTTTTTTCACCAATGTTTTTTAATTTATTAGTGAGAGAATATGAATTTTCTCATCAATATAAAGAATACGAATCATAGTCTCAACTTAAGGACTCAAAAATTTCCTGTTTATAAAACACCAGCACGTGACCATGAGGAGGAGCTCAAAAGCTGGCCTGTTAATGTCTTTACTCAGAGAACCAATGTTAAAATGTAACCACATGGTCTGTCACTTTTAGTAGCCCTGTGTTCCCTCTGTAATCAAACCATGTGATCATATTGTTATAAGTAGAATTTACTCAATCGGGTCACTACACAATGATTCAGTTTATTTGCCACAAAAAATAACATTTCTAGGTTTCTACCAGTTTAGTCAGTCCTTTACATTATATTTACATTTTGGTTGGACGTTCTTTGAAACACTAATTAAAGGCGGTACCATATCCACATAGAAGCTGGAAGACAGAGAAGTTGGAAGGCTTCCTGACATATTCTCATAGCAGAAAATGATCTATTTAAACAGTCATTAAAATGTATTTCTGTAGTTATATAGTAGCTTTACTGAATAAAAAAAAACAACAACAAGCATATGTCATGCTGCAATGTATACATCTCAGAAAGGCAACCCTTACATTTGGCTAAAGATAAATATGATTAGTTATCGCTATCACCTCACAGCATAAAGGTCCCTGCTTTGAACCTAATCTTTCACCTTTCCATGCTTTCCCTGTTTGTGCATGACTTCTCAACAGGCTTTATTTTATTTTATTTATGATAAACTCCTAAACTTTCACGTTCATAAACTGGCCATAGTTGTGAATAAGTATCTGTATGTCTCTCTGTGTTGGTCCTAACAGTAACAATTATAGTTGCTTAAAAAATTACAAATCACAAATCTTTGCTACATCATGTGTTTTCAAATCAACCAC
This sequence comes from Pelmatolapia mariae, assembly GCF_036321145.2. NCBI lineage: Eukaryota > Metazoa > Chordata > Actinopteri > Cichliformes > Cichlidae > Pelmatolapia > Pelmatolapia mariae. The sequence goes on from NC_086236.1 coordinate 17,367,723, forward strand.
ACATTGGCCCGTGAAGTGGGACATTTGTAATTTGGGTTCTATTTGGAAGTATTTAAACATACTTGAACATATTTTTCTTTATTTTATATGCATTCCTTAAATAAACAAAGGGGTAAAAATATTTATGCCAAATTTATTCTTACTTTTTAAATTTGACTTTTCTAATTTTGTAGTGTGTTGTGATTCTTCCCTTTAACTTTTTTAGAGATTCTTTGATTTCTCGTGTCTGAAGAACATATATGATAGGGTTCAGCATTGGAGGAAAGACTGATGTCAGAGACAGGTTTATGATTCTGGCATTTGGCTCTATGTTTGCACCTAGAGTAAATGTGATTAATATTGGGAGGAAATAGATTGCCACTAATGAAAGATGAGATGTGCAGGTTTTAAAGCCCTTCATTCTTTCTCGAACTGTGGCTACCTTAGCTAAAGCATAGCCTATACTCAGATAACTCAACAAAACAATTGTAAGAGGAAGCCAAAGAATAAGAGCTGGCAAAATCCAAGCAGTTATATCGCTAGGTGTAAAATCATTGCATGCAAGCCGGTATATCTGACCATGGTCACAGAAATAGCTTTTAATAACAACTGATTCACAGAAAGAAAGCCTTGTAAGAAGGCCAGTTGCAATAAGTACAACAATAATGACAAACACCCAGAAAGAGGCAATTAAACAGAACATGAACCTGTGAGTCACCTTCAGTTGATAATGCAGTGGGTAAACGATTGCCATAACTCTGTCATACGACAGTGCAACCAGATTTAGAGCTTGCATCGAAAGGAATACATAGCAGAAAAACAGGAATGTCAAGCAGTCATTATATGAAATGTGGGGGTGATTAAACAAAAAGATATCGAGAACCTTTGGCACCATGGCAGAGTTACCTAACAGATCAACCAATGCAAGATTGAAAACTGCAGTATATTTCGGTGTTCTTAGATTGTGATCCAAATATATTGCGGCCATGACAGCTGTGTTTGCCAGGACAGAAATAATATAAACAAAAAACAGAAAGGCATAATAATATTTTATATTAGGGATGCCAATAAATCCACTTATAATGAAAAATGCAGGACGCAAAAAAGTAATATTTTTACCAAGTGCAGAGTTGAAAAGATCCATTGGCAAAAAATCTTACAATCTTATATTGCCTAAGCTCTGATAATGCAGACAGCAGTACTGCACATCATGATTCTGTTATGCAAACTGGAGTACCCCTGATGATGAAGTTCTAGCTGTTTGCAGATCCCCTCAGTGTTTATATTTATCAAACCAATAGCTACTCTGTGTGTTGTGTGTGTGTGTGTGTCTGTGTGTGTGTGGTATCGGTGGGGGTGGGTGGTGGGGGGTAGTTTCAAATGTTGTTTTTTTCCTTTGTTTGTTTGATATAGGATTTTAAATGTTCAGCATTTCCTTTGTCATAATTCAAAATTTATACTGTGCCAATATGTTACAAAGTGAGGGGTCTGAACTGCCAGAACAGTTTAAAACCTGCACTGCAAAAAACAATTTTCAAGAAAGTAAAAAACCCTTGTTTATGGACATTTTTTCTTATTTTCTGTCTAAAAAGAAAATATATTCTTAACAAGCAAGTTTTGCACGAGAAAATAAATCTTAATCTAGGAAAATATGTCTAACCTTTGCTTAAAAGGATATTTCAGCTCATCTTGAGCTTTATTTACCAGTTACAAGATATGAAAATGGTTTTGTTGATATTCCAGAATAAAAACAAGATTATTTTTCTCATTTCAAGAGTAAGGCCACTTAAACAGCTGCTCAGTTTAAGAAATGTATTTATTGACACTAAAGTGTAATATAATTGCTGTCAAGTTTGACACAACATGCAGTACATGAACAAAAGCTGGACCTAAAAGCACATGGTAAACATGAAATACAGGCCCATTTGAAAAACAGAAACAGCACAACTCATTCACTTTAGGCCAGGTCAAACAGATTAATAGATCAGCATCATAGAAGTATCAGTAGACATATCTTCACTATGGCAATGCTACAATCTCATTAAACTGTCAGATTTGATAGAAAAATCAACAACAAAACTGTCCAAAACAATAACCTGATAATACAGTTCATGCATGTAAAGGAGTGTAGCTTTTATAAAACATCTGTTGAGCTCATGTGTAGTCCAATTACATCACATAGGTAAGATTTCATGACTGCATATGTCATATCTTTGTGTGTGAACCTGTAATATGGAGGCGAATGGATGGACTGCTGGAGACTATGACTGCCTTAGGTAAACTGGAAAGTTGGAGGCACATACAAGTGATGCTCAGTTTTCCATAGTTACTATTAGGATAATCAGAATGAATTAAAGGCTATTACAGTTTAGGGAAAATTGTTGATGAGAAAAAAAAACATAAATATAGCCATATGTTAAAATAATCATTCTAATTTTGTATGAGCACAAGCCTGTAAAAGACGATGTTTCTCTCTTGCAGTCAATATAAGAGCTGTTGCTGGTCTGGTAAGAACATCGTGGCAGGAGTCATCCTTCAGAAAAGAGAAATAAATATAGGAGTGTAATAAACTGGTAAAATGTTTTATCAAAAGAAGTTGTTATTGTTCAGTAGTGATAGACTTAGCATAGATTGGGATGATGCTACTCCATCTGCGAACCAGCTTGGACAAGCGGCTGAAATGTTTGGAGTCGAGGTATAATTGTTGGTCTGGGATGGAACAAGGGGCCTTTGCGAGATATGGGCGCCATCATCAAAGCCAGAGTACAATGTCATATTACTGTCAAAAGTACCAAAATGTTCTGGGCACACACTGTCTGGATCATGCTGTATTGTGTTTTGCTCAATCACTGCATCTTCTCCTGAGTTCAATCTGGTGTCTACAGCTGCATCCATTGTTGGCTGGCTTGTTGGCTGGTTTTCGACCACTGGATCAGTCCTGTAGGCCCACATGTTACTCAGACTTCTGTTCACCGCTGATGAGGGTTCCCTCCTAGAACTGCAATCGAGATTAGTTGATTAATTGACTACTTAAGGATAAGGACATTAATTACAAGTTACATTGATAATTTCTAAATAATTATATTCTGCATTTGATAATTTACTCTAAAATATGTATGTTTTCAGGCTGAGTTTAATAAATTGATACTAATTTTTTGCTGATTGATATTTGGCAGCTTAACTGTAGTTTAAAAGCTTTACAAATCCTCAAAAACCTAAACCTGGAAAGCTAAACTAAAGAACACAGGAAACATGTAAAATGTTGCAAAAACCTTACAACCTGGAGCAAGGAGCATGAGACATGAAAACCTGAGGGGAGGGAACGCAGATGACACAGAGGAGAAAATGCAGCGATCCGACAAAGAACAGAGGGAAGCACACACTAAATATACACACACACAGGGAAACGAGAAATTTGGCAGACATGCACGAAACACAGCTGACACTAATCAGATGAGAAGAGACGGGGGCTAGACAGTAGAGGAGATGTTGATCATCTTTTAATTTTGACTTAAACATTTATTTTGACTACACATTTATTAAATATGCATATTTTTTATTGTTCAATACTTTACTGATATTTTGTTCTACTTTCTTTCATGTCTTAGAGACCTAAAGTTCTTGTGCAATTTTATGTGAAATTAGCCCTGTGTACACTGTATTTTAGAACAAGACTGCTGCTGATAAAAACGCTAACAACCGCTGGAGATGGTGACTTCTCCAGAGAGGAACCCAGCACTTCTAAGTTTGTGACTATGTCCAGCCCGGAGTATATAGTCTTCATAGACAGTGAACTTGAGCAAGCTCGACGTTGCTACTTTGAAAAGAAGCAGCTGGGGACAGAGTGTGCTGAACCTTTGTCAAAAGAACTCTTTTGTCGACTCGTAAGAAACACCATGACAAACATGATTTCGATAGCAAGAGCAGCTGAGGACTCCAAATACCCCAGCAAACATGAGGTTGATGCCATGGCAAAGCGATTGATGGAGTACTACCCTATGCTTAAAGAAACGTGTGGTGAGTGGGTAAGTAGCATTTGCTCAATACCACTCTGTGTTAATCATGAGTGATGTATCTTATCATCTTTTAATTTTTACCGTTTGTACCTGTTAGGAGCATGTTGCTAAAAAGCTAATGAAGAGACTCTCCAATGTCAAAAGTCCAAGGAAGGGCAAAAAACCTCCTGCGAAGAAGCCAAGAAAGGATGGGAATGAAAGCGTTGCAAAAAGTGACAGCAGTGGGGAGTCCAGTGCCTCAACTATTATTCTAGATAAATCACCAGTTAGATCCATGGGCACCCCAGTGCACCACCAGGATGGCAGTGATAAAGAATGCAAGTATAATATAATGCACCCTCTTATTACACCTGAGTGTAAATGTGGTTTGGACGATACTTTTTTTTTTCTTAAAAATTCTGCTAACAATGGAACGCAACTACTTCACTGTTTTTCTTGGAATCTTTGCGTTCCATTTAATAGTGACAACTTGACAGGATGAATGAACAATTTAAAGATAGGTGGTTAGTTAATTTGTTGATCTAATTTACAGATATATTTTGGTATTTTGGTTTTATTGCAGATATAGATATATAAAGCCTTACTGTGGCAATAAATGATTTACACACCTCTGCTCTGTGTGTTTAGCTGGTTCAGCTGACTTCTTTGACAGCCAAAAAACCCAGGCAAGACACTACAAGACACTTCAAGAAATATACAAGACCAAAAAACCAAACAAAACTGCTGTCACGCAACTGCTGAACCTGGAGTTTGAGTCTAGAAGACAATTCATTAACTCTGATGCTATAAAGGAGCAGGACAACTAAAATGGCGGCGCGTGTAGACGCAGCGACCTCACGCTCTCCTGAAAATGCGGTGTTTTGTTCGTCAAGTAAGTGTCTTTCTGCAAGTGTTTCTCGTCAGTCCACGTCGGAATATGTGTACAGTCGGCAGGCTCTCTTACACATTCGGAGAAGCAAGATTTGCCAAGTTTTGAACACCAACGTTGAGATGCTAAGGGAGATAGGACTTCTGCGACAGCCTGCTAGCTGGCCTAGCAACTCACCGGACTCGCCTGCTACCCCTCCCCGGGCAAGGAGGCGTCGAAAGCAGTGCGCTAGGACAAGGAAGCGGGGCAAGCGCGGAGGTGTCCGAGTCAGGCTCGAGGCTAAGCCAACTCGCCCAGCCATACCATCGATCCTCTTGGCCAACGTACGATCTCTGGACAATAAAATGGATAACATACGACTTCTGAGATCAGCGAATCGCAGAGTAAGTGACTGTTGTGTGCTAGTTTTCACTGAGACATGGCTTAATGACAACATTCCAGACTCGGCCATACAACTGGAGCAGCTAGCATGCTACAGAGCCGACAGGGCTCTCGTAGACGGAGGCAAGACCCGAGGTGGCGGGGTCTGTGTTTACATCCGTGACGAGTGGTGTCGTGATGCCACTGTAGTACGCAAACACTGCTCATCACTGGCGGAGTTCATGATCGTGAAGTGTCACCCTTTCTACTTGCCCAGGGAAATAAGTTCGATCCTGTTGGTCGCTACTTATATACCTCCATCTAGCAACAACAGCGATAGAAATGCGGCGCTGAACGAACTGTATCAGGCCATCAGTGAGCAACAAACAGCTCACCCAGACGGTTTCATCATCCTCGCAGGAGACTTTAATCATGCTGATCTTAAAACTGTTCTCCCAAAGTTTCATCAGCATGTACATTTTCCAACAAGGGGAGACAACATATTGGACCTGGTCTACACACAGGAAAATGGAGCATACAAAGCCATCCCCCTCCCCCACATCGGCACCTCTGATCACCTCACTGTTATGCTAATGCCAGCATACAGACAGAGAGTGAAGGTCATCAAACCTGTTATGAAAGAGGTAAGAGTGTGGCCACAGGAGGCCACCTCTGCTCTTCAAGACTGCTTTGGGTCAACTGATTGGGACATATTCAAGGAAGCAGCCACCTACAATAACATCATAGACATTGAGGAGTACACAGACACGGTGAGCTCATACATCACCAAATGCATTGATGATGTTACACAAGTGAAAAGTATCACAACTCGAGCCAACCGGAAGCCATGGCTAACAGGAGATGTCCACAGGCTGCTGAAGGCCAGAGACAAGGCCTTCAGAGCTGGGGATGAAATAGGCCTGAGAACAGCGAGAGCCAACCTGTCCCGTGGCATCAGGAAAGCGAAACAGGACTACACACACAAGATAACCTCCCACTTCAATGATAGCAAGGACGCACGAAGCCTATGGCAAGGCATCCAGGCTATTACAGACTACAAGCCTGCAGCGCGTAGCTGTGAGAGCGACACCACTCTGCTCAACAACCTGAACAGCTTCTTTGCACGATTTGAAGCACAGAACAACACACGCCCACAGAAAACACCACCACCTCCACACGACCAGCCTCTGTGCCTGTCTGCTGCCAGCGTGAAGAGGACACTCATCACCATCAACGCCCGGAAAGCAGCGGGTCCAGATAACATCCCTGGTAGTGTGCTGAAAGACTGCGCAGAGGAGCTGAAGGATGTCTTCACAGACATCTTTAACACCTCCCTGAGGCAAGCCACTGTCCCATCATGCTTCAAGACTGCCACCATCATACCTGTGCCAAAGAAACCATCTCCAGCCTGTTTCAACGACTACCGCCCCGTGGCACTGACACCCATTATTATGAAGTGCTTTGAACGACTAGTCATGTCACACATCAAATCCACCCTGCCTCCCACCCTGGACCCATACCAGTTCGCATACAGAGCGAAACAATCCACAGAGGATGCAATCTGCTCTGCCCTTCACCCAGCCCTAACTCATCTGGACAAGAAAGACTCATATGTGAGAATGCTGTTCATAGACTTCAGCTCAGCATTCAACACCATAATACCACAACAATTCATCTGTAAACTGGACAGACTGGGCCTCAGCACCTCCCTCTGCAACTGGCTGCTGGATTTCCTCAGCCAGAGGCCTCAAGCGGTGCGTGTGGGCAATAAGGTCTCAAACAGCATCACCCTGAGCACGGGGGCTCCACAAGGCTGTGTGCTCAGTCCTCTGCTCTTCACCCTGCTGACACATGACTGCACACCAACCTACAGCTCCAACCACCTTGTGAAGTTTGCGGACGACACAACGCTGGTGGGGCTCATCACCAAGGGCGATGAGACCCACTACAGGAAAGAGGTTGAGCTCCTGACCACGTGGTGCAGAGACAACAACCTCCTGCTAAATGTTAGTAAGACCAAGGAGGTTATTGTCAACTTCCAGAGAGGCCACACCTGTCACCCCCCATTGACCATCGACGGCGCTGCGGTGGAGAGGGTGAGCAGCACCAAGTTCCTGGGGGTGCACATCAGTGAGGACCTCTCTTGGACCACCAACACAGCATCACTGGCCAAGAAAGCACAACAGCGCCTCTACTTCCTGCGCAAACTCAAGCGGGCAAGTGCTCCACCACCCATCCTGACAACATTCTACAGAGGAACCATTGAAAGCATCCTTTCCAGCTGCATCACTGTGTGGGGCGGTAGCTGCACTGACTATAACAGGAAAGCTCTACAACGCATTGTGAGAACAGCTGAGAGGATAGTTGGTGTACCACTCCCCTCCCTGCAAGACATCTACACCACTCGCCTCACCCGCAAAGCCATCACAATTGTCAACGATGCAACCCACCCCGCGCACTGTCTGTTCAGCCTCCTGCCCTCTGGAAAGAGATACAGAAGTCTCCGCTCCCGCACTACCAGGCTCACCAACAGCTTCATCCACCAGACTGTGAGACTGCTGAACTCTCTTCCCTCCCGGCTCCCAGCCAGCAGAACCACCAGATTGGCAGAAGTATAGGAAGACAGACTGGACTCTACCCCCACCCCCCACCCACGCACACTCCCCAACAAGGAAACACTCTCTGAACCAAGAACTGGAAAACACTCCTGACTGGAAACAACTACCTCTGCATTGCAATTGCACACACCTGCTGCTATATATTTTTAGTATTTTTTTAGTACTATTTATATTATTTATATTACTACTACTGCTGCTACAGTCTTATGCTGCATTAAAACAAAAACCCCTACCAACCACAACCTGGGACTACCTCAAGTAGACTAGTATACTACTTTCCAGGGCACACTGTTGAAACACTTTATTATTATATGTTAGGTCTTGTCTTGTTATATCCTGTTACCTGTCTTAAGTTTACCTGCACTTTTTTTTTTATTTAATATTACCTCATTGTTAGGACTGTTTTTGTTGTGCATCTGCACTTTATTGTTGTCAATGTCTACGCATGGGACAGTGTGAAACGTAATTTCAATTCCTTTGTATGGCAAGTACATTTGAAGAAATTGACAAATAAAACTGACTTTTGACTTTTTGACTTTTGACAGAGCCGTGAAGATACTAGAGGCATATCCTTGTTTCAGAGAACTGGATCATGTAAGCAGCGCTTATTTCTTTAACCATCCTGTTATTTCTTTGGGGACATTTTGATATGATTTTCAAATTTCTTAAATACTGTCCCCCGTGTTTAAATTGTTATCACTTATTGTCAAGGCGAGATACAGAGCTAGACAGATCTATCTTAGTTGGGTTTCTGTCTGTATTTTTCAGGTCCTTGATGAGCTGCGGAGAATTATTTAACTATGCAACTTGAAATACATTTCTGAGATGAAGGATAGATGGGAAATCTTCTACTCGAAGGTGCAGTTTTATGGTGTCATGAAGAAAGTTATAAAGCCGCCAAAAACTTTGGATGGAGGTAATGCTTGATTTGTCTACGTTTATGCTTTGCAGATTACATTATTTGCAATGCTTAATGGTGTTGCCCTGTCTTATTTTTCTTTTTTCAAACCAGTGGAACATGCAGCAGCTGTGTTCAGAGCCCTTCCAATGCTTTTCCCTTCCAGCACAGTACCACCTAAGAAGCTGGGCATCTGTAGTGAGGCTTTTTTCCATGTCCTTAAGGTAAGGCTGCAATATTCTATGTGCATATATTGTTGTATTTTGCAGTTACTCATGTTTTCATTTTATATATTTTACTGTGGAGTCAGTCAAATATTCTTAAAGTTCAGATCCCCATAACATGTTGATGTTAATAAAACCTACAGAAAAAATTGATCTATTTTAAACTGTAATGCAACTCAAAAATTGTGTTTCTTACGGTGTTGTTCTAATCCTCTTTTTTTCTGTCATGTAGACTTAAGAAGACCCTGAAGGCTACGTGCGTCAGCGACCCCTGGCATGTCCAGTTCTGCTTGTCTCTGAAGGCAATAGCATGATAGCTGTTGGAACCACGGAAGGATCTTAATGAGGGACTGCTCTATCTGATGGCATATTACTATACCCTCCCCCTCTCATATCCAAAGTGCATTTCCACGCTGCTGTCTGTCTTGCAAACTGAAATACTCAAAGATTTAACCCCCTCTTACAGGAAGGTGCTTGGTGAGTGGAAGTCATTCATTGAGTGAGTCTCTCAGATGACAGACTCCATCTGCCTTGTTTATCAGACTCAGTGTTAGTCAGTGAGGTTGTTTTTTTTCTCTAGAAAAGTTATTCAAATGTAAAACACGTTTGTTTGTATGGCCGTTAAACTAGTTCTTTTAAAAAGTTATGTAATATAGGATTTGAAATAGTGATTGTTTTAAGCTTCAGCAAAATGTATTTTTGAGCCACACCCTGGATATTCTGGGACAGCAAATGCCTCCAACAAGCTCAAGCGTGGAACCTCTGATGAACAGGAAGGCATCTTCGAAGCAGTAGTTCTTTCACTAGGCTGAAGTGATACACCATTAGTGGGAAGTGGGAAGGAAAAACTCCCTTTTAACAGGAAAAAATCCTCAGACAGAACCAGGCTCGGGGAAGGTCAGCCATCTGCTGCGACCGGCTGGAGGTGAGCAGAGGGACAATAGACAAAACCAGACTGTAGAAACAAGCCAGAGACTAATAATAACCAATGATTAAATGCAAAGTTGTGTATAAACAGTCAGTCATAAAAGATGAGAAAAAGAAATATTGCATCACAGGAAGCCCCCAGCAGCCCAGGCCTTTTAAGGGTGGATTTCAAGGTCACCCCATTCTATGATATGGTACCATGAGGCCTTTAAGATAAGATGGGTTCAGATTATTAAAGATATTATATGTGATCAGAAATATTTTGAATTTTAGTTCTTGATGTAATGTGAGCCAATGAAGAGAAACCAGTATGGGAGAAATATGATTAAGTATGTTCATTGATAATATTCATCAACAACTAAATGGGACTGTGGAAGACAAAACAAAAGGTTAACTCCAAGGCTACTGCACAAGTCACCATCAAGTGTGGAATATGCCAACATGCGCAATATGTCCCTATGCTATTCTGATTAGGCATCGACCCCAAAGCCCGCTCATTGCTAAGGGTGTTTATGGATATAGATTCAGTGACTATCAACCACTTCCTGGACATGGATAAGATTGAGTTGTATGCCAGGAGTGAGAAAGATATAAACTCACTTATCCATCTCACCAGGATCTGCAGAGAAAATGTTGGGATGTCATTTGGACAAGAAAAGAGTGGCTAAATGGTTGCAAAAAGAGGGAAGGTGATGCACACTAAAAGGGTGGAGTTGCCAGAAGGCAAATATACAGGGAAGCTACAAGTCCCTGGGTATCCCACAAGCCAAAGGGAACCATGATAAAAATGGATGAACATCAGCTGTAAGATGTTTCTTGCAGTTGGTCACCAGGGGTTCTGTCTTAAGTTTAGTGCCCCCTACTGGACCTTGTAAATTGCTGTTTATGTGATATGCACATTGTGTCACGGACCCGGCTCTGGAGGACTCCGGGGTCCGTGAGCAGTTATGGACTGTTGTTATTATTATTATTATTATTATTATTTAGGGGCTGTGTCGTCTACTGTTCGGTCCACAGTTGAATGTGTAGTGTGTGTTTGCGTGTGGGTTTGCTTCTCCCTCTCTCTCTCCCCGGTCCTTGGGCTGTTTACAGAAGTGCACGCCGTGGGAGAGGCGTGTCCTGGCGACTGTCGTCATTGGGAGTCCCTCTTCACTGTTACCGGCCCTCCTGCAGCTGATTACCTGACCAGCTGTTGGTAATCATCCCTCCCGGCTGGAGAGAGGTATTTAACCTGGACTCGCGGCGACAGTCGACGTGGGATTATTACTCTGAACTGGTATAGTCCGTGCGAGCAGTGTGTGTTTGTTAGTCGGCCAGCGTGTGGCTAATTGTGGACTCTCCTTCTTCCTCCAGGATAGCCAAGCGGAGAAGCGAGTTGGGGAGCACACGCACTAAGGGAGCTACAGCACGGGACGCTCTGGGAGCAGGAGACGAGCACCATTGGAATATTGCACCTTTGAGTTTATTGTTGGACTTACCTGTCTGTTCACTGTAAATAAAGTGCACTGTGGCATCGAAGAGTCCCGCGTTTTGGGTCCTACTTCCCTCGTCCCCACGGTCTGAGTGGCAGACCGTGACAGAATAATCCCACCAACCACCATGGACCCAGCAGACTCAAGAGTTGCCACGGAGGAGGGATCGCTCACACAGCTGTGGGGTTACTGCCAGAGCGTAACCCAGGCTGTGGATCCACACATGAGACACATACAGGTAGTGTTTTTTGATAATTATCTTTCCTCCACTACCTTCTCTACGAGCTTTCTGGATATTGACAAACTCATTCACATTGTAACTGAGCTGCGGGCAAGCTCCAGCTTCGAACTGTTTGGTTTGGGCTGTCCGGGCAAGGAGGATGCGGCTGCCTCCCTGGCAGCCCTTGCTGCTTGGTTTTTTCTTCATAGGCGGAGAGTTTTTCCACCGCCGCTTGCTGCTCACCTATTGGACCCTCCACTGCAGGGAAGACGGTGCCCTACTCCATCTCCTCTCGTTCCTTCAATGTCCTCTGTGTCGGCAGACAAAGGATCGGCAGCGCTGGTAACCACAGTGAGTCAACCAGACTCTGTCACCTTACTTAATCCAGTCTCTCACGAGCAGGAGGGGACAGTTTCCTTTGACGCGGCCCCGCCATCACGAAAGAGACGGCGTCGGCGTCATCTTCATCAAACCGAAGCTCACCTCACTCCGGTTGTTTCGGAAGAACCAGCTGACTCAGGGCTAGCCGCAGGACTAGCCGCACAAGGAGCCGCAGTGAGTGAAACGGACTCTGTGGTTGGTAAAGATGTTGCTGTTATGAAAACAGAGAGGGCTTCGTTTAAACCTAGGGACAGTGCCCAATCAGTTAATAATAAAACCGGGATCGCAATGGGGAATAAGCTTAGAAGGTCTGCATTACCAGAAAGTGGAGGTGGGCCGGAAGCTATTCCTGGGTCATTTAGTAATGTAAGGAGTAGTGCTGATTGTTTTTCTGGTGCTGGACACGGAGCCTTCGTTTCTGAGCCAGTTAGCTCTAAAACGGTGAACTCTGAAGGCGCTGGGGTGGCGGCTAAATGGACTGAAGCTGTTAATTCTGAGTTACTGCACTGTGCTAATATGCATCCTGAAACTGTTTTTGTGGCTGCTGATTTGTTAACGGACCCGGTGCTAGAACATGGTTCTGCCACTACAGGCAATCGGGAGGCTGGGATTCTCCCCAGGGCTTCCCCAGAGGCCGAACTGGAAGCCTCAGTCGGCTCTGGCCCCCTGGACGTTGCAGAGGCAGCGGTAACATTGTCTTCCTCTCAGCCCCTCATGTTAGCCCTATCACCTTCTACTCAGTCTGCCGCCCAGCTAGTCACTCAGTTGTCATCTGTTTCAGCATCCACATCACCCGCTCGACCATCATCTTCGCCACCTGCAGCTACTGCATCACCATCTTCACCTCCGGATCAACCATCTATAGCCGCTCCGCAGCCGGAGGAGCAGCTCAGCGAGCGGGGGGAGCCCGCGTCGCAGCCGGAGGAGGAGCCCAGCGAGCGGGGGGAGCCCAGCGAGCGGGGGGAGCCCGCGTCGCAGCCGGAGGAGGAGCTCAGCGAGCGGGAGGAGCCCGCCTCGCCAGCTGTGGAGCGCAGCGAGCCGGCAGAGCTCAGCGAGCGGGGGGAGCCCACGTCGCAGCCGGAGGAGGAGCTCGCCGAGCCGGAGGAGGAGCTCGCCGAGCCAGAGGAGGAGCTCGCCGAGCCGGAGGAGGAGCCCGCCTCGCCGACTGTGGAGCTCAGCGAGCGGGGGGAGCCCGCGTCGCAGCCGGAGGAGGAGCTCAGCGAGCGGGGGGAGCCCGCGTCGCAGCCGGAGGAGGAGCTCAGCGAGCGGGGGGAGCCCGCGTCGCAGCCGGAGGAGGAGCTCAGCGAGCGGGGGGAGCCCGCGTCGCCGACTGTGGAGCTCAGCGAGCGGGAGGAGCCCGCCTCGCCAGCTGTGGAGCGCAGCGAGCCGGCAGAGCTCAGCGAGCGGGGGGAGCCCACGTCGCAGCCGGAGGAGGAGCTCGCCGAGCCGGAGGAGGAGCTCGCCGAGCCGGAGGAGGAGCCCGCCTCGCCGACTGTGGAGCTCGGCGAGTGGAGGGAGCCCGCACCACCTGAGGAGGAGCTCTGTGAGCCGGAGCTGGAATTCGGCGAGCGGGAGGAGCGGCTACCGTCAAGAGAGGGGCCCGGCGGGCCGGAGAAGCGCGCACCGCCTGAGCTGGAGCTGCAGGGGCCGGAGCTGCAGCAGGAGCCGGAGCAGGAGCTTGGCGAGCAAGAGGAGTGCCCGCCATCGAGAGAGGGGCTCGGCAGGCCGGAGGAACGCGCACAGCCATCGGAGGTCGGCGGGCGGGAGGAATCCGATCAGTCTACGCGGGGGGTCAGTGTGCAGGGTTCACGTCCAGCGCGCCCTCCACGCCGTCCACGTTCAGCGCGCCCTCCACGCCGTCAACGTCCTGCGCGCCCTCCACGTTCAGCGCGCCCTCCACGCCGTCAACGTCCTGCGCGCCCTCCACGTTCAGCGCGCCCTCCACGCCGTCCACGTCCAGCGCGCCGGGCATTATGGGCTGTTCTACTCTGTCGCCCGCCAGAGCTGCAACACTGCTGCTACCGGATCCGTGGCCGCCCGCCGGAGCTGCAGCGCCGCAACCATTGGACGCCTGGCAGGCCACCAGAGATGCAGCACCGCCGCCACTGGATCAGTGGCAGGCCCCCAGAACTGTTTCGTCGCTGCTGCTGGACCCATGGCCGTCCGCCGGAGATCCAGCGTTTCCACCGATGGACTGAAGGTAGGCCTCCTGAATGGTCGTCGGCCTCTGCCTATCCATAGCAGGTTTCACCTGTTTTGCCGTCCACCGGGTCAGCCGCCAGAACTATGTTTGCTGCCATTAGGGCAGGGGGTTGGCCTGATGAACTGTGTTTTTTCATTTTTGTGGTTTAGTGGTGTGGTTTGGAGGGGTTTTGGGGCCCTCCGTCCTGGCCCCCCGCCGCCCGCCCTGGGGTGGTTTTCCTGGTTTTTTTGCTTTTTGTTTTGGGTCGTCGGGAGCCGACCCTTAGAGGGGGGGTACTGTCACGGACCCGGCTCTGGAGGACTCCGGGGTCCGTGAGCAGTTATGGACTGTTGTTATTATTATTATTATTATTATTATTATTATTTAGGGGCTGTGTCGTCTACTGTTCGGTCCACAGTTGAATGTGTAGTGTGTGTTTGCGTGTGGGTTTGCTTCTCCCTCTCTCTCTCCCCGGTCCTTGGGCTGTTTACAGAAGTGCACGCCGTGGGAGAGGCGTGTCCTGGCGACTGTCGTCATTGGGAGTCCCTCTTCACTGTTACCGGCCCTCCTGCAGCTGATTACCTGACCAGCTGTTGGTAATCATCCCTCCCGGCTGGAGAGAGGTATTTAACCTGGACTCGCGGCGACAGTCGACGTGGGATTATTACTCTGAACTGGTATAGTCCATGCGAGCAGTGTGTGTTTGTTAGTCGGCCAGCGTGTGGCTAATTGTGGACTCTCCTTCTTCCTCCAGGATAGCCGAGCGGAGAAGCGAGTTGGGGAGCACACGCACTAAGGGAGCTACAGCACGGGACGCTCTGGGAGCAGGAGACGAGCACCATTGGAATATTGCACCTTTGAGTTTATTGTTGGACTTACCTGTCTGTTCACTGTAAATAAAGTGCACTGTGGCATCGAAGAGTCCCGCGTTTTGGGTCCTACTTCCCTCGTCCCCACGGTCTGAGTGGCAGACCGTGACACATTGACACAGTTGTTGGTTCTCCCCTGGAAGGAGGGAGTATTTAATTGATTCCGTTTATTTGTTTTTCTGTCTGTTTGTTAGTAGTCTAGCATGGAGCATAATTTCCAAGATTTCATTTTGTGTAATGGTAGATACCAATAAAAGCTTGAGCTGATTTCATTGTGATGAAAACTGGGTCAACGTCATACCAAATGTGAAAATCAGTGAACACTATATTATCCAGGAATTTTTATAAATTTGCTTCAAACTTCATAACAATATACCAGGCATTGGGGGACATGAATACCTAGGTTGGCTAACCATTTGACCTTCACTTTCATTGTTAACACCCAAGCACCTGCTCCGTTGGCACTGCCATCTACCTCTAATTTGAAAGGACGTGCAAAATCAGGGGCAGCAGAGATGTCGGCCATACGTGTTGTTAATGGAGCTTGCCAATAGCCCTTCAACAAGTTCAGTTTGGTAACAAACTTTGCCGAACCGACCCTATCGACACAGTCCTCCATACTGGGAAGAGAATAGGAGTCAGGTTTGGTCACACTGTTCACCTTCAGAAAATCCATACAAAACTGCGGGGTTTTATCCGCTTTAGGCACTAGGAGACATGGGGAACTCCATGCACTAGAGCTAGGAACAGCAAGACCATTTTCTGGGAACAGCAAGACCATTTTCCAGCAGAGAAGAAACTTCTGTCTGGAAAAGAGCACGTTTAGTGAGACTCACCCGGTAGTCATGCTGTTTGATTGGAGGGTGGTCCCCTACATCGATATCATGCTCCAGCACAGTGGTACGGGAAGGAGTGTATTATATTTCTCTGAACTACGGGGGCAATTGTGGTTCAGGGGGATGGGAAGCCCATCTTGTAACTGGAAGGTTGCCGGACAGAGTTTGCTCAGCTCTGTCTGTCTTGGTCGTTGTGTCCTTTGGCAAGACACTTCACCTACCGCCTACTGGTGATAGCCAGAGGGGCCGATGGTGCGATATGGAAGCCTCGCTTGTGGGACGGCAGCTGTGGCTACAACTGTAGCTTGCCTCTACCAGTGTGTGAATGTGAGAGTGAATGAATAGTGGAATTGTAAAGCGCTTTGAGGGTCTCGAAAAGTGCTATATAAATTCAATTATTATTATTATTATTAATACTGCATACTATACATTAAGACAGAGAAGCCCCAAGAATCAGACGAGCCCCTGTGAGCAAGCACTCAGCACCAGTGGTAAGGAAAAACTCCTTTTTAACGGGAAGAAACCTCCAGGCTCAGGGAGGGGCAGCCATTTGTCGCGACCAGTTAGTGTTGAGGGGAGAGAGACACTAGAAAATACATACTGTGTAGAGGAGCCAGAAATAAATCATAATAAATGATATGGGTGGTGTACAGAGTAGGAGAGGTGAGTGAAGAATAACATTCAGTGCATCATGAGAAGACCCCCAGCTGATAAGGCCTTACGCAGCACAACAAAGGGACGGCCTAGGGTCACCTGATCAATCCTGGCTATAAAATTGATCAAAAATCATCTAATCACTATAAATTTTTTGATTAACATACATAATTATTTACAAGCTGGAAGACAAAGAAACAAAAATGTACTGACATTCTCAGAGCTGACAATAAAACAGGCAGTGTATTTTTACAGTTACAATTTTAAGGACAGCTGATAGAACAAAGTACAACAACAAAGTGTAACACAGAAAAAGTGCTTTTATGTACGGTGGCCCCTAGAGACAAAGCACGCACAAACTCCAAAACACGTACAAAATCCAAAACACATGCAAAATCCAAAACACGTACAAAATCCAAAACACGTACAAAATCCAAAACACATGCAAAATCCAAAACACATGCAAACTCTAAAACACATGCAAACTCTAAAACACATGCAAACTCCAAAACACTTACAAACTCCAAAACACGTACAAAATCCAAAACACATGCAAAATACAAAACACATGCAAAATCCAAAACACGTACAAAATACAAAACACATGCAAACTCCAAAACACTTACAAAATCCAAAACACATGCAAACTCCAAAACACGTGCAAAATCCAAAACACATGCAAAATACAAAACACGTACAAAATCCAAAACACATGCAAAATACAAAACACATGCAAAATACAAAACACGTACAAAATCCAAAACACATACAAAATCCAAAACACATGCAAACTCCAAAACACTTACAAAATCCAAAACACATGCAAACCCCAAATCACAACGGAAGTGCTCCAGGACGCTAGGGGCAGTGTTGAGCTTTTGTTACCTAGTAACTACACAAGCCAGGAAGTACCAATGACCGGATTTGGGCTGTATCCCAATTCAGGGTCTGCAGCCTTAAAGGCCGCATTTTAAGATGAGCCAAATTTAGTAATGCCAACATACTGAAGGAACAACATTTGTCTCTTATATATGATACACCTATATATGCACTGTCAAAGATACTTGTCTTTGAGTGAAGATTTAAGGTGATAAGACATATAAATAACTGCAACTTGAATCTGTACTGAGGCTCAGTATTTGACACAGAGTTCATGTTCACTGCTGTAATAGCTAATAATGATTAATATAATAACTATAATATTGGCCATATTATATTTACATTACCAAAGTGATATGACTTTAGTCTCATGAAAAACATTAGCTAATTGTTATTTACTAGCTAATCTTAAAATGACCGTTCAGTACAGAAATGAAGCCCAAAAATCATGTTTTTACAGTCCTGTGGTCTCAGCCTCAGATACTTATCAAATCACACAAAGCTCTTGTAGAAACAAACAAACAAATGAACAAAATATGTTTTCCTTCATTTCTGTCAAACAAAGTTGTATGACACGTTTCCAGCGGTTAGTATCATGGTTGCTAGGCAACCTGGGCAGCGCGACGGAGACTAGACCGTCCCATTTGCAAATCGAGCTCAACACTGCCCCTAGCGTCCTGGAGCTCTTCCGTTGTGATTTGGAGTTTGCATGTGTTTTGGATTTTGTAAGTGTTTTGGAGTTTGCATGTGTTTTGGATTTTGTACGTGTTTTGGAGTTTGCATGTGTTTTGGATTTTGCATGTGTTTTGGATTTTGTAAGTGTTTTGGATTTTGCATTTGTTTTGGATTTTGTACGTGTTTTGTATTTTGCATGTGTTTTGTATTTTGTACATGTTTTGGATTTTGCATGTGTTTTGGATTTTGTATGTGTTTTGGATTTTGCATGTGTTTTGGATTTTGTACGTGTTTTGGATTTTGTGCGTGCTATTTGGAATTTGTAAGTGTTTTGGAGTTTGTACATGCTTTGTCTCTAGGGGCCACCGAATTTATGCATACCTGTTTGAACAACAATAAATATATTTCAAACAATAAATATATACTGCAGTTACATTTTTAAAAAAGCAACTCCTACATTTGACCAAAGTCGTCACTGACACTGTCACCAGGTGATGGTTTGAGCCTCAGCTGGGGCCTTTTAATGTGGGGTTTCTATGTGCATGGGTTCTCTCCAGGTTTTTTTCGTACATTTAAAAGTAACTAGTACTGTATAAACTGTCTGTATAAACTGGCCATAGTTGTGAATGAGTGATGTGTAGCTGCCTGTTTCTCTATGCTGGCCCTAATAAAGTATTAGACGTACACAGCTGGCTCAAGGCCCACGCTAATATTGTGTTCACACAATATTAAGCAAAGTCCGAAATTGTAAAACTATATAGGCTCAAAAAGATAATGTCAAGTACACAAAAAATTGCTCATCATTAAATTCAGAAGAGTTCAAGTTGTCCCTGACAGGAGACATTAACATAACTTGATGCACATGAACTGAATTTGAAAACACTCCTTTTAAAATGGAAATATGATGTATCCCTGATTATTTGCAACATATGTATTGCCATTTTCTTCTACTATAGGGCAAAACACAAATACAACATTTTTGAAGACAGAGATATGTGATGCACAGAAACATACCTTCCAAATCCTCAAAAAAAACCCTAAAAATCTACCTCTTTGCTAGGTGATGTGTTTTAAAATCAACCACAATTTGCACTGTGAATATTGAATGTACCACTTCTGTTCTATTTTAAAGTACTGCAACATATGAGCCTTTTTTAATTTCATTGTCATTTCTTAAATAATAAAAACACTAACTCAAAAGACTAACATGAAAAAAAGAAAGTTTACACTTTTTTCATTTGACATTTCTAATTTTGTAGTGTTTTATGATTCTTAACAACTTTCTCAGAGATTCTTTGATTTCTCGTGTCTGAAGAACATATATGATAGGATTCAGCATTGGAGGAAAGACTGAGGTCAGAGACAGGTTTATGATTCTGGCATTTGGCTCTATGTTTGCACCTAGAGTAAATGTGATTAATATTGGGAAGAAATAGATTGCCACTAATGAAAGATGAGCTGTGCAGGTTTTAAAGCCCTTCATTCTTTCTCGAACTGTGGCTACTTTAGCTAAAGCATAGCAGATACACAAATAACTCAACAAAACAATTGTAAGAGGAAGCCAAAGAATAAGAGCTGGCAAAATCTTAGCAATTACATAGCTGGGTGTAAAATCATTGCATGCAAGCCGGTACATCTGACCATGGTCACAGAAATAGCTTTTAATAACAACTGATTCACAGAAGGAAAGCCTTGTAAGAAGGCCAATTGCAATTAGTATAAAAGTAATGGCAGATACCCAGAAAGAGGCAATTAAAGGGAACATGAGCTTGTGAGTCACCTTCAGTTGATAATGCAGTGGGTAAACGATCGCCATAACTCTGTCATATGACAGTGCAACCAGATTTAGTGCTTGCATTGAAAGGAATACATAGCAGAAAAACAGGAATGTCAAGCAGTCATTATATGAAATGTGGGGGTGATTAAACAAAAAGATATCGAGAACCTTTGGCACCATGGCAGAGTTACCTAACAGATCAACCAATGCAAGACTGAAAACTGCAATATATTTCGGTGTTCTTAGATTGTGATCCAAATATATTGCGGCCATGACAGCTGTGTTTGCCAGAACAGAAATAATATAAACAAAAAACAGAAAGGCATAATAATATTTTATATTAGGAATGCCAATAAATCCACTTATAATGAAAAATGCAGGACGCAAAAAAGTGATATTTTTCCCAAGTGCAGAGTTAAAAAAGTCCATTGTAAGATTTCTGCCAAGCTTATGTTGCCCAAGTGTTGATGAGACAGGTAGCAGCACTGGCTGACTGGGTTTTGTTATGCACATGCAGTACACCAGATGATGAAGCTCTTGCATGCTTTAACTGTTTGCAGATCCCCTCAATATTTATCTTCAGGCATGATCCCATGAGTGTATTCTGCAACCTGTTTTTCCCACAATATTTGCATGGTGTGTAAAATGTACATTATATTCAGTTCAGTCACCTGATTATTCAAACCAATAACTGCTAATAATAAGAAGACTATATATGTATACATACAGTCAGGTCCATAAATATTGGGACATCGACACAATTCTAATATTTTTGGCTCCATACACCACCACAATGGATTCCAAATGAAACGAACAAGACGTGCTTTAACTGCAGAGTGTCAGCTTTTATTTGAGGGTATTTACATCCAAATCAGGTGAACGGTGTAGGAATTACAACAGTTTGCAAATGTGCCTCCCACTTCTTGAGGGACCAAAAGTAATGGGACAGAATAAGAATCATAAATCAACCATTCATTTTTTAATACTTGGTTGCAAATCCTTTACAGTCAATCACAGCCTGAAGTCTGGAACACATAGACATCACCAGACGCCGGGTTTCATCCCTGGTGATGCTCTGCAAGGCCTCTACTGCAACAGTCTTCAGTTCCTGCTTGTTCTTGGGGTATTTTCCCTTCAGTTTTGTCTTCAGCAAGTGAAATACATGCTCAATCGGATTCAGGTCAGGTGATTGACTTGACCATTGCAAAACAGTCCACTTCTTTCCCTTCAAAAACTCTTTGGTTGCTTTTGCAGTATGCTTTGGGTTGTTGTCCACATGCACTGTGAAGCGCCGTCCAATGAGTTTTGAAGCATTTGTCTGAATATGAGCAGATAATATTGCCCGAAACACTTCAGAATTCATTGTGCTGCTTTTGTCAGCAGTCACATCATCAATAAATACAAGAGAACCAGTTCCACTGGCAGCCATACATGCCCACGCCATGACACTTCCACCCCAATGCTTCACTAATGAGGTGGTATGCTTAGGATCATGAGCAGTTCCTTTCCTTCTCCATACTCTTCTCTTCCCATCACTCTGGTACAAGTTGATGTTGGTCTCATCTGTCCATAGGATGTTGTTCCAGAACTGCGACGGCTTTTTCAGATGTCGTTTGGCAAACTCTAATCTGGCCTGCCTGTTTTTGGGGCTCACCAAAGGTTTACATCTTGTGGTGAACCCTCTGTATTCACACTGGTGGAGTCTTCTCTTGATTGTTGACTCTGACGCACATACACCTACCTCCTAGAGAGTGTTCTTGATCTGGCCAACTGTTGTGAAGGGTGTTTTCTTCACCAGGGAAAGGATTCTTTGGTCATCCACCACAGTTGTGTTCTGTGGTCTTCCTAGTCTTTTGGTGTTGCTGAGCTCACCAGTGCATTCCTTCTTTTTGGGAATGTTCTAAACAGTTGTTTTGGCCACGCCTGATGTTTTTGCAATCTCTCTGATGGGTTTGTTTTGTTTTTTCAGCCTAATGATGGCTTGCTTCACTGGTAGTGACAGCTCTTTGGATCTCATCCTGGCAGTTGACAGCAACAGGTTCAAAAAGCAAACAGCACACTTGAAATGAACTCTGGACCTTTTATTTGTTCATTGTAATTGGGGTAATGAGGAAATAACACACACCTGGCCATGGAACAGCTGAGAAGCCAATTGTCCCATTACTCTTGGTCCCTTAAGAAGTGGGAGGCACATATACAAACTGTCATAATTCCTATACTGTTCACCTGATTTGGATGTAAATACCCTCAAATAAAAGCTGGCAGTCTGCAGTTAAAGCACATCTTGTTCGTTTCATTTGGAATCCATTGTGGTGTTGTATAGAGCCAAAAATGTTAGAATTGTGTCGATGTCCCAATGTTTATGGACCTGACTGTATATATATATATATATATATATATATATATATATATATATATATATACATATGTATATATATATATATGTATATATATGTATATATATATGTATATGTATATATATATATATATATATATATATATATATGTGTGTGTGTGTAATTCTTAAATCCTCTCATACAGACTTACTTGCTTAATCATGTTTGTTTCCATAACAAATACCCAATATCCATAAAGTCAGAAAGAAAACAAATCATTTCACAAACATTTTGAGAGGCAGCCAGCAAGGGTGTGTATGAGTGTTTGAATGTTTTATTTAATAAATAAATAAATAAATAAATAAAGGGAATTGAATGCTATGACTTTGAAAACTGAATTTGAAGCATTTATATGATATAGAACACCTACAGAAGTATAGCCAAAGAACATTAAACTTTTTGGATTTTCATTTGTATTTACACTCAGGTGAAGTTTCCCATTTTATATCATCATTTTAATACAGTCCAATGTAGGTTTCTATAAACCTGGTCAGCACTTAAAACACAAACTTATCTACTATTAGTGGATTTAGGTGCTTCTTTTTGAATGCACAACCACACATACAATAACAGTATGCATGAAGAAGAATGAGTAATTAAGAGCCTATACCTGTACCATAAAAGTAATACAAATGAGGAATGACGAGACTGCTCCTACTCTATGTTATTAAATTTTTTATTTTATTTTTTTTTTACATTTTTTTATTATTTTATTTTTTTGTTACATTTTTAGATTTTTGTGCTTAACTGATGGGTAAAAAATATGTTATACAATGTTCTAATTAGTGTGAGCTGCATTATAGTCAGAGATAAACTCGGTGCCTGGAAGTACACCCAAGTTGCAAAAAAATGTGATCATATTATACTACTCAATTATCTACTCAATATCTATTTACTACAGCACACACACTCATAACTGTACCTGTGAGATGCCTGTAGAAAGAAAAATTTATTTTGTGAGAGTTTTAAGGCAAAGGAGGGTGGAATTGACAAAATCTAATATGAAACCTTGTATTTGATGCTTTTGCTCCCTTGCAAGAATAAATGTCCTTTATTACGGTTCTTGGCTGTGGCTGTCTTTTGTCAATTTTTATTCTGACACTAACGTTTTAGATCATTTTGCTTTTCGGTGAATAAAGTAGTTATATTGTTTATTGTTCCAAATGAAATCTTGGTGTTTTGGCTGCATAAAAGGCTGCAATACTGTGTATGAAATACTTCACCTACATAGTAAACTTAAAAAGAAAAAAAATAGAATGAAAGAATAGAAATCGGGAACTACAAAGGTTTAAGTCTAAACACTTCCAATTTAGCCTGCACTCTAGCTTTCAACAATCTTCTCAATGATTCTTTGATGTCCTGTGTCTGAAGAACATAGATTATTGGGTTTAACATGGGAGGCAATACAGTGGCAATAGAAAGGTTTATGATCCTTGCGTTTGGATGTATTACAGGCCAAAAAGCATACACAAATATAACAGGAAGGAAATAAATTGCCACTAATGAAAGGTGACCTGTGCAGGTTTTAAAAGCTTTCACTCTTTCCCTAAATGTAGAAATTTTTGACAAAGAATAACCGATACAGCAGTAGCTTCCCACGATAAATGCCAGTGGAAACCCAAGAACAAGAACTATTGCCAAAACAGCAAATATATAATTAGGGGTAGCATCATTGCAGCCAAGACGATACATAGGACCATTATCACAATAGTAGCTCTGAATAATCACAGACTGACAGAAGGAAAGTCTGGTGAGAAGGCCAACTGCAATGAGTATAAGAGTTATGGCAAGAAGCCAGAAAAAAGCAATCAAAGACAAAATGAGCTTGTGGGTCACTCTAATTTGATAGTGCAGAGGGTACATGATAGCCATGACTCTGTCAAAGGACAATACAACCAGATTAAAAGCTTGCATAAAAATTAAAGTAAAGCAGAAAAACATGAAAGTCAAGCAGTCATTGTAGGAAATATAATAATGGTTAAACAGAAAAATGTCAAGAACCTTTGGAACCAAAGCAGAGCTACTTAACAGGTCTGTAAATGCAAGGTTAAAAACAGCAATATATTTAGGACTTCTCAACATGTGATCCAATGTTATTACAATTATCACTAATGTGTTTCCCACCACTGAAAGAATGTAAATAAAACACAGAAAGACAAAATAATATTTAATATTAGGTATGCCAATAAAACCACTTATTATAAAATATGCAGGTCGCACAAAGGTGATGTTGTTCTCGGCAGCTGAGTTAATCAATGCCATGTAAAGAGCTTCTGTTAATCTTCTATAATTCTCTGTACTCTATCGTTTGTGTAGGCTGCCTCTAGTTTGTGAAGGCTAGCTACAAATATAAGCAGAGCAACTTTGTGCTCTGATACTTATAGCAGTGCTCTGTTCTCTTGTGTACTGCTCTCCTCATGTGTGTGCATGTGTGCATAGGGTACACACTTCACTGGAAGCCAGTGAAGGGAAGCAAGGATAGGTTTAATATGGGACTGCTGGCTAGTTTTCGTTAGCAGCCTTGCTGCTGCGTTCTGAACTAATTGAAGATGAGCTATGAAAGAACTGAGAGATGTACGTTAAAAGTGAATTGTAATAATCAACACAGGAGAAAATTAAAGTGTGTACTAAAAGTTCAAGATGATAGACTCACAGTAAAGGGTTGTTGTTTGCAATATTTCTCAGATGAAGGAAACAAGACTGAGTAACCTTTGAGATATGACTTTCAAAATTCAAGTGTCGATCTTAGTATCAAAAAGGATACCAAGGTTTTTAACCAGATGATTCGATGTTATTAGTGAGGGCACTGATGTACTGGCTAACTCTGAATGTTTGGGTCGAGCACTTGAACCTCAGTTTTACTAGAATTGAGATGGAGGAAATTAGAATACATCCAATTAGTAACACATGAGCGGAGCAGATGAGAACATACATTGATTAATATGAATTCATATTACTCATTTTACAGACCCAGCTAGTCTTAGACTGTTCAATAAGATTTTGATGTAATGTAATACAGGTGTTATAGCGGACGCCCTGGACCACTATCTCTGAAACGTGCAGGCTTTATAAACAAGAACTGATTCGTATGCTAACTTAGTAACTCCATCAGGTAAAATCTTTGGGAACATTAACTCTCCACAATAACTAAAACAACTTAGAAACAAGGAATATCCTGTGGAGCCAGGCTACTACTTACTTATTCCCACAGCATAGCTGCTAACTCAAGGCAATAGTAACAGATAGGGTTGCCAACCGTCCCTTAAAAAACGGAATCGTCCCGTATTTAGAAACAAAAGTATACATCCCGTATTGAGCTAATAAGGGACGCACTTTGCCCCGTAATACAGTGAGAATCAAAAGTAGTCTATAAATGTTAATGGAATTAATGCTTTGTTTGAAAACATAATTCCCAGCCCCTCTCCTGCTTTGTGACCAATGAGCTGACAGCACACTTATGACAATTTGAGTATGACAATTCAGATTACCGCTTATTTCATTGGTCGAGGAAAGGTTGCTTACGGAGAAAATACCGGAAGACAACAGATGACCACAACAAGAAGCATGGCCAACAGGGAAACAAACGCCAACACTGCGGTGCAAGTCTCGGACGACAGTACACCTAAAGCTGGGCATACACTATGCGATTTTTTCAGTCACGTTATTCAGCTCCTGCTCAAACTGCACGATTGACTCGCAGGGGTTATAAGTTGGTAGGTCACGATGCAGGGTCTCACACTATACCGCCCGATGCTCTGATGTGACCTGAGTGCTCACACTGTGCCTCCATAAAATGAAGGTTCTAACAGAAAATCTGTCGCTCGCTCTCCCTCTCTGTCTTTCACTCACACAGACACGCACACCACCACCATCAACTTTGCTAAATTGCTAATGAAAAACACTGATCAGGCAGCTGTGATTGAGCAGCAATGTAAATCCAACTACTTTCACGGTTGTTGTGGTCGTGATAATTTTGTGAGGCCACATCGAAAAGGCTCGGATGAGCTTTCCAAAGTTCTACAAGTTGTGCCTCCATCGCTTCTGTCCAGATCACACGCTGCACAGCCGTGCTACTCCGTGTTTTGCACCGACATTTACGTGTTTGCGCGTGAGCAGTGTGAGCGGCTGCGGTGACACCCTCACGAGCGATTGATGATCGGGAGCTGGTGTTAATCGCTTCTCGTTACCCCACGTATACTACACGATGCATGATGAAGGCCAAAATCGGGCCGATCACCAAATCGGTCGCACGACTCAAAAATTGGCTCAAAATGGGCCAAAAATTGCACAGTGTAAGCCCAGTATTAGACCAGCAATGTTTGTTCCCCTCAGAGAACGAAAAAAAAGGCTGCAAAAGTACAGGGAGGAATGGGAAAAGGAAAACACCTGGCTGGAAAAGTGCACGATAACACCTATAAAGAGCACTGCACTGTGTGCCGGTGCACTTTTTCTATAGGCATGCTTCTAATGGTGGGCAAATGAAGAACATGAGGGGCTTGAAAGCTCCAGGCCACGGCAGAAGCAGATATGGTATGTAAACATTGGTTTGTTTTTTTTAAACCCTCTGGTTAAGATGTAGGCCAAGATGTTCCTGAACTGGTCGGCAGTATTTTGGATTCTCCTGACGTTCGTCTACCATCCTACGGCTGGACTGCTCCACTATTCAGCCGCTGAGCTCCTCCGCCTTCACGGGCAGCTGTCGCTCCCGTCGCCGGCGGAGCTCCACTACCACCCGGACATCACTTTCCAGCCTCGCCGGAGATACATCCATCGCGGGTCCCGCAGGATTTTCCATAGCTCCAATGGAACTAAATCGTTTTGGTCTGCTACTCGCCACCATCACAGGAACCCTGATCGGGCTGTCAACCATCGATCTCTACCCCACCTGCCCAGGGCGCCCACCGCGATTAGCAAAAAAGAAAATACTCCACTCAACTTCGGTCTTCTAAATACTCGTTCATTGACAAAGAAGGGACCTCTCATCCAAGACCCCCTATCTGACCGTAAGTTTGACTTTTTTTGCTTAACTGAAACCTGGCAACAACCTGATGACTTTTCTCAGCTAAATGAATCTACTCCTCCGGGGTTTGTTTACTTTTCTAAACCCCACTGCTCAGGTCGTGGGGGTGGTCTCGCGATCTTCCTTCGCCAGCACTTGAAAGTCCTGCCAGTTAATGTTGGTACCTTTAGTTCTCTAGAGGTCCTTGCATGTGAACTGACTAAACCCATTCCCACCATCATAGCTACTGTATACCGCCCCCCCAAACCTAACCCTGTTTTCCTCAGTGACTTTGCTAATCTACTAACCCATCTTTCATCTCTCTCCCCAAATGTGATCTTGGTGGGAGATTTCAATATTCACATGGACAATAATGACCTTCTGCTCACCAGAAACTTTTCTTCCTGTTTGGAAGGCTCTGAATTTAAACAATTTATCGACTTTCCCACTCACTCTAAAGGACACACCCTGGACTTGGTCTGCTGTTCTGGTCTTACTCCCTCGAATCTTTCTGCTACTGAAATCCCCATAACGGACCACTTCCTCCTTTCATTTAACCGCACTCTCTTCTGCTCTTCTACCAAGCCAACCCGTCTCATCTCGCTCCGCAACATCAAGAACATTGATATGGACATTCTCACTACCAGTTTGGACAATGTTCAGATTCCGGACTTCTACTACTACTATTCCACTCCTGATGATTTGTTGTTATATTATAATAATTGTCTACGCACTGTCCTTGATTCTCTGGCTCCTGTAAAAACCCACACTGTTTCCTTCGCTCGCTCTGCTCCCTGGTTTACCTCTGACCTCCGAGCTTTTAAGGCCAAAGCTCGGCAGCTAGAGCATAAATATAAGAAATCTGGTTTAACTGTTGATTCTGAAATCTATAAATACCATGTACTTCAGTATAAAGACTCCATCAGCAAGGCCAAACAAAGCTTCTACTCTGGTATTATCAACTCTTATGAGGGTAATGCAAGGACTCTGTTTTCAGTTTTTAACAAACTAATTCAACCCCCCAACGCTTTACCACCACACTTCTATTCCTCTGAAACCTGCAACTCCTTGATGCTGTTCTGGACTACAAAAATCAATAACATCCACCAGCAACTCAGATCAAATGTTGTGTCTACCCTCTCTCCAGAACCTTTTCTCCTTTTTAAGCCGTTTTCCACTTTTCATCTTCCTGATTTATCTGATGTTTCCGAGTTCATATGTAAATCAAAGCCTGCCACATGTCATCTTGACCCCATGCCCATGGGGCTTGTAAAATCCTGTCTCTCTACTTTACTCCCACTCATCTCTGCTATCATTCACTCTTCTCTCACCACCGGTATCGTTCCCTCCTTATTCAAGACTGCTCTAGTCACTCCTATACTGAAAAAAAACTTCTTTAGATCCCAACAACTTTAACAACCTCCGTCCGATTTCCAATCTACCCTTCATTTCTAAAATACTCGAAAAAGTGGTTGCAGCTCAACTTCATTTACACCTGGTTAATAATAACATCTACAAGAGATTTCAATCTGGTTTTCGCTCATGTCACAATACAGAAACTGGTTTACTTAAAGTCACTAACGATCTTCTAATCGGAGCTGACTCTGGTCTTCTCACCATTCTCGTCCTTTTAGATCTGAGCTCAGCCTTCGACACCATTTCTCACTCTGTACTTCTAAGCAGACTTTCCTCTCTCAGCATCTCTGACACACCCCTCGCCTGGTTTCAATCATATCTCCTCGACCGTTCCCAGTTTATTCAACTAAGATCATTCTGCTCTCGTCTATTCCCCGTCACCTCTGGTGTACCCCAAGGCTCAGTCTTAGGCCCTCTTCTCTTCATAATATACATCCTCCCTCTAGGCACCATTTTCCGCATCCTAGACAGTTCACTTTCCTACAAATCTCACATCAATAATTTCACCCATTCTGCCTACTTCCATCTACGCAATATTAACAGATTACTTCCTTCTCTTTCCACCCAGTCTACGTCCATTCTTGTCCAGTCTTGTTACATCCCGTATTGACTATTGCAACTCTCTTCTGCATGGTCTCCCCCAAAAAATCCCTCCATAAGCTTCAACTGTTTCAGAACTCTGCTGCTCGCATTATCACCAGAACCCCCTCCTACCAGCACATCACCCCTGTTCTTCAGGAACTTCACTGGCTCCCTGTGAAATTCCCGATAATATTCAAACTTCTTCTGCTCACCTTCAAGGCCATTCATAACCTCGCTCCTCCTTACCTTTCTGACCTGTTAACCACTACCTGTTCTGCCCGTTCACTTCGATCTTCCTCTTCTATCCAGCTTGCTGTACCTTCCTTCCGCCTCACCACAATGGGAAGCAGAGCTTTCAGCTGCTCTGCTCCCAGGCTGTGGAACTCCCTACCCCCAGAAATAAGAATCATTGGTTCTCTCCCCCAGTTTAAATCCCAACTCAAAACTCATCTGTTTAAATCTGCATATTCACTGTGAATCCACTGTTTGTTAATTTTATCTTGTGCTTTTGTTTTATTGTTATTATTTTGCCATTGTTTTACTATGTGTCCTATTGTAAAGTGTCCTTGGATGACTTGAAAGGCGCTCATAAATAAAATTTATTATTATTATTATTATTATTATTAAGGTTAATATGGGCATGTGCAGTGAATATCAGCACTATGTGGCCAGAAGTGTGATAATATAATTTATTTTGTGTAATAAACAACTGCAAGGATAGATGATTACAACAAATAGATGACTAATACATACAAGTAATACATAGATGAATAATGATGATGAGTTATGATGCGTAATCATGGGAACAAGCGGGTTTACAAACGGGAGCAGCTGATTAGCATTAGAAAAGCTGAAATAATACCTCAACTGAAGCCAATTGCACTAAATGCACTAAATGTGCACTGTTACAAGAATGCTTTTCTTTCTATTGTTTTCTATTAATTTATATAATTTTAAGTTAAGCAGGACAGAGTTCTTTTAAAGAAAGAGACCTGTTTTATTGTGTTAATGTTGTCAATTTGAGCTAAAAAAAAAATGGCTAAATGATCATTTGTTTCCCATGTGTTCATATCACAAAGAATATGCATCTACTTAAATCAAATTCAAGCCAAATGGTTAAAAAAAATAATTTCACACACAAAAAAAAGAGCTGCAAAATTCACCACACTGGGAAGGGTGAAGACAACTGGGTTGCCTGGCCCTGGCCACGAGGTGTCCCTTATTTATTTTTCAGGGAGTTGGCAACCCTAGTAACAGATGTCTACATTGGTACATTAACAGCAAGAGAAATAAAATATGTTCCCAATGTGACTTACTTGTTCTATGAATGCACACTTTCCCACCTTAATCCGATTCAACTCAAGTCCACAAGTCCTGCAGCAGCGTTACTCTCCGACTACACTAATAATTTGGAGTAACAGGATCTACATCAGCTACATCTGAGGAAACATAGCTCAGGGGCTTTGAATTCAGAATACCCTCAACTTCGGCAAGGAGGGTCTGCAGAACCTCCTCAGTTAGAGTCTGTGCCCCTAAGGTTGTCTTCACAGCCTGCAACAAGGAGCGGATCTCTCTCTCCCAGCAACCACCAAAATGGGCGGAAGTTGGTGGGTTGAAATGGAATCTCACCAGCTGAGCAGCTAGGTGTGTCTGCAGTTCAGGCTGTAGAGCGTCGAAAACCTGCTTCAGCTCTTTCTCCCCAACTCTGAAGTTTGTTCCTTGGCAGTTCAAACGGCTTCCCCTTGCGTGCTACGAATCGCCGGAATGCCATTAGGAATGAATCTGTGCCAATAGTGGGCAGGAAGTCAAGGTGGACAGCTCTAGTGATGAGGCGTTTGAAAATGATGCCCCATCGTTTCTCACGTCTTCGGCCCACTTGAATAGTATATGGACCAAAACAGTCCACACCTGTTGAATAGAAGAGGGCTGATGAAGCCGAAGCCTCGAGGGAGGCAAGTCCGCCATCTTAGGTGCCTCTGGCTAGCCTCTCCATTTCCTGCAATCAAGACAGCCTCGCTTTACTGCTTCTCTCCCTCGTAGTATCCAGTAGTGCCTCCTAGCTTCTGCAAAAAGTCTTGGGAGTTGCTTGCCCTCTTGTAAGTGGACCAACTCAGAGGGGAAACACTCTCGCTGCACTTGTTGCAGCAGCATGGTTTCTGCTCTTTGATAGTTTTCCACAGTCGGAGCGGCATCTGCTGGCCGACGCAGAACTTGCGCTGTAGCCTTAAGGAGGTCCTTAAATGTCTGAAATTGATCGGCTTCAGGTAAAGGTGGGCTACATGGTGTGATGACGTGTAGACAGGTGAAGGGCTTCCGTATTTCCTCATCATTTACAGGTAGGAGGTATGGTTTTTCGGGCCACCGATCAGGAGGCTCATGGAGGAATGGAGGACCTCGGCACCAGCGGCTTCACTCACTTAAGTCTGACAGATGCCTCCCCTGTGTAATGTCATCAGCTGGGTTGCTGGTTGAGTCGAGATATCTCCAGGCTGCCCGGTCTGTCAGGTCCTGTACCTCTGCCACCCGTGTTCCGACAAAGACTTTGAATCGGCACGTGTCTGACTGTAGCCATGTTAGTACTGTGGTAGAATCGGTCCATAAGGTGACATGGCGAAGCGAGACTGTAAGTTCAGTATTGAGCACCTGTGCCAGCTGTGCCCCTGTTAATGCAGCACGTAATTCCAAGTGGGGTATGGTCTGTTGCTTCCGGGACGCTACTCTGGAACGTGCTGTGAGGAAGGCAACTGCCCTCTACAGGAAAGGGCAGAGCAGGCTGTACCTGCTGCGGAGACTCAGGTCGTTTGGAGTAGAGGGCCCACTCCTGAAGACCTTCTATGACTCTGTGGTGGCCTCAGCCATCTTCTATGGTGTGGTCTGCTGGGGCGGCAGCATCTCTGCTGGGGACAGGAAGAGACTGAACAGGTTGATCCGAAGGGCCAGCTCTGTTCTAGGATGCCCTCTGGACCCAGTGGAGGTGGTGAGTGACAGGAGAATGGCGGCTAAGCTGTCATCCCTGTTGGACAACATCTCCCACCCCATGCAAGAGACTCTGACAGCACTAAGCAGCTCCTTCAGTGGGAGACTGCGGCACCCACGGTGTGGGACGGAGAGATTTCGCAGGTCTTTCCTCCCCACTGCTCTCAGACTCCACAACAAAGACTTTTGCAGCTGATCAAACCCTCACACGTGCAATAAGACTGCTATATGTGCAATTCTATATGCTATATGTGCAATTCTTGTACAATTCTTCTTCTGACGAAGTTGTACTTTTGTATTTTCTTACTCAGTTGTATATAGCATTTGGATTTCTATTTTATTCTACTGTATGTATTATTCTATTCTATTCTATTTTATTCTATTGTATATAGTATTTTATTTTATTGCATTCCAGTGTTTTCTCATTTCTGCTACATAACTTTGCACTTTTGCTGTAACAAAACAAATTTCCCACCTGTGGGACTAATAAAGGTCATCTTATCTTATCTTATCTTAACTTCCACAGTGCCATTAGCATCCGCACTCCTCAGGTAAGCCACTGATCCATAGGCCCGTTCAGAGGCATCACAAAATATGTGGATGTCACGTTGGCAGGTGCTCAAATCAATGCTGGAGCTGGTGTAGCAACGAGCTAGAGAAATGGTTTGCAGCTGGGGCAGTTCCTGCTCCCATTCATTCCAGGCCTGGAGATGGTCCTTAGGAAGGTTGGGGTCATCCCAGTCGCCTCAATGCATACCCTATATAATCCAGAGAAAACCCTTAAAAATAAAGCGTTATTTTAAGTACTTTAAGTACATTCTCAAAATGGTATGCTCTTTTAATAATAATATTACAAATTTCAACATAAAGTGCAGTTTTTATTCTTAAAAAATAAGGCAGAAATATAAAATGTTATTTGATCAGCTTCACCTTTAACCTCTGAGTAACCTTAACCAACATATTTTGTACATTAGTGTAGCATGCATAACTTCAGAGATGAAAGCAGTGAGGAGGATGCGGTCCTGCGCAAAGATGCGTCACAGGGTACGAGACTAAGTAATAGTGAGATTCTGTCTCACTTGCCCCACTATTTGTCTCACCTGTCACTTGACTGAAGACATTCAGAACCTGATTTTGTCCTTCCGGTGTATGTTTGGGGATATTCCTACCCAGACAAGTTTGATATCCCATTACATTCTTCTTACCAATCCTGCACCCATTAAACAATGTGCATACAGAGTCAATCCCATCAAAAGAGAGGTTATGAAAAAGGAAGAGTAGTATCTAGTTAGGAATAGACTAGCCATACCCATTTTTAGCCCCTAGAGGTCCCCATGTTTGTTGGACATTAAAGCTGATTGGAGTCCACAGTTCTGTACGGACTTCCGCAACGTGAATGCTGTGACAGTTCCTGACGCATACCCCTTGCCTCTCTTCGATGGTTGCATTGATGACATCGGACCTGCCACATTTATTACTAAACTAGATATGTTGAAAGGTTACTGGCAAATTCCTTTAACCAAAAGATATCCACTTTTGTAACTCCGGACAGTTTCCTCCAGTACACAGTCATGCCATTTGGGTTATGTAATGCGCCAGCTACATTTCAGAGGCTAGTGAACAAAGTACTGGGTGATGTTCCAAACTGCCGGGTGTATCTGGATGACATTGTTGTGTATTCCAGTGAATGGTCAGAGCATCTTGCTACTTTGTCAGCTGTATTTAAACGCCTCTCAGCTGCCTCGCTGACTCTGAATCTTGCCAAGTGTGAGTTTGGTAAAAGAACCATTCTCTATCTAGGCCAACAACTTGGCGGTGGAAAGGTATGCCCAGTGTAGGGCTGTGCGATATGACCAAAATCTCATATCCCGATATAAGAATTCTATCGTCCCGATAACAATATTAATCACAAAAATGTAACATTTTCTGTCAATATGTGAATCTCGGGCAGCTCGACTTGCGGGAAGTGTTTCCTGCTGCGCGTCATGTAGCTGGAGTTGAGTGTTTTAACCGTTGCATGAAACGATACATTTTTAGACATAAGTTGTAACGGCCGCTGTTTTCTTTATTTGTATTTATTACACGGCGTGCTGCGGGGAAAAGTCTGTTCTAACGTTTGAATCTAAAGTTTATTTTTTAGCACCTGGCGGCTCTTTTTTTTGCTTCTCATCCGTAAATAATCTGCTCTTTCACTTGATTCAGTTTATTTTGAAAGGTCTCAACAGGATCTTGAGCTTTATTGTGAAAGGATTATGTGGAACATAAACAAGCGGACACGCGATGGTTTCACCGTCGTTGTTGCTAATGACAATGCATAAAAACAGGCGCTTGTCCGTCCGTAGTGTGGTTATATTAAATATAAGAGAAAGAGAGAACTTTAAGAAATTAATATAGCCACTGCAGTGACCATCAAAACGCTAAAAAAATATTGCCGTAAACAGTTTATTTTGTGACACCAAAAACAAACGATAGCGTAAAATGAAACGATAGACGTTTTTATATCGTCATCCGATATATATCGTTATATCGAACAGCCCTAGCCCAGTGGATGCAAAGATCCGTGCCATTTCAACTTTTCCAGTTCCATCTACAAGAAGGGAGCTATGTTGTTTTTTTTGGAATGGCCGGATATTATCGCCGGTTCTTTAAGAACTTCTCAACAGTAGCTGCCCCGTTGACTGCCTTGACCAGTCCATCAGTTCCATTTTCCTGGTCTGATGAATGCCAACATGCCTTAGAGAATCTCAAAGGATTGCTTCATGTTCACCTGTTCTCTCCGCCCCAGACTTCAGCCGACCATTCAAGCTGGAGGTCGATGCTAGCGCCATTGGGGTAGGTGCTGTCCTTCTACAGGAGGATCAGGATGGACTCGATCCCTCTGTGGGCTCTGTAGGCTCACTCATCCTCAGAGAAGTTATTCAACAATCGAACAACAAACTCTTGCCATTCTGTTGGCTCTGCAACATTTTGAGGTTTATCTTGGATTAAGTGTAGAACCCATAAGAGTCTTTACCGGCCACAATCTGCTTGTTTTCTTTTCAAGGATGTACAATAACAACCGTCGGCTTATGAGGTGGTCTTTAATCATCCAAGAGTATAACCTTCAAATCTGCCATGAAAAAGGGACAGAAAATGTCCTGGCTGATGCACTGTCCCGTGCCCTGTAGTCTGTTTAGACTACAGCCAGCTCTGTAGAGCAGACCCTCAAATCACGACCAGGTATGTTGTCAGGGCCAGTGTTGGGCTCGATACTTTGAAAAAGTAATTAATTATAGATACTAGTTACTTCTTCAAAAGGCAACTAAGTTCGTGAGTTACAAGTAATTAATTACTTGAAAAGTAACTATTGGGTTACTTTTAAAAAAAGTTAACCCTCTGGGGTCCAGGTTATAATTGGCCATTTGTGACTACTTTTGATTTGACCTCTACATTTCATTTCACAAAACTATTTACTTTGCCTTGTTTGGTATCATTGCTTTCAGCACAACCTCACATGTCCAAATTTACAGTTATGTTTTGATTATGACATACTGTATTAACACAGTTGATTTAAAATCAGACAAAAAAAACATAAAATCTGAGTAGAAAAAGTTATATTTTTTTACTGTAACCAAAAACATGTTTATTGAATCATATTTCATACCTTCAAATGCAAATATAAATTGTCACTTTTAAAATCATATGCGCAAGTTTTGCAAACAACAAAGTTATTTGCATCCATTTACCTTTTACCCTTTTTTAATAACCATTTCAAACTACTTACATCAACACAATGTAAAAACTGGTATATAAGACCTTGTTGCTTTGTCATCTTGAAGTGCTCATGTGATTGTTGTGCCAAAAAGTGATCGTCTGTCAGAAAGCGATTGCCGTCCACAGGAGCATGTGCAGCTGCTTAAAGCTGCAGCGCCCAGACTACTTATGTAGAAAGCTACTTCCGTGCAACTGATATAGGATGTTGTATGTTTGTTGAAAAATAGTAACGCGACCACACCACATTTTCTTCTTAGTAACAGTAACGCCGTTTCAGCTCATCTGGTAGCATGCTGCAGCTGACTATGACCCTGCTGCTCCTCTGCTGGAAATCAACGATGTGTTGCTGGCCCTGCTACATGCATCTGGAAACTGACTTGTTGTAGTATCCTTCCAGCTTCAGTCTGTACTGCCTCTTGGCTTTCCTGATGGATCTACATAGGTCATATCTGGCCTTTTTGTAGCCCTCTGCATCACCAGAGGCAAATGCAGCAGAGCATGCATGCAGTATGGAAAGTAGTTCAACCATGGTTTCTTATTTGGATATGTGTTTCTCCTTGAGTACAGGACCTGACTATTAGCCACACTCATTAGCACTAAAATAAACCATTAATAAAATTGGGGTTAGTAGCGCGTCACAAACACGTCTCCAGTCAAGGGTGCCATCTTTTAGATTTTACATTAGATTGAAGAGGCAACATCAGAAGTTCAAGTCTAAATCCTTTTTTAAAATTTTGAGGCAATTTTAGATTGAACTCTTTCTTTCTACCACTTTTTTTTTTTTAACAATTACAGTTTAGCATGGGAGGCAATATAGTGGTCATAGAAAGCATTTGGCTGTATTACACACCATTGGATAGACAACAAAAACTATTTCTTTCTCCATTAAATTATTGAGCTAGATTTTCCCTCCCTGAGCTGGTTCTGCTAGAGGTTTCCTTCACAGTGTCACCATAGGACTTGCTCATAGGGTGTCATATAATTGTTTTTCTCTGTATGTATTATTGTAGGTCTACTTTACAATATAAAGCACCTTGAGGCAACTGTTGTTGTGATTTAGTGCTGTATTAATACAATTGAATTGAATTGAGAAGCTAGTATTTTATGAATCTGTTACTTAGTATTATTAGCAGATGCATGTAAACTTGTGCAGTTTATAAAGGCAGGCATGGTAATGAAATGAAAAAAAAATATGAAAGCATTTTTTCAAATATATGCATTTTATGTGATGACAATGATTTTTAAAAACTATTATACTGAATAACATCATTAATAATTTTTAACAGAAGAAATTCTCTGTCAGAACAAAAAACTTCACACACAAAGTTCACAACTTGTGTTGGGTTTTTTTGGCCTATGTGTTGTAGAAGAATATATGAAGAGAGTGTCTGAATATCTGAAGAGTAGCTGAATGTATTGTACGGCATTATATGAGTTAAAAAAATATCAGGCAGCATTTTCAGTTTCAGTTTAATATGGTCATATGACACCTATATCAGTATGAAAAAAATTATCATTTATAATTCATTTATAGTTGGTTTTTCACTTTTATTTATACTTACTTGCAGTATTCTGAGTTTCAATATAGTTAATAGCATGATTTCAATATAGTCCAATATAAACCTCCAGAATGTGTTAGTTTTTAAATCACAAACTTGCCCACTTGTTTGTGGATTTAGGTTATTCTTTCAAATGCACACCCGCACATTCAATATTAGTGTCCCCCTTAATTTCCTAAGAACATAAAATAATTTAGATTTCATAATAGTACTAACAGTGATGCTGCCACTGTGAAACTGATTAAAGTTGATGTAACATCTACATATTAATGGGTTACCCCAACAAAATATAAGTGAGGACAATTTCTATGGTCACAGAAAAATCAAAATTCAGTGATTTTCTGATTTATATTTTAAACTTTTTCTTTTATGAATAATTTTGATTTACAGTGACAAATACATACTATAGCATTTAACAGTGGATATGAAAACTAATGCATTAGTCTTTTTA
Organism: Pelmatolapia mariae; assembly: GCF_036321145.2. Classification (NCBI taxonomy): domain Eukaryota; kingdom Metazoa; phylum Chordata; class Actinopteri; order Cichliformes; family Cichlidae; genus Pelmatolapia; species Pelmatolapia mariae. The sequence continues at coordinate 17,405,690 of NC_086236.1, forward strand.
TCAAAACTAATGTATGTGTCTTAAGATGCAGTATTCTGTATAAAATACTTGGTCAGCTTTTTCAGCTTTAAAACATTGACATTAGATGGTAGTGGGCACTGCAGAAGTTCAAGTCTAAATCGTTTTTTAATATTTCGTGGCAATTTTAGATGTAACTCGAGTTTTCAGCAACTTCTTTAATGACTCTTTGATCTCCTGTGTCCGAAGAACATTCACAAGCACAACTGACTCACTGACTCATCCCTGTTGCTGTTAGCAAACTAATTCCATTAGTAGAAATATATCTAGCTTATAATTAAAATTGTGGGGGGGGAAAACAACAGCCAGTTTATTAACAAAAACATTTCTGCTCTGAACTGGAAGCTCACATCAAGACAATAGCTCCTCAGTTCACAGTAGCATCGCTCAGCTAGCATGCTAACAGCAGAGTTACTCACCCCCTCCCTTGCTGTGCTGAATCATAGCTTAAGGCGAATCACTCACTCACTCACCCCCTCCCTACTGGCTCACAGCTTCTTCTTCTTCTTGGTTGGCAACCAATGTTAAGGCGCTTTACCGCCCCCTGGCTCACAGCTCAGTGGACATTTAGATGAGAAAATATATATTTGACACATTTAAGGAAAATACCAATAAAATAAAATTAAAATAAATAAATGTTCCCTTTAGAATTTTTTTGCTCTAAAAAAACATAGTTGTTTTCTTTTACAATAATTCATCTTAGCAGTAGGATTTACATTAAAAGAGAAACAAATTAAGTTTGAGTGAAAATATACATTTTTACACTCTCTGGTCAACTGACTCAGTGACTCAAATCACTCAAGAAACCCGATTCACTTTGGTGAGTGACTAATTAAAACTCGATTCAGTAAAAAGAATCGAATTTACCATCACTACTGAGCACCCAGATAGCAAGGAGACATTGAACAGATGTTGATTTTCCATATGAACAGTGTTGGGAAGGTTACTTTTAAAATGTATTCCATTACAGAATACTGAATACATGCCCCAAAATGTATTCTGTAACGTATTCCGTTACGTTACTCAATGAGGGTAACGTATTCTGAATACTTTGGATTACTTAATATATTATCATGCTGTTTACCACTACGTGAATGTACTATTGCTGTGATTTATTACTGTTACTGAAGGTCCGCGGCTCCGAACCGTAGTAAAGGGACCTCTGGCTAATACATCGGGTTCCGTGTGGGGCTCGTAGCCGAAAAATAGCTTTACTTTGTTGTCTGGGTCAACTTTGCTAGCGAGAGACAGAGAGAGGCGTTGAAAGGCTGCTCCAACGGAACTTATTTTTTCCGGAGGAAAACACGAACACAGTGTACAGTTGAGTCTCAATAGCTTACTTACAACTGGGCTCTCCAGGCACTCTTCTTGGCTGCACTGGTTATTATTATATTTACATGCTTCCAGCTCCCGTTTTTGCTCCGTGACAGCTCGGACTTTTCCTTTCTCTCCCTCCCTCGCTCGCTCACAGACACATAACGTGTATGGTAGTCCATTCTCGCTGCAGCACGGACTACACTGCCCATGAGGCTACATTCTTTAGGGCCATGCCTGTAGCATTCTGCCTTTTAGCTTAGCATAACAACAACAACAAAAAAGCGCTCTCTCACCCAGGAAACACGCAGAGAGAGAGCGTCACCCTGTAACCATGGCAACCGTAACGCTGCCGCCTGGAACAACAGAGTGTAGCTGTCAAACAAACCCAAACAGTCCTGACCCGCGACAATATGAAACAGGAAAGTACCGCCGTGTAATCCATTTATTTCAACAAAGTAACTGTATTCTGAATACCACCTTTTTAAACGGTAACTGTAACGGAATACAGTTACTCATATTTTGTATTCTAAATACGTAACGGCGGTACATGTATTCCGTTACTCCCCAACACTGCATATGAACCATCAGAATCGTCAGGATTGAAATGTCAACGCAAAACCAATGTTGAAACAACATTGAAATACTGATGAAACCTGACACTGACATTGAAATAACATTGATTCACTGTTGTTCTGTCATCGTTGATTGTTGATCTATTTATAGTTGACAAGGTGACAACAATCACGTTGAAAAGCCATCGATTTATGGTTGAGCGGGAAATTAAAGCTGCTACCACTTGGACTATTCCATAGCACCCCTATCACAGTGGTACATCCCATCAGGCAGCGGGAAATTCCATTTAAGCTCAGCAGAGTTGACTGGATATTTTGTCAGAACACCGGAGACAACAGTTTCTGCACGGCACTCTCGGCTGTATCAGGTAAGAATGTAAGAATTTAGTTATTTGTTATTTGAAGGTCGACGTATGTATGATATCAATAAAGCTAACTTAAACAGAAGGAGAAAAGTATGAATTTCACAGACAACACCAACGATGAACAAAGAAAACATTTTCATGACATACATTCATGTCTTTCCGTTATAAAGCTACAAGCAGTAGCGGTTTTAGATACGGGCGAGACGGGCGGTTGCCCGGGGCGGCATCGTGGTGGGGGGCGGCATCACGGGCATCGGCAAAAAAAAATTGCTCGTACTCGTACTCATGCTGACGTCAGCCAGCGCATATTGGGAATGGCATAGGTGTCAGGGTTCCTGGGTCGTTGACCCAGTGTTTTCCGTTTTGTCATGTTCAGTTTATTTTCACATCCATGTTTTCTGTGCCAGCCTGTCTCATGTTCCAGTTCCTTCCATACATCATTAGTTAGCCTACACATCAGCTGTGCTCTCACCTGTCTCCAATCATTGTCATTTATTAGTCACGTATTTAAGCCCTCTGTTCCCTTCAGCCCTGGTCTTGTCATTGATGTTCGTGTGATGTTCGTATGATGTTCCCGTGATGTTATTGTCGTCTCTCCGCTTGTATGTTCAGATCAGTCAGCCAGCCAGTCAGTTCTTCAGTCAGTCAGTCGTCCACCCAGTCAGTCATTTCAGTTCCTGTTCTGTTCATCCAACCTACCTCAATAAACTCCATTATCCTGCACCGTGAGTCCAGCGTTTGGGTCCTCCTTCTCTCATCCACGCCTCCACGACACAAGATCCTGACAATAGGCACTGATCGGTTTTCTATCGCCCATTAGCTGGGAGTAACGGCGCCCTCCGTTTGCGAGGTGCGCCTGCTGCTTGCGGCGCAGGGAGGAGAGGGCGGGGCGGCGGGGGATTCTCTGGCTGGCTGGAGCAGCATCTAATAACCAACTCGCAAAATAAAAGAAAATAAAAACAAACCAACAAACACGAAAACACCAGACATCATGATACAGACTTATAATTTGCACCGATGTTTTTTCAAAATTCTATACGCGAAAAGTGAGCGCGAGAGCCCTCGGTGCGCCTGCTTGTGCTGAAGTCAAAGTAAACTTTATTGTCATCTCCGCTACATACAGTCCAGTAGAGACGAGACGACGAGGCTCCAGTTACAGCAGTGCAAGTAAACAAACAATAAATATTTAAGAGTAAAAACATTAATATACACTTTAGGACCAGGGGTAAAGGGATCAATAACAATTTAAAATGTATATTTTATATTTTGTTGATTTAAAGTCTCACACACAACCCGTTTTTAAAGTTTAAAAAAAGAGAAAGAAGAGGAGGAGTGTAGCGACTTCCACAGTCGCTAGAGGCCGGGGACTGAGCCTGCCTATTTGCCTGACGCGCTGTCAACTTTACGCAATAATGCGAGAGGTGGAATTGCTTGCTTGTTTATTCAAGTGCTTGAAAAGTTTACAGAGCAATGTGATCGGCTCGCGATTCAAACTCTTAAAACATCACAGCTCTAATGCAACAAGGGGAAACTCGTTGTGCTGCGGTCAACAAAAACTACGGCTACCCAGCCCTCCTCTCTGTCAAAATCAAACCAGTGAAAGACAGACTGACAACGCCCTCTTAATGTCACCGCTACCACCCACGTGACTCCCGTTACACATCACCATAGCAACCAAACAAATGAAAACCCAGTGATCATTAAAATTCAATACATTTAATTATGGCTCCTACAAGGAGAAACGAGCAAAAGATACAGGTAAGCAGATGTGTCATTGGATAATGGCAGGTCATGTATCCTAAAACATTAAGAATCAGAATACTTTCTTAATCCCTAAGGAAATTATGTGGGTTACAGTTGCTCCAAGAAGAAATGGTAAAATAGTAACAGTAACAGACTAAACTCCAAACAATATATACAATAATATAATATTAATTAGTCAGTGTCAATTGTTGATTTGTCCTGTTCTCATTGTATGACGAATTATGATGTCTGTTTAGTAGCCGTTTGCATACAATCCATACTCTCTCTCTCTTCATATGTGTGTGTGTGTGTGTGTGTGTGGGGGGGGGGGGGGGGGGGGGGGGGGGGGGGGCCCAGAGGGGGTGTTCGCCCAGGGCGCCAAACAGGCTAGGACCGCCACTGGCTACAAGGGTGCTTTTGTTAGCCCTGCGGTCAGCTTGCCCACCGTGTACCCCGACTCTCGCTCTATGGCTGCTGTATGCAGAGTTAAATCCCTCAAAGGCTTTACAAATGTATGCAATATGATCCAGAAACGTAAAGTTGCCTCTACCGATATGTACAATGCTTGTGTTAAATTTGAAGATTTGACCGCACCCGCTCCCATTTATAAACACGTGAAAGAGTCGCCTGAGACCGAATGATCACGTGACATGCCCACGTGATTTTCCATGACTTTAATAATGAATGTTCCCTACCTGGAACTTATCTTGAATATCATGTTTTTCCTCTTTTTATTGACATTGTGTTTTGTGTGTTTTTTGTTTTGTTTTGTTTTGTTTTTCATTTTCTCATTTCAGATCAGTAAAGTACCTTCCACTCATAAACAAGTAAGATACTCATGTCTTCAAATTATTGTTAGTTTTTAACCATTTTTTAACCTGTTACAGACTCTGATGATGAGCAACCTCCAAAATAAAAGGTTTCCCCAGGGCCCATGTGTGAAAGTACCAGGTAATAATGTAATGTTTAGTGTGTGTGTGTGTGTGTGTGTGTGTGTGAGAGAGAGAGAGAGAGAGAGAGAGAGAGAGAACAGGAACATTTGTAGACGAGTTGATTACTCTTTAATTTTTTAAACATTTTGCTAAACAGGCTCCACCACTCTGCAGTCTGCCCCCCAACCCACTACTAGCAACCATCATGATGCCCCGGCCATCTACCGGCTCCTTTCGCCAACCTACACAGCTATGCAACCTCCCCAGCAAATAGTCTGCGTTCAGTGCCTTCTCTAACAACGGTATGCTTTGAAACAATGAGCTGCATCATAATTTCATTGTAATCTTAACTTCAAAACACTAATTTATGCTGCTGAATATCATCATATTTTGCTTTTTTATATTCCAGAGAGTCTGAGGCAAGTTCTAAAATGTTGTACTTTGACATTTTACATAGGATTTCATTTATATGTAACAGGCTAAATTGTAAACAGTTTTAACAGATTGAACTACTTAAACCTGAATGCAAAATGTGAAGCCATCACTTATGGATATTGTTTCTCATCACAATGCTTATCCAGTTTATCACAAGCCAGTATTCTTTGTGTTATTGTTCTTTTCAATAGATGCAGCCATCCGAAAACTTATAATCATGATAACAGAGCTGATCAGAGAAGTCAGGGACCTCCGTGCAAAGTTCAGAGCCTTCCGTTAATCCTGCAGCACTGATCCTGTTCATGCTGGGGTATTACCTCTGGATTAGCCATTTAACAACATAGATGAGATGAACTGCAATGACCGGAGGCAAATAAAGCAATGGTAAGTTCTTAAAGGTTGTGGGACTTTAGTAGCCCTGAACTTTAGAAATTGTCAAATTTGGTTAAACTGCCCCAAAATGGCCTTCTCCTGTATGTTCTGCTTGAATAGACAACAGCAGGCTATCGTTGGCAGATCCAACACATAGGAATAGAAATGCATTTCACTGCAAATAGTTTAGTTTATTCATTTTATCTTTATAGGCTTTGAGCTTTTTAGCTAATGGCTCTTTGAGAATCAAAGTGAGGCAGCAGTTTGCTGATTTCTGCCTTGTGACTTTCATATTAATCAGCCTAGTAGTTTAGATGCTTTCTCCCTGATGAAGACAATAGACAAGATGTTATTCATATTTAAGCTCTAATTTGGCTTTTTTTTTCTCTTCTTTTTGTGTTTGTTTGTGTCCTAGATGGCCTGACTCAGCGGGTGGGGGTAAACGCTGTTTCTGAGTTTGCCTTCGCCCAAGCAGTGCAGAAATGTCTCCGCTACCCTTCAGAAAACATGGGTGGTGTAGGATGCCCGATATCCAGCTTGGTCCCCGAGTAAACCAAAAAAAAATAAGTGACCTGTAACCAATACATGTAACAAAGATACTTTTTTTAAAAATATAATAAATTACTTTGTAATTGATACAGAGATGTATCTGTCATTTTTATTACATATTGCCAGATGCTTCATTTTATAGGGATATTATTATGGACATGACAAATTGTAAGACAATGTCCAGCATATTATGGGTTTCCTATTTGTGGATCATACACAATTGTCTTTTTTGCAGGTTTAAGTATTGCTGGTAAGTTGCAGCGGTTTTTTATTAATACAAATACCTGTTAAGTACTGATTTTTAATCATGACTTTATTGTTTCAATAGTAACAAAGGGTGCAAAAGTGATGGAAAATCAACATCAGAGTTCAACAGTGATTCAATATCAGAATCTGACATTGTTTCAATATTAACAGTGTTTGAAAATTTGACGCTGAATCAATGTCAGTGTTCAACATTGATTCAATATCAAAACCTGACGTTGTTTCAATATTAAAAAAGGGTGCAAAAGTGACGTTGGGTCAACATCAGATTTCAACGTTGATTCAATAGAAGCACCTGATATTGAAACAATGTTTAGTCAATGTCTCCTTGCTATCTGGGCAGGGCTGTGCTATGAATTCTGAGACACAGCTTCTTCTTCTTCGGGGTTTAACGGCAGCTGGCATCCTTGTACATGCAGTGCTGCCATCTTCTGTTTCAGTCCGTTATTACACACTTAAATCCTACTACTTATTCCTGCGTCTTTTGGGATCTTACAAAGCTTCAAACGACGCGTCGACTATTAAATTAGTCGTCGACGATTTTGATAGTCGGCATAATCGTGACTAGTGGACTAATCGTGGCAGCCCTATTCCAGACTCTATTTCAACAATCAATTGACAGTCACACCGTCCACCAGCTGTGGAAACACTCCACAGTCATCCCCATCCCCAAAAGAAACAACCCAAAGTCTCTGATGGATCTTCATCCTGTGGCCCTCACCTCACAGGTGATGAGGGCCAAGGAGAAGATCATAAAACAGCACATCATAAGAGCAACTGACCCCCTGATGGACCCACTCCAGTTTGCTTACTGTGCACACAGAGGCGTTGATGATGCAAAAATCTTCATCTTGGACTCCATCCACAAACATCTGGAACTCCTTGACTCCTCCGCCAGACTTCTGCTTGCTGATTTCTCATCAGCGTTCAACAGTCTGGAGCCTCATATCCTGGCCACTAAACTTTCCTCCCGATTTCACCTGGATGATAAGCTAACCCTGTGGATATTTGACTTTTTGACCAACAAGACTCAGAAAGTTCGGGTCAACAACTCTCTTTCCGGTCAACAACGTCCACTGGCTCCCCCCAGGGCTGTGTGCTCTCCCCTCTGCTCTACGTCCTCTACACCGTTGACTGCAGATCCACACAGCCCAACTGTCACCCGGTGAAATATGCTGTCGACACAGTTTTCCTGTCACTGCTGTCAGGCGCCTCACAACGCCACAGGCCCACTCTTCAGGAGTTTGGAGTTGTCACACCACTCTACAAACTTGAACTTGCTCCAATCACCGAGCACCATGGGAAGTCGTTGGCGGTAGTTGAGGAGTACAAATACCTGGGAACCATCTTTGACAACCTCCTTAAATTCTCTGCTAACACAGAGGAGATTCTCAGGAGGTGCCACCAACGGCTATACCTCCTTAGAAAACTCAACTCCTTTGAAGTCAGCACACCCATCATGATGACTTTTTACTATGCCTTTCTGGAAAGTATCATGACCTTCTCCATCACCTGCTGGTTCCACTCCCTCAGCCTTCAGAACAGGAATAGACTGCAGCATCAGTGTGCTCTAAAATCATTGGCCTGCCTGTCAGAACTCTTGCACAAGACAGGCAGACAAAATTATCAACGACCTCTCTCACATTCTTCACCCCGCATTTCAGTCCTGCACCTTTGTCCCCAAAGCCACTCTGCTTTTTAACTCCAGCCGATAAGACCATGTCACACACTAGAAACAAACTATTCTGCACTCTTTTAATACTGCCAACACTTTATTCACTTTTAGTCACTTACATTTATTTATTCACTTATTTAGTCACTTTAATTTTAAAACTGTGTAATTTTAAAAGTGTGTATATACTGTATATTCTGTGTATTTATTATCTCATTCTTATTACCTGTTTATGCCCTGTCCTCATCTTCAACGGCACCCTGCTCTGTTGTATCTTAATTGCCCCTTGGGGATAAATCAAGTCTCTCTGATTCTGATATATACACGCACATCATTATATATATATATATATATATATGATTGACCGCCCCTGTGGGTGGTCAATCCTTCAAGCTCGGGTCCTTTAGCAGAGGCCTGGGAGCTTGAGGGTCCTGCGCAGTATCTTAGCTGTTCCTAGGACTGCGCTTCTCTGGACAGAGATCTCCGATGTTGTTCCCGGGATCTGCTGGAGCCACTCGCCTAGCTTGGGAGTCACCGCACCTAGTGCTCCGATTACCACTGGGACCACCGTCACCTTCACCCTCCACATCCTCTCGAGCTCTTCTCTGAGCCCTTGGTACTTCTCCAGCTTCTCGTTTTCCTTCTTCCTGATGTTGCTGTCATTCAGAACCGCTACATCAATCACTACAGCCGTCTTCTCATGTTTGTCTACCACCACTATCTCCGGTTGGTTAGCCACCACCATTTTGTCCATCTGTATCTGGAGGTCCCACAGGATCTTAGCTCGGTCATTCTCCACCACCCTTGGGGGCGTCTCCCATTTTGACCTCGGCACTTCCAGGCCATATTCGGCACAGATGTTTTTGTATACTATGCCGGCCACTTGGTTATGGCGTTCCATGTATGCCCTGCCTGCTAGCATCTTGCACTCTGCTGTTATGTGCTGGATTGTCTCAGGGGCATCTTTACACAGCCTGCACCTGGGCTCTTGCCTGGTGTGATAGACCCCAGCCTCTATGGATCTTGTACTCAGAGCTTGTTCTTGTGCTGCCATGATTAGTGCCTCTGTGCTGTCTTTCAGTCCAGCTTTGTCCAGCCACTGGTAGGATTTCTGGATATCAGTCGCCTCCTCTATCTGCCGGTGGTACATACCGTGCAGGGGCCTGTCCTTCCATGATGGTTCCTCGCCTTCCTCCACTTTCTTGGGTTTCTCCTGCATGAGGTATTCACTGAGCATGCTGTCAGTTGGGGCCATCTTCGTGATGTATTCGTGGATGTTCATTGTCTCATCCTGGACTGTGGTGCTGACACTCACCAGTCCTCGGCCCCCTTCCTTCCGCTTAGCGTACAGCCTCAGGGTGCTGGACTTGGGGTGAAACCCTCCATGCATGGTAAGGAGCTTTCTTGATGTCAGTGGCTTCTATCTCCTCCTTTGGCCAGCCTATTACCCCAGCAGGGTACCTGATCACGGGCAGGGCGTAGGTGTTGATAGCCCGGATCTTGCTCTTACCGTTCAGCTGACTCCTCAGGACTTGCCTGACCCTCTGCAGGTACTTGGTGGTTGCAGCTTTCCTAGCGGCCTCTTCATGGTTCCCATTCGCCTGCGGGATCCCCAGGTACTTGTAACTGTCCTCTATGTCTGCAATGTTGCCTTCTGGTAGTTTGATCCCCTCACTTCTGACTACCTTCTCTCTCTTTGTTACCATCCGACTACACTTCTCCAGCCCGAACGACATTCCGATGTCATTGCGGTATATCCTGGTGGTGTGGATCAGTGAATCGATGTCTCGTTCACTCTTGGCATAGAGCTTAATGTTATCCATGTACAGGAGGTGGCTGACAACTGCTCCATTCCGTAGTCGGTAGGTTGGCCTCCAATGTTGTCCGCCACATCCCCATTGAGTTCCTGATTAAGGCTCTCAGGGTCCTGTTGATCTTATATAGTTCTAGGCATTCCAGGATCCAGGTGTGGGCATGGGGCATTGAGTCATAGGCCTTCTTGTAATCACACCAGGCAGTGCACAGGTTGGTCAGTCTGGTCCTGCAGTCTCGTCTGACTGCTTGGTCTGCCAGTAGCTGGTGTTTTGCGCCTCTGGTATTCTTGCCCATCCCTTTCTGTGCCTCGCTCATGTATTGACCCATGTGCCTGTTCATCTTAGCCGCTATGATGCCTGACAGGAGCTTCCACGTGGTGCTGAGGCAGGTTATTGGTCGGTAGTTGGAGGGGACCGGTCCCTTCTTGGGGTCCTTGAGGATCAGGACCGTCCGGCCTTCGGTTAGCCATTCCGGGTGTCTCTCGTCAACTAGCAGCTGGTTCATTTGTGCTGCCAGGCGCTCGTGGAGTGCAGTCAGCTTCTTCAGCCAGTAGGCGTGAACCATGTCAGGGCCTGGTGCTGTCCAACTCTTCATACTGGAGACCCTTTCTTGGATATCTGCCACTGTGATGGTTACTGGACCCTGTTCGGGGAGGTCGCTGTGGTCTGCCCTCAGATCCACTAGCCACTGAGCATTGCCGTTATGGGTTGCGTCCTTCTCCCATATGCTCTTGGTGGTGCTGTTCTCATATTGTTCCCCTGCCACTGAGAGTACACCTTGGCTGGTTCCGTGGAGAACAGCTTCCTGTATCTCTTCAAGCGGCTGGCCAAGGCTGTGAGTCGTTGCTTGGCAGTTTCCAAGGCCTCAGATATGGACAGATATGGACAGCTTCCTGTACTTCTTAGGCACCTTCCTCATCGCGGCTTTCTGCAACTCCGATAGTTGGCTAACCTCCTCCGCACCAGGGTTACTTGCGTAGTAGCATTCCAACAACGCCCTGTTTTCGTCTCTTGCCCATTTCTTCTTCCAGTAGCCCACTTCTCGTCAGGGTGCCCTGGTTCCTCAACACTTGACGCGGACCTTGTTGATCCGGGCGACGTCCGAGCCGGCATGTTTTCATATTTATGTGTCTCGCTCATGTCTGCGGTAGGCTTGCTTAGCATAGGGGGTCTAGCCTTAGGACCCTTACTGGATACAGACGCCCCAGGCGAGAATCAAACTTGCGAGGGCGTGTAGTCTAACCACTACGCTATCCAGAGTGACCAGAGTAATATAGTGTAATGTAAACAGAGTGACCAGAGTAATGTGAACAGGATAACCAGAGTAATATAAGCAGTGAAGGAGTATGATCAGTGTAGCAGTGTGTGATGTAATAATAAATCAGATATAATATGAAATGACCTTGTGATAATAAGGTTGTGTTGCAGACCCTTATGGTGATGCTATGAGGGGGAGTGGGGGCATGTTCTGATTTAGGACTCAGATGGCCTGAGGATAGAAGGGCTTCTTGAATTTCTCAGTTTTTGTCCTGATAGTGTGGAACCTTCTGCCTGATTGCAGAAGTTGAAACAGTTTGTTACTGGAATGGGACGAGTCCTTTAATATCCGAACTGTACTGGACCAACATCTCCTGTGGTAACTGTCCAGTAGGGAAGGGAGAACAGACCTGCAGCAGTGGTCTGCTGCACGGACCACTCTCTGAAGAGTTTTTGGTCATGAACACAGCTATTCCCATACCAGTATGTTCTGTGTGAGGATGCGCTCCACAGCACCTGAATAGGAAGTCCTAAGGATCATTTGAGAGACACAATCCCTGTCGGAGATGGTACAGGTGCTGCCTAGCCTTTTTGGACTGGACCTCAATGCAAGCAGACCATGTCAGGTCTGAGGCAATGTGAACACCTAGATACTTCAGGGCAGTACCCACTCCACTGGAGCTCCGTTGACGATAGACTCACTGCTGAACCATTCTAAAGTCCTCTACCAGCTTCTTGGTCTTGGTCAGATGTTCAGCTGGAGGTGGTTGTCCTGACACTACGATGCCAGGTTCTTCACCTCATCCAAATAGGATTGTTGATGGAGCAAACTTAGCAATGGTATTGGAGCCATGAGTGGCCTTGCAGTCAGAAGTATAGAGGGAATAAACCAGTGGCGAGGGTATGCACCCCTGTAGTGCTCCCATGTTGGTAGTGATGTTGTCAGAGACCCACCTACCCACCCTCACCACCTGAGATCTGCCAGTGAGGAAATCCAACACACATGCACATAGATGGCTCTTAAGTCCTAGAGTCTGGCTTGTTGTTCTTGGGCACGGAGCAGTGGAGGATATTTTCAAGCATGTGGGGACCACGGACTTTACCAGGGAGTCACTGAAGATATAAGTGAATACACCTACGAGCTGGTCAGCCCAGCAATGCAGCAGATGGCCAGTGATGCCGTCTGTTCCCGCCACTGTCGTGGTGTTCACTCTCCTCAATGCCGCTCGGACGTCGTGCTCCACTATGCTGATTAGCTGTTCCTCGGTGCTGACGTCACCGTCCTCTGTTGTCGGGCTGTAGTTAGCACTAGCCACCTGGCTAACCTTGAAACGGGCGTAGAACTTGTTCAGCTCATTGGTAAATGCAGAATCAACATTGATTGTCGTGGTGTCCTTGGCTTTGTAATCTGTGATGGTGCGCAGTCTATGCCGCATGCTCTGTGTGTCACCCTGGTGGAAGTGAGACTCCACGCACTCCCGATACCTGTGGCATCCCTCACTACTATACAAAGCCACTTTTTAGGCGCTCATATTGCCAGTGGCGAGACCAGCATTGTATGTGGCGGTCCTGGTGTTCACTGCAGTGCCAATCAATCCGTCCACCACGGTTTCTGGTTTGGGAGTATCTTGACTCTTACAGTAAGGATGATCTCCCCTGCTATCATGCTAACGAAGCTAACTGCTACTTCCGTAAATTCGCTAATGTCATTGATAACCGAAACATTTCCTGGTCTACGTGTTCAAATGCTTTCTGTAGCGTAGCTTCTGATTGGGCAGACCAGCATTTCACCTCCCTCGTGACTACCTCATCAATATGTATGTTTTGTTTATACTAAGGAATGAGGAAATGGGGTTGTGGTCAGATTTGGATGTGAAACAGTTTTGTTGCCCTACTTGTATGGCGTGTAGCAATGGCCCAAAATTCTTTCTCCCCTCGTCGGACACATAATGTGTTGGAAAAAGTTCGGCATAACTTCTCTGAGGTTTGCTTTATTAAAGTCTCTTGCCAGGATCTTTGTTTTGAAACGCACTCAGCATATCATGTAGTTTAGACAAAGCCATACTTGTGTCCGCCCTGGGGTGGTATAGGCGGTGGCCAAGGTGAACTCACGACGCAGGTAAAAGGGGTGATACTTAATTGTCAGGTATTCCAAATGAGGCGAGCAGTCACTGGAGACAGTAGAAATGCTCCTGGCATCGCATTAATTTCTGTTTACCATGAGACACACCCCTCCACCTTTGGTTTTGTTCAACTCTCCCGTTCTGTCCTTACAGAACACTGAGAATCAGTCCGACAGATTTATGGCATGGTCTGGCACAGATGGGGTTCAGCCCTGTCTCAGTGAAGCACAGAATATTACAATCCCTCAGGAAAGTAACTCTGGCCCTTATGTTGTCCAGCTTGTTCTCCCATGGCAGTGCATTGACCAGCAAAATGCTGGGCAATGGTGCATGATGCGCCAGAACGTGTCTCCTGGCGTTTCTTTGTTCTGCACCTACAAGCGTCCCGTCCCCTGCTGTTGACTGCACCACGCAGTATCTCAGTTGGCCATGACAGGTCAGGTTAAAAAAACATATTACCAATGTTGAGAAGCGTTCTGCTATCATAAAATAGTTAACCAGCTGACTTTGAAATGGACTCTGCAAATGGTTGTTTTTGTAAAATGAGGTCTGCAAAGCCAGATTGCCAGATACCTTTATTGCTGCTGCTTGGCCACAACCTTTTCTAAAACCTTACCAAGTGGCAGTAAATATTAATTATGAGACTGGCATGTAGCTATCAAGAAGAGAAGAGGCAGACTTATTTTATTTTTTTCAAATGGGCCCATAAGAACATTTGTGAACCCAGGCCTGCTTACAGCTGACACAAGGGAAAAGAGCACTGCTATAAGTATCAGAGCACAATGTTGCTCTGCTTCTATTTCCAGCTAGGCTTCACAAAATAGAGGCTCCCTAAACAAACGATAAAACACAGAGATTTATAGAAGATTAACAGAAGCTCTTTACATGGCATTGATTAATTCAGCTGTTGAGAACAACATCACCTTTGTGCAACCTGCATATTTTATAATAAGTGGTTTTATTGGCATACCTAATATTAAATATTATTTTGTCTTTCTGTGTTTTATTTACATTCTTGCAGTGGTGGGAAACACATTAGTGATAATTGTAATAACATTGGATAACATGTTGAGAAGTCCTAAATATATTGGAGTTTTTAACCTTGCATTTACAGACCTGTTAAGTAGCTCTGCTTTGGTTCCAAAGGTTGTTGACATTTTTCTGTTTAACCATTATTATATTTCCTACAATGACTGCTTGACTTTCATGTTTTTCTGCTTTACTTCAATTTTTATGCAAGCTTTTAATCTGGTTGTATTGTCCTTTGACAGAGTCATGGCTATCATGTACCCTCTGCACTATCAAATTAGAGTGACCCACAAGCTCATTTTTTCTTTGATCACTTTTTTCTGGCTTCTTGCCATAACTCTTATACTCATTGCAGTTGGCCTTCTCACCAGACTTTCCTTCTGTCAGTCTGTGATTATTCAGAGCTACTATTGTGATCATGGTCCTATGTATCGTCTTGGCTGCAATGATGTTACCCCTAATTATATATTTGCTGTTTTGACAATAGTTCTTGTTCTTGGGTTTCCACTGGCATTTATCGTGGGAAGCTACTGCTGTATCGGTTATTCTTTGTCAAAAATTTCTACATTTAGGGAAAGAGTGAAAGCTTTTAAAACCTGCACAGGTCACCTTTCATTAGTGGCAATTTATTTCCTTCCTGTTATATTTGTGTATGCTTTTGGGCGTGTAATACATCCAAATGCAAGGATCATAAACCTTTCTATTGCCACTGTATTGCCTCCCATGTTAAACCCAATAATCTATGTTCTTCAGACACAGGAAATCAAAGAATCATTGAGAAGATTGTTGAAAGCTAGAGTGCAGGCTAAATTGGAAGTGTTTAGACTTAAACCTTTGTAGTTCCCGATTTCTATTCTTTCATTCTATTTTTTTTTCTTTTTAAGTTTACTATGTAGGTGAAGTATTTCATACACAGTATTGCAGCCTTTTATGCAGCCAAAACACCAAGATTTCATTTGGAACAATAAACAATATAACTACTTTATTCACCGAAAAGCAAAATGATCTAAAACGTTAGTGTCAGAATAAAAATTGACAAAAGACAGCCACAGTCAAGAATCGTATTAAAGGACATTTATTCTTGCAAGGGAGCAAAAGCATCAAATACAAGGTTTCATATTAGATTTTGTCAATTCCACCCTCCTTGCCTTAAAACTCTCACAAAATAAATTTTTCTTTCTACAGGCATCTCACGGGTACAGTTATGAGTGTGTGTGCTGTAGTAAATAGATATTGAGTAGATAATTGAGTAGTATAATATGATCACATTTTTTTGCAACTTGGGTGTACTTCCAGGCACCGAGTTTATCTCTGACTATAATGCAGCTCACACTAATTAGAACATTGTATAACATATTTTTTACCCATCAGTTAAGCACAAAAATCTAAAAATGTAACAAAAAAATAAAATAATAAAAAAAATGTAAAAAAAATAAATAAAATAAAATAAAAAATTTAATAACATAGAGTAGCAGCAGTCTCGTCATTCCTCATTTGTATTACTTTTATGGTACAGGTATAGGCTCTTAATTACTCATTCTTCTTCATGCATACTGTTATTGTATGTGTGGTTGTGCATTCAAAAAGAAGCACCTAAATCCACTAATAGTAGATAAGTTTGTGTTTTAAGTGACCAGGTTTATAGAAGCCTACATTGGACTGTATCAAAATGATGATATAAAATGGGAAACTTCACCTGAGTGTAAATACAAATGAAAATCCAAAAAGTTTAATGTTCTTTGGCTATACTTCTGTAGGTGTTCTATATCATATAAATGCTTCAAATTCAGTTTTCAAAGTCATAGCATTCAATTCCCTTTATTTATTTATTTATTTATTTATTAAATAAAACATTCAAACACTCATACACACCCTTGCTGGCTGCCTCTCAAAATGTTTGTGAAATGATTTGTTTTCTTTCTGACTTTATGGATATTGGGTATTTGTTATGGAAACAAACATGATTAAGCAAGTAAGTCTGTATGAGAGGATTTAAGAATTACACACACACACGCGCACACACACACACACACACACACACACATATATATATATATATATATATATATATACCACTACGCTATCCAGCTGCTATCTACGCTATTTATATATATATATATATATATATATATATATATATATATATATATATATATATATAGCTAGAGATTGACGAGGTACAACATAAATGCTACGGCAAGGAGGAGTCAGGACGCCAGGTCAGGGGGGAGATATCATCACCCCCACCCGAGATTGGGTACATAGCCCCAAGTGCGATAGGAGAAGGATCGTTGAGTACGAGAGGAACTGACCTGAAAGATAGGATCATGGCCAAGCTTGAAACCTGGATCCCCCGTAGCCGGTTACCAAGATTACGTGAAGTACCCTCAGAAGGTCTGCTAGATGATGTTAATGCAGCACTATGGACGATACCTACGACCACGATTACCGACACTAACAAGCTACACTACGGCAGCAGTGATCAGTGAGATGCTTGGCTACAAGTTGAACAGCCACAAGGGGCAGTACCCTCCATGGAGAAGGAAGCTAGAGGGCAAGATCAAAGTAGCACGGAGGGAGGTTAGCCAACTAATGGAGTTGCAGAAAGGCGTGACAACAAATATAAGAAATACAGCAAGCTGTCCATACCTGAGGCCTTGGAAACTGCCAAGCAAAGACTCACAGCCTTGGCCAGCCGCTTGAGGAGGTACACCAAAGAGATAGAAGGCAGGAGAATAAACCAGCTGTTCTCCACAGAACCAGCAAAGGTGTACTCTCAGTAGCAAGGGAACAATAACAGAACAGCACCACCAAGGCTGGAGACGGAGCAATACTGGAAGAGCATGGGACGCAACCCATAACGGCAATGCTCAGTGGCTAGTGGATCTAAGGGCAGACCATAGCGACCTCCCTGAACAGGGTCCAGTAACCATCACAGTGGCAGACATCCAAGAAAGGGTCTCCAGTATGAAGAGTTGGACAGCACCAGGGCCCGACATGGTTCACGCCTAATGGCTGAAGAAGCTGACTGCACTCCACGAGCGTCTGGCAGCACAAATGAACCAGCTGCTAGTTAACGAGAGACACCCGGAATGGCTAACCGAAGGTCGGACGGTCCTGATCCCCAAGGACCCCAAGAAGGGACCGGTCCCATCCAACTACCGACCAATAACCTGCCTCAGTACTACATGGAAGCTCCTGTCAGGCATCATATCGGCTAAGATGAACAGGCACATGGGTCAATACATGAGCGGGGCACAGAAAGGGATTGGCAAGAATACCAGAGGTGCAAAGCACCAGCTACTGGTAGACAGAACAGTCAGCCGAGACTGCAAGACCACACTGACCAATCTGTGCACAGCCTGGATTGATTACAACAAGGCCTACGACTCAATGCCCCACAGCTGGATACTGGAATGCCTAGAATTGTACAAGATCAACAGGACCCTACGAGCCTTCATCAGGAACTCAATGGGGATGTGGCGGACAACACTAGAGGCCAACTCCAAGCCCATAGCACAAGTCACCATCAAGTGCGGGATCTACCAAGGAGATGCTCTGTCCCCACTGCTGTTCTGCATAGGCCTGAACCCCCTCAGTGAGATCATTAAGAAGACTGGCTACGGATACCGACTACGAAACGGAGCGGTTGTCAGCCACCTCCTGTATATGGATGACATCAAGCTGTATGCCAAGAGTGAACGAGACATCGATTCACTGATACACACTACCAGGATATACAGCAATGACATTGGAATGTCGTTCGGACTGGAGAAGTGTAGTCGGATGGTAACAAAGAGAGGGAAGGTAGTCAGAACTGACAGTTACAAGTACCTGGGGATCCCGCAGGCAAATGGGAACCATGAAGAGGCCGCTAGGAAAGCTGCAACCACCAAGTACCTGCAGAGGGTCAGGCAAGTCCTGAGGAGTCAGCTGAACGGTAAGAGCAAGATCCGGGCTATCAACACCTACGCCCTGCCCGTGATCAGGTACCCTGCTGGGGTAATAGGCTGGCCAAAGGAGGAGATAGAAGCCACTGACATAAAGACAAGAAAGCTCCTGACCATGCATGCATGGAGGGTTTCACCCCAAGTCCAGCACCCTGAGGCTGTACGCTAAGCGGAAGGAAGGGGGCCGAGGACTGGTGAGTGTCAGCACCACAGTCCAGGATGAGACAAGAAACATCCACGAATACATCACGAAGATGGCCCCAACTGACAGCGTGCTCAGTGAATACCTCAGGCAGCAGAAACCCAAGAAAGAGGAGGAAGGCGAGGAACCATCATGGAAGGACAGGCCCCTGCACGGTATGTACCACCGGCAGATAGAGGAGGTGGCTGATATCCAGAAATCCTACCAGTGGCTGGACAAAGCTGGACTGAAAGATAGCACAGAGGCACTAATCATGGCAGCACAAGAACAAGCTCTGAGTACACGATCCATAGAGGCTGCGGTCTATCACACCAGGCAAGACCCCAGGTGCAGGCTGTGTAAAGATGCCCCTGAGACAATCCAGCACATAACAGCGGGGTGCAAGATGCTAGCAGGCAAGGCATACATGGAACGCCATAACCAAGTGGCCGGCATAGTGTACAGGAACATCTGTGCCGAGTATAACCTGGAAGTCCCGAGGTCAAAATGGGAGATGCCCCCAAGGGTGATGGAGAATGACCGAGCTAAGATCCTGTGGGACTTCCAGATACAGACGGACAAAATGGTGGTGGCTAACCAACCGGACATAGTGGTGGTAGACAAACAGAAGAAGACGGCCGTAGTGATCGATGTAGCGGTTCCGAATGACAGCAATATCAGGAAGAAGGAACACGAGAAGCTGGAGAAATACCAAGGGCTCAGAGAAGAGCTCGAGAGGATGTGGAGGGTAAAGGTAACGGTGGTCCCCGTGGTAATCGGAGCACTAGGTGCGGTGACTCCCAAGCTAGACGAGTGGCTCCAGCAGATCCCGGGAACAACATCGGAGATCTCTGTCCAGAAGAGCGCAGTCCTGGGAACAGCTAAGATACTGCGCAGGACCCTCAAGCTCCCAGGCCTCTGGTAGAGGACGCGAGCTTGAAGGATAAACCGCCTGCAGGGGCGAGATGGGTGTGTTTATATACAGGTCCTTCTCAAAAAATTAGCATATTGTGATAAAGTTCATTATTTCCTGTAATGTACTGATAAATATTAGACTTTCATATATTTTAGATTCATTACACACAACTGAAGTAGTTCAAGCCTTTCATTGTTTTAATATTGATGATTTTGGCATACATAACTCATGAAAACCCAAAATTCCTATCTCAAAAAATTAGCATATTTCATCCGACCAATAAAAGAAAAGTGTTTTTAATACAAAAAAAGTCAACCTTCAAATAATTATGTTCAGTTATGCACTCAATACTTGAGTGGAGATATATGTATATATGTATATATATATATATATATATATATATATATATATATATATATATATATATATATATATGTATATATATATATATATATATATATATATATGTATATATATATATATATATATACATATATCTCCTGGGCCTCCATAACACCTCAGCAGTGCCACAGGCTGATTGCCTCCATGCCACGCCGCATTGAAGCAGTCATTTCTGCAAAAGGATTCCCTTTTGTATATATATATATATATATAGTCTTCTTATTATTAGCAGTTATTAGCAGTTATTGGTTTGAATAATCAGGTGACTGAACTGAATTTAATGTACATTTTACACACCATGCAAATATTGTGGGAAAAACAGGTTGCAGAATACACTCATGGGATCATGCCTGAAGATAAATATTGAGGGGATCTGCGAACAGTTAAAGCATGCAAGAGCTTCATCATCTGGTGTACTGCATGTGCATAACAAAACCCAGTCAGCCAGTGCTGCCACCTGTCTCATCAGCACTTGGGCAACATAAGCTTGGCAGAAATCTTACAATGGACTTTTTTAACTCTGCACTTGGGAAAAATATCACTTTTTTGCGTCCTGCATTTTTCATTATAAGTGGATTTATTGGCATCCCTAATATAAAATATTATTATGCCTTTCTGTTTTTTGTTTATATTATTTCTGTCCTGTCAAGCACAGCTGTCATGGCCGCAATATATTTGGATCACAATCTAAGAACACCGAAATATATTGCAGTTTTCAGTCTTGCATTGGTTGATCTGTTAGGTAACTCTGCCATGGTGCCAGAGGTTCTCGATATCTTTTTGTTTAATCACCCCCACATTTCATATAATGACTGCTTGACATTCCTGTTTTTCTGCTATGTATTCCTTTCAATGCAAGCACTAAATCTGGTTGCACTGTCATATGACAGAGTTATGGCAATCGTTTACCCACTGCATTATCAACTGAAGGTGACTCACAAGCTCATGTTCTCTTTAATTGCCTCTTTCTGGGTATCTGCCATTATTTTTATACTAATTGCAATTGGCCTTCTTACAAGGCTTTCCTTCTGTGAATCAGTTGTTATTAAAAGCTATTTCTGTGACCATGGTCAGATGTATCGGCTTGCATGCAATGATTTTACACCCAGCTATGTAATTGCTAAGATTTTGCCAGCTCTTATTCTTTGGCTTCCTCTTACAATTGTTTTGTTGAGTTATTTGTGTATCTGCTATGCTTTAGCTAAAGTAGCCACAGTTCGAGAAAGAATGAAGGGCTTTAAAACCTGCACAGCTCATCTTTCATTAGTGGCAATCTATTTCCTCCCAATATTAATCACATTTACTCTAGGTGCAAACATAGAGCCAAATGCCAGAATCATAAACCTGTCTCTGACCTCAGTCTTTCCTCCAATGCTGAATCCTATCATATATGTTCTTCAGACACGAGAAATCAAAGAATCTCTGAGAAAGTTGTTAAGAATCATAAAACACTACAAAATTAGAAATGTCAAATGAAAAAAGTGTAAACTTTCTTTTTTTCATGTTAGTCTTTTGAGTTAGTGTTTTTATTATTTAAGAAATGACAATGAAATTAAAAAAGGCTCATATGTTGCAGTACTTTGAAACAGAACAGAAGTGGTACATTCAATATTCACAGTACAAATTGTGGTTGATTTTAAAACACATCACCTAGCAAAGAGGTAGATTTTTAGGGTTTTTTTTGAGGATTTGGAAGGTATGTTTCTGTGCATCACATATCTCTGTCTTCAAAAATGTTGTATTTGTGTTTTGCCCTATAGTAGAAGAAAATGACAATACATATGTTGCAAATAATCAGGGATACATCATATTTCCATTTTAAAAGGAGTGTTTTCAAATTCAGTTCATGTGCATCAAGTTATGTTAATGTCTCCTGTCAGGGACAACTTGAACTCTTCTGAATTTAATGATGAGCAATTTTTTGTGTACTTGACATTATCTTTTTGAGCCTATATAGTTTTACAATTTCGGACTTTGCTTAATATTGTGTGAACGCAATATTAGCGTGGGCCTTGAGCCAACTGTGTACGTCTAATACTTTATTAGGGCCAGCATAGAGAAACAGGCAGCTACACATCACTCATTCACAACTATGGCCAGTTTATACAGACAGTTTATACAGTACTAGTTACTTTTAAATGTACGAAAAAAACCTGGAGAGAACCCATGCACATAGAAACCCCACATTAAAAGGCCCCAGCTGAGGCTCAAACCATCACCTGGTGACAGTGTTAGTGACGACTTTGGTCAAATGTAGGAGTTGCTTTTTAAAAACTGTAACTGCAGTATATATTTATTGTTTGAAATATATTTATTATTGTTCAAACAGGTATGCATAAAAGCACTTTTTCTGTGTTACACTTTGTTGTTGTGCTTTGTTCTATCAGCTGTCCTTAAAATTGTAACTGTAAAAATACACTGCCTGTTTATTGTCAGCTCTGAGAATGTCAGTACATTTTTGTTTCTTTGTCTTCCAGCTTGTAAATAATTATGTATGTTAATCAAAAAGTTTATAGTGATTAGATGATTTTTGATCAATTTTATAGCCAGGATTGATCAGGTGACCCTAGGCCGTCCCTTTGTTGTGCTGTGTAAGGCCTTATCAGCTGGGGGTCTTCTCATGATGCACTGAATGTTATTCTTCACTCACCTCTCCTACTCTGTACACCACCCATATCATTTATTATGATTTATTTCTGGCTCCTCTACACAGTATGTATTTTCTAGTGTCTCTCTCCCCTCAACACTAACTGGTCGCGACAAATGGCTGCCCCTCCCTGAGCCTGGAGGTTTCTTCCCGTTAAAAAGGAGTTTTTCCTTACCACTGGTGCTGAGTGCTTGCTCACAGGGGCTCGTCTGATTCTTGGGGCTTCTCTGTCTTAATGTATAGTATGCAGTATTAATAATAATAATAATTGCATTTATATAGCACTCACATTCACACACTGGTGGAGGCAGAGTATTTCTTTTATTAAAAATGACTAAATATGTTAATCTGCATGATAGACTATAAACATAATGTCATTACATAAAATTTTAAAAATGCATATATTTGAAAAATGCTTTCTTATTTCTTTCATTTCATTACTATGCCTACCTTCACAAACTACAGGTTTACATACATCTGCTAATAATACTAAGTAACAGATTCATAGAGTCTCAATTCAGTTCAATTCAGTTTTATTTATACAGCACCAAATCACAACAAAAGTTGCCTCAAAGCGTTTTATATTGTAAGGTAGACCTAAAATAATACATAAGGAAAAACTCCCTTTTAACAGGAAGAAACCTCCGACAGAACCCGGCTAAGGGAGGGGCGGCCATCTGCCGAGTACTGATGGGGTGAGTCTAGAAACAAAACAGAAAACTTTCTGGAGATCCTTTATGTTAAACCAAGTTAGTAAAACCAAAGTAAAAACAGGCTAGAAGGCACCAACAGCACACACATGGTTGGGCAGGTTCCATTCAATGGCTTGAATTAGAAAAGATGAGTAAGGCCTTGCATACAGCAAAGGGCTACACCCCCTTTGTTGACTCATGTGTCATTCATGCCCCTATCATTATCAGATGATGAATCATATGTACTCCTGTAACATCATAGCAATGAAAAAGTGAATTTTTTTTTCGAAATGATGAAGTATTTCAATATCCTTCAGTACCACTCTACACATCAAATTTTGACTTTCTGGGTATTACAATAAGTGCCGTTTCAAGCAGCAGTCCCCAACTCGGGTGTGAAATTTATGGTTTTCTGGTTTTTTATCGTTAACTCAGTTTCCCTGGTTCGTTCCCCATGTTGTAGTTGTGTGTCTTATTTTGAAAGAAATATTTACACCTTACCATAGCAACCAGATAGCATTAAGGGGCAGAGAGGTGGACGTTTCTCTCAATGTTGTTGGCGCAGTTCAGGAGGATGCTGCTAATAAAGTTACACAATTACACAGTGAATTTCACGTTTATTATTATATTTACAAAATACCACAAATTTTGTCTTGGTTGTATCATTTTATTTAGTTGTATTTATCTGCAACACCTTAAAGAAGTCCAGACCCTTTTCTTTCCAAGCTCTTTAGACTACCATGACCTGGATGACAGTTTTTGGCTGATGTAAACCACAGGTTGTTCGATCCCCTTGCTGGGTCCAAACAACTGTCAGCCCTTTGCTCAAGGCATCAGTCTACAGAATGAAAGGTTGATCCAAATTTATATCCAAATTTACACTCTATGAGTGTGGTGCAACCGAGCAGAGGGAGAACACATCTGCAAACTCCGGTTGCAACCCAGCAACATCTGCTCTCTGTGCTGATGTGGTTCTCACAAAGGAGCGAGGATGGAATAGTTAAATATGTTAACTCAGGCCTGAACTCATCTTGATACCAGGCTCACGAGAAGTAAGCAGAAGTTGTTGAATTACCGGTCAGTCTGCATTCTTACCCTCACCTACGGTCACAAGCTCTAGCTAATGACCAAAAGAATTAGTCTGCTTTGAAGGGTGGCTGTGGTCTCTCTAAGAAAGAAAGAGAGAGAGAGAGAGAGAGAGAGAGAGAGAGAGAGACTGACTTGACAATGTCTTCTGGGCATCTCCTACTGCGAGAAGGCCCCAGGGCAGACCAAGGACTTGCTGGAGAGATTGCATCTCTCGGCTACCTTGGGAAAGACTGTGTCCCCGCAGATGTGCAGGAAGTGGTGATATCCATGAAAGATGAATGGATGGTTTGCAACAAGACTATAACATGATAAAATGTGGACCAAGTGAGCCGTACAAATACTTTCTGGATGCACTGTAATCTTTTGCACCAACACATCTGCTTCCTATATGGACTTTTTTTGCACTGTTTACTAATATATGCAATAAGCAAAGATCAAATGATATATGATTCAAAGCACAAATGACTGGTCTATGTATACAGACTGTCAGGGCTCTGTGTGCGGGCAGGTGGAAACGTGGATCCAAATGCAGGACTCCGAGACGAAATGTAACTGAAAACCACAGCTTTTATTGCTGGCATGAAACAAAAACAGAAACCAAACCATGAAACCAAACAGGAACACACAGGCAGGATCTGAGGGACACTGAGCACAGGAAAACACAGAAACAAAACAAAAGACGAGGAGCACCAAAAGTCCAGGAACACAGGAAAAACAGATCAAAACAAAACCAAACTAGATCTAACATGAGTCCACGAGAAAGTTCAGGGGGTTGACCCGAAGGTAGACGGCATGGGGCCAAAACAGTTCAGGGGGCCGGCCGTGCGGACAGTTCTTTTAGAGATCCTTTTAATGATATGCTAATTTTTTGACATAGGAATTTTGGGTTTTCATGAGTTATGTATGCCAAAATCATCAATATAAAAACAATGAAAGGCTTGAACTACTTCAGTTGTGTGTAATGAATCTAAAATATATGAAAGTCTAATGTTTATCAGTACATTACAGGAAATAATGAACTTTATCACAATATGCTAATTTTTTGAGAAGGACCTGTATACCACTGCATCGACTTAACACCAGAATTCTTCTTTGTCTTCTGGCATGTGAGGCATACACATTCAAATTTCAACATTATCCCTTTGATTTCCAGCTGCAAACTCACAATTCCATATAACACTCATTTGTCCTCTTCAA
Source organism: Pelmatolapia mariae (assembly GCF_036321145.2). NCBI lineage: Eukaryota > Metazoa > Chordata > Actinopteri > Cichliformes > Cichlidae > Pelmatolapia > Pelmatolapia mariae. Next base: position 17,431,226 of record NC_086236.1, read on the forward strand.
CAATATTCATATACTTTTGGTACAACAATTTCAAATGGGTGGCTTTGGCTCATGAGGTAGAGCAGGTCAGCTAATAATTGGAAGGTTGGTGTTTTGATCCCCATCTGCTACAGTCTGCATGCCAAATGTCCTTGAGGCACTAATTCTCATGATTTTTCTTCATAAATTATTGGTTGTTTGGATCAGCAATTTCATTTAAATATATCATATAGCAAACGAACACAATGATATTTGAGAAGTCAAATGAAGTTTATAGGATTTACAGAAGGTGTGCAATGAAATTAGGCAGACACATAAATTTGGGCACCGCAACAGAAAAATTACATCAATATTTAGTGGATCCTCCTTTTGCAGAAATAACAGCCTCTAAATGTTTCCTATAGCTTCCAATGAGAGTTTGGATTCTGGTTGAAGGTATTTTGGACCACTCTTCCTTACAAAACATCTTCAGTTCAGTCAGGTTTGATGGTTTCCGAGCATGGACAGCCTGCTTTAAGTGACACCATAGATTTTCAATAATATTCAGGTCTGGGGACTGAGATGGCCGTTCCAGAACATTGTACTTGTTTCTCTGCATGAATGCCTTAGTAGATTTTGAACAGTGTTTAGGGCCGTTGTCTTGTTGAAATATCCAGCCCTGGCGCAACTTCAACTTTGTGACTGATTCTTGAACATTGTTCTCAAGAATCTGCTGATATTGACTGGAATCCATGCGACCCTCAACTTTAACAAGATTCCCAGTACCTGCACTGGCCACACAGCCCCACATGATGGAACCCCCACCAAATGTTACTGTGGGTAGCAGGTGTTTTTCTTGGGATGCTGTGTTCTGTTTCTGCCATGCATACTGCCTCTTGTTATGTCCAAATAACTCAATTTTAGTTTCATCAGTCCACAGCACCTTATTCCAAAATGAAGTTGGCTTGTCCAAATGTGCTTTAGCATACCTCAAGAGAAACTGTTTGTGGCATGTGCGCAGAAATGGCTTCTTCTGCATCACTCTCCCATACAGCATCTCCTTGTGCAAAGTGCGCTGAATATTTGAACCATGCAAAGTGACACCATCTGCAGCAAAATGATGTTGTAGGTCTTTAGAGCTGGTATGTGGGTTGACTCTGACTGTTCTCACCATCCTTGTCCTCTGCTTGTCTGAGATTTTCCTTGGCCTGCCACTTTGGGCCTTAAACAGAACTGTGCCTGTGGTCTTCCATTTCTTCACTACGTTCCTTACAGTGGAAACTGACAGCTGAAATCTCTGAGATAGCTTTTGGTATCCTTCCCCTGATCCATGATGTCGAACAATCTTTGTTTTCAGGTCATTTGAGAGTTGTTTTGAGGCTCCCATGTTGCCACTCTTCAGAGAAGATGCAAAGAGGAGAAAAACTTGCAACTGGCCACCTTAAATACCCTTTCTCATGATTGGATTAACCTGCGTATGTAGGTCAAGGGTTAGTGAGCTTACCAAACAAATTTTGTGTTCCAATAATTGCCCAAATTTATGCACCTGCCTAATTTAGTTTAAGTAACTATTGCACATTTTCTGTAAATCCTATAAACTTCATTTCACTTCTCAAATATTATTGCGTGTGTCTACTGTATGATATGTTTAAATGAAAATGCTGATCCAAACAACCAATGTTTTATGAAGAAAAATCATGAAAATTATCAGAGGTGCCCAAACTTTTGCATACCACTGTATATCCATCAGAGTATTAATGCATGTGGATGCTAGAAGTATGCACACACTAAATATCTGCCTGTCTTCTTTCCATCCAATTCACTCCCTTTACCAACCAAGCTACATGTAGCACCTTTGCTCTCACCTCCACCTTCTTTCACATGGACTATTTTCTTTTCTTTTTTTCTGTTCCTTTGACTTCAGCCAGCAGTAGCAAACTTTCCACCAGCACCATGTTGACGAGCAGCGCTGGACCTGAACTTCAAACCATTCTGACATCATTCTATACGTTTGATTAAACTCTCATTTGTCTAGGCTAGGAATTAGCACTAGGAGTACACTGATTTATGACACCTCCCTTCATAGCTGGGTTCTGAAAAAAAATGGCATACAGCCACTTACATTATAACATCAACGTACTGGAGAATAGTGTTACTTTTCACTGGTTTTCCATGTAGTTAAAGCTTGAATCCTTGGGGTTGCTTTATGTTGTGTTTCTTGGTTATTTAACACTTGATCTGAATCAATTTCAGATTTAATTGAATCCTGAAGTGCAAACAATATGTTTGTTTTGACAAATGCTAACCGAGCTCAGATACGAGGGACACGTTTCAGTTAAACATCCATCTTTATCTGTGGCACAAATTGCAGAGATACTTAAATAGAAAAAAAAACATGGCAATGTATTATCCAGCATATTTTTCATTATAAATTTGGTATAAAACATTAAGGAATCCAATATAATAAATCTGATGTGTTTCTACAAACAATAGCTTGATTGAGTATACAAATTGTATACATATATAATCACACAGCTTACCTTAGAAATACTGTAATAAAGTAAAGTCTGAATGAACTTGACTTCACAACAATCTTAACTCCCTAGTTTGGAAAATCTCTGTTTAATGAGACTGTTAATGAGCTGTTTGTTACCACTGCTCTCGCGGGATGATGTAATGTCCTGAAAGGTTAGGTAAACACTTTAACAGCCAAGGGAAAAAGATTAGGTAAGTTGGTAGGTATGCAGAAAGAAAACAAGAATTACATTGCCTCATAAAATTAAATACCTTTCATGACATGGGTGTTAAAGAAAAAAGGGTGTCATATTCCACTGAAATATTAAAGTCTAACAAGGCAAATTTACATGTGATTTTTAATGTAATTGCCTTTTGACTTGAAACGGGACCAGTGCAGAATTTAGAGGCAAGTTGAATTTATTCATTAGCACATTTTAAAACAACACTTTTGTTACTGTATATATATATATATCTATCTATCTATATATATATATATATATATATATATATATATATATATATGTATATACATACATATATATATATATATATATATACATATATAAGAACACACCCTGAGGCTGTACGCTAAGCGGAAGGAAGGGGGCCGGGGACTGGTGAGTGTCAGCACCACAGTCCAGGATGAGACAACGAACATCCAAGAATACATTGGGAAGATGGCCCCAACTGACCGAGTTCTCAGTGAATACCTCATGCAGCAGAAACCCAAGAAAGAGGAGGGAGACGAGGAACAATCATGGAAGGACAGGCCCCTGCACGGTATGTACCACCGGCAGATAGAGGAGGTGGCTGATATCCAGAAATCCTACCAGTGGCTGGACAAAGCTGGACTGAAAGACAGCACAGAGGCACTAATCATGGCAGCACAAGAACAAGCTCTGAGTACAAGATCCATAGAGGCTGGGGTCTATCACACCAGGCAAGACTCCAGGTGCAGGCTGTGTAAAGATGCCCCTGAGACAATCCAGCACATAACAGCAGAGTGCAAGATGCTAGCAGGCAAGGCATACATGGAACGCCATAACCAAGTGGCCGGCATAGTATACAGAAACATCTGTGCCGAATATGGCCTGGAAGTCTTGAGGTCAAAATGGGAGACGCCCCCAAGGGTGGTGGAGAATGACCGAGCTAAGATCCTGTGGGACTTCCAGATACAGATGGACAAAATGGTGGTGGCTAACCAACCGGACATAGTGGTGGTAGACAAACAGAAGAAGACGGCCGTAGTGATCGATGTAGCGGTTCCGAATGACAGCAACATCAGAAAGAAGGAACGTGAGAAGCTGGAGAAATACCAAGGGCTCCGAGAAGAGCTCGAGAGGATGTGGAGGGTGACGGTAACGGTGGTCCCAGTGGTAATCGGAGCACTATGCGCGGTGACTCCCAAGCTAGGCGAGTGGCTCCAGCAGATCCCGGGAACAACATCGGAGATCTCTGTCCAGAAGAGCGCAGTCCTGGGAACAGCTAAGATACTGCGCAGGACCCTCAAGCTCCCAGGCCTCTGCTAGAGGACCCGAGCTTGAAGGATTGACCGCCCACAGTGGCGAGTGGGGAATTTTTTTTAATATATATACATACACACATATATATAGATACATACATATATGTATGTATCTCTCCCTCTCTCTCTCTCTCTCTCTAAATATATATACATATATATATATATATATATATATATATATATATATATATATTAGGGGTGCAACGATACACAAAATTCACGGTTCGGTTCGGTTCGATACTTTGGTGTCACGGTTCGATATTTTTTCGATACAAAAAAATGTTCATGCTTTTTTAATTTGTCATTTATTAAAATTATAAATATATATTTTAACTCAAAAGTACAGTTTTTAAATTTAATGTTGCTGAAACGACAAAGTAATAAAAAAATAAATATCTGATCGAGAAATCCCTCATCTTTGGAAAAGAGAGTTTATTACAGAGAAATGGCTCTTTCCAAAATAAAAGCTATACTATACGCTTCTTCTGGGGTATACTCTCAGCAGCATATTAAACATATCAGGTCCCCATAAGGAGAATCATGTGCTAACGGCTGTCTAAATGACTCGGGTAAAGTCTGTAGCATGCGTGCTTGTTGTTTTTGTCTGCTTCCACTTGTCTTTGCACTAGGATGATGTCGGAGTAAATGTGCAGTCATATTCATTGTGTTCCCACTAGTGCTGTCAGCGTTAATCTGAAATGACGTTAACGCCACAACACGGCAAATCTCCGTTAACGAGCTACCGCGGATCGCCCCGTGTGTGGGGCTGGACAGCGTCAACAGGTTAACAAGCTAACTGCGCTAACGCAGTAGTTCCCACCCATGTAATTGAGCATTGCGTGGCACATCTGACATACTGTTTTACTTTTGTCCATGACGCGCTTACCTTCAGGGTCATACGTCACATGAAGACCAAAATAGTTCCAAAGGCCAGATCTGAATGAGGGTGCGGGGGAGGTTCAATTTGCCATGTTCCAACGAGCTTAGCTTCTGTCTTGCTAGCTTGCACTGCGCTCAGTGGATCTGCGCTTGACAGTGCAGCCTAGGCGGAGTAGTCGAACGCAGATCCACTGAGCTCTCAACACAGACAGCATCGTCAGAAGAAAAGTTGATAAAATAAATTAAAAATTTTGTATTGTTCGATACACATGCGTACCGAACCGAAAGCACTGTATCGAACAGTTCAATATCGATACGAGTATCGTTGCACCCCTAATATATATATATATATATATACATATATAAAACTTACCAACCTTTGTACATATACAGTAACGTTGGGTTACTTAACGTAATCCCTGGTTCTTTGATAACAGAGTGTTTCACTATGGGAATCGCGTCGGCGTGACCAACTACGGAAGCTCCAATGACACCACGTCTGTCTATGACAGACCTGTTGAGCCGTGCTCAGGGCTCCGCCCCCTCATTTTAACACGGCCGACCAGCTCCTCCTAACTCATTCCAAGCAGATTTCTTTCCGTGCCTAGGCAAGGAGGGAAGTGTTGGTGAAACACCTCACTCTGTTATCAAAGAACCCGGGATTACGTTAAGTAACCCAATGTTCTTTTTCTAACTTCGCTCGGTGTTTCACTATGGGAGATATGGCCCACTCCCGGATTGCGCCAGCTCCCGAAGCTACTCTCCAGTTCTACTCCAGGATCTCAGGTCGAAACTGAGGCACCAGAATCCAGCACTTCCTGAGCCAGGGATGACTGTGCAACATCCAGCCGATAAAATCGGACAAACGTGTGCGGTGTAGCCCAGCTTGCTGCCGCACAAATATCCTGGACTGATACACCTCTGAACAAAGTCCAGGATGTGGCCACACCCCTAGTGGAGTGAGCTCGGAGTCCCGGGGGGTGAAAAGCCAGGAGCTCTACTGTAGAGCACCTGTATGACGTTTCCAACACTTTAGGGACAAAGGCTGGGTTAGGCCTCAGGCGTGCTTTAGTGAGTCCTGGGGCCAGCTGTAGACAAGAGGGGTGAATAGACAGAGCCTGTAATTCACTAACTCGCTTGGCTGTGGTTAGAGCCAACAGCAGAGTGGTTTTAAGAGAGAGAAACTTCAACCCCACTGCCCCAATAGGCTCAAAGGGGTGGTGGGAAAGGGTGTCTAAAACGACTGACAGATCCCATGAAGGGAGCAGTGGTCTAGAAACTGGGAGCGTTCAACGTGCCCCTCTCATGAAGCGACATACAAGGCCATGTTGACCGGCAGGTTTATCACCAAACCCCACGTGGCAGGCTGAAATAGCTGCTAAATAGACCTTTATAGTGGAAAAAGCTCTCCTTTTGTCTAGCAAGTCTTGAAGAAAACACAACAGCTCCACCACTGAACACTGAAAAGGTATAATCTGCTTTTCATGGCACCACTCTTCAAAAACACGCCATTTACTGCTGTAAATGGAACGAGTGGAGGAGGCTCTGGCATTCTGAATGGTTTCAATAACCTTCGGAGGCATGCCTGCTGCCTTCAAATTCCACCTTTCACGGGCCAGGCCCAGAGAGCAACCTGGTCTGGATGGGGATGGTATATCTCCCCACGCGCCTGAGACAGAAGGTCCCTGCGGATGGGAAGTGGCCATGGCTCGTCCACCAGAAGCTGGATGATTTCTGCTAGCCAGTGTTTGGATGGCCACCGTGGAGCTATTAAAATCAGTGACAGCCCCTGATCCCTCACTCTGATCAGTATTGGGGAGATCAGGCTGAGGGGAGGGAAAGCATACAGCAGAGTTTTTGGCCATGGATGGGCCAGCGCATCCATGCCCAGTGGCGCATCGGCATCTGACAGGGAGAAAAACAGAGGGCACTGTGTGTTTTCTTGCGAGGCGAAGAGATCTACGGCAGCCCGGCCGTATCTCTGCAAAATCTGCTCCACCACCTGTGGATGAAGCCTCCATTCTCCGAACAGTGGATTTCCTCTGGACAGGAGGTCCGCCCCCCTGTTCAGAATTCCTGGCACGTGAGTTGCCCGAAGGGAGAGGAGCCGAGTGCTGCTCCACACAATTATTTCCCTGGCTAACCTGTGTAGCTGCCGGGAACGGGTGCCATCCTGGCGATTGATATAAGCAACTACAGTGGAGTTGTCTGTTTTCACCAAAACATGTTGTCCCCGGAGATACGGCAGAAAATGCCGCAAGGCTAGGAGCACCGCGCGGAGCTCCAGCATATTTATGTGATTCAGAGTGAGTCTCTGTGACCAAACGCCATTCACTGCTCTGCCCATCATAGTGGCACCCCAACCCGACAGGGATGCATCTGTGGTCAGCGTCAACCAGTGTTGGGAAGGTTACTTTTAAAATGTATTCCATTACAGAATACTGAATACATGCCCCAAAATGTATTCTGTAACGTATTCCGTTACGTTACTCAATGAGAGTAACGTATTCTGAATACTTTGGATTACTTAATATATTATCATGCTGTTTACAACTACGTGAATGTACTATTGCTGTGATTTATTACTGTTACTGAAGGTCCGCGGCTCCGAACCGTAGTAAAGGGACCTCTGGCTAATATGGTGGGTTCCGTGTCAGGCTGGTAGCCGAAAAATAGCTTTACTTTGTTGTCTGGGTCAACTTTGCTTGCCAGAGACAGAGAGGGGCGTTGAAAGGCTGCTCCAACTGAACTTATTTTTTCCGGAGGAAAACACGAACACAGTGTACAGTCGAGTCTTAATAGCTTACTTACAGCTGGGCTCGTCAGGCACTCTTCTTGGCTGCAGTGGTTATTATTATATTTACATGCTTCCAGCTCCCGTTTTTGCTCCGTGACAGCTCAGACTTTTCCTTTCTCTCCCTCCCTCGCTCACAGACACATAACGTGTATGGTAGTCCATTCTCGCTGCAGCACGGACTACACTGCCCATGAGGCTACATTCTTTAGGGCCATGCCTGTAGCATTCTGCCTATTAGCTTAGCACAACAACAACAACAACAACAAAAAAGCGCTCTCTCACCCAGGAAACACGCAGCGAGAGAGCGCGTCACCCTGTAACCATGGCAACCGTAACGCTGCCGCCTGGAACAACAGAACATAGCTGTCAAACAAAACCCAAACAGTCCTGACCCGCGAGAATATGAAACAGGAAAGTACCGCCGTGTAATCCATTTATTTCACCAAAGTAACTGTATTCTGAATACCACCTTTTTAAACGGTAACTGTAACGGAATACAGTTACTCATATTTTGTATTCTAAATACGTAACAGCGGTACATGTATTCCGTTACTCCCCAACACTGGCGTCAACCTGGATGATACTGCCCCGAGAGGTACCCCCGCAGCAAGAGCGGTCGGGCTCCTCCAAGGCCGGAGAGCCGCGATACACGGCTGCGTTATTTTTACACCACGACTGAGATGTCGGCGAGGGCACAGCTGCAGAGAAGCGACCCACCGCTGAAAGTCTCTCATCATAAGCAGCCCCAAATGTACCACCGATATCACCGAGGCCATGAGGCCGAGGAGGCGGAGAACATTTGTCCTGGGAACAAGGACAAATGGCAGTGATTTTCTTTTGTTTTTATTTTGAAACTGGGGGGACATTCTGCCCTTGGCAAACTGCCTGGCTGCAGAAATGCACGTTTTATTTCTTTTATTACCCCCAAACCACAGTGAAGTGTCTGGTGACTCTGGGCAGTGCTTGGTGACACAGACAGAGTGCTTAGGAGTGCTTGGTGACACTGCGCCATTTGCCCACAAGTCTGTCCTCCCTGAACTGGAGGAGGAGACTGAGAGGGTGCTCCTGGTGAACTGGAAACTTCCGGAGACCCTGAACCTTGGAGTGATTTGGTTACCCCTTCCAACACCTTCCTTCTCTTTGGGGGAGAAGAGAGGGGTGACACAGAATGTTGCAGATGTGCTAGGCTGGCCGCTTCTTTTTCCCCTCTCCGGGGTGTGACGGCTTGTTCTTTGCAGCACCTGCTGCAAAGGAATGCTTGCCCCAAGGTCTTTGGTTCTCTACCTTGGCCTGGTGGGCACCCTGCTGGCCTCCTGCTCCTCTCTGCATTCTGACCCCACTCTGTCTCCCTCTCACAGCTGCTGCTGCTGCGGCAAAGCCAGCTCTTGGCACCTGCTGGGGCTGAGAGTTAGGTTTTCTGGGTAAGTAGAGGTTGAATGCTTCTCCCTCCTGCTTTCTGCGGGTGCTTGTTTCTCTCATTCTCTCCAGGGCTGGGCCAAAGAGACCCTTGGTTGGGTCATAGGCTGCATCCATGACCTCAGCCTTCTGAGCATCACCTAGGCCTGACAGGTTTAGCCACAAGGCTCTCTCACCGGAGACTGCAAGGCCCATAACATGGCCACACCCTTGGACTGCTCCCTTGGAGGAGCGAAGAATGAGGTCATTAACCACGCAGATTTCATCCCAGAGGGCTGAGTTCGGGGAACCTGAGTCAAGCTGATGGCCCATGTCTTCCAGAATTTCTGCCTGATATGCTGATAGCAGTGTGACTACATTAAGCGAGCATACTGACTGTGCAGCATATTTGTACATCCTTTGATAAATAGATGCCGTGAGACGATCTATCTTGTTGGGCAAAGAAATGCTAGAAGAAGCTGAGATTGCCCTGCGCTTAGGGTGAAGGTGATACGCCACTGAAGGCTCCACTGCTGGGGGTACGGTCAGCCCCAGTTCACCCATCCCCTGGATCTCAAGCTTAGAGCAGCCCTTGGTCGGAAGCTTGCTTTTAAAAGGGCTTGACTAATAGCGACTCATTTCTTTCATGCAGGCCGGCACTGCTGGCAGAAGCTGCTTCGATGGAGGCAAGGCTGGAGGGAGCCTCTTGCCATCATACAGGTCGCGTTCTGCCCCTTCAGCATCCTGGGCGGCTGGCCATGGGATGCCTAGCTTGGCAGCAGCCCGTTTGCAGACCTCGTATAAATTGCTGTCCACCGGGGGTGCAACTTCAGCCCCACTCGGTGGCCTGGACTGCTGGGGAGGAAAGGTAGAGTCATCCTCCTGTTCCTCGTCCATGTCCTCCAGGTCGACAAGGTCGGAGTCGGCATCGCCCTCCGTGTCCTCACCACCCGGCTCGCCCACGTTTTGATCGAGGAGGTCCTCGAACGGTGGGGGCATGAGCGGGGACTCTTCTTCCATCATGTCCGCCCAGCTTGTGGAGGCTCGCAGATGACGGATATCGCTCGTAGCAGTAGCGGCCGACAGGCAGGGGTCCTGACTGTTCGTTACTGCTACTCTCAGCCTCCTTTCCAGGACTTTCTCTGGCATCAAAGCACAGTGTGGGCACCCTGCCAGCGAAGCCTGAGCATGCTTGGCACCCATACAGATGATGCACATTGGATGAGGGTCCCTGCCCGAGATGGTGGCACTGCATGATGCGGGGCACAGGAGGGATGCAGCCTCTTTGGCCTTCGGCTCCGACCTTTTGGCGGGAGTAGGAGCCGTAGACATGGTTAGCGGAAAGGGATGAGACTAGGCTACACCAGGCTCGTCTCGACACGTTAGCCCGTAAGTAGCTAGGACTAGCAGCGGGTGTTAGATCCGAGCCAGTCGCCGAGGGAGTCAGCTTGTCGTGACACGTTAGCTGCACTCCTCTAGCCAATATCGTTAGCAACTTAATGCTAACAAGCTAATGCTAGTGAGACACTAATGTGGTTCGTGGCCTGCTAACAAGTTAATGCTAGCCAGACACTGAACGAACAGCTCGCCATAACGCGTTAGCCCGAGTTACACAACGTCGGCTACCTCGCTACCTAAAACCAGGAACCGCTGGGACAGCTCGCCTGACGCGGTTGCTGTTCCACAGTGCAACTCTAAGTACACTTCTTTCGAAAGACTTACTCAGCACGATCCAAACTGGAACTGGAAAACTGGAAAACTGGAAAAACTGCATTCTGCAACGTACTCCTACACGGCCCGCCTGAGAACTGTAAAGCAGCTAATCAAGTTAGCCTGGATGCTAACTTGTAGTGCTCCCGTGTAGTTTCTCACGGGAAGAAAGCGAGAATGAGTTAGGAGGAGCTGGTCGGTCGTGTTAAAATGAGGGGGCGGAGCCCTGAGCACGGCTCGACAGGTCTGACTGCACATTTAAGCCAACATCACCCTAGTGCAAAGACAAGTGGAAGCAGACAAAAACAACAACAAGCACGCATGCTACAAACTTTACCTGAGTCATTAAGACAGCTGTTAGCACACGATTCTAAGAGGGCAAAAGAAATGGACAGGGCAATTGCTACTTTTATTGCTGTCAACACAAACCTATAGAGATTGAAAATGTGACGTCATTTCGGGGTAAAACCGCAAAGGATTGTGGGTACGAGTGGCAAGCGGTACTAGCGCACGCAGGCTTTCACATGAAAACAGTCACACAACGATAAAAAGAAACAAAGAACGGCAAGAAGCTGTTGTATTATTAACTGCAATAGCCGGTCACATGACAGCCACGGGAAGCCAACGGGTAAAGAGATAGTTTTTTATTGGATTCCGTCGTGGAAGAGAAATTGTTTAAGCCATGTTTCCGAAGTAACAAAGAGCCGACGGATGGCCTGGATTGCAGCCATTCGAAGACCAAAAATAACGTTCCAGAACACTCCAGCTCACATGTTAGTCTGCTCCAAGCATTTCCATAAAGGTAAGTCTTCTGTTGTAGTTATTACGTAATTTATCATAACATAATTGTTGATGTAGTTTACAAATAAGTCTTATATTGATTTGAATTAAATTCGTTGCGCTATGCTGCTTTGTTCACTGTGGCTTTGCGGGCTAATGTGGTGTTTTGTAGGAAAACCAGCCTACAAAATGCTGGAATGCGATCCAGACTGGGCACCCTCTATCAACCTGGGTCAAACCGAGTTTAAAGCTGCTACCACAGTGAAATTTGATCGGTTAAGAGAGAGAGCGAGATCAAAATAGCCACAAAAAGTCAGGCATATATGTGCCCAAGTGTTGTATTGAAGCAATCAAGTGATGAATAACTGTTTTCCAGTATGTTGTTTTGCAATGTTGTCTTTTTGTTGTTGTTGTTGCATTGTTGATTTGTTTTTCACCGAAGCAGCTAATAAAGCATAATGGAATACAACTTTGCATCTTTCTTGTAAGATTCTATAATAGAATGAAACAATAATGTGTTTTGGATTTTGTACGTGTTTTGGAGTTTGCATGTGTTTTGGATTTTGTACGCGTTTTGGAGTTTGTAAGTGTTTTGGATTTTATAAGTGTTTTGGAGTTTGTACGTGCTTTGTCTCTAGGAGCCACCGTAGTCAGAGGCTGTGGAATATTGAAAGTTAGTGAGACCAAATGTGACAATACCTGTAACTACTGACAATGCTAAGAACATAGTTATGTGTGTTTAAGAAAAAAAAACAAACAAAACAACTGCTGCAGCTTAGTGAAGAAAAACTGATTCAAGATGTTCCAACAAGGTGGAACTCCACCCATGATATAATGGAAAGATACCTTCAACAGCAAACTGCAGTGTGTGCTGCTATGGCCGACAACACTGTGAGGAAGAGTATGAAGAACATTCAGAATCTAACTCAGGAAGAAGAATATACAGTGGCTGAATACCCTAAAATCTGTAACAATCATGATGTGTGAAGCATCATCTCCAACAGCATCCTGCCTCTTAAAATGTACATCCTGAACTCTATGGCACTGTCTGATGACAACAGCCCAGCAGTGAGAGATGTAAAAAAAAAAAAAGATCAGGGAGGAGCAGAAGCAGAGATACTTTGATCCTTCCCTTCATAATTACCTACACAAGTGCACAGCTTTAGATCCTCGATTCAAGTCCCTGTGACACTTGGATGTCACTCAGCTCAGAGTCTATGGAGCACTCACCACAGAGATTGTCCTGAGCTTTGAACAAGTAGGTATTCTTTTTTTCATTTTTCAAATTTTATTTTGCTACTGCTTGATTTATAAATATTATTTAACCAAATACAATTAACAGTTTGGTTGTTTATATTTCCTCAGGACCAAGCCGCAGGCACCACAGAAACTGTGACCTCCGCAGAGACTCAAGCAGCAAACTCTTCAGATTAGCCATCAGCATCTTCACCAGAGAAGAAGTCGACCATGAAGGAGTTGTTTGGAGAACTGTTCGTGGCACAGGAGCCAAGGACCAGGTCTGCAGCCGAAGTGGCAGAGGAGGAAATAACTTGAACAGGTTAGCAGACTGCATTCCCACAGATGATAACCCACTGAGATGGTGGAAGGAACAATTGAGCTCGTACCCTCATCTTTCCAAGTTGGCACAGTGGCACAGTGTTACTTGGTTGTACCTGGAACCCCTGTCCCAAGTGAGAGGATGTTTTCCACAGCAGTTGACATTGTCACAGCAAGCAGATCTGTACTGTCAGCAGAACATGTGGACATCCTAATTTTTCTGAAGAAAAACATGAAAATTCAGTAAACTATGTTTTGGGTTGCATTTAAGTGGGCCTTTTATTTAAGTTGTTTTTTTTGTATATGCAGTGCTGGCACTGCATATACATATACTAACACTCATCTTCACCAAGATGAGTGTTAGGGGAGGTCCATCAGAGAGAGGTTCATTTTATGGTGACCTGATATGTTTAATATGCTGCTGAGAATATACCCCAGAAGATGGGTATAGTATAGCTTTTATTTTGGAAAGAGACATTTCTCTGTAATAAACTCTCTTTTCCACAGATGAGTGATTTCTCCATCAGATTATTTTTTTATTATTTTGTTGTTTCAGCAACATTTAATTTAAAAACTGTAATTTTGAGTTAAAATAAATATTTCTAATTTTAATAAATTACAAATTTAAAAAGGCATGAACATTTGTTTTTGTATCGAAAAAATATATAACCATGACACCAAAGTATCAAACTGACCCGAACTGTGAATTATACATACATACGTACAAATACACACACACACACACACACACACACACAAAATACATAATTCCCCCTTAATATGCTTCAAGCTTGCGTCCTCTACCAGAGGCGTGGGAGCTTGAGGGTCCTAGTCTACCAGTAGTTGGTGTTTTGCACCTCTGGTATTCTTGCCAATCCCTTTCTGTGTCCCAGTCATGTATTGACCCATGTGCTTGTTCATCTTAGCTGCTATGATGCCTGACCTGTACCCAATCTCGGGTGTCGTCCTGGCTCGCCCTTGCCGTAGCATGTGTGTTGTGCCTTGTCAATCTCTAGCTGTGAGTACAATCCCTTCTTCTGTATGTTGAAACTCTGACTGTGAAACAACTAGTAGCTCAATGTGGATGTTGTATATTGAAGATTCCATCCTATTCATGTAACGCCTTTCGCCAGGGTTACTTGCGTAGTAGCATTCCAACAATGCCCTATTTTCGTCTCTTGCCTACCAATGCCTTCTTGTTCCAGTAGCCCACTTCTCATCAGGGTGCCCTGGTTCCTCAGCACCTGACACGGACCTTGTTGATCCGGGCAACGAGCCGGCATGAGTTCACATTTATCTCTAGAAAGGGAGAACACTTTTATCCTTTTTAGTATTTTTTTTTCTTTTTTTGATAGGGACAGTAGAGACTGACAAGAAATCGGAGGGAGAGCTGGGAAGACATGCAGCAAAGGGCCACAGGTCCTATTCGAATCTTAGCCATACGGCATATGGTCACCTGCTCAGCCCACTAAAGCTAAACCAGCACCCAAGAGCATATTTATTCTATATGGGTTTCTCTTCACTGGCTCCCCGTTAAATCTAAAATCAAATTTAAAATTCTACTCCTTACATATAGTCTTGAATAATCAGACTCCATCTTATCTTATTGACCTTATAGTGCCGTATCACCCCATTAGAGATCTTTGCTCTCAGTCTGTGGCTTACTTGTGGTTCCTAGAGTATTTAAAAGTAGAATTGAGAAACAGAGCCTACAGCTTGAAAAGTTAAAATCCTATATCAAACAAAGAAAAGAAAAAAAAAACATTTACATTTGGAAACTATAGTGTGTGGAAACACACATACACACACACACACACACACACACACACACACACACACACACACACACACACACACACACACACACACACACACAAACACCTATGTGTGTTAGTAGTTATGGGTTTAAAAGCTTAGGCCTTTTTGGAATAGGTGTACAATACACTTAAGGGAGACACTGAGGGGATCTGCAGATAGTTAGAACTTCATCATCAGGGGTACTCCAGTTTGCATAACAGAACCATAATGTGCAGTACTGCTGTCTGCATTATCAGAGCTTAGGCAATATAAGATTGTAAGATTTTTTGCCAATGGATCTTTTCAACTCTGCACTTGGTAAAAATATTACTTTTTTGCGTCCTGCATTTTTCATTATAAGTGGATTTATTGGCATCCCTAATATAAAATATTATTATGCCTTTCTGTTTTTTGTTTATATTATTTCTGTCCTGGCAAACACAGCTGTCATGGCCGCAATATATTTGGATCACAATCTAAGAACACCGAAATATACTGCAGTTTTCAATCTTGCATTGGTTGATCTGTTAGGTAACTCTGCCATGGTGCCAAAGGTTCTCGATATCTTTTTGTTTAATCACCCCCACATTTCCTATATTGACTGCTTGACATTCCTGTTTTTCTGCTATGTATTCCTTTCGATGCAAGCTCTAAATCTGGTTGCACTGTCATATGACAGAGTTATGGCGATCGTTTACCCACTGCATTATCAACTGAAGGTGACTCACAAGCTCATGTTCTCTTTAATTGCCTCTTTCTGGGTGTTTGTCATTATTGTTGTACTTATTGCAACTGGCCTTCTTACAAGGCTTTCTTTCTGTGAATCAGTTGTTATTAAAAGCTATTTCTGTGACCATGGTCAGATATACCGGCTTGCATGCAATGATTATACACCCAGCGATATAACTGCTTGGATTTCACTAGTTCTCATTTTTTGGCTTCCTCTTACAATTGTTTTGTTGAGTTATGTGATTATAGGCTATGCTTTAGCTAAGGTAGCCACAGTTCGAGAAAGAATGAAGGGCTTTAAAACCTGTACAGCTCATCTTTCATTAGTGGCAATCTATTTCCTCCCAATATTAATCACATTTACTCTAGGCGCAAACATAGAGCCGAATGCCAGAATCATAAACCTGTCTCTGACCTCAGTTTTTCCTCCAATGCTGAACCCTATCATATATGTTCTTCAGACACGAGAAATCAAAGAATCTCTGAAAAAGTTCTTAAGAATCACAACACACTACAAAATTAGTAAAGTCAAATTTAAAAAGTAAGAATAAATTTGGCATAAATATTTTTACGTTGTTTATTTAAGGAATGCATATAAAATAAAAACAGTGTTGAATTATGGTTAAGTACTTCCAAACAGAACCCAAATTACAAATGTCCCACTTCATGGGGCAATGTGCGTTTGATTTGAAAGCACATGTAGCAAAGATTTGTGATTTGTAATTTGTAATTTTTTTAAGCAGTTGTAATTGTTATTGTTAGGACCAACACAGAGAGACATACAGATACTTATTCACAACTATGGCCAGTTTATGAACCATTTATCATTACATATACAAAATAAATAAAATAAAAAGGATTTGACAAGTCATGTATGGAAAGGTGAAAGATTAGGTTCAAAGCAGGGACCTTGATGCTGTGAGGTGATAGTGATAAGTAATCACATTTATCTTTAGCCAGATATAAGGGTTGCCTTTCTGAGACGTATGCATTGCAACCTTGTTTGTTTGTTTGTTTTTTGTTTAAAGTAAATTCATTAAAGCCCCTATATAACTATATAAATACACTTTAATGACTGTTTAAACATATTTAAACATTGTCTGCTCTGAGAATATGTCAGGAAGCATTCCAACTTCTCTTTCTTCCACCTTCTACATGGATATCGGGCACCTTTGATTACTGTTTCAAAGAATGTCCAACCAAAATGTAAATATAATGTAAAGGACTGACTAAACTGGTAGAAACCTAGAAACTTTATTTTTTGTGGCAAATAAACTGAATCATTGTGTAGTGACCTGATTGAGTAAATTCTACTCATAACTCTATGATCACATGGTTTAATGAAGAGGAACAGACAGCTACTAAACGTGACAGGCTGTGTGGTTATGTTGTAACATTGGTTCTCTGAGTGAAGACATTAACTAGCCAGCTTTTGAGCTGCTCCTCGTGGTTGTGTGCTATAAACGTTGCCAGCCAATAGAAACAAATTAAATGTAGGGAGTTGTTTTCCCTTCTGTGTCCCTGCTGTTTGTTGTTATCAGTTTTTATTTGCAGGCAAGGTTTTCTACTTCTTTGTACACTACATACATACATACATACTTTCAATTTTTTAGTCCTTAAGTTGATGCTTTGATTAGTATTCATTATATGAATATGATAAGAAAATTGTTATTCTCTCACTAATAAATTCAAAAACATTGGTGAAAAAGAAGTTAGAAATGCACAGGAGGAATCAGTAGTACTGAACAGCCCAATTGCTATCAGGCAATCAATTTACGCTGTACAGTTTCCGAGGGATTTGCAGTTACAATGTAGCTATGATGTAGTTTTCCTGCTAAAGCATAAGTCAGGTGCCCTAGCCACCCTCACTTGGGGAACTGGATTGAGTACAGGGGGAGGCTGGACTGCAGCCACCCTAGGAGCAGAAACAGGGAGTGGCTGGCCCCTAGCCACCCTCATCTGGGAAATTTTGATGGGCGTGGGGAAGGCAGGACTGCAGCTGCCCCGGGGAAAGAAACATGAGAAGGATGAACGCAGGGATAACCACTGGTATTTACAAAGTCTTTTGGGAAATGTGTTTTCCACAAATCCAAAACACAATCCATCTCTCATCTTTCACAGTTTCTTCAGTCATTAAACGGAGCCTGAGCAGAGTCTCAGTATCTGGGAGAGCTGATTCGGCCACACAAAAAACATTTTCAACATACATGTCCATGAACACTAGGGTTGGGCGATTGGACGAATATATCGACTGTCATAGATAGACTGAGCACATCGGTGATCATTTTTACAAGGGCGATTTATTTATTTATTTATTTGCCCTTGAGTAAGTTTGCTAATAATGATGGAGCTAATAGAAGCAGTCAACAGAAAAGTAATAATAATAATAGCGCTGTTTTAACAGTATCCTCTTTCATCTGCTAGTAAATGCACCCTCCTCAGAGTGCACCCAAATGCTTGTTGATGGAGCTGCAGCAGCAGAAGCCTAGCATACTCAGCCGGATGGTGGGCACATACATGCTCATGCAAGTTAGTCGTATTTGAGTACTTCGCTCGCACGATACGTCTGCACAAGCGGCACGCTGCTTTGGTTACATCCTTAGGTTTACCTCTTTCATCCCAAATAGGCAACTTTATATTTTTTTTAGTGCTGTCAGCGTTAACGTGCCGTCATCACGACTAACACGATATCACCCAACCCTAATGAACACCCTGTTTATAAGTCTATTACGTGGTTCCAAGTCCCACTGAGAATACATTGAACTGTCCATGGCAGGCTCCAAAACAGCTCTCTCAGCTATACATAGAACTGGGGGTGGAAAAACACAGTCACTCTACACCGGGAGTTGCTCAGGGGGGAGACCCAGACTCTGACAAAGTGCACTAGCAACACGGATGCCACTTCCTCTTGAAAGAGGCAGCAAGGATGCCAGGGACAACTGACGGTGCCGTGGCAATAGGCTCCCCATCTTCAGACCACTTGCCTGCCGAGGAGTTTGTCCGTTGCTGTGGTGACATGGACTTGGAAGAACTTTAGAGGCTTTGCCGCAGCAGCGGCAACATGGATGTTGAAGGGCTTAATGGCAGTGATAGAGCTGGTGAGTATGGCGCTGGGGAGAGTCGCAGGTTGCCGACTCTAATCACTTCAGAACAATGATGTCGGGGGGGTGAAGCATCTCAAGACGGTAGGCAATCCATAAAACCTGGGTTGGCCATAGCAATCTGGGTCCAAAATATTCAGGTGGAAACAAAACATGACTTAATTGGAAAACCGGAGAGTGATACAAACGGAAGACAGGAGTAAACTAAAGCAAAACTAACTAAGACTGAACTGGGAAAACTGGACTAAACTAAACACTAGGGACATGTAACATTAACTTGGAATACTTAAACATGGAATACCTGTGCATGAAGCATGACAACCAGAAACATGGTGCAAGGTGAGCAGAAGACCTGTCAATGAACAGAGGGAAAAATGAAACAAAATATACACACGAGGGTAATTAGGGAGAGTGGAAACATATAGGTCTATTCATCCCAGCCATATTCCTAACAACACAGAGAAAGCAAAATGATGTGTTAGAGTTTAATTACGACGAGGAAGAATATAAAATCTTCATACCTCTCTCTTAGGCTGCCAAGCCTAATGTTATGACCACTCTCCAGGATGATAATTAGAGCACACCAGCCTCTCCCACTGCAAAACATGTATAAACGTTTTACAGTGGGAAACGCTAGGACAAATGTATTAACTGAGACCACCAGATCATGGTAAGAAGGGAAGAAATTGCCCAGGCCATAAGGGTAGCAAAGCAGTTACTCTCCGTCTTCCTGGAGCTACTGGAAGAGGTAACTGTCTCTTGGAAGGACTGCCCGTTCAGCAGCAGAAGCCCTATACAGGGGGATTCTTCACTTAATTTTGAGGGCATGAGCAAGCACGCCTTACTCTGCATGCCCCCTATGGAACAGTTAGTCACAGCCCACCTTCATTTGGGGCTGGCTACGGCCTCCTCCAGGACCCCCAGAATCCCATCAAAATAAGACTGCTTTCAGTCCACCATGACTGAAAGGAGCAGAGCCAGATTGCTCAACCTGAGAAACCTCTTAGAGAGGAAGAAGAAGGACATCTTGGACATGTTGATCATGCCTGACAACATTTTTGGGACTTCCATGCAGCAGAAATGTGAGGTGAGGAAGAGGGATGATGAGGCCTTCCCCGGAAAACAAGGCCAACAACATCTCTGGCTCTGTGACGAATGTTCGCACAAGTGGTAACCCAGCCTCCCACTCTGTTCAAGATCCCAAAACAAATGAAGCCCCAGCCAGCCCTTGCATCTCCACTCAGGCAAGAGACGAGTGCAGGCTGTCAGCTCGTCAGTCACCAGGCCAGAAAAAAGAAGTAGGTGGCCTAACAGCCCTTCCTTTCCCACAGGTGGAGAAGCTGAATGTTCCCCATTCACTTGCCGTGTTCTGGAGTGTGTTGCAAGGGTGGTCATCGACCACTCGCACACACATGGTCTGCCTGAGAGGTTTGTCAGGTTCAGCCATCTGGACCATCCTTCTATACACATTCCCCCCCTCTGATATCTCCCGCTTTCTCCAGAGTGAGGGAGAATCATCACACCCTGAGTTTGATTGCTCGGCTCTGGCCAATAGTGCATTGACTGACAGAGCTTCTGTGCAGGCAGCCGTGGAAACTCCCGCAGAACAGGGACATACTGACGCAGGCAGGGGGTACAATTTTCCACCCACATCCAGACACTTTAGGCTTTATCTATAAGCAGGTCACTCTAAGCTGATAAGGCACTATTTTAATGAATAAAAAACTAAATGTAACAGGTGTATTAAAAAAACATTTATATTTCACCAAAGATCAATCTTCTAGTGTTATTTTGCTTTGTCAGTATCGGTTATGTATATGTGTTTATTTATACCTACTCATTGTCTGTATTTGTACTTTGGGAGCTTTTATTTTCTTTGTGTGACCTTTGACTTCTCACAAAGTCACTTCCTGTGGTTCTTCTCCTCAGTCGGCTAGCGCCCGCTGAGGAGAGGTGACTGTGTTCCCGGTTACAGAGCAATTAAACACAGTTAAAGATAACAAAAGCGATTCAAACACTGCTCGTTCCCTTTGTGCATTTTGTCTCACAGTTTTGTTGGATGTTTTAGTGTGAATTGTTGTTTCTCTGTCGAGTACAGCACTTTATTGTAACATGCTAATTAGCCAAACTCAGGTTTGGGCAGGGCATAGGAGCATGCAGGTGGTGTCTCATGTGGTCCGCTGTTCTTCTCTCTCTCTCTTACAGGTGTGCATGCAGGAGACCCATATGGTCACGATGCATTGTATTTTAATTTGTTATATATGCTTATAGGTATATTTGAGTATTTTAGCAGTTTGATTTGTTAATGAGATTTGTTGTGATATTGCACCTCAGTCACCTAGAGGCCCTGCTGAGGAGAGCTATGCATGCAGAAGCCTGGTAATATGAAGTCGCTGTAATAAGTATATTTTTTATTTTTGAACAGTTTTGGGAGAATAAACCCACCCCAGAGTTTCAGGCCAGACCAGCTACAAAAGCATATACTCAAATGATTTATTTAGTCATTTTATATATAAAATAATAATTCTTAAAACCCCTCATACAGATTGATATATTTGGTCTTTGTGTTTCTTTAAAACACGAAAAATACTCTACCCATGAAGTCAGAATAAACAAACCAGTCCCCAACTGTTGTTACAGCCAGCCTGCAAAACACTTGCAGGGGGTGGTCGTGTTCTCCTGGCAGATTTGCCCACTTGCTTCTTGGTTGAGCCTATGTGCCCTCGAAGTACATATTAGGAGAGTGATTGAAAGCCTGGGTATTTTTTTAATATGTGGCACGTGATATTGTACGACTTTAAAAAAAAAAAAAAGATTATAATGGAAAGCAGCTTTTACAATTTCATTTTACTATGGTCATGCAAGAGAAATTACTCTGGTATTACTTCACTGATATTTTTATTGTTGCATATTCTTTTTCATTTATATTAAGTTGTAATTTCAATTCTATGGTCATTTAGATTCTATAATAGTACCATAACAGTGGCACACGCAGATACTGAAACAACAAATTCAAAGAAAAAAAGAAGATTGCTGCTAGTAAAACTGACTAAAGTTAAAATTATGTCTACATCTTACTGCTGAAAAATACAAAGGAGCAGAATCTCTTTGGTCACAGAAAGACTAAATCTTTTACACCAGATGGTAGTGGGCACTGCAGATGTTCAAGTCTAAATCCTTTTTTAATATTTTGTGGCAATTTTGGATGTAACTCGAGTTTTCAGCAACTTCTTTAATGACTCTTTTATCTCCTGTGTCTGAAGAACATAGATAATCGGGTTTAACATGGGAGGCAATACAGTGGTAACAGAAAGGCTTATGATCCTAGCATTTGGATGTATTACATTCCCAAAGATATACACAAATGTAACAGGAAGGAAATAAATTGCCACTAATGAAAGGTGACCTGTGTAGGTTTTAAAAGCTTTCACTCTTTCCCTAAATGTAGAAATTTTTGACAAAGAATAGCCAATACAGCAGTAACTTCCCACGATAAATGCCAGTGGAAACCCAAGAATTATAACTGGTGCCAAACCAGCAAATGCACGATTGGGGGTAACATCATTGCAGCCAAGACGATACATAGGACCATGATCACAATAATAGCTCTGAATAACAACAGATTTACAAAAAGAAAGTCTTGTGAGAAAGCCAGCTGCAATGAGCATAAGAGTTATGGCAAGAAGCCAGAAAAAAGCGATCAAAGATAAGATGAGCTTGTGGCTCACTCTCATTTGATAGTGCAGAGGGTACATGATAGCCATGACTCTGTCAAAGGACAATACAACCAGATTAAAAGCTTGCATTGAAGTTAAAGTAAAGCTGAAAAACATGAAAGTCAAGCAGTCATTGTAGGAAATATAATAAGGGTTAAACAGAAAAATGTCAACAACCTTTGGAACCAAAGCAGAGCTACTTAACAGGTCTGTAAATGCAAGGTTAAAAACAGCAATATATTTAGGACTTCTCAACATGTGATCCAATGTTATTACAATCATCACTAATGTGTTTCCCACCACTGCAAGAATGTAAATAAAACACAGAAAGACAAAATAATATCTAATATTAGGTATGCCAATAAAACCACTTATTATAAAATATGCAGGTCGCACAAAGGTGATGTTGTTCTCAGCAGCTGAGTTAATCAATGCCATGTAAAGAGCTTCTGTTAATCTTCTATAATTCTCTGTACTCTTTTCCCTTGTGTAGGCTGCCCCTAGTTTGTGAAGGCTAGCTACAAATATAAGCAAAGCAACTTTGTGCTCTGATACTTATAGCAGTGCTCTGTTCTCTTGTGTCAGCTGCTCTCCTCATGTGTGTGCATGTGTGCATAGGGTACACAATTCAGCAGCCAGCCAAACACCATTCAAAAGAATACGGGAGTCAGATTATAGTGTCCAAGCTCCAGGTGCTTTATTTTAGGTTGCAGCTGTACAGCAGGTCACAGTGGTTGTATCGGACTACCTGGGTTCACAAGTGTTATCCACCCACTTAAAAAAAAAAAAATAAAGAAATAGGCTTGTCCCTTGTCTTCTTGACTGCTACAGGTCAATCTCATAATTCCCATTCATTGCTAAGACTTATAGTATTATTATTGTTAATAATATAATTTAATATAATTAACATCAAGTTACAAAGTGCTTCACAGCTCAAATAAAAGCCACACATAGAACAGATAGAAGTTAAATCTACATGTTAAAACATAGAGACCCATAAACAGGCTTATAATCATGCATTCTGAGGGATATTCATCCCTACATACACGCATACATGGCTAGAAGGCCCTGGTTAGATCCGAAATGTCGGCTGCATTGATAAGATGTGCAGGGGCCTGTCCATGTAAAGCTTTAAATTATGTTATTAACATATAAAGTGGATTCTGAATTTCACTGGAAGCCAGTGAAGGGAAGCAAGGATAGGTGAAATATGTGACTGCTGGCTAGTTTTCGTTAGCAGCCTTGCTGCTGCGTTCTGAACTAATTGAAAATGAGCTGTGAAAGAACTGAGAGATGTATGTGAAAAGTGAATTGTAATAATCAGCACGGGAGAAAATTAAAGTGTGTACTAAAAGTTCAAGATGATAGACTCACAGTAAAGGGTTGTTGTTCGCAATATTTCTCAGATGAAGGAAACAAGACTGGGTAACCTTTGAGATATGACTTTCAAAATTCACGTGTTGATCTTGGTATCAAAAAGGATACCAAGGTTTTTAACCAGATGATTTGATGTTATTAGCAAGGGCACTGATGTACTGGCTAACTTTTTTTTTTTTTTTTTGTTATTATTTATTTTATTTTCAGTTGTTACAGATGGGACAGACATGACTGGGGGATAGGAAAGGGAGAAAGAAAGAGAGGAAGGAAAAGAAAAACAGAAGGGAAAAGGGACAGTGAGAAAGGGCACTTACAAAGACAAAGAAAAAAAAATCTCCTGGATCACCTGTTGAGAGAAAAAGAAGAGAAAACAAGCAAAAAAAAAAACCAAAAAACCAAAGCAACATACTAAACACAACACCATCACGTTAATCTAGCTAAGTGTGAACAGCAGTAAATACTAAATATTGAATGTTGTTGTGCAGCACGCAGGACAGACAGCGCACAATGTGCTTTGAAGTAGCAGCTAAGAAAGGTGTAGTTTATGTCTACGAACAGTGAACACCCGTGTGCACACCTGTGTGGATCAGCGCGCTTGTATACAAAAGGTTTCTCCATGTAATGGTCTGCTAGAGGGTGTGGAGGGCCATAGCCCCGTCCCCCAGGGCATGAAGCAGGCATGGAGGAGATCCAGGCTCCAGACATCCAGAGGCCCCAGAGTGCGAGAGCCCAAGGAGGACCACTGGAGGGGCATCCGTGCCACCCTCCTGGGAAGGGCTGAGGAGATCCCCAGACGAGGGGTCACCCAGTAGCCACGGAGCAGAAGCCAGAGGGGGCTGCACCGGCGTGCCCGTGTACTGGCTAACTTTGAATGTTTGGGCCAAGCACTAGAACCTCAGTTTTACTTGAATTGAGATGGAGGAAATTAGAATACATCCAATTAGCAACACATGAGCGGTGCAGATGAGAACATATATTGATTAATATGATTTCATATTACTCATTTTACAGACCCAGCTAGTCTTAGAATGTCAAACAAGATTTTGATGTAATGTAATATAGGCGAATATTATGTTTTCCTGACAATGGACCTGACCTCTGCCTTTCATTCTGTTGACCATCATATTTTGTTCGACTGGCTGAGACATTCTACCTGAGTTTGCATAGCTTCCACCTACAGTCCATAAATATGCACTTAGTGGGCTTAGGTTAATTGGTGATCACAAATTACCCATTGGTGTGAGTGTGAATGTTTGTCTATCTTTTTTTTCTTCTTTTTTTAAAGTTTTAGCCTGTTTGAAGAGCTCAGTCTGGGACACACACACACACACCCACATAAACTGCTCATTTATTTATTCTCCCTGCTTATTTTAAAAAATTGCTTTCATACACCCCCTTTTTAAAAAAAACCAAAAAAAAACCAAACAAGTTAGACCCTTTTCTTACTAGCAGTTACAGGCCAATCTCAAAAATACCGTTAATTACTAAGAGTTTAGAAAAGGTTGTGGCTAATCAGCTTACAGCAGTTTTAGACAAACACAATATCCTGGACAAATTCCAGTTTGGCTTTTGTAGAACCCATTCTACCAAAACAGTCCTTCTTAGAGTCTACAATGACATTCTGGTGCAAAACGATGCAGGAAAATGTTCTGTTCTCCTGATGTTGGACCTCACGTCGGCCTTTGACACCACTGATCATCACATTCTGCTTGAAAGGCTGAAATACTGAGTCGTTGTATCCGTGTATCTGCCCTAGAGTGGTTCTCCTCGTATCTGTCTGAACAATATTTGTCCTTGGGAGTCTCTCAATAAAGGTCATCTTCCACTTCCCTCACCTATGGTGTGCCACAAGGTTCTGTGCTGGGGCCTTTATTGTTTTTAATATATCTACTTCCTCTCCAGCATATTTTGAGCCATTTTGAGGACATTTACTACCACTGCTACACAGACGATATCCAGTTATGCATTTCTTTTAAGCCCCAAGATGTTTCTAAGCTACAGATTCTAAAAGAGTGCGTGGAATCCATTAAAGGTTGGATAGCCGACAACTTCTTCCAACTTAATGAAGGAAAGACTGAAGTCCTTTTATGTGCTTCTGACAGACACGTACCTAAACTTATGAATGCTCTTGGTCCTCTTTACACATTTGTGAAATCGTCTATCAGGAACCTAGGGGTAATTTTTGACCCGGCTCTCCATTTGGATATTCACGTCAAATCTCTGGTTCGGTCCTGCTTTCATCATTTAAGAAACATTTCTAAATTGAGCCCTATTGTATCTCGTACTGAACTGGAGATTGTTGTCCATGTATGACGTCCCTGTTACTTTTCCTCAGTACAAGTGATTCATCCTGATCAGTAAAAATTAGTGTTATGACTATTATACATATGTCATAACCACAAACCCTTCTGTAACCTAATGGCATAACCTGACATGAGCCTCCCTCTATATGCAGTTACATGTTGTCATAAATGCTGCCAATGGTACTTGCGTAGGCTCTACTTAGGTTCACTGCAAAAGCATAATTCTGGGATTACACTTAAATGTTTCACCATCTCAATAACAGTGTTGTGGTAGATACTCAAAAAAAGTCATGTATCACACACAAGTTTTCTTAAAAGCAATGAATGCAATACGTTAATGATTTGTGAGAGAATGTCATGGTCTGTGGGAGCAGCTGAGGGACTTTTTGCATTTTGTCATCAGTATGGTTCCCTGGCTTCTCTCCTGGGCGGAGCCACCTGCGTCTCACCTGAGCCCCAACCGCTGCCAATTACAGGAAGACTGTTTAACCCTAGAACACTATCGCTGGGTGATTTTCACCCGAGCAAATACATTTACATGATTTCTCTCTCCTGCAGCTGTGAGTGTGTCAAGGAGATTGTGCCTTCACCAGGGAAGTCTCAAATGTCCCAGGAATGGGTGTATCAAAGACCAGCTTTCCAACGTCATTTTTTTTTTTTTTAGGAATTTTTTGTTCTTGAATTCCAGATTTTTCTGTAATTTTGGAGCATTATTTTAGCATCCCCCATGACACGTTTTTTCATTTTGTTAGACATGGCACAGTTGAAAGTAAAAGCTGACCACTCTGATTTGTCATGTGTTTGATATATTTTGATAACAAGTACTTTTTGTTGGTCATATTATATCGGGTAAAAATCACCCGGCATTAGTGATTGTGTTACTATTTATAGCGATAGTGTTCTAGGGTTAAGCCAGTCCCGCTACTCTGCTTCCTTCTGCACACGTCTCCGCACCATCCCGCCCTGCACTCACCGCCCTCTTATTCACTTCCTCCAGCGCTGGCTTCCTCGTTGCACCTCCGTCGTCAGCTCTCATTAAGGAAATCATCATCCAGTCGCTTCACCAGCCTGTCCCCCTTACAACCTCGATGCTCTTGGTAACTCAGTAAACTCACTGCCCCTCTCTGGATTCTCCCACGGAAACCCTCCCCGAAGTTCTTCAGCATGGCCCTGCATCTAAGCCAACAGCACCTTTGTCACTTTCTCCTTACTCACCTGCTCCTTTTCCTGGGAGTAACTGCTTCTCCCTCTGTTTCAGAGCTCCTTTGGTTCCGAGCACGGCCTCTCAGGACAGCCCTCCTTATAAGCTGGCCCCATTCTCTCCGGCTCCTGCTTTACTCTGGTCATCCTCATTTTGCTCCCATCTCTCTGTAAATAAAGTCTTGTACATAGTTCTCAGTCAGTGTATCAAGTCTGCCTCTGGGTCCAGCTCTTCTACGAACCTCGGTTACTTACTTTGTTTTTATTCTGTAAAATGACCTATCCATCCATCCATCCATCCATTCACTTCCGCTTATCCTTTTCAGGGTCGTGGGGGGTGCTGGAACCTATCCCAGCTGTCATAAGGCGAGAGGCGGAATACACCCTGGACAGGTCGCCAGTCTGTCGCAGGGCTAACACACAGGGACAGACAACCGTTCGCACTCACATTCACTCCTGCATTCACACCTATGTGCAATTTAGATTTTTCAATTAACCTATCCCCACAAAGTGCATGTCTTTGGACTGTGGGCGGAAGCCGGAGTACCTGGGGAGAAATGACCTATTGTCTCATAATTACCAGCTAACAATATAAATCAATAGACTACAGTTCCACACATCAACAAATCCCTATCCTAATGAGGACACACATTCAATCTTTCTTGATAATATTAACACAATGCCAATGCTTGTCTGTCTTTATTTGTTAGCCCTGTGACAGACTGGCCACCTGTCCATGGTAACTGGGAAAGACTCCAGCCCCCCATCTGCTGTGACTGGTTGGGTTAAAAGAGGCAGCAGTTAAGAAGCAGCTTTATTGGCATTACTTGAAGCTCAAAAATACAAAAACTCAGGCAAGAAATTAAACTGGAAACTAAGGAAGTGGGAGACTTGTGAGTTACAGGGAGACAAAATCAACACAGAACTGAGGAAACCCACAGGAACACAAATCTTGAGGGGAGGACATGACAAAGGATAAAGAAACACCTCAAGGTGTACCCTATATAATCCAGAGAAAACCCTTAAAAATAAAGCGTTATTTTAAGTACTTTAAGTACATTCTCAAAATGGTATTGTGTTTAAATAATAGCAGTTTTTCTTCTTAAAAAATTAGGCAGAAATATAAAATGTTATTTGATCAGCTTCACCTTTAACCTCTGAGTAACCTTAGCCAACATATTTTGTACATTAGTTTAAAACAGTGTGATCGTCAAACATTTTAGTGCAAAAAAATAACAAACCCATTGGACTCCCAACACCTCCATTCTTAGTTACTGTCCGTCTCTTTCAGCCAGTTACAAACTAGCCTATTCAAATTTTCAGAGCTCAAAGCAGCTGTCTTTATTGTTATTATGTGACCTGCAAGTGAGAACAGTCTCTCACATGGGACAGAAGTGGCAAGACTAATCAAATACTTGCGGGCCAGGACAGACAGCTGTGGGTGGGTCCCTCCTTGACTGGATCACCACTGCAGCGGGAAGTCTGTATCACTGATGGTGGATTCTGCTCTGTACAAACTCAGGGCCATGTCACACAGGGCTTCCTCATCTGAATCTGTAGCACATTTTCTAACCCCCTATCTTCTACCACTGATAGTGGTCTACAGTCCAGAGCGAGAGAAGTTGTACGTTTGTTCGATGTTGACTTACTAATTTTGGTTGTGAAGCCAGTCATTTCATCATGTTTGGGCTGCTGACACCTTTTGTTGGTGCTCAAACAGCTAGCTCCCACAGTTTCTGTGCTCACTGCAACATGTTTTGGATTTAGATGGTGCCGTAAGGTTGAAGTGCTTCGGTGGTAAGCAAACGCCTGTGCACAAAACCACACTTTTATCAAGGTTTCTGTCGGGTAGTCTTTTGAAATGAAATTCGCCTCCAATCAGTCCTAGCAACGTGCTTTTTTCTGATTTTTCCATTTTTTATCAGTGTAATTGGTATACCAGGAAATCGTGGATTGACAAAAGTTTCCCTCTGTTTGGAATGCAAAGTGTGATTAAATGCGTTAATTTGTTTTTTTATGCGTCTTTTTTTTTATTGATTAATCACAATTAACATGTTAAATTCCCTCCTCTAGTTAATATAAATGACAAAATTGAACATTTACATGTTAGGGGTAATTACGGTTCGACAATAAGTCAGTGATTCAGTAGCCTGATGGCCTGTGGATAGAAACTGTTTTATAGTCTGGTTGTCCTTGCTTTAACACTTCTGTAGCGTCTGCCAGGTGGCAGGAGGGTGAACAATGTTAGCTGTGGGTGGGAGGCGGTCCTTGATGATGTTGTGTGACCTCTTCCTGACCTGAGTGTTGTAAATGTCGTGTAGTAGTGGGAAGGGTACTCCACAGATGAGCTGTGCTGTTTTAATAACACGCTGGAGAGTCTTCCTGTCATGAGTGGTGCTATTCCCCTACCACACTGTGATGGAGTTTGTCAGGATACTTTCCATAGTGTATCAGTAAAGGTTGCTGGAAAGTTTGGAGGTGAATCCAAATTTTCTCAGCTTCCTTAGGAAGAAGAGGCATTGTTGAGCCTTCTTGATGATCTGCCATGTGTTATGGGTCCAGGTGAGATCCTCACTGATGTGGGTGCCGAGGAATTTGCAGAGTGTCTAATGTGTCCAGGATAGGTTCTTTGATATGGGACATAACTATCCTCTCAAAACACTTCATTACAATTCGAGTGAGTGCGATGGGGTGATAGCCATTCAAACAAGTTATGTTGTTATTCTTGGGAAGAGGCACTATGGGGGTGGACTTGAAGCATGTGGGCACAGCTGACTGGGTGAGGGACAAGTAGAAAATGTCTAAACACCTCAGCCAGCTCTGAAGAGCAGACCCTCAAATCACAGCCGGGGATGTTGTCAGGGCCAGTGTTGGGCAAGTTACTTCGAAAAAGTAATTAATTATAGTTACTAGTTACTTCTTCAAAAAAGTAACTGAGTTAGTAACTGAGGTACAAGTAATTAATTACTTGAAAAGTAACTATTGCGTTACTTTAAAATATATATATATTTAACCCTCTGGGGTCCAGGTTATAATTGGCCATTTATGACTACTTTTGATGTGACCTCTACATTTCACCTTTAAAAACTATTTACTTTGCCTTGTTTGGTATCATCCTTTTCAGCACAACCTCATGTGTCTGAATTTACAGTTATGTTTTCATTTTGACATACTGTATTAACACAGTTGATCTAAAATCAGACAAAAAACATAATATCCGAGTAGAAAATTATATTTTTTACTGTAAAAACAAACATGTTTATTGAATCATATTTCATAACTTTAAATGCAAATATAAATTGTCAATTTTAAAATCATATGCACAAGTTTTGCAAACAACAAAGTTATTTGCAGCCATTTACATTTTACCCTTTTTTAATAACCATTTCAAACTATTTACATAACAATCAGGTGTTCTGCATTAAATTAGATGCCACACAAATTATTTTTGCCATGCCAAAAAATAATTTCTGTCCACCATAAAGGAGAACATCACAAGCCTGATACCTGCAGGTCTAGCAGCAGCAGGTGTATCACTCCTGTTTTTTTACCTGGAGACAGCAGTTGCCTCATTGTTCCGACACACAACACAAAACTATCCACAACACTACACACTACCTCCACAAGACAGCACATTAACTACACACTCCAAACACGCTAAACGTCACAAAACTCACTCTCTCTCTCTCTTTCTGCTACCTTTATTTCTGTGTCTGTCTCTCTCACCGTCACTCCTAAAACTTCCCCCTCTTCCTAAACAACCAAATGTCATGTTGCCATATCATTTTTTGATTGGTTGACATGGTGCATTTTTCCACCAATACGAACGGGCTGTTTTTTGTTTTGGTTTTTTAATTTTTTGGTCATAAGCAGAGAGTGCTTGCTAGCACTGTCCTTAGACAGTAAACGTGACGAAACTATTCAGGAAAAAACACGCGTATATATTGTTTATCATGAATGCCCAGATTACTTATGTAGAAAGCTACTTCCGTGCAACTGATATAAGATGTTGTATGTTTGTTGAAAAATAGTAACGCGACCACACCACATTTTCTTGTTAGTAACGGTAACGGCGTAGTAATGATAGGAATAGTAATTAGTTAGACTACTTGTTAATGAAAAAAGTAACGCCGTTACTTGTAACGCCGTTATTCCCATCACTGGTAAGGGCCGGCTGCTTTTCAGGGGTTAGTCCTACTCAGAACCTTGCATACCTCAGTCGAAGTCACAGTGAATGGAGAGTTCTGTGCTGCCTCTGCTGGTAGGATCCCTCTGTGTTGGTTGGAGTTGAGGGTGTCGAAGCGAGCATAGAACTCATTCAGCTCATCTGGTAGCATGCTGCAGCTGACTATGACCCTGCTGCTCTTCTGCTGGAAATCAGTGATGTGTTACTGGCCCTGCCACAGGCATCTGGAATCTGACTTGTTGTAGTATCCTTCCAGCTTCAGTCTGTACTGCCTCTTGGCTTTCCTGATGGATCTACATAGGTCCTATCTGGCCTTTTTGTAGCCCTCTGCATCACCAGAGGGAAATGCAGCGGAGCATGCATGCAGTATGGAAAATACTTCATAGTTCAACCATGGTTTCTTATTTGGATACGTGTTTCTCCTTGAGTACAGGATCTGAATATCAGCCACACTCATTAGCACTATAGTGGTCATGGAAAGGTTTATGATCCTAGCATTTGGCTGTATTACACACCAGTGGGTAAACGACAAAAACTATTTCTTTCCCCATTAAATTATTGAGCTAGATTTTCCCTCCCTGAGCTGGTTCTGGTTTCGTTCTGTTAAAAGGGAGTTTTTCCTTCACACTGTCGCCATAGGGTTTGCTCATAGGGGGTCATATAATTGCAAATGTTGTTGTGATTTAGTGCTGTATAAATTGCAAATGTTGTTGTGATTTAGTGCTGTATAAATTGCAACTGTTGTTGTGATTTAGTGCTGTATAAATACAATTGAATTGAGACGCTAGTATTTTATGAATCTGTTACTTAGTATTATTAGCAGATGCATGTAAACTTGTGCAGTTTATAAAGGTAGGCATGGTAATGAAATGAAAAAAATAAGAAAGCATTTTTTTTTTCAAATATATGCATTTTTAAAATTTTATGTGATGACAATGTTTAAAATCTATCATACTGAATTACATTATTAATCATTTTTAACAGAAGAAATTCTCTGTGTCCATAAAAGTCAGAACAAAAAAACTTCACACACAAAGTTCACAACTTGTGTTGGGTTTTTTTGGCATATGTGTTGTAGAAGAATATATGAAGAGAGTGTCTGAATATCTGAAGAGTAGCTGAATGTGTTGCACTGCATCATATGACTTAAAAAAATATCAGGCAGCATTTTCAGTTTCAGTTTAATATGGTCATGTGACACCTATATCAGTATGAAAAAATTTTAAATTTATAATTCATTTATAGTCCGTTTTTCACTTTTAGTTATATTTACTTGCAGTATTCTGAGTTTCAATATAGTTAATAGCATGATTTCAATATAGTCCAATATAAACCTCCATAATGTGTTAGTTTTTCAAATCACAAACTTGCCCACTTGTTTGTGGATTTAGGTTATTCTTTCAAATGCACACCCACACATTCAATATTAGTGCGCCCCTTAATTTCCTAAGAACATAAAATAATTTAGATTTTATAATAGTACTAACAGTGATGCTGCCACTGTGAAACTGATTAAAGGTAGTGTAACATCTACATGTTAAGGGGTTACCCCAACAAAATACAAGTGAGGACAATTTCTTTGGTCACAGAAAAATCTGAATTCACTGATTTTCTGATTTATATTTTACAGTGTTGGGTAAGTTACTTTAAAAATGTAATTAATTACTAATTACTAATTACTTAGTCAATATTGTATTTAAAATACTTATCTAATTACTGTGTCAGAAAAGTAACTTAATTACTAAATAAGTAATTAAACTAAATACTTCTTAAAATCCCTATAAATCTTGAGTGGACAAACAATAGAAATTAAACTCTTTAAATAATTTTTTTTTTTTTTAAAGACGGAGACTCTACAGTACGCAGCGGTAGCATGTCTTCTACAATGTAGCCTGCAATCATTTTTTAAGCTCACCTTTTTAAGCACCTTCTGTGCTGCTGAAGTAAAATCACGTTTTGTCTGCTTGGCAGGAGTTGCCGCAGTATTATCCATGGATGATGTTAAGAGATTTTGTTTAATGTTTTATTAAATAACATGCTTTCCCTAAATAGTTTTGCGAATGTACAATGATGTTCATATATTTTATACTACATGTATCTTGTCACTACACATTCAGGTGAGCCTTGCTGACTTCTAAGAAAATGACTTGCATAAGGAGGTTGCCACAGGAAACCTCACCCTTGCTGAGTCTGCCGTTGTGAACAGGAACCAACTGGCTTCTGTTTCCCTTAAGATAGGCTTGACCAGTTACTTACTAGCAGTTGAACGTATATGTTTTATGCTTAGTAAGGAGTTGTATGTTATCTCTTCCTACATGTGTCTGTGACGCAAACATGCTTGAGTATAAATAAAGCTGACTGCAAAGCCTCGGTGTGAGTATCACCCGATCACTCACCCGTGCGCACGTAGTTCTCTGAACAAAACTCTGACTGTTTTTGTATTCCTTCAATGTGTTTTATAATGTCTTACCACTGACAGATGATGAACAAGGATCACTCAGAAGTGTTCGTCTATGCTCTCGTGTCAGGCGCTTCAGTAGATTACTCGTCTTATTAACAGCAGTCGATAGTTTTTTCTCCCCAGGACATAGCTTACATATTACTGTAATATTCTTGTCTGCTTGTTTCAGAAAAGTGAAGAGACGGGAATATGTCCATTTCATAAAACAGCCACACGTTTCAGCCGAGTCTGACAGCTTCCGCTTTAGAATACGACTATGCAGCAAACTGGCGCGAAATGACGTGCACCTGCACTACAGCGATGTTAAAGCGGCAGAGTTTACTTCTACGTTTAGAAGATAAATTATTGTAATTAAATAATGATATTCAGTGAGTTTAATTATTTTACAATGTAATGCAAGTACATTATAAGTAACTGTAATTAAAATACCTAAAAATGAACAGTAATTAGTTACTCTACTTTTTCAGTGGAAAAGTAATTTAATTACACTAACGCGTTACTTAGTAACGCATTACACCCAACACTGAATATTTTAAACTTTTTCTTTTATTAATAATTTTAATTTACAGTGACAAATACATACTATAGTATTTAACAGTGGATATGAAGACTAAAGCGTTAGTCTTTTATCACAACTAATGTATGTGTCTTAAGATGCAGTATTCTGTATAAAATACTTGGTCAGCATTTTCAGCTTTAAAAAATTATTGACATTATATGGTAGTGGGCACTGCAGAAGTTCAAGTCTAAATCCTTTTTTTAATATTTTGTGGCAATTTTAGATGTAACTCGAGTTTTCAGCAACTTCTTTAATGACTCTTTGATCTCCTGTGTCTGAAGAACATAGATAATCGGGTTTAACATGGGAGGCAATACAGTGGTAATAGAAAGGCTTATGATCCTAGCATTTGGATGTATTACACTCCCAAAGATATATACAAATGTAATTGGAAAGAAATAAATTGCCACTAATGAAAGGTGACCTGTGCAAGTTGTAAAAGCTTTCACTCTTTCCTTATATTTAGAAATTTTTGACAAAGAATAGCCAATACAGCAGTAACTTCCCACGATAAATGCCAGTGGAAACCCAAGAATTATAACTGGTGCCAAAACAGCAATTACACGATTGGGGATAACATCATTGCAGCCAAGACGATACATAGGACCATGATCACAGAAATAGCTTTCAATAACGACAGATTTACAAAAAGAAAGTCTTGTGAGAAGGCCAACTGTAATGAGCATAAGAGTTATGGCAAAAAGCCAGAAAAAAGCGATCAAAGATAAAATGAGCTTGTGGCTCACTCTCATTTGATAGTGCAGAGGGTACATGATAGCCATGACTCTGTCAAATGACAATACAACCAGATTAAAAGCCTGCATCGCATATAAAGTAAAGCTGAAAAACATGAAAGTCATGCAGTCATTGTAGGAAATATAATAATGGTTTAACAGAGAAATGTCAAGAACCTTTGGCATCAAAGCAGAGCTACTTGACAGGTCTGTAAATGCAAGATTAAAAACAGCAATATATTTAGGACTTCTCAAGGTATGATCCAAAGTTAATACAGTTATCACTAATGTGTTTCCCACCACTGCAAGAATGTAAATAAAACACAGAAAGACAAAATAATATCTAATATTAGGTATGCCAATAAAACCACTTATTATAAAATATGCAGGTCGCACAAAGGTGATGTTGTTCTCAGCAGCTGAGTTAATCAATGCCATGTAAAGAGCTTCTGTTAATCTTCTATAATTCTCCGTACTCTATCCTTTGTGTAGGCTGCCCCTAGTTTGTGAAGGCTAGCTACAAATATAAGCAAAGCAACTTTGTGCTCTGATACTTATAGCAGTGCTCTGTTCTCTTGTGTACTGCTCTCCTCATGTGTGTGCATGTGTACATGTGTGCATAGGTAGTTCAGCAGCCAGCCAAACACCATTCAACAGAATACGGGAGTCAGATTATAGTGTCCAAGCTCCAGGTGCTTTATTTTAGGTTGCAGCTGTACAGCAGGTCACAGTGGTTGTATCGGACTACCTGGGTTCACAAATGTTATCCACCCACTTAAAAAAATAAATAAAAATAGGCTTGTTCCTTGTGTTCTTGACAGCTACAGGTCAATCTCATAATTCCCATTCATTGCTAAGATTTCAGAAATAATTGTTGCTACAAATAATATTATTATTGTTAATAATAATAACTTAATTATATCACCCCTTTCAAAACATCAAGTTACAAAGTGCTTCACAGTTCAAATAAAAGCCACACATAGAAGTTAAATCTACATGTTAAAACATAGAGACCCATAAACAGGCATATAATCAGCCATACTGACAGACATTCATTCATGAATGGTTTCAAACTATAGCCAAAAATGAAGGGGAACAAATTACGGAAACAATAACCTATAAAAATGATTTTTCAGCAGTCGCTTAAAATAAATAACAGAGTCAGTCGACCTGATTGACTGAGAAAGGCTGCTCCACAGTTTGAGCACTACAGCATCAAACGCACAATCACCTCTGGTTTTAAAATGAGAGCGAAGGACAGGTAGAAGGCAGTGTTGGGAAGGTTACTTTTAAAATGTATTCCACTAAAGATTACAGATTACATTTGGATTACTTAATATATTGTCATGCTTTTTACAACTACGTGAATGTACTTTTGCTGTATGATTTATTACTATTACTGAAGGCTACTCGCCATACCAATAACAACTAGATTTTTAAATCTTAATATAAAATGAGTAACAGTAGGGTGGACATTAGGTAAGGCTGCACTTTTTGCAGTGATTATGTATAGAATACTACTTCTGTATCAGTAATATGTTTTCTTTTTGTCTATTAATAATCATGTTGAACTGCACATGATTATTTGCAGCTAGTAGGTTGTTAATGCTCTCCATCAAGTCTAAAAAGAGCATGTTAATACGTGGAGATCCCAAAGCCCGCTCCAAAAATGATCACATTGTTCAATTCTCTTCCAAACCCCAGCTGTCTATTGTAAGCTTTGAGTGTTTACTAAAATAAAAATAGAAGTGCTCTCACATCTCACCTGCTTGTTTTTATTCAGGCATGCATGTGTACTATTTTTATTAAGAGAGATTAAGCTCGTGTTTCTGTCATTTAGTGATTGTGCTTAACTGTATGAAGCTTATTAGACCTTATGAAACAGATGATACGTAAAAGCGAATTTTGCCAAAGTGCTGAAGATTTTTCTTTTAATTATGGAGTTTTTTTTCTTAAAGAAATCTACTTCATCATGTGTATTTTTTTATGTCATGTGTAATTTCCATTGCAAATATCAACCAAAGTTAAATTAAGAGGGGATGGCAGTAAAAACTCCAGAGTTGTGATGTCATCATGTACACTGCCATTCCAATTGTAGAACAATTGCACTGCATTCTTGGGAAGTCTGGACTCCCGTGTGAACCACACTAGCAAGAACGCGAGTACGGACTTGCGTACTTGTGTATTGAGAAACAGCCTAACAGTCTGCAGTCTATGAACCTCAGCTAACGCCAGCTAACAATGTTAGCTTGATGGCGAGTAGCCTTCATTAATAGTAATTTTTTTTTAAAGCAAAGCACACAGCAATAGTAAATCAAAGATACTTGAATTTCGCCCATCCCTTTGTTTTGTTTAGTGCTTTGTTTTGTCTGGAAATGTATTTGTACTCTATGTATCTGTACCCATATGTAATTCATTTTATTTCATATTTTACTATTGAGAAGCACTTTGGAGTACCTCTGGTCTTTTAAATGTGCTATATAAATAAAGTATTGAGTACTGATTGATCCCATTCTTCTTATGAAGTAGTGTCGGAATTTCCAAATAAGAAATGCATTCCTGCCCATGCACTGCTGGCTCTGTTGTGCTAGCTCATCCAACTGAGCTAAAAGCCAAACCAGTTTTGGTCTCAAACAAAGATATGATGAGAGAAAAAATGTGCACTGTGCCTACGAAGCTGAATTGTGCTGAAAAGAGGTGAAGAAGCTGAATGTTCAGCAAAACAGAGATGTAGAACCTGAATATTGTGCTGAAAAGAGGTAAAAAGATAAAAAATTGTGATGAAAAGAACAGAAGAGGCTGAATATTTGTGCTAAAAAGAGTTGAAGAAACTGTAATTTGTGCTTAAAAGAGGGGGGAAAGCTGAAAATTCTACTGAAAAGTGCAGAAGAGACTGAAAATTCTGCTGTGCAGAAGAAGTTGAATTGTGCTGAAAAAAGGTGAAGCAGAACTTTGTGCTGAAAAGAGTTGACAAAGCAGAATGTTCAGCAAAAAAAAAAGTGAAGAAACTGAAAATTGTGCTGAAAAGATTTGAAGAAACTGAAAATTCTGCTGAAAAGAGCAGAAGAGGCTGAGATTTGTGCTGAAAAGAGGTGGGAAAAGCTGAACTTTCTGTTGAAAAGAAGTGAAATTCTTGAACTTTCTGCTAAAAAGAGATGAAGATACTGAAAATTCAGCTGAAAAATGGCCAAGAAGCTGAAAGTTCTGCTGAAAAGAGGTAAAGAAGCAGAACTTTGTGCTGAAAAGAGGTAAAGAAGCTGAGGTTTCTGCTGAAAACAGCTGAAGAATCTGGAAGTTTTGCTGAAAAGGGGTGAAAAAGCTGAAAATTCTGCTAAAAAGGGGTGAAGCAGCTGAAATTTGTGTTGAAAAGAGTTAAGTGGCAACTAGAATAATAATAATAAGGTAGAAGAATAAAGAATAAAGAGAAACAGGCATCCACACAATAATAAAAATGTCAACATAAAATGCAGTTTTTCTTCTTCGTCTTTTTTTTTTTTTTTTGCCTGTCCCGTTTGGATCTTTAACCATCAGAATTGTTGTCTGAAGGCCAAGAAAGATGCCAAGCGGCTTTACTTTACCAATTGGATCATCATGGTCTTGCCATATTGGTCCATTTGATTGACCTTTATTATAATTATGCATTTGTTTGAATTGATTTTCGGTTGTTACAGACGGGACAGACATGACTGGGGGATAGGACAGGGAGAAAGAATGAAAGAAAGAGAGGGAGAGAATGAAAATTAGAGGGGGAGAAGTGATGGTGAGAAAGGGGGAAAGAGAAAAAAAAGAAAAGAAACACAAACAAAACACCTGGATCACCTGTATGCCAAAAAAAAAAACAGAAGAGAAAACAAACAAGAAAGAGCAACATAATAAATGCAACACCATCACAATAAACTAGCTAACAGTAGATAACAGTAGATACTAAATATTACATGTTATTGTGCAGTACCCAAGATCGACAGCGCACAATGTGCTTTGAGGTAGCAGCCAAGAAAGGTGTCGTTTGTGTATGTAGAAACTCGTGTGTACACCTGTGTGGATCAACACGCTGGTATTCAAAAGGTTTCTCCATGTCACAATCTGCTAGGGAGTGTGGGGAGCCATAGCCCCGTCCCACAGGGCATGAAACAGGTATGGAGGAAATCCAGGCCCCAGACATCCAGAGACCCCAGAATACGAGGACCCAAGGAGGACCACCAGGGGGGCAACCGTGCCACCCTCCTGGGAAGAGTTGAGGAGAGCCCCAAAATAGAGGTCACCCAGCAGCAGTGTTGGGGAGTATTTAAAATATGAGTAACTGTATTCCGTTACAGTTACCGTTTAAAAAGGTGGTATTTAGAATACAGTTACTTTGTTGAAATAAATGGATTACACGGCGGTATTTTCCTGTTTCATATTGTGGCGGGTCAGGACTGTTTGGGTTTTGTTTGACAGCTATGTTCTGTTGTTCCAGGCAGCAGCATTACGGTTGCCATGGTTACAGGGTGACGTTCTCTCTCTCTGCATGTTTCCTGGGTGAGAGAGCGCCTTTTTGCTGTTGTTGTTGTGCTAAGCTAATAGGCAGAATGCTACAGACATAGCCTTAAAGAATGTAGCCTCATGGGCAGTGTAGTCTGTGCTGCAGGGAGAATGGACTGCCATACCCGTTATGTGTCTGTGAGCGCGAGGAGGGAGAAAAAGGACAGTGGAAAAGTACGAGTTGTCATCGAGCAGAAACGGGAGCTGGAAGCATGTAAATATAATAATAACCACTGCAGCCAAGAAGAGTGACAGACGAGCCCAGTTGTAAGTAAGCTATTAAGACTCGACTGTACACTGTGTTCGTGTTTTCCTCCGAAACAATAAGTTCCGTTGGAGCAGCCTTTCAACGCTTCTATGTCTCTCGCTAGCAAACTTGACCCAGACAACAAAGTAAAGCTATTTTTCAGCTACGAGCCCCACACGGAACCCGATGTATTAGCCAGAGGTCCCTTTACTGCGGTTCGGAGCCGCAGACCTTCGGTAATAGTAATAAATCACATTCATGTAGTTGTAAACAGCATGATAATATATTAAGTAATCCAAAGTGTTTGACGTTCAGTAATGACTCTGGATTCGTGATCGCCAGCAAGCTTTGTTTTACTGTGTTACAGAGCAGACATTACACGTAAGCCACACCATTCCCGGGGGCGGGTCCGCGCTACGCGCTGTCTCACTGCGTGCGTGCGCAGCGTACTACACGGAACAGATATATTAAAGCAACATTAATGAACAATATTAGTCAGATGTTCTACATCCCCTTTCTTTAGCTTAAGACTGCATAAACTACTAACAACATCTTTAGCAATAATACATAAACAACATATCATAGTCTATAACATTCTAGCCTGAATATTAACGAATTACTTCACACCTGGAACTGTGTCATTGGTAAGACCATAGTGAGCATTTAACTTTGTTAACATCATATCACATGTACTGTCCATTGTTTTGTTTTGTCCGTCATTCTCCTTTTTTTTTTCTTTTTTTTTTATTTCGTTACAGTCCATCAAATATGCCTTAGTGTTCATACTTGGGGTTTGGCTTGCAGACTCTCCCAAATCGTGTGATGTAAGCATCACTTGCCAGGCGACAGGGGGACTGGACAGGGGCTTGTGTGAGGGGTTGTGTGCGGCTATGTGTTTGCTCTTCAGTGTGTTGGACAGGACTTTGGATGTGCTGTGGGGGACTCGTGGTCGGTGGTTGGGCCGCGGTGTAATCATCACGGGAATCTCCGTGTTGTGGTGGCGGTTCAGAGACCGGGAGGACATGCCTGCGGTTCCTCCTGTAGTCTCCACCTCCTGATTGGACAATGTACGATCTGGGCTCCTTGCAGGCTTCCTTGATGGTTCCTAAGGAGTCATGTCCACGACGCGTTTGCATCCGCACAACCTCACCTGGCATGAGGGGACGGAGGGGTCTGCTGGACTTGTCATAGTATTTCTTTTGTGCATGGCGCTTGTGAAGTAAGTTTGTTTTAACAGCTCTGTTGCTTTTGGGGCTGGGAACGAGCAGACGCTTACACACAGGTAATGTAGTGCGCGTCTGTCTTGACATCAGCCGTTCAGCTGGGGAGCCTAGTGTGTGGTCTCGTGGCACATTGCGAAGATTGAGTAGGTTGAGGAAGACATCTGTTCCATCTCTCCGTGACCTCTCCATTAACTGCTTTGCACTGCGAACTGCACGTTCAGCCAGTCCATTGGCCTGCGGATACTCTGGGCTACTTGTTACATGAACAAAGTCCCAGGCCAAAGCAAAGTCTGCAAAACGTTGGCTGGTGAACTGGGTGCCGTTGTCTGATAGTACTGTGTGCGGGCAGCCATGGACAGAAAAGTGTCTTTTAAGCTTCGAAATGACAGTGTTGGTAGTTAGGTCACGAAGCAAGTCTACCTCAAACCAACCTGAGTAAGAGTCGACGACAACCAGGTGATGTTGACCATTCCACTCAAAGATGTCAGTGGCGACAGTTGACCAGGGTAAGTCCGGCACTGGATGTAGCTTCAGTGGCTCTTTCTGTTGATGTGGCCTGGTGCTGTTGCACACTGGACACGCAGCTGTTTCTCGCTCTATGTCATCAGTCATTGTGGGCCAAAACACGATACCACGGGCCCTGCGTTTAGTGGCTTCCGTGCCTGGGTGCCCTCTGTGGAGGATGGCAATATAATCTTTTTGCAAAGACTTGGGGATCACTGTCTTCGGGCCCTTCATGACAATGCCATCTTCTAGGGTGAGTTCATCTCTATATGGGTGGTATTGATGAAGTTCTGTGGGCAGCTGAGTTTGTCTGCAGGGCCAGCCTCTCATTATGACAGTGCTCAGTTTCTGTAGCTCCGGATCGGAGGCAGTGTGTTCCTTTAGCTGTGTTAGCCTGGAAGTAGAGATTTGTTGGATCGACATGATCTCGTAGTCTGCTGTTTCATCACTGTGCTGATCTGTGGAGGCTGTGGGAGCACGGGACAAAGTGTCGGCGAGATACATCTGCGAGCCTTTTTTGTACACCATCTGAAAGTTGTACTTCTGCAGTCTGAGCATCATGGGTTGTAGTCTGGCTGGAGCTGAATGTATTGGCTTGTTCAAGATAGTGACCAACGGCTGGTGATCGGTTTCGATTTGGATTTGCTTTCCATAGATGTAATCATTGAACTTGGAACATGCGAATACAACTGCAAGAAGCTCCTTCTCGATCTGCGCGTAGCGCATTTCGGTCTGCGTCAGAGTTCGAGAGGAGTAGGCGATTGGGGCACCTTCCTGGAGGCATGCAGCCCCGAGCCCATACTGCGATGCGTCACATGTTAGCGTGACGGGTTTCTGGACGTCGTAGTAGCTGAGGGTGGGTGGACTGATCAGGCTTTGTTTTAAAGCATCGAATGCATCTTGATGCTGCTTCAGCCAGCACCACTGAATGTCTTTGCACGTTAGCTCCCGTAGTGGGGCTGAGAGTTCACTGAACTTAGGAATGAACTTTCCTAGGTAATTAATCATCCCTAAGAAGCGTTGGAGAGCTGTGACGTTTTCAGGTGTGGGCATCTCCTTAATTGCTTTAGTCTTTGCTGGGTCAGGCTTTAAGCCTTTGCTTGTGAAGACGTGACCAACGTAACAGACTTCTGTGAGACTGAATTTACACTTTTGGGGGTTGAGTCTCAGTTTG
Organism: Pelmatolapia mariae; assembly: GCF_036321145.2. Lineage (NCBI taxonomy): Eukaryota > Metazoa > Chordata > Actinopteri > Cichliformes > Cichlidae > Pelmatolapia > Pelmatolapia mariae. The sequence continues at coordinate 17,474,173 of NC_086236.1, forward strand.
ACTTCCCTTGCACGGTCGAGTACCTTTCTAAGATTCAGTTCATGCTCTTTCATATCTCTTCCGCCAATGATTATGTCGTCGACGATGACAGCACAGGGGTATCCAGCAAAGATCTGCTCCATTGCACGCTGGAACACCTCGCTGGCTGAGTTTATTCCATACGGCATTCTCAGAAAGCGGAATCTACCAAACGGTGAGCTGAAAGTCGTGAGCATGGATGATTTGTGGTCGAGCGTTATCTGCCAAAAGGAGCATTTTGCGTCCAGGACAGAAAAGACTTTGGAGTTAGGCATTTGGGCGGCTATCTCCTCTATAGTGCGCATAGGGTGATGTGGGCGTCTTAGCGCTTTGTTTAGATCTCTTGGATCGATGCAGAGTCTGATGTCATCTGAATTTTTCCTGTGGGTCGCCACCATAGACGACACCCATTCTGTTGGCTCGGTGACAGGGGTGATCACACCCAACTCGACCATGCGGGTTAATTCTGCTTTAACCTTGTCTTGCATTGGAACTGGTATTTTGCGTGCAGGCTTTACGACAGGTGTGATTTCTGGGTCTATTTTCATGGAGTAGGTAACAGGAAGTTTACCAAGTTTATCTTCGAAGAGGTCTGAATACTCTAAGAAGATCTTTTCTGAAAAGGTGCTTTCCACGTCCTTGGCTACATGGTGACTTCTTTGTTCAATGTGATTAATTGTAAGTGGAGTGAGTCTGGTAAGCCAAGTAGGGGTTGTACGTCTCGTTTCACTACGAAGAATTGCAGAGGGTATTCCTTGCCTGCAGAGTGGCATGAGAGTGTCGCTATGCGAGCTGTTTGAATTTCCTCACCTCCATATGCCACCAGTTTAGTTTTCTGTGATGGCAGGAGTCTTTCATCTTGTCTGAGTTGTTCAAAGAGGTCAGCTGGCATGACATTACATTTGGCACCAGTGTCCACCTTGAGCTCTAAGGGTTTTCCATTAATATGCACCGTGGTGAAAATGTCATTCTTGTGTGGAAAGCAGGGATTTATAGTGTCTATATTAATTCCATTCACATAGAACATTTCCTCATCGCTGCTAGGCGCTTGCATCTCAATGTGGTTAACGGGTCTCTTTTTGAATTGCCGTGTTCGTGATGACTTGCAGCATTTCTGGAAGTGATTCCATTTTTTGCACTTATGACATTGCTGGCCATATGCTGGGCATTTGTCTCTTTTTGCCTCGTGGCTGCCCCCGCAGTTGTTGCAGTTTGTGATTGCGTGAGCGAGCCTCTGTTCTGGTTGTGCTGCACGCCGGTCATTGCCTGCCTTCATCTTGACTTTGTGTGGATGTTTTTTCATTATTGTGTGATGCAAGGTATCCACCTTTGCTGCCATTTGTTTTGGAGCTGCTAGAGCTTTTGTGTGTTGATCTGTCTGCTCGAATATCTGGCACATTTCAATTGCTTTGTTCAAAGTTAGGTCACTGTCGCGCAGCAGTTGCTTTCTCATGCTGTCACTATTTATGCCACAAACGAGTCTATCTCTGATGAGCTCGTCTTTAAGCTGGCCAAATCTGCAACTGCCTGCCTTATTTTTCAAGTCACTCACGTAAGACTCAATTGTTTCATCTGGTCGTTGGTTTCTGGTGTTAAACTTGTGCCTTTCCATTGTTATGTTTGTTTGGGGATTACACAGCTCCCGAAATTTGCGCTTGAGACATTCCGGGTCTTCTCTCGATTCTGCTTCGGTCACCAGTCGTCTGTGTTCTCCTTCCCCCGCGTGCACAGCGGGCGCATAAACGAAGGCGCGCTCCCGCTCGATGGCTTCAGAGCCGGCCAGGTTTAGCAGGATGAACGCTTTAGTTCGTGCATCCTTATCGGAATGAGCAGCGGCTATGAATATGTCGTATTCCTGCTCGAACACACGCCACTTCTCGGCGATGTTGCCAGTGAACACCAACGGTTCTGGTCTACGGAATCCGTCTGACATGGTCGTTAATGCTCGATAGCCTTTGCAACGATAGCCGAGCAACGCTAGCTGGTTACTTGCTTGCTTCGTCCGCAAAGTGCCGAGAAAACTTTAGCCTTACCACTCCGTCGGCAGGGCTGTAGCACACGACCGAACCACGACTTCTGACACCATGTTTGACGTTCAGTAATGACTCTGGATTCGTGATCGCCAGCAAGCTTTGTTTTACTGTGTTACAGAGCAGACATTACACGTAAGCCACACCATTCCCGGGGGCGGGTCCGCGCTACGCGCTGTCTCACTGCGTGCGTGCGCAGCGTACTACACGGAACAGATATATTAAAGCAACATTAATGAACAATATTAATCAGATGTTCTACACAAAGTATTCAGAATACGTTACTCTCATTGAGTAACGTAACGGAATACGTTACAAAATACGTTTTGGGGCATGTATTCTGTAATCTGTAGTGGAATACATTTTAAAAGTAACCTTCCCAACACTGCCCAGCAGCCACGGAGCAGAGGCCAGAGGGGGTTGCAGTGACGTGCCCGCGGGCTCTGCCGGCAGCCAGCTGTGCCAGAGAGGACGCGGGCCTCAGGCCCAGAGGCCAGAGGCCTGAGGGCACCCCATCCCCCGGAAGGGGCCCAACCAGGCCACAGGCGCCAGGCCCTGTCAATCGGCCACTAGGAGTGAGCCGGTACATACATGAGCGCCCAGCCCCAGACACCAAGAACCACCAATACCAACGTCTGAGGGCATCAGCCACTGGCAGGGAGTGTGGTGAGGGGAGATAGGTCTCCGTACCTTGGAGAGCCTGAGATGTTCCCAGAGAGGTGGAGTCTAAGACCCAAGCTGATATATAGACACAGACGAACAGGCGCATGCAGACACAAACGTGCATTCCCACCCCCATATACACAAACAAATACTCAGCACTCACCCGACGTGGAGACAGACACAAATAGACACTGTACACACACACTCCCCAAACATACTCTATATCCCAGGTCCGGGTACCCCTGCCCCCAGAGGGGCAAACCGTACCCAGACCCAGGAGATGTAACCCTTCTCTCTGGGGTGGAGGAAAGCAGACCGCCTCCTTATCTGCAGTAGCAGGGAGGCCCCGCATCCCAGACCCCAATCCAACGGCCAGCACCTCCTCCCAGCCCCCCAGCCCTGACGGTCAACAGAACGGGGGTGAGTGGACACCCCAAACCTCCCTCCGCCCGCTCATATGTAGTGTTGCTGTGTGTTGTTCTAAAGTGCATTTAAAACACAGGAGGGCATGGTGCTTCCTGACAGAGAGCAGCACGGCTCCTCCCAAAAACCCTCAGTGTCTATATGCATTTAAAATTGAGGGTAGGGCACCAGCGCCAGAGGTGGGTTTGAATACTCAGACCATCCTCTGGACTCTGTATAACGTGCCCACCCCCAAGGCCCTATGTGGATTATGTGGATGTCTAGGTTGCTAATACAAGAGAGTGTGAGTGAAGAAAATAGTGTAGCAGATTCTTATCTGGTGTGTGGTCAATATAGCCACGGAGTGGTGCCGGGGTCTCGGTAAAGCTGTCCGTCCACGTAGAGCCGGTCCACAGCAATGACAGCCTGGGAGCCTTTCTGGATAAAGCTACGTCGGACTGGGAACAGGACCTTGCGTCGTTCCAGGATCTCTCTGGGGAACTGGTCGTTCACGCTGAAATCTGTTCCTTTCAGCTCTCTGCCGCGACTCTTCACCTGCTCCTTCTGCTTGAAGTGGCCGAATCTGGCCACAATAGGCCGTGGTCTCCCGCTTCCTGTCTTCGGAGCCCCGATGCGATGCACCCTTTCAAACCCTATGTTTTTCACCATGTCCTCCGCCAGCTTCACGTGGGTTTTATTGAAGCTTCTCACGGTCATTTCCGGGTCCTCTCCGACAGACTCTGGAATACCAGAAAACACAAGGTTATCTCTCATGCTACGGGCTTGTAAATCGATAACGGTCAGTGATTCAGTAGCCTGATGGCCTGTGGATAGAACCCGTTTTAGTCCGGGGTCCTTGCTTTCACACTCCTGTAGCATCTGCCAGATGGTAGGAGGGTGAACTGTAGGTGGGTGCGGTCGTTGATGATGGTGTGTGCCTTTTTCCTGACCCGAATGTTGTAAATGTCCTGTAGTGGTGGGAAGGGTACTCCACGAGTTGTGCCGTTTTAATAACTCGCTGAAGAGCCTTCCTGTCCCGGGTGGTGCTATTCCCGTACCACACTGTGATGGAGTTTGTCAAGATACTTTCCACTGTGCATCAGTAAAAGTTTGCTGATGACTTCGTGCAGTAGTCTTAGCGCTGTGGTCCGATCGGACCATGACGGGATGTAAAAAGCCAGCAGAAACACAGCATTGAACTCCCTTGATAGATAAAAAGGTCTGCACTTCACCATCAGCACTTTGATGTCCACACAACATGGTGCGTGGACTCTCCACCACCTGAGAGTCCACACACCATCTGCTGTTGATATAAACGCATACACCGCCACCTTTGTTTTTACCTAAGGCAGATGTGTGGTCTCTGGGATGCACAGAGTGTGTCTGTAGCTGAATGGCTGAGTCTGGCATGCTTGCCCAAGTCCAGGTTTCCGTAAAAATCAGGGCACAGCACTCTCTGATCTCACGCTGGGATGTTATCCTGGATCTCAGCTCGTCCATCTTGTTTTTGAGAAAGTGGACATTAACTAACAAAAGGCTAAGCAGCATAGCATCTAGCCCGTCTGTTAGAGTGAATTGATAAATGTTTGTCATTTTTATGCTTGACCATCCATCTCTATATAGTTTAACTGTGGGATGAAAACAATTCCACTCTCCCCCTCCCCAGATTCTCGAGGTTCTGGGTGCGAGGTTGAAGTGTTTTATCACAGGTCTTTTGAAGTAAGCTTCCTGCATTTACGACCCTTTGGTCAGCAGGAACACACACACACACACACACACACACACTGCCTTTTCTTTGTAACCAAATGGGGTTTGCAAGGGGAGGTGTTTTGTAAACTATTGGTTGAAGTTGTCAATAAATACTGCTGCAAGGGAAGCTGCTCTTTGAAGGACTTTGGGCTGGAGACGGGTTAGGAGCTGGTTCTTGAGCCAAGGACTTCCCTTGCTAGCAAGAAAATGATGTTCGTCTTGTTTCTGTCGTTAACGGGAATAAGTTTCTAAACCAGCGGGGTCTGACTTAGACCCAACACCGTCTCTCTTGCCATGCTTCTTTTCTTGAGTGGTTGACGACCAGCCCGGGGCTGTTGCGGCCTGCCAGCTGAAGTCTGTGGGAGCCCAGCACAGAAGAAAGTTGCAGTCCAAAAGGTCTGGACTGAGCCAATGGTGAACTTTTTGGAACTTTTTATTTAGTAATTTTTGTGGTAATAAACAAACAAACAAGCAACATGTTAACATTCTCTGACATGAGACCATTTAAGACAGGAAAGAAAAAAAAAACAAAAGAAAAAAAAAAACAGACCAAGATTAATACAATAACATGTCGTAGGGGAGATTTATAGCTTTATATTACAGTGTTCCAAAGTTCTTGTTCATTCACCCAAGTATCTGGCCACACAGTTCCATCTCTGCTAGAAGATGTCCATCTTCAGTTGCAAGCTTGCTGTCATTCGTTCCATTGTATGAATTCTTTTCAGTCTCTGTTTCCATTGTGTTATGGATGGTGAGGTTGTTTGTTTCCATTTCACAGTTATCATTTTCTTAGCTATCAGTAAGAGTATCCGCAGAATATATTTTTCATCTATGGTGTACCTCTCCCTAGGTATAACTCCCAAGAGAAATATGGTGGGGTTCAGTGCAGTATTTACTTGTAGGATTTTCTCTATTTCTTCTTTGATTCTTAACCAGAAACCTTGAATTATTGGACAGTCCCAAAAGATATGCGAATTGTCTCCTATTCCCCCACATTTTCTCCAACATAGTTCTGCATTGGGTTCCTTACAATATGAGGAGATAACAAGAGGTGTATTAAAAAATCTAATTTTAAATTTCCAGTCAAACTCTCTCCATAATTGACTACTTATTCCCTTGTGACAAGTTTTACACAGCTCTTCCCATACATTATCAGTAATAATAATATTTAGTTCTAGTTCCCATTTCTCTTTAATATGGCCTGTATTTTGGCATGTCTCATTTATAAGCCTTTTGTAAATATGAGAGACATGTTTCTTAGTTGGGAGATGTTTTTCTATAATGTTATTAAAGTATTCTTCTATGCTGTTAGGAAATTTATTGATCAGGTCTCTTTCTTTGTGGTTTAGGATATAATGTCTTATCTGAAGGTATCTATATAAATCTTTAGGAGGAAGTTGGAATTGTTCTTGGAGCTGGCTAAATGATTTGAGCTCTGTTCCATTAAATAACTGATTTATTGTGTAAAGGCCTGCATTGGTCCATCTACTAAAGCCACTGTCCCACACGGAAGGCAAGAATTCTATATTGCCTCTCACAGGTATGGCTCTTGAGATGGACAAAGGGCCCCACAATTTTTTCCGAATTGTTGTCCACACCTTCAGGGTATGTTTTATCCAATCATTCTCTATTTTTAGGTTTTTGATCAATTTTGCATTAATGAAGGGTAATGTTAATAAGGATACATTCTTAGCTGTGTTTTGTTCTATCTGAACCCATCCAGTTTCCTGGTCATTTTTTATCCATGCCACTACTGCGTTTAGCTGTGCAGCCCAGTAATAGTATTTAAAATTTGGCAGTCCCAGTCCCCCCTTTTCTTTTGAGGTCAGCAAAGTTTTAAGTCGTATTCTGGGTCTCTTTTTTTGCCAAATGAATGTTGATATTTGTTTATTTAACATACTGAAGGTAGACGCCGGAACTCTTACCGGCAATGATTGAAATAAAAACAAAAGTCGGGGTAAGAGATTCATCCTCACCACTTCGACCCTTCCAAATAAAGAGAGGGGTAGAATATCCCATCGTGATATATCTTTCTTTATTTGTCCAAGGAGTTTGTTATAATTAGTTTCATATAATTGCTTAGGTTTTGCTGTAAGTGTAATTCCTAGGTATCTGAATCCCTGTCTAGGCCAGCGAAAGGAAACCCTTTCATTTGATTGCATAGGCCATTCTCCAGATATCATCATTGCTTCTGATTTATTTTCATTAATCTTATATCCTGAGATTGACCCGTACCTGTGTAGGCACCCCATAAGTGCTGGGATGGAAAGAAGTGGGTTTTTAATAAAAAGTCAAATATCATCAGCAAAAAGAGCTATCTTATGAGTTATTCCTCTTTCATCCTCCATTCCTTGGATTTGTGTATTACAACGTATGGCTTCAGCCAAGGGGTCTATACTAATCGCTCTATACTAATCGCTCTATACTAATCGCAAAGAGGATGGGTGACAGTGACTGTTGTTGCTCCAACCTTCTTTCAGCTCTTCTTCGATGTGCCGTCTTTCTCCGCGTCCTATTTCGACTCCAATCTCTTTCAACTGTTGCGCAGCCTCTGTTAATGTTGCAAAGGTCTTCTCTCCAGTGTCCAGTTTTATTCTCAGCTTCGCTGGGTATAGACATTTTGCTTGCACGTTTTTTCTTTTAAGTTGTTTGATAACCTCGTATACTCTAGCTCTCTTCTTCTGTAGGTCAGGCGAATAGTCTTGGTCAAGAAAGATCCGCTTATCTTGAAAAAAGGACTTGCTTCTGGCTCCATGCTTGCTGTATGATCTTGTCTTTTATTCCTGCATCTAGGAATCTCACTATTATCGATCTAGGAGGCACCGCAGGGTCTGTGGGTCGGGGGCCAAGTAAGCGATGCGCCCTCTCAATCTTAATATCCATCTCCGTTGGAAGTTTCAGTGATCCTCGGAGCAGCTCACTGATAAATCCGATCATATCGTGTCCTTCACTTCCCTCTGGGATCTGAAAAATCCTTATATTGTTGCGTCTCAATCTGTTTTGCAAGTCATCGCATTTAGCGGAGAGGTCCAGGTCTCGGCAGATCAGGTATCTCAGCGCCCTCTGGTGTCGCATAAGCGTGTCTTCTGTTGCGCTAATTCTTTCCTCCATTTGTCCGAGTCGCTCTTCATGTTTAACGACGTGGTCTCTTATATCTGTGACCGCTTGCTCCAGTCTTTCGAGCGACATCTTTGTGTGATTGTGTCCCTCTTGATTCTCTTTACATAGTTTTTTCAGTTCTTCCAGCAGCATTAGGTATGGTTGTTCTTGGCTATCGTTAGCGGCGTTTAAGCTAGCTGGGCTGGAAGGCCTCTGTTTATCTTCTTTTTCCTTCCAGCTATCTTTGTTCAGCGTTCTTGGTTTTTTGTTTGTGGTCATCTTGTATAGGTTTTCTATTTATCTGGTTATTTGGTTGCCTACTAACTTCAATTGTCACTTATTTCTTGCCTTGTGTGGCGGGGCTTCGTCGTTTTGCTGCTTAGTCCAACATGGTGTCACCGGAAGTCCGACCGCCAATGGTGAACTTTTCCGATATCCCAAAGTGTTTCTCTGCTGTATGTGATCCTTGAGTACAGGCACTGAATATTAGTCACATTCATTAGCACTTAAACAATAAATAAAGTTGGTGTCGGTAGCCCGTCGCAAACACGTCTGCCATGAGAGGCACCATCTTTTACATTAGATTTTACATTACATTGCAGAGGCCACGTCAGAAGTTCAAGTCTAAATCCTTTTTAATAATTTTGCTGCATGTTAGATGGAACTCTTGCTTTCTACAACTACTGTCAGGGCTCTGTGTGCGGGCAGGCGGAGGTGAGGATCCAAACGCAGGACTCTGAGACTGAGTTAAACTGAAAACCTTAGCTTTATTGCTGGTGATACACAAGAACATGAACTGAACAACGATGCTGACAACTGAAACACACAGGCATAGTTCTGAGGGGACGACGCGACACCGAGCATGGGAAAACACAGGGCTTATATACACAGGGTAGTAATGAGGGAATGGGCAACAGGAGGGAGACACAGCTGGGAGAGATCAGGACTAACGAGACAGGGGGAACAAAGCAGCACACACTAACATAAGACAAAGACTTTCACAGTAAAACAGGAAACATGAAACACTACTCAAAGACACGGACTCAACATAGAGAGACAGACAGAACATGACACATGAAACTGAACTCAACCTGCAGTAAACATGAGAACACAAACCCTACGAACTAATCCCTAAAGAATAAGCAAAACATAGATTCATAATCATAAGAAAAGAATCCAAAATGCAAAAACACACTAAAACATAACAACTCAAAATACTGGGTCCAACGGACCCAGAACCGTGACAACTACAGGGTGGGCTATTTATATGGATACACCGTAATAAAATGAGAATGGTTGGTGATATTAAAGTCCTTTTTGTGGCACATTAGTATATGTGAGGGGGCAAACTCCTCAAGATGGGTGGTGACCATGGTGGCCATTTAGAAGTCGGCCATCTTGAATACAACTTTTGTTTTTTCAATAGGAAGAGGGCCATGTGACACATCAAACTTATTGGTAATGTCACAAGAAAATCAATGGTGTGCTTGGTTTCAATGTAGCTTTATTCTTTCATGAGTTATTTACAAGTTTCTCTTTGTTCACAGCCATTGACATGTCGAAGAGGTTAACACGTGTGGAGTGGATCGAAATTGTGTTGATATCTGGTGAACGCAGTAACCGGGTCATTGCAGCAGATTTCAATGCAAGACACCCTACGAGACCACCCATCTCCCATGCTACAGTTAGCAAACTGCTTGCTAAGTTTCGTGAAACTGGTTCAGTGTTGGATTTGCCAAAAAGTGGACGCAAGAAAACTGTCACTAATGAAGAAACATCAGTGGCTGTCCTAGCTTCATTCAGCAAGTGCCTACAGCGTAGCACTCGCCGCATGTCACTGGAGAGTGGCATTAATCGAACATCCCTTCAGCGGATATTAGCTACTCACAAATGGCACCCTTACAAACTCCAGCTACTGCAGCATCTCAACGAGGATGACCCAGATCGGCGCACAGAATTTGCAGAATGGGCAAAACAAAAATTGGAACAGGACCCTGAGTTCACGCAGAAGATTTTGTTCAGTGATGAGGCAAACTTTTATGTGAATGGTGAAGTTAACAGACAAAACCACCGCTATTGGTCTGACACTAACCCACATTGGATGGATCCCTCCAAGACTGTTGGAACAACAAAAGTGATGGTTTGGTGTGGTATATGGGGTACAACGATAGTGGGTCCATTCTTCATCAATGGAAACCTCAAGGCCACTGGATATTTGAAACTGCTACATGATGATTTATGCACTGAAGCTGGCACGTTCCCTGAGTTTTTCCAGCAAGATGGTGCACCACCACATTATGGCTGCCAGGTCCGAGCATTCCTAGATGAATAGTTTCCTGGAAAGTGGATTGGTCGTCGTGGGCCAGTTGAATGGCCCCCAAGGTCTCCCGATCTGACCCCCTTAGACTTTTATCTTTGGGGTTATCTGAAGGCAATTGTCTATGGTGTGAAGATACAAGATGTGCAGCACCTGAAACTACGGATACTGGATGCCTGTGCTGGCATTTCTCCTGCGGTGTTGCGATCAGTGTGTGAAGAGTGGGAGAAGAGGGTTGCATTGACAATCCAACACAATGGGCAGCACATTGAACACATTTTATAAGTGGTCAGAAACTTGTAAATAACTCATGAAAGAATAAAGTTACGTTGAAACCAAGCACACCATTGTTTTTCTTGTGACATTACCAATAGGTTTGATGTGTCACATGGCCCTCTTCCTATTGAAAAAGCAAAAGTTGTATCCAAGATGGCCGACTTCTAAATGGCCACCATGGTCACCACCCATCTTGAGGAGTTTGCCCCCTCACATATACTAATGTGCCACAAACAGGACTTTAATATCACCAACCATTCACATTTTATTACGGTGTATCCATATAAATGGCCCACCCTGTATGTTTATTTTGTGACCCAGAAAGAATGATAAAAGAGTAATATTAAAACTAACTAGCTGCCGCCATTGTTGGAAACTGAGCAGGGCCGCGCTTGAATTCTGGGACATGAATTCTGGGACACAGCGTCTTCTTCTTCAGGGTTTAACAGCAGCTGGCATCCTTGTACATGCAGTGCTGCCATCTTCTGTTTCAGTCCGTTATTACACACTTAAATCCTACTACTTATTCCTGCGTCTTTTGGGATCTTACAAAGCTTCAAACGACGCGTCGACTATTAAATTAGTCGTCGACGATTTTGATAGTCGACATAATCGTAACTAGTCGACTAATCGTGGCAGCCCTATTCCAGACTCTATTTCAACAATCTATTGACAGTTACACCGTCCACCAGCTGTGGAAACACTCCACAGTCATCCCCATCCCCAAAAGAAATAACCCAAAGTCTCTGATGGATCTTCATCCTGTGGCCCTCACCTCACAGGTGATGAGGGCCATAGAGAAGATCATAAAACAGCGCATCATAAGAGCAACTGACCCCCTGATGGACCCACTCCAGTTTGTTTACTGTGCACACAGAGGCGTTGATAATGCAAAAATCTTCATCTTGGACTCCATCCACAAACATCTGGAACTCCTTGACTCCTCCGCCAGACTTCTGTTTGCTGATTTCTCATCAGTGTTCAACAGTCTGGAGCCTCATATCGTGGCCACTAAACTTTCCTCACGATTCTGGATGATCAGTTAACCCTGTGGATATTGGACTTTTTGACCAACAGGACTCAGAAAGCTCGGGTCAACAACTCTCTTTCCGATCAACAACGTCCACTGGCTCCCCCCAGGGCTGTGTGCTCTCCCCCCTGCTCTACGTCCTCTACACCGATGACTGCAGATCCACACAGCCTAACTGTCACCCGGTGAAATATGCTGACGACACAGTTTTCCTGTCACTGCTGTCAGGCCCCTCACAACGCCACGGGCCCGCTTTTCAGGAGTTTGCAGCTGTCACACCACTCTACAAACTTGAACTTGCTTCAGTCACCGCCACCATGGGAAGTCAGTGGAGGTAGTTGAGGAGTACAACTACCTGGGAACCATCTTTGACAACCTCCTGAAATTCTCTGCTAACACAGAGGAGAGTCTCAGGAGGTGCCACCAACGGCTATACCGCCTTAGGAAACTCAACTCCTTTGAAGTCAGCACACCCATCATGATGACTTTTTACTATGCCTTCTTGGAAAGTATCATGACCTTCTCCATCACCTGCTGGTCCCACTCCCTCAGCCTTCAGAACAGGAACAGACTGCAGTACACTGCATCAGTGTGCTCTAAAATCATTGGCCTGCCTGTCAGAACTCTTGCACAAGTTTTCAGCCAGCAAGTCCTTAGACAGGCAGACAAAATCATCAACGACCTCTCTCACATTCTTCACCCTGCATTTCAGTCCTGAGAGAGGAGAGCCACCTTTGTCCCCAAAGCCACTCTGCTTTTTAACTCCAGCTGATAAGACCATTTCCCACACCAGAAACATAAACTATTCTACACTCTTTTTATACTGCTGACACTTTATTCACTTTTAGTCACTTACAGTTATTTATTCACTTATTTAGTCACTTTAATTTTAAAACTGTGTAATTTTAAAACTGTGTATATACTGTATATTCTGTGTATTTATTATCTCATTCTTATTGCCTGTTTATGCCCTGTCCTTATCTTCAACGTCATCCTGCTCTGTTGTATCTTAATTGCCCCTTGGGGATAAATAAAGTGGTGACTGTGGATCTCCACAATGTCCATTTGTCACATGCATAGTCATACGAGTACAACACACAGTGAAATGTGCCCTGAACTGCTCCTTGACTGTGCAAACAGATATAATATGAAATGTGACAGTGAGAATTATGAAATATGACAAGAATATGATAATAAGGTTGTGTTCCAGACCCTTACGGTGATGCTATGAGGGGAGTGGGGGCATGTTCTGATTTAGGACTCAGATGGCCTGAGGATAGAAGCGCTTCTTGAATCTCTCCGTTTTTGTCTTGATAGTGTGGAATCTTCTGCCTGATTGCAGAAGTTGAAACAGTTTGTTACTGGAATGGGACGAGTCCTTTAATATCCGAACTGCTCTGGACCAACATCTCCTGTGGTAACTGTCCAGTAGGGAAGGGACAACAGACCTGCAGCAGTGGTCTGCCGCACGGATCACTCTCTGAAGCGTTTTTGGTCATGAACACAGCTATTCCCATACCAGTATGTTCTGTGTGAGGATGCGCTCCACAGCACCTGAATAGGAAGTCCTAAGGATCATTTGAGAGACCTCATCCCCGTCGGAGATGGTACAGGTGCTGCCTAGCCTTTTTGGACTGGACCTCAATGCAAGCAGACCATGTCAGGTCTGAGGCAATGTGAACACCTAGATACTTCAGGGCAGTACCCTCTCCATTGGAGCTCTGTTGATGATAGACTCACTGCTGAACCATTCTAAAGTCCACCACCAGCTCCTTGGTCTTGGTCAGATGTTCAGCTGGAGGTGGTTGTCCTGACACTACGATGCCAGGTTCTTCACCTCATCCAAATAGGATTGTTGATGGAGCAAACTTAACAATGGTATTGGAGCCATGAGTGGCCATGCAGTCAGAAGTATAGAGGGAATACACCAGTGGCGAGGGTATGCACCCCTGTAGTGCTCCTGTGTTGGTAGTGATGTTGTCAGAGACACACCTACCCACCCTCACCACCTGAGATCTGCCAGTGAGGAAGTCCAACACAGATGCACATAGATGGCTCTTAAGTCCTAGAGTCTGGCTTGTTGTTCTTGGACACGGAGCAATGGAGGATATTTTCAAGCATGTGGGGACCACGGACTTTACCAGGGACTCACTGAAGATAGAAGTGAATACACCTACGAGCTGGTCAGCCCAGCAATGCAGCAGATGGCCAGTGATGCCATCTGTTCCCGCCACTGTCGTGGTGTTCACTCTCCTCAATGCCGCTCGGACGTCGTGCTCCACGATGCTGATTACCTGTTCCTCGGTGCTGACGTCACCGTACTCTGTTGTCGGGCTGTAGTTAGCACTAGCCACCTGGCTAACCTTGAAACGGGCGTAGAACTCATTCAGCTCATTGGTAAATGCAGAATCGACATTGATTGTCATGGTGTCCTTGGCTTTGTAATCTGTGATGGTACGCAGTCTATGCCGCGTGCTCTGTGTGTCACCCTGGTTGAAGTGAGACTCCACGCACTGCCAATACCTGTGGCATCCCTCACCACCATACAAAGCCACTTTTTAGGCGCTTATATTGCCAGTGGTGAGACCAGCATTGTATGTGGCGGTCCTGATGTTCACTGCAGTGCGAATCAATCCGTCCACCACGGTTTCTGGTTTGGGAACATCTTGACTCTTACAGTAAGGATGATCTCCCCTGCTACCATGCTAACGAAGCTAACTGCTACTTCCGTAAACTCGCTAATGTCATTGATAACCGGAACACGTTCCGGTCTATGTGTTCAAATGCTTTCTGTAGCGTAGCTTCTGATTGGGCAGACCAGCATTTCACCTCCCTCGTGACTACCTCATTAATATGTATGTTTTGTTTATATTAAGGAATGAGGAAATGGGGTTGTGGTCGGATTTGGATGTGAAACAGTTTTATTGCCCTACTTGTATGGCGTGTAGCAATGGTCCAAAATTCTTTCTCCCCTCGTCGGACACGTAATGTGTTGGTAAAAGTTCGGCATAACTTCTCTGAGGTTTGCTTTATTAAAGTCTCTTGCCACAATGAGGGCTGTACCTGGATCGTTGTTTTGAAATGCACTCAGCATATCATGTAGTTTAGACAAAGCCATACTTGTGTCTGCCGTGGGGTGGGATAGGTGGTGGCCAAGGTGAACTCATGAGGCAGGTAAAAGGGGTGATACTTAATTGTCAGATATTCCAAATGAGGCGAGCAGTCACTGGAGACAGTAGAAATGCTCCTGGCATCGCACTAATTTCTGTTTACCATGAGACACACCCCTCCACCTTTGGTTTTGTTCAGCTCTCCCGTTCTGTCCGTACAGAACACCGACAGATTTATGGCATGGTCTGGCACAGATGGGGTTCAGCCCTGTCTCTGTGAAGCACAGAATGTTACAATCCCTCAGGAAAGTAACTCTGGCCCTTATGTCGTCCAGCTTGTTCTCCCGTGGCAGTGCATTGACCAGCAAAATGCTGGGCAATGGTGCACGATGCGCCAGAACGTGTCTCCTGGCGTTTCTTTGTTCTGCACCTACAAGCGTCCCGTCCCCTGCTGTTGACTGCACCGCGCAGTATCTCAGTTGGCCATGACAGGTCAGGTTAAAAAAAACATATTACCAATGTTGAGAAGCGTTCTGCTATCATAAAATAGTTAACCAGCTGACTTTAGAATACGAAATAAATAACTAAAAAAGAGTACAGTCTGTGTGGAGCGGTCAGTCTGGACGCGGCCGCACCATCTATTTGTATAAAGCAGATCCAGACAAACTGACACACTATCTCAGTCAGTCAAACAATATGATGGTCAACAGTATTAAAGGTAGATTTCAGGTCCAACATCAGCAAATGCCATTATTTACTTACATGACTTTGAAAAGAAGATGTCGCTGGACTCTGCAAATGGTTGTTTTTGTAAAATGAGGTCTGCAAAGCCAGACTGAAAATGATCAAGATTCCTTTATTGCTGCTGCTTGACCACAACCTTTTCTAAAACCTTAGCAAGTAGCAGTAAATATAAATTCTGAGATTGGCATGTAGCTATCAAGAAGAGAAGAGGCAGACTTATTTTATTTTATTTTTTTCAAATGGGCCGATAAAAACGTTTGTGAACCCAGGCCTGCTTAAGCTGACACATGGGAAAAGAGCACTGCTATAAGTATCAGAGCACAATGTTGCTCTGCTTCTATTTGCAGCCAGCCTTAACAAAATAGAGGCTCCCTAAACAAACGATAGAACACAGAGAATTATAGAAGATTAACAGAAGCTCTTTACATGGCATTGATTAATTCAGCTGCTGAGAACAACATCACCTTTGTGCGACCTGCATATTTTATAATAAGTGGTTTTATTGGCATACCTAATATTAGATATTATTTTGTCTTTCTGTGTTTTATTTACATTCTTGCAGTGGTGGGAAACACATTAGTGATGATTGTAATAACATTGGATCACATGTTGAGAAGTCCTAAATATATTGCTGTTTTTAATCTTGCATTTACAGACCTGTTAAGTAGCTCTGCTTTGATGCCAAAGGTTCTTGACATTTTTCTGTTAAACCATTATTACATTTCCTACAATGACTGCTTGACTTTAATGTTTTTCAGCTTTACTTTTTATGCGATGCAAGCTTTTAATCTGGTTGTATTGTCATTTGACAGAGTCATGGCTATCATGTACCCACTGCACTATCAAATGAGAGTGAGCCACAAGCTCATCTTATCTTTGATTGCTTTTTTCTGGCTTCTTGCCATAACTCTTATACTCATTGAAGTTGGCCTTCTCACAAGACTTTCTTTTTGTAAATCTGTTGTTATTCAGAGCTATTTCTGTGATCATGGTCCTATGTATCGTCTTGGCTGCAATGATGTTACCCCCAATCGTGCAATTGCTGGTTTGGCACCAGTTATAATTCTTGGGTTTCCACTGGCATTTATCGTGGGAAGTTACTGCTGTATTGGCTATTCTTTGTCAAAAATTTCTAAATATAAGGAAAGAGTGAGAGCTTTTAAAACCTGCACAGGTCACCTTTCATTGGTGGCAATTTATTTCCTTCCAATTACATTTGTGTATATCTTTGGGAATGTAATACATCCAAATGCTAGAATCATAAGCCTTTCTGTTACTACTGTATTGCCTCCCATGTTAAACCCGATTATCTATGTTCTTCAGACACAGGAGATCAAAGAATCATTAAAGAAGTTGTTGCAAACTAGAGCGCAGTTTAGAATTGCAGCAAAATACTGATAAGGATTTAGACTTGAAGTTCTGCAGTGCCCACTGCAATGTAATGTAAAAGATTTTTTAAAGCTGAAAATGCTGACCGAGTATTTTATACAGAATGCTGCATCTGAATGCATTTTAAGACACACACATTAGTCTTAATAAAAGACTAATGTATTAGTCTTCATATCCAATGTTAAAAATATTGAAGTATGTATTTTTCACTGTAAATCAAAATTATTTAAAAAAAAAGAAAGAAAAAGTTTAAAATACAAATATGAATCAGTAAATTCAGATATTTCTGTGACCAAAGACATTGTCCTCATTTGTATTTTGTTGGAGCAACCCCTTAAAATGTAGATGTTAAAACAACTTTTATTAGTGTCACAGTGGCAGCATCACTGTTAGTACTATTATAAAATTATAAAATTATTTTATGTTCTTAGGAAATTAAGGGTGCACTAATATTGTATGTGTGGGTGTGCATTTAAAAGAAGAACCTAGATCTAGAAACAAGTGGTCAAGTTTGTGATTTATAGACCTCTATAGTGTGTGTTAGTCTGACTTACACACATTATAGAGGTCTTTATTGGACTATATTGAAATTGTGCTATTAACTATATTGAAGTACTGCAAGTGAGTATAAATGAAAGCAAAAATCCAACTATAAATTACAACTTTTCTTTCCATACTGATATAGGTTTTGTATGACCATATTAAACTGAAGCTGGAAATGCTGTCTGATATTTATGTTTTTAAGTCATATATGCAGTATGCAGTGCGACACATTCAGCTATTCTTCAGATATTCAGACAGTCTCCTCATATATTCTTCTACAACAAATAGTCCAAAAAACAAACAAACAACAAAAGTTGTGAACCTTGTGTGTGAAGGTTTTTTGTTCTGACTTTTATGGATACAGAGTATTTCTTCTATTAAAAATGACTAAATATGTTAGTCTGTATGACAGATTTTAAACATAACTGTCATCACATAAAATTATAAAAATGCATATATTTAAAAAACTGCTTTCTTTTTCTTTCATTTCATTACCATGCCTACCTTCACAAACTGTACAGGTTTACATACATCTGCTAATAATAGTAAGTAACAAATTCATAAAATGCTACAGTCTCAATTCAGTTCAATTCAATTTTATTGATACAGCGCCAAATCACAACAAAAGTTGCCTCAAGGCGCTTTATATTGTAAGGTAGACCTAAAATAATGCATAAGGAAAAACTCCCTTTTAACAGGAAGAAACCTCCGGCAGAACTCGGCTCAGGGAGGGGCAGCCATCTGCTGAAACCTGATGGGGTGAGTCTAGAAACAAAACAGAAAACTTTCTGGAGATCCTTCATGTTAAAAACAGGCTAGAAGGCACCAACAGCACACACATGGTTGGCAGGTTCCATTCAATGGCTTGAATTAGAAAAGATGAGTGAGACCTTGCATACAGCAAAGGGCTACACCCCCTGTGTTGACTCATGTGTCACTTATGCCCCTATTATTATCAGATGATGAATCATATGTACTCCTGTAACATCATAGCAATGAAAAACTGAAAAAAAAAATCGAAATGATAAAGTATTCCAATATCCTTCAGTACCACTCTTCACATCAAATTTTGAATTTCTGGGTATTACAATAAGTGCCATTTAAAGCAGCAGTCCCCAACCTCCGGTCCACGCACAGGTACCACGCCACGAGAGTTGAGGCTCGGGTGTGAAATTTATGGTTTTCGGGTTTTTCATCGTTAACTCAGTTTCCCTGGTTCTTTCCCCATGTTGTAGTTGTGTGTCTTATTTTGAAAGAAATATTTACACCTTACCATAGCAACCAGATAGCATTAAGGGGCAGAGAGGTGGACGTTTCTCTCAATGTTGTTGGCGCAGTTCAGGAGGATGCTGCTAATAAAGTCACACAATTACACAGTGAATTTCACGTCTATTATTATATTTACAAAATACCACAAATTTTGTCTTGTATCATTTTATTTTGTTGTATTTATCTGCAACACCTTAAAGAAGTCCAGATGCTTTTCTTTCCAAGCTCTTTAGACTACCATGACCTGGATGACTGAGAACCTTCACAGACATGCATTCCGTTACAGTTACCGTTTAAATAGGTGATAATCAGAATACAGTTACTTTGTTGAAATAAATGGAATACACAACAGTCATTTCCTGTTTCATATGTTAGGCTATCCCCTCTCTATTTCTTCTCCAATTTAGGTGATCAAATGCAGTCGGGCGCAGATTTAGCTCAGTTGGATGAGCATCCAATCATATGGCGCATGGCTGAGAGCACTTCTTTTTTTTTCCACTACTCAGTTTCCATCTGGGATTAATACAGTTTCTCAGATTCTGATTGCCAGAAACCCAACCAAAACATGGAATAAGAGGCTCTAATGTAAGTGTCCTGTTAATATTGGTGGCGTCAGGACCCGGAGCCAGCACAACAGAGCCAGCAGTGCACGGGCAGGAATGCATTTCTTACTTGGAAATTCCAACACCACTTCATAAGAAGTGGTGTTGGAATACCGATACTGTATATCGGATCGGTCCATCCCTAGTGAGGTCACTGATGTAGACCTCCTCAGCCTCCCTGGTAGTCTTGTAGCAAGACTGCCACTAAGGAAACCCCCACCCATGCACTTGGCACACAGTATTTCCTTGCTCAGTGTCTTTTTACACAGTTTCAAATGTGTCGTTTCCTAGTTCAGCATTGCCTGTCAGATCCATTTCTGCTGCCTTCCCTCCTGTAGCCAGCTCAGTCTCTTGTCCATTCACACCAGTCTTAGCCACTAGTGTCATATTAATAAGAGAGCAATGATTAGGCAAATATCGTGCTACAATGGGTCTCATGCTCTGACAGTTTTCGGCTGATGTAAACCACAGGTTGTTCGATCCCCTTGCTGGGTCCAAACAACTGTCAGCCCTTTGCTCAAGGCATCAATCTACAGAATGAAAGGGCGATCCAAATAGAACTCTATGAGTGTGGTGCAACCGGGCAGAGGGAGAATACATCTGCAAACTACGGTGGCAATCCAGCAACATCTGCTCTCTGGGCTGGTGTGAGATGGTTCTCACAAAGGAGCGAGGATGGAATAGTTAAATATGTTAACTCAGGCCTGAACTCATCTTGATACCGGGCTCACGAGAAGTAAGCAGAAGTTGTTGATTTACCGGTCAGTCTGCATTCTTACCATCACCTACGGTCACAAGCTCTAGGTAATGGCCAAAGAATGAGGTCATGGCTACAAATGGGAGAAATTAGCCTGCTTTGAAGGGTGGCTGTGGTCTCCCTTAGAGAGAGAGAGAGAGAGTGAACACCTCCTTGATAATGTATTCTGGGCATCTCCTACTCCGAGAAGGCCCCAGGGCAGACCAAGGACTTGCTGGAGAGATTACATCTCTCGGCTACCTTGGGAAAGACTGTGTCCCCGCAGATGTGCAGGAAGTGGTGATATCTATGAAAGATGAATGGATGGTTTGTAACAACACTATAACAATATAAAATGTGAACCAAGTGAGCCGTACAAATACTTTCTAGATGCACTGTAATCTTTTGCACCAACACATCTGCTTCCTATATGGACTTTTTTTTTTTTTGCACTTTTTACTAATATATACATGAAGCAAAGATCAAGCGCTATATGATTCAATGCACAAATGACTGATCTATGTATACAGACTATAAATACATTTGATCATGCTGCTTACATAAGAAATACTCTAATAAAGTCACAACATTTCTGACTTTCACAACAGTTCTTAGCTCCCTAGCCGAAAGCCGGAGAATCGCAGCCTAATGAGGATGTTAATGAGTTGTTTGTTGACATCGCTCTCACAGGACAATGTCACATCCTGAACTGTTAGGTAAACACTTTGTAGTAGTCAAGGGAGAAAGGAGCTCATGTAAGGTAAATTGTAAGAACAGGAAAAATTAAATTGCCTCATGAAGTTAAACATTTTTCATGACATTGGATTTACAGCCAGAGGATGTCATATTCCACACAGACAGATGAGGCAAATTTACAGGCTACTTAAACAAAATTAACTTCTGAATTGAAAAGTGTTGATAATGATATTTTATACTCAGAAGGACAAACGGAGGTGGTGAACACATGGCTTCCTCTACACATTTACATGAAAGTGTAGTGTTAGGAGCACTTAACTAATCAAAATTATGGTGATTGGATAGTAAGTTTACTGGCAGGAAAGTGGCTTATTTTACAAAAAAAGTTCATATATTTTCCCCATAGTATATGTTTAAGTTAAATGCATGCAATACTGATTAAAAGCTTTGGTGCGTGTATGTGTGTGTGTGTGTACCTGTTTGCACTGCACGGGAGTTTAGTATTAAAAGCGTTATTAAAATGCATGAGTGCTTTAAGCCCTTTAGTCAGCAAGATTGAAAAAACCTACTATATTAATAAAGATTAGCTTACTTCAAGCCAGTAAGGAGAGCTGGCAAAAATGCTGTGTTAGTTGACAGATTTATCACAATTCCCTTATTAAGACTTTGGCAAATTTGACAGATTATTATTAGTATTTCATTAAATTGATGTTTAAACGACAGTTTGAGTCTTCTTTTTTTTTTTTACCTACTGCCGCAATAGCATTTAACCTTAATCTGTCTGCTAATTTGTCATAAGGTCAACAGATTAAACTAGAAATTTACATTTAGAGAATTTTTGGCTTTCTCTAAGAGCAACATGACAAAATTAGAGCTGTCAGCGTTAATCTCGTTAAAATGACATTAACGCCTTAACTGCATTAATGCAGCAAATCTCTGAGATCGCCCCATGCGTGGGGCTGCACGGTGTCAACACGTTAACCAGCTAACCGCATAGTGCGTTGACACTGTGCATCCTCACGCCTTGTTTTACAGGAAACTGATGGGCAATATTTAGCATTTTTCATATTTTAGGATTATACTGATGTATATAATCTGGAAATTGTGAAGCTGTTTGCAGTCAAGTCAAGAATAAAGTCTAAGAATCTTTATTTATTACCAATGCAAAACAGGGAAAGACAAAGAAACTAACCCTGATCCCTTCTCAGAGGTCTGAGGGATATTTCAGGAACTGTGACTCAATTTTCCTAAATGGTTATTAGGCAGTGATTTCATAATTGCTGATCTCTTATCCTGAACATATCATATCACTTCCATGTCCTGAGTGCTAAGGCTAGTTAAAGTAGTTTGGGTGGGTGGAGGTTGGGGGCTGAGGGTATCTCAGTCAGAGGGACTTTTAGAGGCAAATATAAATAATTTTTTTAGGTTTTTTTATTTTAAAAGGGTAAAAATACTCCCGAACTTATGTCACTTGAGGCTCGTCAGTGTGGATTTCCTGATTCATCTGAGGCACTAGAACTTTGATGCATCCATTTTGTGCCAGAATACAAAACATAAAACTAATGGTTTGCTGGTTTAAGTAATGTCATCTAACACTAAAATTTAATGTTAGATGACATTTGCTCTAGAAAACACAGGTTACAACTTTGTTAACTTCGGTTTTTGTTTATTTTTTCATTCTGACTATTGCAACTGATTAGATCAATTACTAAAAAAAGAAAGAAAGAAAGAAAAGCACCAGGGTAGAACAAACATTCACATACAGTACAGTTCTTATACAGCAATGCCAAAAAGAAAAAAAAATACTCCAGAGACTATTAAATCTCCAGGGGCTCTAAACTCAAACTATTACACTGAATATTATCCACAGGGACATATTAATAAGGTATTGTTGCCAAATAAAAGAAATTAGCTCCCTGGGTATATTAGAGATGTTCAGATAATCCCTCAGAGAGAAATAACAGACTGTTTTAGGCCTACAGGAAACTGATCTACATTCTGTAGCCTCGTGTTGTAATCAAAGTGATTTCCAAGAAAACTGAAAGAGCACTGTGGTTGTAACTTACACTTAGTTTCACAATATTTTGGACAGTGTTTGGAGTTTTGCCTCTACGCATCACCATAATAGATATTAAAACAGTCAATATATGATTGAAATGGAGAGTTTAAGTTTATATTTAAGAGGTTTTATGAAGTGTTACATTAACTTTTCAGGAATTGGAGGCATTTTTATGTACTGCTTAGATTTAACCTGAATGAGTGAGTTCCAGTCACTAGGGGTGCAATGATATACAAAATTCATGGTTCGGTTCGTTTCGATACTTTGGTGTCACGGTTCGATATTTTTTTGATACAAAAAAATGTTCATGCCTTTTTTAAGTTATTCAAATTATAAATATTTCTTTTAACTCAAAAGTATAGTTTTTAAATTAAATGTTGCTGAAACAACAAAATAATAAAAAATACATGTATCTGATGGAGAAATCACTCATCTGTGGAAAAGAGAGTTTATTACAGAGAAATGGCTCTTTCCAAAATAAAAGCTATTTTGTTGACAGCAATAAAAGTAGCAATTGCCCTATCTCTCTTTTGCCCTCTTAGAAACGCCAGATCTGAATGACGGTGGATGAGGCTCAGTTTCGGGTAGCGTTGAGGTAGTTGCCATGCTAACTTGAGTGAATGCATATGGGCGGCGCTCAGTGGATCTGCGCTCGACAATGCAGCCTAGGCGGAGTAATCGAACGCAGATCCACTGAGCCCTCAACACAGACGGCATCGTCAGAAGAAAAGTTGTTCAAATAAATTAAAAACTTTGTATCGTTCAATACTTATGCGTACCGAACCGAAAGCACTGTATCGAACGGTTCAATACAGATACATGTATTGTTGCACCCCTACCAATCACATATTGATTTATTTATAATCAACTGTGGTGATGTAGAGGCAAAACTGTGTGTATTTGTCTGATGAATTATGGGCCTAATTATTGATCTGTGATTGACTCTTTCAGTGAGTTTGTTCACCAAATCACTTGGTGTAATACAGTCCCTAGGCCTGAGTTGCCGGAATAATAAGTAAAAAGGCCCTAAAAGATTACAGGTTTACAGAATTAGCATGATCTTACTTTCCATCCTTACAAAGAGGTCTGTGAACTACTCTTCAGGCTGATCCCAGAGGAATCCCACCACAGTGCCACTGTATCTTCTCATTTTCCCCCCACAAGAGGCCTGATCTGTTTTTCTACTCCTAATAGGCTGTTCCTTGGAGGACAACACTGTTGCCTGCTAAACTTGTTATGATCAAACTGACTAATTGATCCTGAGAGGCGTCAGACAAAATCACAAATATTTATCACACAGACGGCTCAACTTATAATTGTTCAAGAACTTTTTGTTTTTTTCTAGTCATTTTAAAGGTGCAGATGCTTCCATCACAGGGGTATTTCTTACACATCTGACTATGACATTTTGGGTCTTGAGCTTATATCTTATTTATTATTTTGGTGGATTTTTGCTCTGAAACAGAAAAAAAGGTAGAATATAGCAGATAGTGTTCTTTCTTACAAGAGAATTTTCATTTAAATTCTTTTAAATAATAGAATTAGTGACTTTTAGATGAAAGCCTGTGCTTCTATGCACAGGTTCCACAAGGCCTGCAGCAAAACACACAGTCTTGGTAATGTTGATTAGGTGACCTCATTTAGTGGCTTAATTTTGAAGCCAATCCTCACATTAAATCAAAACACATGAATTCACTTCAGTTTATCTCATAGAACTCACATAATATTATACTCACTGACTCAATGCTTTGTAAGGGTCACGGTGATCAATCCACTTCTTCATTTTGGGTCCAAAGACCAAGGGCTGGCGGGGGCAATTTTGTAACAAAACAGGAATAAAATTCAGACTTTCCAATTCAGCCAAAGATGTGCAATATGTCAGAGTTTTATATGGTTACACAATAAATCAAGATAAAAGGTGTGACACTTGACTCCACTGACCTTTACTTGACCCATTTAAATCATATATAGTCAACTGCCCCAAATCATTGAAGGTAAATTACATTAAATTACAAACACGACTCTTTGGCATGTTCAACAAAACAGTCTGAGATGATTTGAGCTTTCTAAGCTTTGTGTGGTACAAAGGGCCCCAAAGTGTGACAAGAAAATATCCCGGCACAATTACAGCACCAGCAGCCTGAACCATTGTTACAAGGCAGAATAGATTCATGCTTTTATGTTGTTTACACAAAATTCTGACCCTGCAATCCAAATGTCAGAGCAGAAATTGAAACAATGAGAAATTGAGATGTTTTATAAACACAAGTACATAAGGACATTTATTTCAACTTTCACACTTATCAGGATCATTGCATAATTTCCAATTATGGTGTGATGATTACCTGGTTTGACCTCTAATGGAAAGCAAATGGTTCAGGCTGCTGGTGCTGTAATTGTCCCTTGAACCTAACATGTTGAAAAACAGCTGTAAGAAGCCTAAGACACTCATAACAGACTTGTGTGCTTGAATTTTGTAGAGGGCCTGTCTGTGTGGCATACAAGAAATGGAAGATGTGTTAAAGGGTGATGGAAGTAAAGAAAAGAGGAAAATGAAGGTTGCCCTGAGGGTAATGGGATGAGGACAGAGTGTGTTAGAAAACTGAGACAAAAATAGTATCGCAATGTAAAGTTTTTGTTTTAAATACCATGGAAATCATAAATTCTTAAATAAAAATGAAGAAACTGATGAACATTTAAGGTTAATAACTGAACTCTTTTAAACCATGAAAGTAATTGTAGACTACAGTATGTTGAAAATGAAGTTGAATTGTGCAGACTTACAAGCATATTTATGAAATGTGGTGTAATTGCTCAGTTTATGACCACTAGGGCTGGGCCATATTATACCATTCACGGTAATACTGTTAGAAAAGAGGTGTCAATCATGCAAATTGACCAAAAGGAACCAAAGTTACAGCCCCTCAGAGTTTAAAGGGCCAGAGGCCAATTAAACGCTCCATGCGCACTGCAGAAAAGGGCCATTGCCATGTAAATGTGTGGTTAAATCTTCAAAAATATATTAAAAAAAAAAAAGCATTTTTAGGCCTGTTAATAAAAGTAATTAATTTATGCTCTTTAATACCTGAAGAATTCAACTGGCATGGTGTGCAATTGTGTGCCAAAATTGGAAATGTTTGTACAACGTCTGGATATTTATGTATTGACAGTGCTGTAATTTTTCACTGTTTCACTTTAGAAACATAAATCTTTGCATATATGATGTTTATATGTTGGTTACTGAATTTCTGGAATGAAATGTGAACTAAGGCATATTTTTAAAAGGGTTATATGCTAAAAAAAAAAAAAAAAATAGCTGAGGATAAAATCTACTTTTTCTGTGTTCCATGCTCAGTAACTTTAACACAGTAATATCTGCTTCAATATTTACACCTCTGATGAAATTTCACAAGTGTTAGCTTTATTTTGATACTAAGATTGTAAGCACAGAGTTTGTAATTGCAGAGAATTAATCAATTAATTTGGGGCATTTCATTTTCAAGCAGGAAGCTCAGAAACCCCTTTGGGGCTTAAGAGAGAGCGACAGGACTTAATGCCACTAAATCTTTGATTTCATTCATTTTTTGCTGTGTTTTACTTGCATCTATTTGAAAGAGTGAGTGTAAATACAAAACATTTTATCTTATATGCTGGAATATGCAGAAAATAGGTTTCTTCAAGTCAAAGACTGTTGCATATAATTTAATTTTTGCTTGATGCAATGTGCATAAAGGTAAAAGATTAAAACTAATAAAACAAATTTTAAAAGTGACTTTTTCATTTGATTCCATTTTATATGATGGATTATGCAGAAAAAAATGGGCTGAGTGCTTTATAACATATTCAGGTTGTCTATCATGTTTTTAAAAGTAACTAAGTAATAAAGTAACTAATTAATTTTAAAATAAGTAATCAGTAAAGTCACAGGTTTACTTTCTTAGAGAAGTAATCAGTAACTAATTACTATTTTCAAGTAACTTGACTAAAACTGTATGGCACACATATTGCCTGTTTTTTTAGAACCATCAACTTTTACAGCCTACATGTAGAGCTCTGCAGCCCTCACCTCAACTCAATTGAAAATTTGCAGACTATGCTCCCATGACAGGAAACCAGCTGATTTAAACAAGCCTTAACAAATTATACCTAGGAAAGTTGTCATGATACGGCTGTGACAGGCAGGATGTAGGACCTAAATGCAGGACACTCAGACGGAGGAATAAACTCAAAGAGGCTGCTTCATTGCAGTTGCAGAAAAAACTCCATAAACAATAAACTTGCAAAAACAAACCAAAACTAGAAACTAATACTAAACACTAGGAAACCTGGAGACAAGAGACTAGGGACAAGGAGCACTGAGGGAACCACAGACAGCATGAGGGTGTGGATCACGTTAACGACGCGACACAGACAGAGAGAACCACAAGGCTTAAATACACAGACTGACAATGAGAAGATGGGGAACAGATGATAATACACCAGGAACAAAATCAGAGCTAACGAGACACAGAAAGCAATGCAGACTAAACTCAAGACACGTAAACTTAACACAGAGACATCAGACATGGCAACAGGGAGGGAACATAGACACAGAACAGAAGGCGGTCAGAACACAAAACAGAAACCAAACCAACCTAAGAACAAGACAATCTTAAGAATTAATCTGAAACATAAAATAACAGTATTCAGAATCAAAATTACTAAGTCAACAGACTCAGGACCGTGGCAAAAGTCGTCAGATATCCAGTCAGAATCATGCCAGAAGCTACCAAAGTGTCTGGTTGTGTGAGAGGGGGGCAGAGGCCTGTACTAGAACTGGACTCAAGTGCAGGATTCAGGTGCGGAAGCATAACAATTTAACTAAAAAGAAGCTTTTATTCACAATGACATTGGATTGAAAAGGCGAAACAAAACCTAGAACCTTGGCTTGATACCCAATATGATACTAGTAAGGGAATACTAGCGTGGTGGCTTGAGGTATGTTACATAATGGGTGACTGGTGGAGTGGTGCTCAGGGGGCGCACTGAAGAGTAAGAGAAAGAGTTAGTGGGTGCACGGATTGGGCCAGAGGTACAGTGGATACTGAGATGGAGTGGCTTACTTTAGCAGGTGAAGGCTAAGGCTTGGAGGGGGAGGTCTGAGTTACTGGCAGAGGAGTGTTAGATGGTCTGACCTGAGTTTTTAAGGATCTGCGTGAGTGGTGATGGCAGGAGGGCAGGCAGGTTACTGTGGTTGGTAATTACTTCCTGGAGTGTGGCTGAAATACTATGAGGGTTGTGATGAGAATCCAAGAGGTGAGTTTTAGTGGTGTTGTCGTGACGTAGCGAGCCAATGGAGCTAGGAGCAAAGGAGATAAGGTAAGCAAATAAGAACTTGGCTCTCAAGCTAAGAGTGTGAGCCTGTTACCAACCTAGGTGGGTTGATGAACTGGCAGTGAAATAATAGTGAAACTGGCCATAAATACCCTCCGCTGATTGCCACAAATTAACTCCAGGTGAGCTGCCCAGGTGAGAGAATGGCAGGCTCGACCCGAGACAAGTAGAGGAGGCAGGGATCCACACAGGACACTCCCAGCTGCTCACACTGACCAAGACAGAGCGATGCACAAGTTGTTGAAGGACATGAAATATTAGTGAGGGCGCATGTATAATTTTCAGTCTGTTTGTGTACTTTTAGGCCTGCGTAGATTAGCGGAAATCCAAAATCATTTTTAATCATTCCACCCTGGAAAAATAACTGTTCAAAGAAATAATAAAACACCGCAATTACCATGACATTCAGCTCCATGGTGAGTGGATGTAAACTTCTGACCACAATCGTAACCATGACCTTTGGAGAGCTGAGTTTCACCTAACCTAAGGTGATCTTTGATATTTACAGCTTGTATATTAGAATATTACAGGCTCTTTGCATTCACGTCTTTTATATTATTCATGAACTTTTAACTATAAAAGTCTTTTCCCCTCTGGGCAGAAAGAAGATCTTTAGCTGCCACAGAAGTGCCATCTGTCATCGACTACTTTTCTTGTCTGCTTTACATTATTCTTCCAAATTTCTTCTTACCTGATAATAACCCTAAATATTGTATAGGCACCAATCTCTTTTCCAGTGTTTCCAAATGAGTCAGATAAATGGATCAAGATTTGAGCTAAAAGGGCAACATGTCTATAAAGCATGTGCAGCCTTTTGCAATTACCAAATCAAACATCAAAAACAACATTATTATTGATTGTTCACTTCCATTGAAACACATTGAAACATTAACATGAAAAATACATGACATAAATACTACTGTGGCGACCTCTTGTGAGGAAAGGGAGTAACTGAAAATAGTTTTCTCTTTATTGCATGAATTTTACCTTTGTGATATATGGGTATGGAGGGCTTTGAGTGCCAAAATGAAGGAATAAAATAAATAATTATCTATTAATTAAATGTGTGAATAATTAATGCATTAATTATATAAATAATGAATCAAATATGTCATTATTTCTTACAATTGTAAATAAATAAATAAATAATTTATTAAATGTTTTAAATGATTTGACATTTAATTAATTATTTATATATTTAATTCATGAATTAATTCCAATTTTAATTAATTAATAACCCATTTAATTAATTATTTAATTATGTATTTAATTCATTCATTCTGGCACTCGAGGCCCTCCACAGCTGGTATAGATGCAGTTGAGTTTTATTGTTAAACAACATAAGGTGAGTGTATAAATATAAAGCAAATGGTAAAGACTTTCAGCTATTTATGGAGAATAGTGAGAAAAAAAGAATTTACCAAAGTGTATCATACAGCATGATCATCAGAGCTGATCTTAAAACTCATCCACACTCATGAATAAGCTATTTGATATTTTATTCCTCATAGTGAGATAAGGCTATATTTAATAACTATATTGATACGATGGTAACAGAACCTATAGTTATATATATAAACACACACACACACACACACACACACACAATAAATAAATACTCAAAGCTATCAGACGACATGTGCATTTATAGTGCGGAACGATGAGCTGTCATAGAAGTATTCTGCCAGAAGATGGCATCATCCCCAATCTTTACTGCAAACAGAGAACTCACCCACTGAGCAAAGCAACTCCTGCCTTGCAACTCTGTTTGAAAGATCTTTTTCCATAATTATATTTTTTCCCTAATAATCGATGTAAGCACAATAAAGGAATGCTGAGAGAAGCTTCATGAGAAGATATCACTGCACCAGGGTTTTAACTCTGTTGCTGTGGTCTGAAGTAAGCATGAGAGATATCTGCTTTATTAATGTTTACAGCAAAGCTCAACACTTAAATGTGCTTTTGTATAGATCACAGATATTTAGCTCATACTGCAAACTATAAGGAGTTCTTACGGAGACTCAGATTTCCTTGGAAACACTGATTTGTATAAATACTGTTGGTGTATTGTTTGGAAGCAAAGCAGAAGTGATGCTGGCATGGTTAATGCCTCACACACACACACACAGAGTGGTGCTTTTCACTACTGTAACCACAGCCCGCTCTGTCTGTACCCAGTCTCTTCGAGAAAGAATAGCTGTATTCATGTTAAATGTGGCCCGCGTTACTGTGACACAGCACGGCTGCAGGGAGGAGAGGAGGGACAAAAACTACACAGGACTCCACTGGTAACACAGAAACAGTCAGCATCTTCAGTTTGAATAGCTCTTTATGCTTCTCTTACACTGCACTGCTTTACACCTAGTGATATTCTCAGATAGATATCTTTCTTAAACCACTGAGCAAACAACACATGTAACATATTTTGTTTGCTCAGTGTGTCGTTAGTAGATGAGTACATGAGGTTTAACACGTTTGCAAAACTCTCCCAGGACAGCAGTCTGGGTTGTTCTCTGTGCTGCTCCTCCTGCTGCACTTTGGTCTACTCGATGTTGAGCAAACTCGACAAGTGACTCAATGCCATCACATGTTTCTTTTTGGTTTTTTACAAATTATGCAATCAGAGTTTATTCTTTCTCGCTGTGTATGACTGTATCTGTAACTTTGAATGAGTCAATATTCTGACTTACTTGATGTGTTGAACACGAGAACCAACACAAGCATTAATCAGGGGACTTTATCCAATGAGAAACTGTTGACTGTCACCTCACAGGAAGCATACTCCTGCACACAGACATGCTCAGGCACAGTTGCTGCATCTGTAGTGTTTTTCTTTCAGTGTACCCATACTCATTTTTGAAGCGTCATATGATGTACTGCAATACTTAATAATACTTATTATTTTGTACACAAAAAACTGCAGTACCCCTCACATTTTTAAACACCTGAGATTTTTATACGCAGCAATAATTGCGCATCATTATGGCGTGTATCAACTATAAATATGTTATTATTCATATTTATAGCTGATACTTCATTTATATTCCCACCAGCATGTCATAATCCTAAAACTGTTTCATATTTTTCTTTACTTGTTTTAGTTACACACCGTAGGTCAGGAGGAAACAACATTTCAATCCTGTGTGTGTGTCCTGAACAAATTGCAGACTTGACAATAATGTTGAATTTGAAAATATTGCTTTAAAGAGTGCATCAATAATTTATGCAGCAATCTCACACATCAGTTGAAAAAGTCTTTGGATCATTTACTGAAACAACAACTTTCAGTAAAACAATAAAATTCTAGTGTCAGCGGCACTGCTATTATATTATTAGACTTTTTGCATCATTTTGAATAATCAGCTTTGTTATAACACAAGAGTGTTTTTACAAATTAAAGTAAAATCTATTGAGTTTTTTTCTTATTTGTGTAGCACAGCCTTAAACACTTAAAACATCTCTACCACCGCTAAAATTGGTGGATTAACCTCCCACCTGATGTGTTTTTGTATATTTAATGAAGCCGTGCAAATTCTGTGCATCACAGCATACCGCAAGATGTTTCCCACATACTCACTTACTTTTTTTTTAATGTGTACTGTGATAGTGTTGCTTTCTTGGTAGTTTGTACCGCCTGCCTGATTCCACCATCAGATTGTGATGATGTGTAATCTTGGTACACATTCATCTTTTTTACAGAGACAGGAAAATAAGGAGCTTTCAGCTTCAGGAGGTCTAGAGTGATATCTTGATATGACTCAGAAAACAGATAAAATCATTCAGGCTGCCGCTACTGGTTTCTACTATTCTACATCATACAGTCATGTGAAAAGGTTTTCATAGCGCTCTATGGAGTCATCTGAAGTACACTCCTACTGCTTCCATAAGGATAAGTAGCAGCCAGCTGCTTCTAATTAAATGGACTTGTTTAATTGATCATCAGCAAGTGTGAGCACACCTATAAAAGCAGAGGTTTGGACAGTTTGCAGATCTGGAGTATTCACCTGTGTCTAAAGGATTCAGTTAGCACGTTAAACACTAAATTTCATGGCAGTACAATTAGAAAAATGCTATGGGGCTTGTTTTTTTTTTGCCAGTAGAAATGCTTTTCTCTCAAAAGAAAAACACAAAAAAAACACAGCAAGATGGTTTAGGTTTGCAAAGCTGCATCTGGACAAACCACAAGACTTTTGGAGCAATGTTCTTCGATGAAAATCAAACAGCATATCAGCACAAACACCTCGTACAAACTTTCAGCATGGTGGTGGAGGAGTCATGATTTGGGCTTATGTTTGTAGCCACAGGACCTGGATACTCTGCAGCTTCTCTGTTAACAACATGTCATGGTCCTGGGTCATTTTGACCCAGCGTTCTTAGTTTTCTTGTGTTTTTGTATTTTGTTCTCTATTTATTCTATGGTTCCTAGGTTGTTCAGTTTAGTTTATTAGAATTCCCCTCATGTCTTTACCCCGTGTCCTCCTCCACGTATCTGAGTTCCCATGCCTCGTTTCTCCTCCTTGTGTTTTATTCCATGTTTTCCCCAGCCCGTTATGTTTGTGCTCTCCCCGTGTTCTCTCCTCCCCTCCTGTCTGCGCCTCTGTGTACTTCCTGTTTTACTTTGACAGTCTCCCGTCAGTATGCGTCATGTTGTGTTTGCGCCTGCCCTGTCTCGTTATGATTATCTGTGTCAGCTGTGTTCCCGGGTGCTCCCACTTCCCTCGTTAACCCTCTGTGTATTTATGTCCGTGTCTCCCTCAGTTCTGTGTCGCGTTCTCCCTCATAGCTGTGTGTGATTCTCCCTGTGTCTCCTGGTGCACATTATAATTAGTTTTTCCCAGTTTAGTTTTGTATTGTTTGTATGATCTGTTTTCCCAGCAATAAAGCTGTGCTTTGAGTTCAAGTTCTGTCCCCGTGAGTTTGCGTTTGGGTCCATTCCTGCCTGCCACACAGCCGAATCATGACACAGCACCATCATCTCAAATTTTACAGTTTGTTTAAATTATTGTGATATTGATACTCAAAAGAAAAAAGAGACTAAATGTGTTTTACTTGTTCCAAGAAGTTGAAGAATCAAAATTTAAGCCCACCTCTATTTACAACACTAACCTGTGAGTGATAGCGTCAAGGTGAAATTCAATGTACCAGAGTCACTGTAACAAGAAAAACTCTTTTTAGAATAATTTGCTGAGCTTGTTAAGATGAAGATTGGAGTCATTAAAAAAGTACCCGGTGTCTTGTTCAGCCCTTTGGTTAAATTCCCACAGACTGCGAGCTACGATGCTGTTAAAATGATTAGTCAGTGGCACTTAAAACATTACAGTTCACGTGCAATAAATCATGACAACGAGGTAGCGCACTTCAATAACTTTTATTTAGTTTACAGATGTATTCCATTTTGAAGTTTGCAGGAGGGGAGGGGAGAGCATTAGTGCTATTTACAATTGGTTTGAAAACGTTTATCTCTGTACAGATTTGAACCCTGATCAATATAAACAATATTTTTTTAAGACCTAGTGCTGTTACAAAGCGATTCTTTAAAGCAAAAACAACAAAACCCCACAAAGAAACAGGATTATATTACTTTATAAACAAATGAAAAAGAAAAGAATAATAAAAGAGAAAGAAAACAAAAATTCATCAGTCCATAAATGATTAGGGAGGATTTGCTGCTGTTAAGCACAAGACATTGTCAGAGAGTGACTGTGAACTGGCTAGAAGCTAACCGTATACACAATCATAGACTAAACACCAATATAATGTATATCACCAAGATCTAAAGTTGTCATTTTCTATATAAGATTCATATTAAATATATTCTACACATGTTACCTTAGTTTGGAACATTACTTCCACTGGAAAAATATAAAATAAAACAAAGCTTTTTATACATTTGTTTTAATAATCTAATGAAGGAGCACATGCTTTAGTTGTGCAAACTGGACTTATTAATGCAGATTTAAGAGGCAAATTAAGACAAATAAGGACCCTTTTCCTTCTGAGTTAATGTCCGTGCTTATAAAGCAACCGTCTGAGAGATCCTTCACAATACTGCTATAAAAATAAAGGGAGGGGGGGCACAGTGAGACAGCAACGGCATGTCACGGAGGAAAGAAAATTGGCATGATGTTTCATTAATCACAACACTAGTCGGTCGATAATATGAGTGGACTGTCAAAACACAGTCACCAAAAAACAAATCATGAACAAACAAATATCGAAAAACAAGACCGTAAAAAAATGGTTGTTTTCTATTTGTTTGCTTGTTAGGCTTCGTTTGGCTAAAACACAACAGACTCAAAGGAGTGGGACGTGTCGCTCTCGACATAAAAAAAGGGAATCGTTTCTCTCTTGCGACCTTTAAGGGCACATGCAGAGGAGGGCAGTAAAGAGGGCACACACGTGTGTGTTATTATGTGTGTGTGTGCGTGTCATGTTTTGAGTTCTCTGATCAGGCACGTCTGCGCTTTGTCTGCCGCACTAAGGGGTATCACGCAAGCACGCGCGGCTCGATGTGAGGACAGGAAGTCGGAGCGTGCGCGTTTGTTGGTATGCTGATGAGCTGTTAGTGGTTAAAATTCTCAGCGGTCTGTATGAGAAAACAAGGCCACACGCACAAATTTGGGCACTGCATTACAATGACAACCGGCCAGAGTAAAGAGCCAGTTAGAAAGGTGACTTGTAAGAGACCGCCTGAGGATGGCTCAACAAGGTGTGTGTGTGTGTTTACTGCAAATGTGTGTGTGCATGCATGTGTATGGCAGAAGGCTTCAAAAGGATTTCATTAAGAAAGAAAGAAAAAAAAAACATGCAAATCCAGTTCCTTCTCATTTTCAGTTATGACAGCAAATCAAGTACAACAAAGGAATCAACTCTATCTTTAATCAATTTACTGCTCTCCAAGTCTGTCCTGGATCAGCCTGAGCCTGCTGTCCTTCTATGCATGTGTATGAGGGAGAAGGGGAAAAACAGAGAAAGTGCGAGTTTGTTTGTTTCGTTAAATGTCTCTATGAGTATTCGCAGTGAAGACAGGCTCCAGGACAAGGTACAAGCTCATTAGGTCCAGGACACGGAGGGCGAGAACGGATGCGAAGGATGAAAGGGGGTGGCGGTGTGTATTTACAGAATGACACAGCAGTTACTCTCCCCGGTCTTCTCTCTGTTCCTCTGACCTGGACACACAGCACACAAACGTCATGATTAAACAAACACCCACACAGCACTGTCACAGAGTTACTCAGCTCAATAGTCAGACATCACCTCAAAAGGACAGTTTTAGAAACATACTGGTAGGCCAAGTTCAGATACCGCAACACTGCATGGAAATACTTTTGATATACTACAACCATATAACATATGTACCTCATAAATGTTCTAAAGAAGGACTAAATCTCCATCTCATACAGCTGAGCAGCATTTTGGGATTTCATAAGACTGGATCTGTTGCTCAAACTCAGCATTTGAGTTTGTTACATTTCCTAGTGGTACCTGAAGCAACATAGCCTCATTTTTTTTAATGTAGACTCTTGAACTCTACACTTACAGTGTTGTGTAAAAGTCTTAACCCATCTTTAATTTCTTTACATTTTGTTAAAATGGGAAATAGGTGCTGCAATTTACTGAAATGTGGAAATACAGCATAAAAAGCTTGAAAGCCGAGATTTGGTATGACCACAGGCTTAACTTCCTTAGGCAGGATGATCCAGCACTGCTTTAATAAGGTTGGGGAGGCCAATCCATGACTGATAGTGTTCCTGACTGTGTGTTTTAATGCTTTTCCTGCTTTGGCAGTGTGTTTGGGATCATTGCCATGCTGAAAATGTAGTAAATGTAGTAAGTCAGATGCTTTCCAGTTGGTACTCCATAGTGGATCAAAATCTGATGGCACTTTTCTGAGTTGAGAAGATCTCAAACACCACTGCCTGAAATATAGCCCCAAACCATGACACAGCCTCCACAGTCATCTAATTCTACAGATGCTTGGAGATACTCACTGTTGTACCTCTCTCCTGACCTGAACTACAAAATTTCACATTTGTATTCATCACTCCATAAGACCCATTGCCACTGGTTTTCAGTCCAGATCTTGTGCAGTTTGGCATATCTCAGCCTTTTCTTCCTGTTTCACTTCCTTAAAAACATCTGCCTAACAGCTCTTTGCGAATCAACTTGTTGATGCAAACATGCTATTTTATGTCTGTCAGACTGTGTTGTCTTTGAGATTTTTCATAGATTCAACTAAAGAAACGCTGGCTCATTCCTTAAGTTAGATTCAATTTTTTATGCTTAAATGATTCACAGGTCAGTGTTAGGTGGCTTGATAAACATAAAAAAACATTTCTCTGAAAGTGGTCAGGTACAAGGACTGGACTGAAAAAGCAACCAAACTTTTAAAAGCCTGGAGAACTGCTGCTCAAGAGCACTAAAACATACAAGACCAGAAATAAAAAGGGGCGACTCAGGTCTTTTGTACAGTTCACATAAAGAGTACTTCAAATCTAACTTTGTAACTGTTTCTCCACATAACAAAAGTTCATTCAGATTCATTCTTCCTCACATGGGCTCACAGATACCCAGTATGAGAACTTGATGTCCATTTGAACTCTATTCGCTTGTCATAGTCATAAAAAAACGAAGCAAATCTTCTGGCATGATTTATATTAGCTGTATATTCTACACAGTGTGTTGTATCTTGGGGATACACTTCAAGGAGCCAATTATTTGCACTAGTGGCTGCTCCTAAAACAGAAGCCATGTGCAGAAATAAATAATGGCTGGGAGCGGAACATTTAACGTTGTTCAGCGTGTGAAAAGCCTCCTGAAAGGAAAAAGGGGAGACGGGGAGCTGGTTACCTTGGGAATTTGGCTCAGGCAAAGTCTCTCTGGCAACTAAATGCATCACTGTGGTCTTCCCCAAGGGCAGTTTGAGAGCTGAGAGAGGGAGAGAAGGAGGGAGAGGATGAAAAGGTTATTCAGTGAGCTACATTATATTTGTCTGCACAGTGTCACTCAGCAGAAGTATAACATGACTTTTTAACAGCTTTCTGAAACTGAGTGCAAATTATAGAGTGGATAATGCTGAGCTACACATAGAGAAAATTAAATTGTCAAATTATGCGATTAAAGTGGGATTCCAGAATAATAATCACTTGAACATGAGGAAATTGCCAACAATCTGAATCCATATGTAACCGAATCATTTAAAACACTGTTCACAAGCGGCTGAAGGATCGGCTAGTTTCTTGCTCTTGAATAAGACGACTCGGTTCCAAGTTTTATTGTTATTTGCAGATAATATTGCAACATAATTACCAGTAATAAAGGTGCAAATTAAACGATACTTAACACTAAAAAGGATTAATTAAAAAAAGAAATGCACAAAATATCTGACACACCTGGAGAGCGTAGTATGTACATGCACATGTATACAGTGGATTCAAGTTCAACGGGATTAGTTAGCAGACAAAAGTGAGAAAACACAAATGTGGAGGTTGCAGAGCACCCTCTGGTAGACATGCTATGTAACATGTTTGAAGGGTGTTTTTCCCATTTCTTCTTTAGTTTTTAAATTTTCATTTACCAATACTAATATATCAGCTACTATAAGCCAATATATCGGCCCTGCCGACATATCAGTTGAGCTTTATTAGTAGGCATTCATGTTAGTATGAAAAATAATGGAAAGCAATGGCTATGAGGAAGCCAGGTGAAATATCAATAAAAAAACAACTTTGTAATACCGAATAGACCAAAACCAATACATGAGCTGCTGGATACCCCTTAAAGAGATAATATTTGTCTACTATTCCGACTTGGCGCCTGCAACCTGGGTCAAGAAGCCAAAAGGAGCAAAATCAGAGGTCGATCAGTGCGCTTGAAAGTAAATCAGCAACATCAGCAAGGAAAAAGCAGCCAATAAGATTGTAAAATATTATTTTATTATTGTCTCGCTGCACTCTAACAAACCTAAAAAACAAAAAAAACAACCCACCCACATGCCTCGGAACAACCCTGCAGGAAGGTGAGGCACCACCAGATTTTGTATGAATGCAGCATAAATGCACGCTTCATCCTGTCCACTGACGCCACTCGGCCCTGCATGTGTGTGTGTGTGTGTGTGTGTAGCACAGCCTCGCCCTTGGCCACACAAACACACAGACCTGCTGCTCTTTTTTAAAATCCATGACACAGACACCAGAGGAGAGAGATGGAAAAGGAGCGCATTCAGTCTGAAATGGTGCCTCCAGGTTCATCTAAATGTTTCCATGAGACGCTGTGGTATGCCCTCGCCTTTGGTGGGTGTGTCAGAAGTACTCGTCAGCAGTAGCAAGTTGAAAAGGTAGCGCTCACAACAGACCAGCTGCCATAGGTGCATAACATAACAGGTTGTTCAGTGCAACCCTGCTTCTGTTTAAATAAGAGTTTTGCTACCTCGTTGTTGGAGCTAGGCACAGTCTATTTCAGTAGGTTTTTACAGAGTCCTCAGACTACACACACAGCTGTAATTGGCATGGGGTTAAACAACCACTGCCTAAAGGCTGGAGCCCAGAAATGCAGTGAATACACAAAATAAGAAGGAAAATTTGCAGGATCTCTCACCGCTTCGCATAAGTTCATATATAGTTATAACTTTTAAAACTGCACACTGCTGTTAACATGTAATAGTTGGCAACTTGGTGTGTGCTTTAAAATGTGTGTGTCTGTACTCAACAAGGATTCTGTGTTAATGTGCAAACATGCTAAAAGATAAGGGAATTATCAGATGGATGGCAGATAGAAGACTGCAAAAGGGTTAGGGTGCGCTGTAACACCGTTAACCACAAAGCACCAGTCAAATCTAAATTGGGTTAGGCAGATAAAAAAGCCTAAAAGCCAGAGAGAGTGAACTGGCCTTCCACAACAGAAGACGTCCTTTTCTGCCTTTCACTCTCGCTTCCTTTCTCTCTCTCCTTTGTACCACTTGAGGTCTCCTTTAAACGCCAGTCTTCCCTCTTTCCTGACCAGCCTCTTTCCCCTCTTTTTCTCTATTTCCTCTCTCCTCCCTCTCTCCCTGTCAAAGCAAGCTTGTCCAGAGCACTGAGGTACCTCTGTTCTGTGACTCAGGAAAAGGATGAGAACAGCAAAGAACTTTCCAGCAGCGCACGGCTGTGATTTTGTGTGCATGTCTATGAGCGAATGAGCCATTTTCTCTGGGTGGTGTAGCTTCAGTGTTTTCTCACCTCCTAGTGTTACGTTGCCGTGTAGAAAACGTCCCTGGTAGATGAGCCTCAGGATGTTAGGACTGCTGACCTGCTCTTCCTCCCAGTCTGTAGGAAAGCAGAGAAAAATGAGGAGACAGTTAAAGAGAAAGGAGAACTGCTGGTTCTTTCATTTTTACCCCTTATTTTACTCGTATTAATTTGACATTTCACAAGTACAATTTAATGTACTTCAAAACCCACAATATACAAGAAACCTAAAGCTGTGTATAAAAAGCTGTCGTGTCGGCGTGATGAAAATGCTGAACACAGTGTAGTGAAAAGAAATCAGTTGCTGCCTGGTAAAGAAAAAAAAAAGAAGAACCACAGACAACCACACTGAAGATATTTTAAGACATTTAGGGCCTTTATTTTAAATCCTTAAAGGCAGAATGTATAATATTTGGGCTTTGCGGGATGCCCTACAGAACGTGAGAAAGAGCCGAGGCAAAAGAAGAAGACGAGGTGTGGCTCGGGAAGAGCTAAGGACAAAAGTAAATGCATTAAATGAGAGAGAAACGAGAGTGCGGAGTTGCGCAGCAACAGAGTCTGGCCACCAGATGTTTGTCTCTAGCTAAGCGCAGGGTGTTGTTGCTGACTGAGAGCCTGCTCTGGGTCTCTCAGGGTTCAGATGGGTTGTCTGGGAGGAACACAGGGTGCTCCCAACACTGATGGGATTGAACGGAAAACTTCTGTTGTCGAGGAGAATTCGAGTCCAACTGTGTAATTTGTAGTTTTTCATGCATCGTGGAGTTCTCTTAAACTGGAGTACATTAGCGGCACCGTGGGAAAAAGCTAGAGTTTTGAAGGTGACGTAAGGTGGGCAGTATCAAATGAATTCTAACCCTGGTGCACAGCAGCAGCGAGGCAAGTGGGTGTATTACAGAAAGGAAGCGGCTGCACTGTGATCTCACATTCCTGTATGCAATGATAATCAGGCTGAAAGGAGTTCACTCTAATTACCCTACACCAAAGATATGCACATTCCCCACACTGCTATATAGACCTGCATGTAAGCAATTAGCAGTTGGTCTGACAGCAATAAGTCTGATCAAGTAGTTTCTAAGCAAATTAACAAATATTTGTTTACAGTTAAATTGTTTAATTAGAGCTTTTACAGAGATTCGGTAGCTGTGCCTGCGTAATGATGATATTTATTAAACGCCACATATTAAATGCAAAAATGTTAAAGAATATAGAACTGTAAGTAAAACCAAAGCTGATGCTAAAATCTGACATGTGTAAAGCAGATGTGAAAACCCAGATCTTTCTCATGTAAATCAAATAAATAATACAACCGTGTTATAAGCACCTTTGTAATGAGGTAAGAAAGAAAGTCAACTCTAATGCTAATTTTGCTGTTAACCTAAACCTTGAACTGTGCGTTAATCTTGTTTGCACATTACAAGCTAGAGCAGCTCCACAATCATCCACCGTCTTCGCTCGTTGCTGACTGTTTGGTGTCGAGCGGGTACATTTTCCATGTGTTATTTTTTAGTTTTTAAATGTCAAACATGAAAAAAAAAAACCTTCCAATACTGAAAAAGTGAACTGAAAAAGTACAACTGCAGGCTGGGCAGGTAAACAATGATATTTTTCTTTTGCTACAGATTACTATCATAAGACTATATATTTAACCTGCTTTTTCACTTTAAAAAAAAGTCAATCAGCTTTGAAAATGTGGTTACTGTAAAAATAAGTTTGTAGATGTCTGTAAGAATTAATCAAATATATGAAAAGCTATATCTTAAAGAGGAAAGAGAGAAAAAACAAGTGTGCCCTGACTGCTTCCAGGAGTACCCTTTGTACTGCTGTACGGATCATGAGTGCATTGCCACGTCCATAAAAGCAAAAGTCTTGGCAGTTTGTTGGTGAGGTGTGTATTAACACAAAGCCACAATCTTCCCAGGAGTAGATGTCCCAGCAGGTTCACCCCAACGTCAGACCATGCAAAAAAACTGTACAGAACCCGAGAGCTAAATCTCAGACTCTACAGGCCTCAGATAGCATTTTAAATGTCAAAGTTCACAATAGTGCAGTTTTAAAAGGCCAAACAAGTATGGTTTGTTTGAAAGGGTAAACAGGAAAAAGCCTCTTCTCACTAAAAAGAACAGGGCAGCACAGACTAGCTTTGCAAAGCTGCCTCTAAATGAGTGGAGATGTTTGTCTACAATAGAATGCTCCGTGTTTGGTGAAAACCAAAAACACTATATCAGCACAAATACCCCATACCCTCTGTCAAGCACAGTGGTGGAGGGCTTAAGAGGTAGGCTTATTCTGTAGCCACAGAACCCAGATATCAGGTCATTGAGTCATTGAGTCGACCATGCACTCGTCTCTATACCAAAGTATTCTAGAGTCAAATGTTAGGTCTGTCTGAAAGCTGCACCTTAGCTGAAATTGGGTCATGCAACAGAACAATGATTCCAAGCACAGCAGCCAATCTGTAACAGAATGGCTGAAAAAGAAAATAATCAAGGTGCTGCAATTAGGGCTCGGCCATATCATACCGTTCACGATAATACCGGTATAATGTTGGGCAACGATAAGAAAATGAAATATCGCGATAGAATATGGGTAAAAGCACTATTTTTGGTAGAGCATGCTAGCGGGCCGTCGTTATTACCGTGTTTTTTGGAAAATACGGCACACTTAAAATCAATCCTTTGATTTTTCTGAAAATCGACAGTGCCCCTTATAATCCCGTGTGCCTTATGTATGAATTATGGTTGTGTTTACTGACCTCGAAATGATTTTATGTGGTACACGGCGCTTGAAAATCTGTCAAATGTTTTAGTACGACTTTGCTAAGCTACGAACCCGCACTGATTGATGGATTGTCGGAGCATTACGGCTATCGTAGGCAGGAGCCTCGCGGAGTGATACGTACTGTGCTTCAACATAGTATTACGGTATTGTGTGTGTATAACCTCTTTTTACGTTTTGTGGATATTATACATGGTTATGCTGAGGATATGTCGACCAATTTCCACTGGAAATGCCTTTTGGTTAAACTGTCAGCAAGGAATTTGCATTTGCACTGTTAAAGTTTTATATAACTTTAATGCACATAAAAAACAGCTGCTTGTTTAAGTGAAAATACATTGTTTTGTTTTTTTGCACTAATAAAGTTGTGGAGTTGTAAAGTATTTTGTCTAGTGTCAATTATATCGTCAGTTATATCGTTATCGCAAATTTTCAAATGTATATCGTGATAAATATTTTTGGTCATATCGCCCTGCTCTAGCTGCAATGGCCTAGTCAAAGTCCAGACCTCAAACTGATTAAAATATTGACAACCTTAAAGAGAGATGTGCACGAATACCTTTAAAGCTCAACGTACTGAAGCAATGCTGTAAAGAAGAATGGGACTAAATTTCTCCACAACGAGAGAAATTTAGTCAAGCAGAAATACAGATACAGTCAAGCAAAAAAAATAATTTGTGTTATTGCTCCTAAACGTGGCTCTACAAGCTAATCTTCGGGTGTGCTTATTACTGTGAAAACTTTTTCACCGTACTGTAAGCGACTGCCTTAGACCACAATGATTTTATTCATAACGTAGGAACTTGTTATTACGTTGCTTTCATATTTATATTGCACATACATTTATAGCAGACTCATACCTCTGCATACCGATGCACATGTATCTGATGTGAATAGAAATACATAATTGAGCTACTCACCCATTGGCCAGTTGTCATAAACATGTTTGGCGATATCTGCTGCAGAGTCGTTGGGAGAGAAGAGGAATTCTTTCGTCTTTCCACTGACCAAAATCAGCCGCAGGTTTATCTGCAACACAGGTAAAAGCAAAAAAACACAGCATTAGTGAATGTGAGAAACACAAAAAATGAAGACAGAGAAAAATGCACATTCAAACAAACAGCTGTCCCATATGTCAGATTATACAGCTGGGTCAGGAAGCACACGGTTTCAAGTTAGTAATTTAATAGGAAACAGAAGAAGGATATGAAGACCCTGAGGAACATCCTTCCGTTGGATGAACTCCCATCCGTCTCTCCAACTTCCTCTTCAGCTTTCTCAATTCCCTTAAACTGCATTTCTTTGTCTTTGGTTCCCAAGTCTGAAACTGAATGGAAGTTTGTCTCTCGCTTACCATTCAAAAGACTTTTCCTCATTTTTTAGTTCCTGTAGGTGTTTAAGCGAGACATTTTTCAGGCAACTAAAATTAAAAATTTTCTCAAACCTTTTCCTTGAAATTTCAAGTGCTGCATCCATGTTTGTTTTGTACTGTAGTTTATGTAATATAGTAATTAGTCACCTGTGTTTTTAAATCCCGTTTCCACAGTCATGTCATGTATGTATTTTTGAGGTTAATTTCCTGAATTTGTGTGTAGAATTTAACCCCTCCAATGTGCGATCACTGAGTAACCTTAGATTGATACTATTTATAAGTCTGACTGTGAAGCACCTTAGCAACTTAAACACTACCACAGCACATGTTGACCTAAACATTTTGGTTTTAACAGCCTTAGTTATTGTTGTTTTAGCTGTTTTTATTGACTTATTTTATTTATGTATTTGGTTTTTCTCTTTGGGGTGGCTGTGGCTCAGGAGGTAGAGCAGGTCACCTACTGATTGGAAGGTTGGTGGTTCGATCCTTGGCTCCTCCAGTCTGAATGTTAAGTATCCTT
Organism: Pelmatolapia mariae; assembly: GCF_036321145.2. Classification (NCBI taxonomy): domain Eukaryota; kingdom Metazoa; phylum Chordata; class Actinopteri; order Cichliformes; family Cichlidae; genus Pelmatolapia; species Pelmatolapia mariae. The sequence continues at coordinate 17,518,170 of NC_086236.1, forward strand.
GGGCAAGATACTAACCCCAAGTTGCTCTCCGATGCATCCATCAGAGTGTGAATGTAATTAGAAAGCATTAAGTACAGAGAAAGTGCTTGTGTGAATGTGACATGTTGTATAGAGTGCTTTATAAGAATCAGTCCATTTACCATTCTATATTTTATTGCATCATTGCTGTGCATTTTATTTATTTTAGTGGCATTTTACACTGTTAAGCACTTTGTGCAGCATGGACTGTTTGGAAATGTGCTATACAAACAAACTTGACCGTGACCTAAACTACCTAACTTCACTATTACTGAATACAAACTCATATACAGTACTCATTATGTGTACTGGATGATTCAGCTGACAGATTATAAAAATACATCCACTGAATTCTTCTGTACTGAAAAAAGTAAATGCTTTGAGTTTAACAGAGAGAAAAAAAACCCTCAGTGGTGATCTCTGCCCCGCGTAGAGACAAGGTCATTATTCACCAATGTGATTGTGCAACTAAAAATAACCACATAAATGAGAGGGACACACGTGTTTTGCTTCCAGCCACATGATTTTGTTTCTCTCACCTTAGATCACCAGCTCCCAGCGAGAAAATATACACAAGTGAAGTGAACACACTGTGGGGGTGTACATTTAGAACCGTTAATTTGCAGAGCAATTAAACTGTGGCGCACTAGGATGCAGATGAGAGGCCTGATATGTGTTTAGCAGTGGTACAGTGTGCCTTTAAGAGCAGAACTCAGTGGTGTGTGCTTGCCTTTGCTTACTGTATTTGTGTGGCTGGCCCGCTGTGTGCGCATGGCACAAGCACGTGTGTCATTGTTGTCAGTGTGTTTCCATGTGCCAAGTATCTTCTACACCACACCCCGTGTCCTACCAAACCCACTCTGCTGAGCGCCACACACACACACACACGCACACAGACACACACACACACACACGCACACACACACACAGAGCCGGGTGGAGTGATGTAACAGAGCTAACACCAAAGGATTGAAACTGAGATCTCTTTAAGTACGTAACCAAATCAGCTTATAGGTTTAAGCATGGACGAGCCATACAGAAGCAGGTATATATATATGACATACACAAAACACCACGTACAATAAACATAATGAGCACAAACACTGGTAAATGTGCCTCTAAGAGATTAAATCAACTTGATAATTTCAAGCTTTAGTTTTGTGTGTATGTGTTGTTGTTTTTTCATGTATTTGCAGGTGCACTGTGAACAAACACATGCATCCAGGCAAACAGACTCACACAAACACACCTGTAATGATTGGGAAACGCTAGAAGTAATTCACTGCTGCTTCCGGCTGTGATTCACAAAATATACCTTTAACAACTTTGATGACACAGATCATAAAAGCATGTATTTGCATCAGGTTTTTGAGTGGATGCCTGAAGGTAAACATGCACACTGTTCCATCTGTTCGATTGTTATAAACACAAACACCTGAACGTTACAGGCAAATGCAGAAAAGAAGCAGAAATGAGCACAAAGTAAGATTCAAAGGAATCCCCTTTGCATACGAGAGGTTTTGCTCCTTCCTAGTAGAACACCTGGTAGTTACCATGGTGTCACCATGGCGACAGCCAGTGGTGAGCAGCTTAACCTGATAACACCTACAGGATAGCTTCGCTTCAACCTCCCACCCCCAACCCCTGCCCATTTTCCATTGCTGTGTCACATCAAACCATCTTCCCCTGCTTGCAGCAGTGTCTGCATCCCCTCACTCACTCACTCTGTCTCTTTCACTGACTCCATCAATCTCTGGCTCTGTACAGCGTACAGTGGAGAAATGTACAAGGCCGGAATAACAAGAAGAATTGAGCTAGCCTGGGTTAAACAAGGCAAACTAAGCCTTTCTTCTTATATATGTCAGCACAAGGGTGGATTTCTGCCTTTGCCTCTCTTCTCTGTCTCTTTTTCTTTGCTTTCTCTATTCTTACAAGTCTCTTTCTCTCAGTGTACTTCCTGGAAAATGCAAATTATTAGAAAAAATAAATGCATGACAGATGCAGATGTTTCCACTCAAACTGAGAATGTTTGAAATGGTTTGCGTATCAAAATTATGCAAATCTCATGCTATGGCCAGTGCAGCCGCCAGATTTCCACAGAACTGAAATTCCTGCAGGACTTGTGAACAATGTGCAAGCCACCTGGAACATCAGAGCATAAAATTAGAAGAAAAAATCTTTACAAAAGACTCGTGTGCACTTCAGGGACATCAATGAAAAGTAACAGTCATTGTATTCTGGTGGCTCATGGTGGTGTAAGACCTTACATTGAGCTATGCTGCTACAGATGAATTTCTCCCCTTTTCCCTCTCTGTTCTAATTCTGATTTCACCTGAGTCGAGATCTCAGCTCTCCCTTGCCATTTTTCCCTTCCCTGCCCCCTTTTCCCAGAGGCTCACTGCGCCTTTCTCTCTTCCGTAAAAGGGCAAGGTAATGAGGTTGCACAGCCAGCTCAGGGAAGTATATTCAATTACAGTCTATTCTCTCTAACAAATACAATTGCTCCAGGTAAGGGGAGGAAAACAATTCATGCGTGATCACAGTACAAACACATATCTCCAGGCAGACCGCTAGTTACTCATGCATACAAATACTACATCCTAACCCACTACCAGATGCACTCTGAAATGCCAGAAATTAGCACTGTGAACATTTCATTAGCTTGCAGAGCTTGTAGAGCTGCAAGAAGAAGAAGAAGAAGTCACTTAGCAAGTGTTTGCAGAGCTTGCAAACACTTTCACGTCCTCGCGTTGGAGACGCAAAAGTGTGCAAGCTCTGGTAACAGAATGCGGAAGCATCCTTGCTCCTATTCCTGGCTGCTTCTGAAAATAACACAATAAAGAAACAGGTTACTTATGTGGAAAATTGGTCACACAGCTTTTTGCCTGTCGAGCCTCTCTGCTCCACTGCAGACCAGACATTCACAAAGTCTAACACTAATGTGACCCGGCTGCCAACAAATGCCATGCCGTAAACATGTGAGCAAGCAAGCCCTCTTAGCTAAACACCGTTTGCACACGGAGGAGAGCAGGAAACTCAATGCCATCTATAATTATTCCTCCCTGAGCGCCGCTTTCAACTCTTTCTCAAGGCAGTGTTGTGTGTGCATATGCACGCATGTGTCTGTGTGTATGTTTACAAGTGCATTAAAGAGTATTGCTGCTCTTTAGACCCTCTGCAGCAGTCAACAAATTACAGAGTGGGAAGCCATCCTGTGGGAATATATTAGAGCAGCTTTATATGTAGTCTGCGCAATAAGGTTAGCTGCTGCTGTCAGAGTGGATTCATAACTGCATGAATGAATTTAAGAGTGGACGTGGGTGATTAACCCGACTGTGGTCTGTTTAAAGCGAGGCAGCTGGATCCAGCAGCCAGCTCGCTTTGACTTGCCCGTTAAATCTGGAGAAAACTCGGCTGTAAACCTGAGAAATGTAGCTGCACAGCACTTTAAATACTAATGAATTCTACGTCAGTGATTTTACAGACAATTGCGGAGAGGTCGCTTTTCTTTCTGCCACTGCTCTCTGGCTGTAAATATTAAATGCTACAGAATAGGCCATGTTCTGGTAACCTGTAACACATTTGTTGCATTTTTTTTAAAATGACCTAAAGACGTGTGAAAAGAAACAGCTTTGCAAGCTCTCAGTAATTTTCCAAAAACACAAAGAGGAACCACAATGTTAGTCTCCATTAGCGTATAAATTATGCGCAGGAGCCTTTATTTTCTTTAATTAAAAACACGCTGAGAAGGGATAGCGCTTTTAGAAAATCACTAAAATCGCTTTTAGAAATGCGTGTATTAAAAGCCGCGAGCTTCATCTGCGCCCATGTGCAAACTGTAAGCGAGCGCATGGGAAAGCAAACTCTTTCGATTTGTCAGGGAGTCTCATTTTGAGTTTGACATAATTCAATATTCTACACAGAGGTATTTTATCGCTTGCACGGGTTCCCTCTCTTACATTCGCACATACACACAAACGCGGTCGTTACGTAACAGTGGCTGACTGATAATGGTGTGATACAAAAAAACAAAGCCCAAGGCAAAGATTTGTAATCTTTGAGTCTCTGTAAGCATGTGTGTGTCTAGCAGCGTTCGGGGGGGGGGGGGGGGGGGGGGGGGCAATGCTCTAATCACATTAAACGTTAGCTTTTGCAAGCTTATCTTTCTTTCCTCCCTAAAATGTGTTACCTCTAATCTTTGTTTTCAGACCTGAAACACTGCAAACTGAAGTTTAGCAGTTTCAAGCAGGATCCTTGAAATTATGCTGAAAGGGTATGCCAGGCAACAGACTGGTGAACCAGCTTGTTAGGTGCATCAATAGCCAGGCCAATTTTACTTCTTTATCTTTTAATGAATGGGTGACATGCAATGACTTCTCCCCACTAAGGGAGGCGGACAAATTGCGATAAACAAATGTGGCTTTATTAAAAATAAAAACAATATGTGAAACAACAGGAGATGTGGGCGTCTTTTGTGTTTTGCATTAACCAGTGTCAATGAACTTCTTTGCTAGTGATGCGATAAAAACAATAAAAACTGTGGCGTAATCGTGACTGGATATTTAATTGACTAACTGACTGCTTTTCTTCTATTTTTCATATACACGAGTGCGTGTCTGATCAGAGAATCAGCCTTGATGAAGCTCTGAGCTCTCCATTGTTGTTTAAATAAACTGCATTTTAACAAAATGTTTCCCTGGCAAAGCAATGATGATGTGTTAAAGTAAAAAAAAGTGAAATAATTAAGCTCTGGGACAGAGAAGAAAAATGGATTAACATAATTTTTAAGAAACATTTTTAAGAAACAGTGCAACACTCATGCATATTCATACAGATATGACTGTGCAGATGATAAATTTGGATATCAGCATGTTCACTGCAGGAAAAGATAGAACAGAAGGACCTTTACCCAGTTGAAATGTTTATTATTAACTTTGCTATCTTTATAGACCACATATCTACAATTGCTGGTGTGTCATGCTTTGTTTTGACATGGCTTTCCAACAAACACTAGATAGGTATTGTTTCCATGAAACAGAGAGAGGCCAGACGAAAGACAGTGATGCTAAGGTTAAAGAAAGATAATTTGACAAATATATAAACTTTGAAAATAAATTAAGCCAAGAAGAAGTCATTATTGTTACATGTTTACATCACACAGACCGCATGCCAACAAGATGCAAACAAACTGGCAGAAAGGGGCTGAGTGTGAATCTTTCAAGCAGTTGCCAGACTGAGAGGAAACCTAATCTTCCTCCAAACTTTTAATGTTAAGAGAAATTGTCATCTTTGCTCTTGCAACAAGAAAGCTCCAGCAAAGCAGTCTGGCTGGTCAAAATTTATTCCAACACTGCTGATTGTGCCTACAGCCATGCTATGATGGCTGCTATGTCAACACTTGTGGTAAACAGGGGCCTAGTTAGTCATCTGTGCTATTTTGTTCTGTTTTTCTGGATATATGTGAGCTCCTCTCTGTGATCATGTAATCAGTGTACAAAATAATAAAAACACCATCTGACTGAAGTCCTTGCAGACTCGAAGCTGGAAGTTAAATGTGGCACATGCACTTAGTTTTGTGGTGCTCGTCTTCTGTGTCCGAATGACAAAAATACTGACCAGGATGCACACGAGCTACAAAACGCAGTCAAGTTTGCAAACAATACATTGTTTTGACAAAAGTATATGGACCTACACCTACAGGAGCTGCTCGGCCCATATCCATACCAATAGACACTCCTGGTGCACAACTTCTGTCCTGATGTTAATGCCAGAGGAGGTTTGGGGCTCTGCAGTTAGTCAGGAGCGCATCAGTGACTTTTACAGATGCACAGCGACCTTGTAACTTTATGTGGTCTGCCACTTTGAAGCTGAGTTGTTGTGGCTTCCTCTTTGCAATAACACCACTTACAGCTGATCGAATATCTGAATATCTAGGACAGAAGAAATTTCACAAACCAACATGCTGCAGCAGCTGCATCCTGTTACAGTACCACAGTACCAGGGAGTGCTTTAGAACGACCAATTCTTTCACAAATGTTTGCAAAGGCACGCTGCATGGACAGGTGGAACCTACCTGAATTCACAGTTTAAGAGCAGTGTCCTAAACCTTTTGCCCTTTTAGTGTACTCGAAGCTCATGCTTTATGGTTCTTGAAGCTTACTCTGTTCCTTTTCTCACATTTGTTTAGGTAATTTGCATATTTGTGGTCTTGAATACTGAATGCAGCAAGAACAGAGAAAGAAACCTTGACAGTGTTCAGCCTTGCTTGCGTTTCCTGTTTTAAATGGAATTTTCAGACCTCACTTTATTTTTATTTTTTTCCACTGTAGCACAACCACAGGAAGGAAACAACAGGGCAACGGGTGTTTATTTTTACATAATGACCCTGACGGTGCTGGCTTTTATTTTGCTGTTATTAGTTGTCCTCCTTCACTGGTGAGAATAATTTCGGTTATTTTTCCTCTTGTGTCCTGATTGCTCCTTTAGCTACATTTTGCAAGAACACATGTTTAGCAAGCCTTTGCCTGCACTGCTCCTGTGAAATAAATTCATCTTTTGATGAACAGGGGACTTGTGACCAGCTGTTATTTATCCTTTCAGAGACTCTTATCCTCACAGACTTATGCACTGTTTTTCAAACAGCAGCTAGCATTTCCCCTCCACTGTTATATGCCTCCACAGACCAGTCAAGATGCAGTTTACCTCTGTGTTAGATTTGACAGTTTAATGTAGCTGTTCCTCATCTCACTAGAGGAACTATGGGTGGTAGATTTTGTTAGCTGTGCAGCTGTGCTGTAAAGTCCCGTCAGCCACACTTCTGATTCCTGATATAGATGCAAAATATATTAAAAATGTATTTAAAAAAATCATTTGACTTGTTCTTGTTTTGCTTTGTGTCTTCCGTGTTTTTGAACAAATTTAATGTGGGAAAATAAAAAACGAATGGTTCCACAACAGCCCCGGTTTCTCATGTGACCCCCAATCCTGATCTGTACTTTCACCATAATTTCAAGGTGTACACCAAAGATTATTGTGAACCAATCAGTACCCAACCTTTCTTGTTTCAAAAATAAACTCAGTTTCCGAGTTATGTTGTTGAATGTAATAAAAGAGGTGTTTCCACTGAAAATTATAATGTCTTGGGTATGAAAAGGTAGCTATCTTGTCATAATCCCACCCATTTTGTTTTCCTCAAGACAATGTGGGAAGGGCTGGATTCTAACCAAGTGACAAGACACCAGCTTATCACAGGACTAGCAGAGGGAGACAGACAACCATTCATACTCATTCGCTTCACTTATGGACAATTTAAAATTACCAGGTAACTTAACCCTGTGCATGTTTTGGACTGTGGGAGTATGCCCACACAGACACCTGGAGAACATGGAAACTCCCCACAGAAAAACCCCATTTGACTGGATTCAAACCCGGGACCTTCCAGTGCTGCCCCCATCTTTCCATAATTAGCATATAAAATCCAAACATATGGACAAGAAATTTGATCATCCTTCACCTCTGAACAACACAATCGAATCTCTTCATCCTTGACTCAAACTGTGTGCCAGATGCACAGAAATACCCTTCAGGTATTTTTGATACATTGTTTTAAAAAGAATGAGATTGAAGTGAGGTCTCACAGAGACCTTGACCTTTAACAGTCAAAGTCTAAAGAGTTACTTTATGAATCCAAACACATACACGCACTAAATGTGAAGAATTCCCTTAAGGAAAGCATTTTAGGACATCCGGAGCCATGAATAGCTATGTCATTTTTAAAAAGCATCATATATGTTCTCAAATGTTAACATAAATGAACATGATAACGAGCTGATAATTAAGTGTTTAGAAAATCATATATCTCCCTGCCTCAATATAGGCAGAAGCTTGTTCAGTAACCATAAAACACCGCCCTATTTCCTGTTGGACTCTATTAGGGGACATTAATCATTAAATAGAGTATCTACTGTAAGAGCGATTTTAAAAGCACCACAGACCTTTATCGGATGCCCTTTCTTAGGCTTCTTCCTAACTTCCTGTAGTATAGGCAGCTAATGGCTGCATTACAGTACTAATAGCATTGTAATAGTGTGCTTTCTTTCCTTCACAGCATCCTCAAGCTTTCTACAGCAGTTTGATTGGGCAAAGTAAAGACACCCTCCGCTTAGAGATCATCTGCAAAGGCTAAAAATTCATAAAGGTTATTCTATGATCATTGTGTAACACTGAAGGCCTTTCTTCCCTGACTTTAGCGCTGACCTTGTGGTTTGGATTTGCATCTATGGAGCTTCACTACACCTCCAGGTTTTGAATCCAAGGGTAATCCGATCCAAGAGAGACGAAAACTCGCTTTTTCGGCAGCTCCCACTACTACCAGTCACATGTCTGATTATACAGTTGCCCCATCATGCCTCGCATCTCTCTCCAAGCCCTTGTCCCTTTGTAGTGTCATTCAAAAAGACCCATCCTTTGATATGACGACATCCTCATCACAGCCAGAATCTGCTCTGCTTCTCTTTCTTTTTTTCCTCTCTCCCTCTCCTTCCTGTCACAAGCAAGATCAGCCGTTTCCTGTGCTGTACCTGACAGCTCTCTGCTGTCTGTCCTCTCTCTTCATCCTTCTCCTCTACATACAGATAAACCTTTAATCCATCAGCTGCTTCTCTTCTCTCCAGAAACAGGCAGGGCCTTCTTTTCATGCTGTCATCATACTCCTCCCAGCCTTCTTCTCTGAAAACCTGCTTTGCTCGACACACACACACACGCACGCACACACACACACACACACACACACGCACGCACACACACACACACGCACACGGCTACATTCCTCTCTCTCTTATAGGCACTAGGTAGGTGCCTTTGTTCACACATTCCTTCTATGCTTTCTCTATGTGTTCGGAGCTGTCACACAAAGTTTTACTTCTTGTGGCTTTCTCCTGCGTCCCTTGTGACTGTTAAAGACTTCACACTTTAAAAATGGCTGTTCAACACATCAGGAACAAATGAATTAGCATGACAAATGTGCACGATGCTATAACTGAAAGGCAGTGAGTTACCTGCAGATAGGCCACACTCTGACAGGATACTGTATGCTGAATGTGAAGCAGAGAGGTCAAAGAGATCTTTATCCAACAATGATATAAGAGTCAGAAAATGTTATGATGATGGTGTAAGAGCTGACAGACAGGACCATGCACCCGATTTATCAGCCAGGGTTCAAAATTTCCCTGTTTATAGTTTACTTTTGGTTAAAAGATTCAAAGAAAACTGCTTGATAACCAGCTGTATCAACTGATTATAAAGACAACATGGTTTCTACTGTAGAGAGGCTGAGGGTACAGGATGGCTGTTATACGCAGGTCAAAGGTCACTTCATGCTCTTTCCACAATGAAATACACCATGTTGATTTTTTAAAAACAATAATAAAAGTGCTTTAATTAAAAGTGTGCAACACACCTCGGGGTTAGAAAATTGCGTGGAAAAATTTTACGCATTTAATAAACAGAAGAACTGAGGAGACTGTGAAGGGCGGTACACAGAAACATTAATAAGAGAAAAACGATGACGGTTTCACAGAAATATCCAAACAGTATTTTCAGTGACACTTCCCAGTGTCTGTGAGCATCTGTAACAGTTTAGGGCTCTGTAACAGCCCTATCCTCACCCTTCATCCAGGGGAGGCTCCACTGTCATCATCTCAACAGGGAAAACAAAACTCCACTAAATACTTTCAGAAAGAAATGTAGGAAAAAAAGACAAAAAAAACAAACAAGTTGTCAACTGGAAGAAATTTTAAAGCTACAAGAGATAAAAAGAGGTTTGCAGAGTCCTGTATCCCACAACATTACCAATATGCAGGCCCGATGCAGTGATGACAATGACAAGTCTGAAGCCACAGCATACATAGGAACCCCTGACACTTATAGTACTGAGGAAATGAGACAGTGTCACAGCAAAGACCGAGAGGCCCAAAGCAGGATCAACAAAGGTCAAATAGAGGCAGTAAGAAGAGGAAGCATGATGGTGAACAATGAGATAAAAGGACTTTCATGTATCCACCATATACACAAGCATATGCACACACATGAACATACAAATATTTGTGTGCGCATTCAAAATGACTGCTGTGGGAGCTGGCAACGCTCCGGTTTTAAAAATGTGGGCAGAGATGTCAAATTGCTCTTGTACGCTTCAATCGATTCTTCTCTGATCCACCCGTGAACCTCTCGACTATCCGTTTCTCACTTTGCGGGTAAATTCGAGGCAAAATGTGACAGAAAAAAAAGAGAGATTACAAGATTACAAGGTGCTAACGTTTGATAAAGTGATAAAAAAATATATCATTGGTTGCGCAAAGCTGTGATGAAATTATGCTTTGCATGGTTGAGACAGAAGTTGAAGATGATGCGTCCGGAACTGATAAAGAGTTCACCAAGACGTTTGTTTGCCCACATGTACGACTCGCTCCCGCCTGTTGGGTTAATACACATCACCTGTTTCTGAAGTGCTTTTGCATGAAAGCAAAAAGAAACTGAGAGCTATTTATAACTTTACTCCGGAAAAAGGCTATAGGGTAGGTGCGACGCATGCTTCATCACGAAACCTCAGATACCTCTCTTCATAAATCTTGCTCTTTTGGGGTTTTTTTTTTTTTTTTTTTTTTTTTTAAATACTGTTTCTGTTACTCTCCTTGTATAAAGGATTGCATTTCTAGGAAACCTATATCTATAAAAACATGCATCTTTTTTCTCCCCTACATGAACTGCATTCAATTTGCACAGCTGATTTCTTTCTTGAAATGTGGGCTTTTGGAACAACTAAACACCTCTAACTTCAATCTTATCTTACCCAAAGAAACCACAACCTTAACCCTCTTAACAGGTATACGCACAGTTTCCTATCCTCTGAATGTCAAGTGTATTCCTCTAAAAGTACCGGCAGTTACAGTGTACTGACTTATTGTCTTTTTCTTGGAAACCTTTGCTGAAGAGGCTCAAAAAAGCAACAACAACAACAAAAACTATCAACCTGTTCACCAAATAATGCTGACAGAAAAAAAAATTCAAGGTCAGTGTTTGTAATAAACACCACGAACAGCAGTATAAAGATTTTAATGTACAGAATTACAAAAAGCAAAACAGCAGTAATAATAATAATATAATAAATGGCTTAGTGAGCAAGAAACTAACTTATCTAGCCTCTATTAACTGTAAATTTTACTGGAAACTGAGACTTCTGTCTTTTTTATTCCAAAGCAGGTCACAGTGTTATGGTATCACACTCAGTTCACATTGAAATGCACAGAATTCAAGACGAGCAACACATTGCTGCAGAAGTGATGATGCAATATCACAACTACACAGTCACATTCAACTACAGCACAGCCCACCCAGACCCTTATTTGTTTGTTTGTTAGTGCAGGTATGTCACGCCGTAACTGACGACTAAGCTAACGACTCTTGTTTACATCGCAGTCAAAAAACAAAAGGTTGAAGCTATGTTTTAAGTGTAGTGTTAAACTGAAAACGTTAAGAGCGGTCTCAGATATGAGCTGTGTGTGGGTTACTATTTGCCTTTTGTGCTCTACTGTAACCTAAACTGGTGCAGGTAATGAGTAAATGGTCACGATGCAAGTACATTTGGAAACACTGACACCATAGCACGAAAAACAGCATGGAAAACACTGGCTGTTGTCTCCTTGTTTTGGCTCCCATTAAGGTTTTTCAGGGTTTTGTTATCAGCCAACAACTCTCAAGGTGTGCTTAAAGAACAAAACCAACATTTGTGTGTGTGTGTGTGTGTGTGTGTGTGTGTGTGTTTCCTTTTTTTGCATTCAGTGTAACTGAAAGCTACAGGTGTTGAAACTGCCTGGAACAACAGACTCTAGGCACATGTATGACTTACATTATCTTTTACATGTATACTATAATGTGTGTGTATACGTGAGTGTCTTGTTTTAAATCAGCACTGGATTCTGTTTGGATTTTTCTTTGTTTCACTCTAATTTTCTATATTTTGTCTGCTTAGGCAGCCATCATCAGACACAAAGCCAAAAGGTCAGCATGCCACATGCAGGCGTGTTGCTGGTAAAGTGACCAGACAGACACACACACACACACACACACACACACACACACACACGCACAGACTTGATGATTGCTGGTGATGACACTAAAGTAGGGACATCCTGTCCTTTACCTCATTCGTCCTACCATTTGCTCAGCCTGCTCACGCCTCCTCCTCTCTTTGTCCTTTGCTTCCATCACACAGTGTCTCACCAATGTGACTTCCTCCCGTGTGCTTTCCCCTGCCTATTGCTATGTAAAAAACCCTGGAGACATGTAAAGCATCCCCATGCTGCTCTTCCCCTCCCTACCTCCCTGCCTCCCAAGAGAGCTGCATGCTCTGATGTGACCTCTACCTTCCCCTGTCTCCTCTTCATCCTCCCTACTGTGTCAGCCCCCGTCTCCCAAGAGGTGTGCAGTCCAGCACACCAGGTAGTCAATTTGTAACTTTCAGGTTGCCCCCGCCGCCAAAGAACAAGCTTTCCCCTGTACTACATCAGTGCCTCTATAATTAATTGATCACATGCATTTTCAGATTCATAGCCAGCAATTAATTAAGAAAAGAGGGCAATCCCTCCCCTGTTAATCGTTTCTAGAGTGTGAAAATTTGGAGGATTAAGTGAACAAAATAAAAGGAAATGGCCATCAACAGATTTATTGGCATTCCTCCTTGCAAAAATCTTTTTGGCAGTATTTGCAGGCAGCAGATTAATGCAAATCAGTCTTGTCTTGAAATTAAAAGTGCATGTTTATGAAGTAAAAGCTTAGCGGGAGTGTTAAAGACCAACTGATGTAACATGTGAGGGGGGGACAACAGAGTCGAGAGTAGAAATGGCCCGGAGACAGCAGTTATATCCACGACACTGCATTTTCTTTTCTCCTTCAGAAACAAGCACTGCCCTGTAGTCACGACTCACGTGATGCCGAGTGTGTGTAGAGGAGAAACTGTGTGTGTGGATGTGTCTGTGTGTATGTCTGTGGGTCTGTGTGTTGGAGGGGAAGAGAGGGAGGCACACACAGAGACATAGCTGGCAAGCTAAAATGCCCTCTGTGCAGGAATTTACCAGATGGTACTGGACAGAAACCAGGGCTATGACACACACACACACACACACACACACAGAGTACATTATCTGAGCCTATTTGAGAATGAGAATTAAAGAAAGTTATTAAATTCTGACACAAGATTATGCAGTAAGAAACCAAAGAATTATTAAAACAAGCCTAAAGCAAAATTTAACTTTAGGTCATCCGGCTGTTTGCAATTAAAAACAGGCTATTAGGCAATCACAATATTAACAATGCAACTAGCACTAAGCCTCATAAAGCGAGACAACAGACAGAGGATTGCAAGAGTAGGCACATTAGAGATTTCAGGGTGAACACCATACCATACAATCCTGTATAACATAATGCAATCTAATGAAATGGCCTTACAACAAATCAATGGCTCTGCGATGAATGTTATCTCCATGATGCTCATTTGCTGTTTGTAGAAATATCTACATTTATGTCTAGTTTCATTGCTTGAGAAGGGCCGTGGTGTTGTTGTGTTAGATAACACTGCAGCGGATGTTACAATAGCTAACCGGGTTGAGAGGGGGGGCCCAGAGGCCATAAGGCTATTGCAGAGGCGTCTCTTCCCCGGCTCTGTCTCCCAGCTTTCCTCGCCACTCTCAAATGCCCTGTCATAATAAAGACTAAAAGTCCCCCCCCCACTTCTCGCCCACTAACATGATGCATTTACTTGCATCACCCACACAATAGCCTAAACATTCCAAACTTCCAAAAATCTCAACAGAAATCTCCTACAACTTCAATTAAGTGATAATAAAAAATTATCTGATCAAAACAAACATAAATTTAGCATGTGTGTCTTTGTGTCTGCAGAATATAAGACATGCACCGGCAGTTTTCATCATTGTTTATTTATTTTTTCATTGTTCTGGTTAAGGCTTTTAGCCTCCGATTATGCTCGTTTGTACACAACAGGAAAAAGGAAGCCTCTGTGGGGAGACAGTGGAGGCAAGCAGTTACACAAGCAACAACAGGAAGGCACAGGATAGCGACAGAGGGGGGAGGGGATTCATGATGTTTCATATTGTTCCAATATGATACAGACACCCGAGTGAGGTTAAGGGATGTTGTGCTGCTTCTGTAATGTAAGGAGAATTGAGATGATGGCACACACTGTCACAATAAAGGAATCTGCGTCACACATAACCACCTGAGATGACAGAAGTGGCTGAAGATGCAGAAGTTTGGTTAACCATTTGAGAACGAAGCACAGCACGCTTTCACAAACAAGGGTGCTTTTTATACAATGCTGTGACCTTTAGATTAAAAATTAAACAGGATTACTGTGCCTCTCAGCCTTAATGGTTCTTCTGAGCTTTAAACTCCACTGTACTATGAACTGTAACTCTACCAACATCAGCTGACTGAGGAGTCTGTGCTAAATGAAAGTCAGCTAAACTTAGCTGAAATGTGCCAGCTTTATATATACAGACACACACAAGCATCTGAGCTTTCAAATGCCACTAGCCTCAAACACTAATTTAGGGCCCACTGACTGGTTCTGTAACTGTATATCTGGCACACGGGAGCCACTTCACAGAGATGTGTAATTAGCCTAAATCATGGTTGATATCTGATGTCTTCTATGTAAGTCAAAGTTCTGCCATTTCCCCCCGACCTAAACGGTTGTTCCTTATTACCAGAAACTAAGAAAAACACACACACACACACACACACACACACACACACACACACACACACACACACACACACACACACACACACAAAACCCCTGCCAGGATCATTAGAGATCTTCATCGAGTGCTCCATAGCGTCTAACATGCAATGACAAATTTGTGCAAGACACCATGAAGGCCAAACATACCCTCTCTCTATTCCCCCTATCAACCAGCATGCATGCACACAAACACACACACACACTCTCTCTCTCCCTTTTTAACTCTATGACCTCTGCCTCTTGATTCCTCATTGCCCATTTCCACCACCTGTGTCTATGTGAATATATTAAAACCAGAAAGACAGGAGAAAGACTCTGATTATGTTACTCTTTAATTTGACATCATGACAACCCAAAACGAGCCAAAAACATATCCTGCCAATTTTCTGTTACATCCTGTTCGGCATAAGCTTGACATTACTTCAGTATTAAGAACACATCCCGTACACAAACACACAGGAGTATCTTAGTAGGCTCGGTGCGAGGACTCACACAGCAAACTGAAGCTGCACAGAGGGGATTTTCAGCGGCTGAAGCAAAAAAAAAAAAAAAAAAAAAAACGGGAATGCTGGTGTGACCGTTCTCAAAGTGGCAAAACGGAAATAAAGTTGGATTCGACTCTGGTCAAATATTTTGTTCTAGCTTCAGCCGCTCAATTTTTTCTCTCCTGTGTTTATAATCACACAAATATCATGTTCTGAAACTCTTCTGAGCTTAGCATTTTCAAATAAAATAACAAAGTGACTGTTTAATAACTGAATCAATTATTAAACAATCACAGCAGCAGAAGCGCTTACAGAAACAATTATCAGCTGTTGCCTCTTCTAGCTATGATACAATTAAGACAAGTCAAAGCATGGCATGGTGCTCATCATCTGATGATTGCAGACGATAAACATGATATCATCTCCTCTTCAGAGAAAGCCTGTACTGTATCATTAACTGTGCTATATGTAACCATCTAACCCTGTTCTCTACCTACCGGCAGGCTGACCATGTCACTGTGCCAGATCTTGATGTTTTTCAGAAGCTGGTGATGGGATGGGTCTGCTCTCCAGGGGATACCCTACAACCTGGAGGACCACTCCAACCAGCACCTCCACGACACCGTGAACTAGGTGACTGCCAAATAGCCACTACAGCTGCAGTAAAAGATGATGATGCTGAAGTCCACATCTAAACTCACAGCTAATCATGAGACCTAAATCTGTTGGGTGAATCGTGACTCATATCTTGGATCTTGGTCATACCACATAAAATCATCTTCACTGTCATAATCATCATGTGGCCAAACTGCCCTCCCCAAGCTGCTTCTGAATGACACTAGGCTGGGTTGATTTAAAAAAAAGAAAAAAGAAAAAAAAAAGAACAAGAAGCTGTGTCAGACTTTTTACATTTTGAAAACACAGAGAGGAAAATCTATGACTGACAACCACAACGGAGTACAAGTCTGGTTTAAAAGACTTGTGTTTGATGACCTGAGGTCAGCGGATCCTTTTGGAACATCCAGTCAATGAGGCTTAACCTTTGGATGACTGCTCCACGGCTCACACCTCCCCTGTTTGGGGCCCAAAGAGTTTCAACACTGACCCTCTAATTCTCTCGGTACGTGCTGTCTGTCTGAGTGCTCTGGCACAGGGTGTCTGAATATCAGGACAGATTTAAGCACTGATTTAGAAACGGCAGCCTGTCCAGAAATGTATGAGAAAGAGGGCTATTTGATTCATGCCCGGTTCTATTCAATTCAATTTATTGTCATCACACAAAGTAGAGCCAGTGCAATGAAATTTGCAGCATCAATCAGGGCAGCACAGCGACACGACGAGTGCACAGACCGAGACCTTCGCTGGCTCAAATAGAAGGAAGATCAATACAATGTTCTCCATAGAATTACCATACGATAACATGCATGGGAGTATAGGGTAAGATAAACAGCAGATTAACGAGTTTATTAGTAACCTGTTATTACTGATAAAGTGGCAGAGCATGGCAGTCTCTGATCCAGTCATTGTGTTGTTCCTTAACATGAACAGCGCAGACACACACATATACATACAGCATGTCCTGGCACAGCGAAGCTTTAATATAAATGTCCCCTCAGCTGGAAATTGTTTCCAGCGCAGCTGAAAGACCGCTTTTATTGAGCTAGTTAAACACCCCCACCCCATCCCCCTTTACTCCTACACACAACCAGCACACACGCTCCCTCTTTATACTCGACATAATACTTATAAAGAAACACAAGGTATTTTTCTGCATTTGTAAGCCTTTTGTTTTAGATTTACTTAAATTATACACCGAAAAAACAACAGTGTCACAGTTTTAACTAAAGTCCTCATCGTGTAATGTCGTTTGAATGACATTAAATATAAAGCATGACATTATAAGAGGACCCAAAAGTCTGCAAATGTAGTTAATGCCTGGTGTAAACCTGAAATAAATGCATTACTCATTTTGAATGAACATGTTTGTGCAGAATTTTCATCAGCGGGGGGAAAAAAAAAGAAAAAAATGGAAAAATACAAAAGCGTCCAGTTTGCATTAATGATTCACATTAGTTCACATTGCCGGTTGGGAAAAAACATGACAATGAGCAGAATATTTAATGACGCTATCATGCCCCCTTTGCACAACTGCCTCGGGTGGTTGAGAAAACGATATAAATGAACAAAAGGTTTTCACTCGGTCTCCTTTTGGAAAACAAGACTTTCTATGTAAAGGACATTATAATGAGCTTTTGTTAGACTGCTCATCTTCCTTTTTACGTCTAACTCTGTGGCCCTTTCTCAACTCATGTTTCTCTTCCTCTTTTCATCTTCTTAATTCAGCCGGCTGAAGCATGAATTTAATTCCTTTAGTATTAGGTGGGTGCTCAGCTTCTCCTTATCTCTCTTTTACAGTTAAGCTGCTGTTTTCTTAGACGTTAACTTAAAATACATTGTGGTCCTGTCTTAGATTATATTTCTGGGTTTATGGCGATTTAAAACAGATGAAGAACAGTGGTGGGATTGTGCGTTTGGGTGTTTTTCTGCCAGAGTTATATTTGCGCCATCGTGGGATGGGCCTTCAGCTACGTCAAGTTGGGAGATTTACAATTTACAGGAAACATAATTTAATGTATATGACATTTGCATGATTATAGACTCACAGTGTCTTTTTGTATGGCTAGCCAGTGACATAAGGCGTTAAATGATGCAGTGCCAGCAGCACAGGAACAGCATCATTGCATGCAAACAGTGGCTTTTTGAAGCCAGTCCAGTTTGTCCTGGGATCTGGAGCAAAAGTGAGCTGGCGTGGGTGTTACTCCACCGGCAACACCAACAGCAAATACGTCACATTTAACAGCAAGAACAGGTTGTGCATTCGCCGCTTCCTTCATGCAAATATGCACATGCACACATTTGTCAAAAAATAAACATGCACATCGACATCAAAAGCAGCTGCAAGCGCACGGGAGATTCATTTGTTGAGTTAGCGAGCGCTTGTGTACGACTTACGTTCACACCCCCTCATTTAAGTCATGCTTGGACTGAACCATTTGGCACAAAAGCCTAAGAGTGTCCTCGGTTTACTTTTGTCCTGAGGTGTTTTGTGTCCAGCATCTACTACTAAGAACATTTCTGTTTTGGAAAAGCTCAATGCCAAGAAATCACAGTTGTCACATCGCTATTATTGCTCCAAGGACACAAACATTTACAACTACAACCTGAATTATATACAGTTTTGTATTTTTAATTGAGTGTAGTTATAGCCGTTTAAATTCACTTTAGCTTTTATAATTTAAAAATGTTCTGTTTTAGTTTCAGTGTTAGTTATTAACTACATGCAACAGCTGCCTGTCTACTATTAAGACTATTAAGAGGATCAGAATCAGACGAGTAGACCAGTTTCATCTTGAATTACCAGCCCCCACTCGCCCCCAAAATGATGAAGCAGTTCAATGCATTCCTCAGCCTGTGCAAAGCCATACCTGCCAACACCAACTGCTGAAAAGGGGAGGGTTTTCTAACGTAATAAGTCCTTATCCCAGCACAAGCACAATCTGGCTTTTTCCTTGTAATTCCTTGGGGTGACTTAAACAACTATTCCCTCTTTTAATAAAATCTATGCCAATCCTGAATTCAAAAATAGAAAAAAAATCCAACTTTAACTTTTATTATAAGGATCCAAATGAGGAAGTAACACTTTATTTATACTCCACAGTATTTTGATTGTGGAGTTAATGTTTAAAAGCACCTGTAACAGCACAGAGGCTGAAAGGAAACCTAAATTCTGCAGAAAACAAATTGATCATCATAACTGATGTTTATTGTTTTTGCTTTGGGGAATTTAAATATCAATGAGATAGCTTTTTTATAAGTGGAGTTTTTTATTCCTCCACAGCTGCTCAATATGTTACTCATTCTTCAACCATAATGTTTTACTTTGGTTCGGAGCAGCCAAGAAAAAAGAAACAAAAAAAGCAGGTTAATCATCAACTGTATATAAAAGATGGCCCCCAGCTTCCAGGTCAGAAAAGTCTGCATTCTTTCCAAAGGCCAGTCCTTTTTTATGTTCAGTTTGTCAATTATTTTCCCACAGGGAGAATAACTGATTATAAAGGATGGCATGAAAAAGGATGGGTGGGCAATGTCCAACAAAATAAAGCCAACATGGAAGTGGCAAAAACTGCAGGTCCTCTAGGTGTCACTTGAGGCTAGCTCCAAAAGACAGCCAATCTCCAAAATGAATAACTTAACAGCATTAGAAAGCATGGTTATGGCCTGGTACAAAACACAGTTTGAACCTTTATGGGCAGTCTATGGACAAGTCAACTCCCTGGATAAATTTGGTGCATGGCTAAATTGTTTTGACAGGTATCCCAATAAGGGCACCTGATTAGCGTCTGCTAGGCTTCAGCCACATCCTTCCAGTAACTAAAGTGGACCTGTTCACTCTGTGTGTGTGCTGTTGGAGCATTTTTAAAGTATTATCTGTCTAATTTTCTTCCTTGTTTTCTACTACAGACCAGCCTATACGTTTGTGCTTCAATTTTGGTGACTGATATTCAGTATTTATTAGTCTGTCCCTTAGCACTAATTAGCTGATATGTGCATATCTGCACCGGACAGTTACAGTTTATCAATGCAGCTTGCTAACCAAAGCTTGTCTCCTTTATCACTCCACCCATAAGATAACGTCTGGCGTCAACCCCCCCCCCCCCCCCCCCCCCACACACACACACCCCACCCAAAAAAGGTTAGATTTCAAAATGCAGAGTTAGAAGTCAGTGATCATGTCATTGATGCTACATCCATCTTTTATACTCTCTATGCATACTGCATGCAAGTCCATCAGTGCATCATTTACGTACAGTCTATGGTTGAGCTGAATGTAAACACGGTATTCACTTATAGCACTATCCTAACTCTCCAAGCACTATACCATACATGTATAGAAGAAAACTTACAGCTTCTTGAAAGGTTATGTTCATGAGCTTCTGATAATTCATATTTTTTACATTAACAAGGACAATACTGCTTAATCAACACGTCAAAGGAAAACAGACAAGCTGGGAGAAAGAGATCAGGGAGTACTAACAAGTACGTAGCACTACATCTTTGCAGCACATTCACAGGATGCACATGCCCAGACACAGCCCACAATGAAGAACACGCAGGCAAACGTAAGCAAAAAACAGTTACATAAGCAATCAATGGATGACAGCTTCTCAATTGGACTTCCTGTTGGTGTTGTGGACATGCATCAATGCAATTAAATTACCTCTATACAGAGGACTGCTGGGGATATACATTGACAAGAGCTTTTCTAATATCATTAACTGTAAATACAGCTTTGAAGAGCGATGCAGTCCATTTTGCAGCGACAAAGCATCGCCTCACAAATTAACTATAAATACAGCAACACAGTCCACAAACAGATCATCAAAAAACTTGACAACTGTTTTTTTTCCCCAGTCCCATCAATCAAAATATCGACTAAATGTATTTGGCTCATTTATCTTTGTTAAAATATTTATATATATTTTAGCTGCTGTATCTATTCGAATCTCCTGACTGGCTTGAAATTAATAGGAATCAGGCACACAGCTTCTGCACCTTCAGAACTACCATCAGAACTTTCCATGGCTCTGCGAGGCCTGCATGTGACGATGCCAGAGTCAATATGTCAACTGCTGCACGGGGGCAAGATGACGTAATCCTGATCTGTGACTCAAGACCAGCAGCACATGGCATTGGTAGCACACACATATCCAACGACATGCTTTCTCCAACTGGCGCTGTCAGGCTACAGTCATGTTCTCGCTCCCTCTGAAAGTGTCAATCAAAGTCTTGTTAGCATCTCCAGCCTGAAGCTGACAACGCACTGTGGCATACGTGCTGAGTTAAGCTCTAGCTGGAATCAGAACATCATAACCGGGAGCGTTGTTTTCAGCAGCAAGGATTCCCCACCCATTGTTTCTTTCATTCCTCATCTGCCACCGACACACAGTTGGCCTCTGACCCTGACCTTTGACTTCTTTTGTGTGTGTGTGCGCGTGTGTGTGTGTGCACCCAAACAAGTCACTGAGCTGTTTTCGAAGCCACACACAGAGTAGATTTATCCAATCCTAATACCACTAAACAAATCTGCTATACAGCATTCCTTTACTTTAAACACAGTCACAGTGGCGCAATTAAAACAACTGGATCGACAATAAGGATTTAGCCATGAATCAATTAATCAAGTCATCATAAGTCAATAGACAGAACAAAGAAAAAAAATTAACAATAAGTGAAAAAAGTCAGTTTTAAGTTGAGATTTGCTCAATGACATCCACACACTGCTGTACCAACTTCACTGTCTCCATCAAACCACATCAGCAGCATTTCCAGGCAAAAGACAGAAGACTTCATTGACTTAATAACAATAATTATTGACTAGGAGCTCACACTGATGTTGGTTTTTTTTTTTTTTTTTTTGAATGATCAAGTTGTAATGAAGCTAGGTCCTCCACGCCAAAAGGAGCCAGTTTGGGTGGTTTGGCATTTAATAAGAATGCCTCCCGGGTGGGCGGCTTCCTCAGAATGCTTTCTGGGAACGCCCAGCCGGGAGGAAACCCAGGGGTAGACTCAGGAGGAACCGGAAAATGCTGCTTAGCCTACTGCCACCTCAGTCCAACTCCCGAGAGTTAGAACTGTACTGTACCACCTGGTTTGTTTTGAGTCAGAGCTGCGATCACCTCCTCCAACACAAATTAACATGTTCTCGCCAGTCCACAAATGACGGGGTGTCTGAATACTACACTCATTGTGTGTGAGTGAGTATGTGTGATCACAGTCTTTATTTCTTCATATCATCTCATAGCAGGATCGCATGTGTTCCTGTAGTAGTAACCTCATCCAACTGGGAAGAAGGACCAAACAGTTAAAATCATTTAAAATTTGCAGGAGCAGTTGATACAGGGTGGAAGCACCCTTCACTGACCCAGTCACCAAAACTCCTCTGTATCACTGACAAAAATCTGAGATGTGTCCATATGATTAAGAGGTCTGCAAACAGGTTAAACCAAAACTTGCTGTTGTTAATGGTTTAAACAAGCATTAGCATACAAATGCTGCTGTTTCATGGTCTGTTACAAGTCTATGTAAGCTGGAGCTCCCTGTCTTGCCTGGGACATATCGAAAGCAGCGATGTCTGAAATTCACTCTCTGCTCTGTGGGCCTTTCAGTCTCGTCTGCGGCGTATTCATTCAGCTGGGCTTATCTGAACAAGGGCGCTGCTATCTTCTCCTCTTCCCGCTACACTCTCCGTCTCTCGTCTCGTCTTGTTGCCACAACACATACCTGCAGTGCACAAAGACCTATCCTTCTACATACTTTCACACAGACACACACCCAGACTCAGATCCAAGCGTCTCACTGTTGCCATGGGGACTATTTCAACCCTGTCAGCACTTCTAAGATCTGCCCGGAGAGAGGTAATTTGCCCCTCTTCCCATGCTTCGCAGTCTTTCTATCTACCCATCCTCCCCTCCTCCTGCTCCTCCTCCTCTTCTTCTTCTTCTTCTCCCATTCGAAGATGGAAAAAAAATCCCATCCTCCATTCTCGAGAGGCATGACTATTGCTTCTCCTATTCTTTCTGTCAGATTCATTCACCCACAGTGTTTGGCACCAGCAATCTCCTCTCCTCCTACTCTCACTCCCACTCTATACAGCCTTTATGAGGCTGTGTGTATACACTTGCTTCTTCCTCAGGCTGAGTGAACATTGAGGTGGTTGGGGGGGGCTTGGGGAGAATGTGCATCTGCTGCTGATTTCAGCCGCACAGGATCAGCTAAGTGCTGAGAGCTGAGATTTTCCCCCCAAATTTCCATGGGGAACACAAGGGGCCAGTTTGATGTATCGACTGAGCCACACCACAAAAGGGAAGATTAGAAAACCTGAAGTGTCTTGCTCATGTGGCGAATCTGACCTTTATGTTTCTTCTGCAGGCATTTTAATAGCGTAAGCCTGGAGCAGGCATAAAAAAACGATTTAAAAAAGGGGGAAAGGATTACTACTTTGGAGAAGTGAAAAGAATATTATTACTCTACCTCTTAAGAAATGAACTTTATGGCCAGCACTGCCGATAAATGATGTAATAATAATGTGATACTTCCCCAACGGGGGAAATTCTCAGAGAACAAATCAGGCAGAGCCATAAACCAGCTGGCAGGGATTCACTGAGTTGCTTGAAGACAATTTAGCAGGAGGCTTGTGGCTCAAAACCAAAGTTCACTGGCTGAACGATGCTCTTGTGCTACCATAAAAAAAATTAAAATAATAATATCCACATCCACAGCCAAGGTGACATAATATTTTAGTATTCAGCTTCCAGTACTTTACAGGTCAAAAGATGAAAGATCCGGCTCATAATTATGTCTGTAATCTGTGAGAATCCCTCGCCATGAGCTACACTTTGAGATGCTCTAACACACATATACACACTGGACGTCTCATTTACTTCCTCATAGCATTATCCAAATATCCCGACAACATTATGGACCTGCAGCTAAGGGGATCAGCTGAACTTGGACAGGCCTGAGCAGGGCCACAGCTGGGATAGCTGATCTCCCGGAGGGGCCATATTACACGGTTTATCCTTTCTATACATAGACCTGTAAGTATTCTTAGTGCCACCACACGCTGGCAGCAAAGATAACAGCCATAAAACTGTCATGCCCACGGGAAGGGAAGCACTACGTCAAAGACCCAAACCCAGCTAAATGCACTTTGTGATGCTTTTAATTTGTGACAGTGGGGAGACAGGAAGCTGACGTAAATCCTTATGAGGAGAGCTCATAATACACATGACAGCCAGCAAGCTAGTGTAAAACAAGTTAAGATGTCATAGTGACTGAAAGAGTTGCCTGATGATGACCACTTTTTACTGCCTTTGTTTTAAGGTCTACATCAGTAGGTATGACATGTCGCTGTATGACGCTGATTTTATAAACTCCAGGCTGCTTCTAGGCTTTCTGCAATGGTACAAGGCTCCAATCTGATAAAGGCATGAGGAACAGATCTGAGCGGGAAGTATCATCAAACTGGGAAATGCAGAGTAATCGCAATACGATACGATTACAGCAACATAATTAAAAGTATGTGTTCCCACAGGATCGTGCTGCTGGTTATTGCAGTTTCTGCTCATGTTTTACATGTTTTACACTGCACTGATCTCTTTAAACTTAATCTAACGTTTCCAGGATGCCATTGTCTTCCATGGCTCCCTCTGCAGCGTGAAGATGAATTTCTAAACCCTTGTAACTTTCTTGAGTAATGCATGTGCAATTAACTCAACTTTTCTTTAGCCTCAGGATTTAGGAAAGGGTGCCGATCAGAGCTCAAGTGGAGCAAATGATCGGTCCAGCAGTTTGCAATCTAAATATGTTCAATTCAGGTCTGAGGTTCTGATTTCTTCCAAAAGCTGGACCCAGGTAATGTTAAGCTTTATGTCATTATCAAAACTGCCTGTTAATCTCCACAATCAGCTTCTTTCTTCACATTTCCTAACTTATTAAGTTCTCTCTGGATGCAACTGCCTCACCACAGCAAGATAATATGATGCATAAAAATGAAGGTACACTTGATGATGGATTGTAAATGGAGTATAAAGCTTCCAGAGCTTGCTAATGGAGCTTCACAATTAGTCAATGGCAGCCTAAAACTTTTTACAACATGTACTTTTGAACAGTCAGCAAAAAGAAAAGAAAAAAGTTAAACTTCCACATTTTATTTCCAGAGAACCTCTAGAGACCCAAATTTGATCAACCATAAAGGGTCACACATACAGCTGAATTAATAAAAGCAGAAGTAGCGGTCGTGGGCAGGACACACTCAGACGTGTCTGCTTTCAAGTCCAAAGCCTAAGGAAATGAATGGGTGTGAATGTTAAAACAGCGGAGGAGCTGACAGGCATTTCTCTTACCATGTCCGCTGGGGTGCTGCCCGTCATCGTGAAGCTTCTCCCGGTACTCGGAGGTGTTTAAACGCACATACACACACACTCACAACTCTCCCTCACAGGACGGATGCCAATATTCCTTCTCTTTTTTTCTTCCTTTTTCTCGCACTTGTAAAAAAGCTCCCCGCAGCTCTGACAAACGCGTCCTTGTGGTGTTTTAAAAGCAGGAAATAAATTTTTATTCCCGGCGACTCGCTCTTTCTATCTCTGTCTGTCTTTCTTTTTTTCCCCACAGTCACAACACTGAGGTAGCCGAGACGTGTGAAAATGTCTCTTCCTCTCTATTGCACAATCATTTCGTTAATTTCTCTCCCTCACAAATCAATGATTTGGGGAAATATACTTAAGATTAGAGGGGCAAACTGTCGACCCGAGGGCCTCCTTTGACCCTCAAACATCAACAATATCCCGATTCAGAAAAAATAGAGGTGCCTACGACATGCGAAAAAACCAATACTGCTGGCACATCCGGACGCGGACCTTGTTCTCTCGGGGTGGAAAAAGAACAAAAAACATCCGCAAGGTTAACGGCTGCCGTCCTCTGATAAACTCGGACACGTCCGCCGGTCGGCGTGAAAAGGCGAAACGGTGATATGAGCCGGTCCTGCTCTTTAAAACGCGGGTATGACCGCTGTTAACGTTTCAGACTGCACTGCTGCACCTTTAGGACCCGTTCAGCTGTCATTCAGCTGCCTCGAGTCCGAGTAAAGCTAGCCAACGATTCAGAACTTCCGGTGTGGGTTTTCGAAATAAAAGAATGTAACTCCTTAAAGGCTTTTTGTGTGAAAGTTTTTCTTTGAAAAAATTTGAAAAAAATAATGTATAAATCATGCCATTTGTCTAGCATTCTGGGGTTTCTATCTGTCTATCTATCTATTTATCTATCTATCATTTCATTTTTTCATATCATAGAACTTCCCACTTAAATTATAATTCTGAAACATTATGTGGTTGGCTCCACATCCAAGTAATAATATTAATAAATATAAAACACATTAATTCATGAACAATAATAAAAAAAAAATAAAAGTATCTCTCTATCCATCACTACTTATAATCCTATTTTCTATTATTATAGTATATTATACTATTGTTTTAGTTGTTCACTGGTAATTTGTTTGATTACTCCAGAAAACTACTCGTGTAAGCTGCACAGCTATTTTATTGAAAAACATCTATACAATAGCCTATTAAACATTCGTCAAATATTTCATTATCCTTAATGAGCTGTGACAGTGCACCGTGACCTGAAAATCCTAAATGAAAAATTATCTTACTTGTAGGGCACAAGTGGACTCATGTTATCATTCGTAGTTATTCTATTCATCTGATTTCTTTGACCAGTCTATTGCTGGGCCAACACAAAGACAAAGTCACACTCACCTGTGGCCAATTTACCTGACCCATGCATGTCTTTGGACTGTGGGAAAAAAACTGTTTTCCCCATGCATGTGCAACCTCCACATGGACTGGTGGATTTGAACCCAGACCTTACTATTATTATTATTATTATTATTATTATTATTATTGCTCTATTACCAATCTAAAAGTAATAGAGCAATAATTATGGACGAGTGGGCTGCTACAGGGTTAACATTTTGGTTGATCTGATTGGCAATAAAATATATATATATTGTGAAAACGACAAATTCTTCAGAAATTTTCAACCAATTTCTCAGGGTTCATTTTTGTTTTATTTTGAAGTAAGAATTAGCTTATATCCGGATGTCGGCGCCGTTTGTTTTATTTAACATGGCGTCAGTAGCCAGATTTGGAGGGTGGATCAGGAAAGGGAGTGTTGAACATATTTAATAAAAGTAGTGGGACCGTGGATTGGAAGACAGCGCAGTGCAGTTTGGTGGAAGAATAACCAATCACACTTCCACAGCAGCAAGAAGGGCAGAGAACACACAAGAGGGACAAAGGTGGAAATCTAATAGGGCATATCCAATCTTGCACAGATTGCTGTAATCTTATTCTTCTTTTGTCTTTATTTACAAAATCTCAGTTAATAAAGCCTTTCTTAATCATTTGTCACTAAATGAAATTAATATATCGTGTTGATTGATACCCTTCTTCGCCAGTGCCCCCTCTGGAAAGGTTAAAGGTAGGGGACTCAAAGTTGTACAGTTGCACTTGCAGACAGGACTGTGTGACATCACTTCCATTAGTGAGCTGTGACTTAGACGATGAGACAAGGCAACAAGGATCCTCCTGTAATCCTCCTTAATCAATAAATCAGACATTCAGTACACGGGGAAGAGTAAAGAGCAGCAATAAAACAGTACTGTATATTTTACATTTAACATCGTTAGTATTGTATACAATAAATGGACTACTTAACAAGTAATCTGATTAAGAAGTGAAAAAACATGACAGCTTTATAATATGAATTCAATATAGCTGTCAGGTTATTTATAGCATACATCTAATACATGTAATATAATATCCTGTCCTTGATGGAGTGCTCTGCCTTGTGTGGGTGCGTGTGCATGTGTGTGCGCACTTGTGTGGCCCTGTTTCCGTCAGGGGTCGAGATATGCATCGGCAGCAGGTCTGTCATCTCTCTTGTGGAGTGAATGAAATCCATTGTGGCATCAGGAGAGGCTTTTTCTCAGAGATCTACTGGATTAACTACCTAATCTCCCCACTATAAAGGGAGAGTGAAGAGGGCAAGTGAGTTACGCACACACACACACACACACACACAACCAGCATGCCTGTACAAGCATAGTAAAGTGTGAAAGTGGTTTTGTTGGCTTTGTTTTCCAAATTGCGGTCAGTGTGTGATTTTCGCCAAGCAAAGGAGGGCATCAATTGAATAGTACTGCCATTACCAAGTCATCTCTTAATTATTTTCTACTTGCTTGATAATTATCCAATATATAAAATGATAAAATGTTAGAAGAACTGATTGCAAACTCAAGACGATTGCTTCTAATTGCTGTGTCATTTTAATGTTGAATATATGTTAGATACATGGCACACGTACACTCACAGCCACCTTATTAAGTACACGTTAGGTGTACCTGACACAAGTATCTAATCAGCCAATCATATGGCAGCATCTCATCATGATATGGTCAGGACAGCCTGCTGAAGGTCAAACTGAGCATGAGAACGGGGAAGAAGGTGGCTGTGAATGTGGCGTGATTGTCGGTGCCACAAATGCTGGTCTGAGTATTTCAGATTTCAGAATCAGATATTCCCACACAACCATCTCTGGGGTTTCCAGAGACAGGCCAGAAAAGCAAAAATATCCAGTGAGGAGCACCTCTGGGTGAAAATGCTTTGTTGATGCCAGAGATCAGAGGAGAATGGCCAGACTGCCTTCAGCTGCTAGGAAGCCAACAGTAACGCAAAAGAAAACACTTGTTACATCAAAGACATGCAGAAAAGCATTTATGAAAGGACAACATGTTGAACCTTGAAGCGGATGGCCTATACCAGCAGAAGACCACACCGAGTGCCACTTGTGTCAACTTCGAAAAGGAAACTGTCACAATAATTTCACAACAGAAGATTGGAAGAATGTTCCCTGCTCTATATTTTCTTGGCACACTTAGGGCCCCTTAGCACGAGCAGAATATCATTGAAACACCACAGCCTAGTATTGTTCTAGCAGCATAACATGCCATGTCACAAAGCTCAAATAATCTCAAACTGGTTTCTTGAACATGACAATGAGTTCAGTGTACTCAAATGGCCTCCCAAGACACCAGATCTCAATCCAGTCGAGCACCTTTGGGATGTACGGGAGATGCACATCATGGATGTGCAGCTGACTTATCTACAGCAGCTCTTAGATGCTATCATGTCACTATGGACAAAGCTCTCTGAGGGATGTGTCCAGCACCTTCTTGATTCTATGCCACAAAGAATCAAGAGTGATCTGAAGGAAAAGTCGTCCATCCTGGTACTAGCAAGCTTATTAAGTGAAGCTGAAATAAAGATATTTTCCATTATGATCCATAAAAGAAACATCTGGTTGTAAAAGTTCCACATACTTGGCTTGTGTGCAGCCAAGTTATCAGTTTGTTACTTCACTGATTATGCTATTATATCACTGTATGTTGGACTTTCATGGGGTGACATTTTATTATTGTTGCATTGTGGTTAAAGGTTGAGGTTATTTGCATTATATTAAAGCTGTACATAAGCCTAATGTCACATGGTATTTGATCTATGCCTTCTGTATCCAAGCCTGGATGCAAGACAGACTTTCCGCGGTCTTCTGCAGATGTGCTCCAACCAAAATGTCTCTTATCTGGATTAAATAAATCCAAGCATTCGTGAGCGTTCAGAGTCTCAGTGTGCCTGTGCAGCATGTGTTTCCCTGCTCAGCACTTGTCTTTGCTTGTTTGACAGTGCAGGTCTGTGTAATATAAACTGCCCGGTCACCTCTGCAGTCCTTTACTTCCTCTATTCAAAGTCTGCTGATCAAATAGAAATGTTACATTCAGTTTAAAGACAGTACACCTCTGTAAGTCTGTGCCTGGGCTCTAGACTGTTCTGCTGTCTCACTCAGGCCACACACATACAGAGACACATTTATGGAACCACAATGCTTGGCCACGACAAGGAAACAAATCCTTGGTTGCTTCATAGGTCAAAGGGCTTGATTAGAGATTAAGCAGCACAGTGTATTCACTTTCAGAGAAGATCTCTTTCCACTTCCAGTGACGCTACAAAACAGTTGTCGCATTTCAGCTTTGAAGGGCAGCACTCAGCGGTTAACACTGCTCCATATATAAACACTGACTCTCAGCCTAGCAGCGCTGGGATAGTCCTCTACCAGTGCCCTCTGCCTCTCCATGTTTCCCGCAGAATATTAACATGCGCTGTGTGTCATCAGCTATTCTTAGATCCTGAAGTAGACTTTGAGCTTAGACTGTGGCTCAAAGATTGGGGGGGGTTGTTTTGTTTTTTTCCTCTGGAAGCTACCAACGCAACACAACACACAGTGTGACACTTCACGCCCTCAGACTGAGAGGACAATCCAGTTTGTCTCTCCCAATGGAGGTATGAGCAATTATTTCCCTACCACGGGCACGGTGTGACATCTCCTTCCTGCTAATATGCTTTCATGACCATCAGTCCCTCACTGAGAGAGATCAACAACCTAAACAATTGCGTGTTTTTTCCAAAAAACATGTGTTTATCCAAATAATGAGCAAAACCAACAACCAGACAGTACAAGGACTGTTTTATAAGAACACAAAGCCACTGAATTCAACTAGTTC
Organism: Pelmatolapia mariae; assembly: GCF_036321145.2. Lineage (NCBI taxonomy): Eukaryota > Metazoa > Chordata > Actinopteri > Cichliformes > Cichlidae > Pelmatolapia > Pelmatolapia mariae. The sequence continues at coordinate 17,548,738 of NC_086236.1, forward strand.
TTTCATTTTAAATAATCTCCCTGTCATTTTTGTTGTTGTTTTTTTGTGTGTGTGTGAAAAGCTCCAGAGAATCTTTTCTGAGACTGACAACTCTGCTACAAATATCACCAATCCCAAAAGAGCTGCCATTATTATGCAGGATCAGGTCCCTCTCAAAAGCCATAGTCTAAACCTGAGTTGGATTAGGCTCAGACTTACCAGGAGACACCCTAAGCCTGAGCTTATCTACAGCGAACTATTGTTGTGCGGATCAAGCGGAGGTGGGTACACCTCTAATCTGTCCACCTGTCTAACACACTTAGTGTTAAATCTGCACAGGCATCTGGCCTGACATCCCCCTGACAGACCTTTGCTGAAGGCTAAATCTAGTCGCGTCTGTGATTTCAAGTTACTTCATTTATCTGTTTGTTTTGAATCGCTGTCGAGTGCAGTTGGTGGTTTCTCTGGAGTTAAGCAGTACATGCTCATCACAGTTAAAACCTCCCCCCTCCATGGCTATGAAAACATTTGTCATCACCGCACATTTTTGCCATCTGTCTACCACAGAAGGGGAGTAAAATAAACACTCGGCACTTGTATTTTGTATCGACGTGCACCTGCTGCAGGGAGTGTGGAGCCTTATTTCCACACTCTCTGTTTACCTGTGAATGTGAGTTATTTAGTATTTATTCTCTGTGTTTGTAAGAAACGTCCCAGAGAGGCACTGTTCAGTCCATCGGCTGGCTTTGTGCTCTTCCCTTTCTTCAATGCCTGTTCAGCTTGTTCAACACAGTATTCTGTAGTGCTGCATGAAAGTAGGCATGTCAGGCACTGCCTGCCGGAATTAGGCGTAACAGGTTTACTCATCAAACAAAAAAAAAATGTCCTTGATGTTGGATGTGTTTTGCATTACTCATGCTATGAGGACGTAAATCTGCCATCCTTTGGGAAAAAAATGGACAGGTATTTCCACATACAGTGTTTTTCATTCAACCTGATCACGCAATGCACTTTACCCTAGAAGCCACATTCACACAGTGCTTAATTGGTAACAAACACATTCACACATTTGGTTTCACCTGGACTTTAGCATCTCACCTGAAGACACTTAACATGTGTCCTGGAAGATTTGAATTAGACCTGAGTTCAGCCTTGGTCTGAGTAAGATCAGAGTAAGGTTTTGGCTAGGACAATTAAAACAAGGCAGTGTTACATAAGAGCCAGTGGCATGTTTGCCTAACAAGAAAACTATTCCTGGTTTGAGCTCAGGCAGAGGCACAGATACCCTAGAGGTTGTAAGAGGAAGAGCATCTGATGTAAAACTGCCACAGCTCCCTGCTGTGGTGAAATCTTGTGAATAGGTGAGCAAGAATGTGATGTCCTCTGATGCTGCTGTATGTTGTCATGCTACATGCTCGATAATCCAGGGTAAGGAAGGTTGGTTCTGTTGTGTTTTTAGTGGGGGAAACTTTTCATCATTTATCCAAGTATCTTGTTTAGTCTAAACTGACTGCATGTTTCCCAGCCTTATAAACAGTTGCATAAAGACCGAAACTAGCCCCACTGCCTAACAATGAGCCATGAGCTCAGTTTCATCATCGTTGTTACGCAAACTGGCAGCATGGTTACCCCAGCGCGGTATTCGTCAAACCTGCAAAACCCTTAAAACATGCTCCAGGCAATCCAGGGAAGAAAAACAACAGCCGCTGGCAAACTTTAAAAATACACTGATGGTACCTTAGGTGTAAGGCGTATAGGAACAGCTGAGACACATTTTTTCAAAACATTGCACCTGTGTGGCTCTAAAACCCCAAAACACGCTACACCAAAGATTGGCCGACCAAAAGGATCCGGCTCGCTCTGCACAAACAGCGGAATATAGTTTTCGGAATATTTGTTTTCTGACAAAAAACATGACGATAACTAAATAAACGAATGCACGAGGACAAAAACTGTGAATAAATGATAAAAATATAATACACGAGATCTAATCAGAACGAATTAAAATGTGTAGAAAAGCAGGACAAATTTGGAAGTCATCCAATCAGAAGAAACCTCGTGCTCTTTGTTTCTCTTTGACAAAATGTCAAAGCTCAGGACAAAGAGAAAAGAAGACATACGGACACATTTCGCATTCAATATTAAGAAGCTTTATAAACTTAGGCGCAACTGTCACCGGTAAACATACATCAGAACTTGCTGTTGACATTAACACTGATATAGTGTACACAGTTAAATGCCACAATGGTGCCATTGGGAAAACCAAACAACCTGGCTAAGCGGTTGGCTCAACACAGAAAAGCTGTCTGGTCAGGCCAGGATTTCACAGTCTAGTTACACCTGAGGCCATGGGACACTCTTTCTGAGGATGCACACTTCCAGGACAAGGAAGAGATTGTTTGAGGGGGGAGTCAAGGGAGGCCATTTATGTGGAAATGAAATAGCCAACGCTGACCCGAAGAGAGAGCCTAAAGGTACATCTTTCACCAACTTACAATGCTACCACTCACAAACTGAAGAGTAGCCATTGATCAACAATCATTAGAGTCTGAATGTTAACAATCATGAAACTGAGCTTGTGGTTCAATATTAGGAAAGAGTGCAAGTTTCTGCCGTTGTGCAACTGTACTGTTTATAAGGGTGGACAAACATACCGTCAGCTGAGACTGAAAATGCTACGTCAAGTGAACAGAATCAGCTTTCTGGGGAGTATATGCAACACCACGTAGATTAAACATTCATGATAGAGGAGATTTATACTGATGAGTTAAATCTACGTCATACGTACATCACAACCAAAAGTTTTAGTTATCGTTATGATGATTTTTATGATCATCTGATGTCTCAATTTTCCCCAAATGTGACACCCAAAATTTCAACTCTGGGTGAAATGTGTCAACATTCAACACAAAAAAAGACCCAAATTTGCCACAAACCTTAATGTTTTCCACCGGATGAGGACAAATGTCACAAATTGTTGCACAAAAAACTTTCACAAATTCACGTCATTTGCAAATTGTTTAAATATGTTACAAAATCTCTCTTCTGACACCACCGTCTGGCCAGTTTATACATTCATCCTATTTTACAATGAGTGTTTTTGTCACAATAAACAGTGCGGCCTCACGGGGTTGTCACTGTGACTCATCAATCTGTAACTATTATTACCTGTCTGCTATTTCTGGAGATACATACACACACACACACACGCATATACATATATATCTATATATATACATATATATAGATATATATATATATATATATATATATATATATAGATAGATATGCAGAAACACACACACTTTAATGCCTAACATTGGCATGAGTCCCCGTGGGTCAGTCCACTCTGGGATCATGAAACACCGGCACAGCAATGTTTTACCAAGGTGTGGCCGCACCGCTTTTAGAGCAAACCACAGGCAGTACCAGCCTCCACCTCCACCTAAACCTCCACCCTCGCCAGTTTTTCCACGTTTCACTCTGCTCTCTCTCTTGGTGACTAAAGTAGAAAGGTGAGGTGCTGTTATCAGTATCACTTGAACAACGTTATAACCACTGTGCGATAAAATTGCTACGGAACAAAACAGCAGCGATCAGATGAGCTGTGGCCCTCCACAGAGAACAAAAGCAGCTGGAAGACAAGTCCAGGGAGGATTCTTTGGTCACATAACAGAAAAGTAGCTTATGTCACACAAAAAAAGGGATCATGTCATCTGCTTCATTCAGTCTTCATCCAACAAACACATGTAACAACAAGCAAATAATAGGATTATGTGTTATTTTTACTGAGCTCAGTCTGCAAGTAGCCGCTGTTTTTCAGGTGTTCACTTGTTTATTTGCTCTGTGAGTCAGCTGGTGGGAGTGCTGTGCTGATGCAGGGTTTATTTTTTGACAGAGAGAGGATAACAGATTAATCAACGCTGAGTGTTTGCAGAGCTTAAAAGAAGAAGAAGAAAAAAACAAACAGACAAAGACAGCCTGACTCACCAAGAACATAATCTGATGGGTTTGTTTGAGGATACAGGGGGGAGGGGGCTACAGTAGTTCTGCAAACTTCTGGCTCCATTCAGTATTTCACACGCTGAAATACTACAAACAACATCAAGAAGACAAGCGAGCTTTTAACGTGTGCCACATTTATTTTTAACGCTTTCTTTCTGGCCGAGTTTTCTCAATAGTGTGTCTTATAGACCATGAAACAGCAGCTACCGTAAGTACAACACTATATCTACACCGATCAGGCAGAACGTTATGACCACTGACAGGTGGAGTGAATAACACTGATTATGTCTTCATCATAGCACCTGTTAGCGGGCAGGATGTATTAGGGAGCAAGTGAACATTTTATCCTCAAGTTGATGTGCTAGAAGCAAGAAAAATAGGCAAGCGTACGGATTTGAGCGAGTTTGACAAGAGCCAAAGTGTAATGGCTAGATGGCTGGGTCAGAGCATTTCCAAAACTGCAGCTCTTATGAGGTGTTTCCAGTCTGCAGTGCTCAATATCTATCAAAAGTCATCCAAGGAAGGAAAAGTGATGAAACAGCGACATGGTCATGGGAGGCCAAGGCTCACTGATATACACTTTGAGCAAAGGCTGGACTGTGGGGTCCAATTCAATAGACGAGACACTTTAATTGACAAAAAAAGTAACACTGGTTCTGATAAAAGGCTGTCAGACTACACAGTGTATGACAGTTTGTTGTTTGGGAGCAGTCAGGGTGCCCATGCTGACCCCTGTGCACCAACTATGGGCACATGAGCAATGAAAGAAGGTGGCCTGGTCTGATGAATCACATTTTTTTTTCTTCTGCATAACGTGATGGTTGGGTGGGTGTGCATTGGTTACCTGGTGAACACCTGGCACCAGGATTCACATGGAGGCAGTGTGATGCTTTGGGCAATGTACTGTTGGGAGACCTTGGGAATGGTTTGAGGAGCACAAACTCAAATGAGTTTGAATATTGACTTGGCCTCCAAATTCCCCAGATCTAAATCCAATCTAGCATCTGTGGGATGTGCTGGACAAACAAGTCTTTGGAGCCCCCACCTCACAACTTACAGGACTTAAAGGATCTCTTGTTAACAGCTTGGTACCAGAAACAACAGTACAGCTTCGGGGGGCTATTGGAGTCAATGCCTCTGGGAGTCAGGGCTGTTTTAGTAGCAAAAAGGGGACCAACACAATATTAGGCAGGTGATGCGTGGTCAGCGTATTACTGTCCGCAATAAATCCCATTCAGTAAGACAGTTTCTCCATGGAGACAGGCAACTTCCTGCTTTGGTTTCCATCAGCTTACTTTTATTGACATAAAGCTATAAAGGCACACAACAAAACACGAGGCTGATTTGGCAACAATGTCTAAAAGTAACTGAGTTATTTAACTCGGTATTAAATGGAATAATATTGCATATTATCATTTCCCCGTGATTAAAAAAAGAAGAATAAAGCAGCTTTTAATTAGTTGAAGAAACAACACCACATCCCAAGCAAAGAAAAGCCAGCATCTCTTTGATTTAATACTGTGTATATTGTGATAGACCAATTTCATTATTCAGGCCTGTAGTGAAATTGCATCATTGCTCCGTCCTTAATATGAGTGCACTGTAATCATCTTGGCTTTTCCCTAACATCCAATCAAGTTGTAAAATTTAATCAGTGTGATGATTTAAGCTGATAACCATTCTGTTAATGAATGCGCTAAATCTGCATCCCAATTCTACAGAGAAGACCTTCATTTAAGAGATTTTGACGCTGTAAACCGCTGGCAAACGTTTATTCATGAGAACCAATCAAAAAGCACACTTATTGGGTTTCTGATAGCGTCCTACTTCTCAATTTCTGCTCCCAGGTCACTAGGTCTTCAGCAAGAGAGGATAGGCAGATGCTACATAGACACTGAGGCCTTTAAAGTTATCTTACGAATCTTTGAACAAATGCATCATCACAAAATCCATGATTTGGACACTCACCACAGTGTCTCATTACAAACAGATCAATATCTGTTTTTAATGTCATCACTTCACACTTGATAAGTACTCAGTGTTTTACTTGTTGTTCAAGGTCTAACCAAAAATAATCCTTAGAGGTTTACAGTACAGCAGGACAGGGATGTTTAATGTTTAACTCTCTAAATGTTATTGTGGAAACAATGCCTGCACGTAATTAAGGAGGAAATGCAGCACCTTGACTAGTGATACAGGTGATACAGGTTTAACTTCTGCTAGCTGCCTTACGCGCACGTGTCTGTGTGTGTGTGTGTGTGTGTGTGTGTGTGTGTGTGTGTGTGTGTGTGTGTGTGTGTGTGTGTGGTTCTCTTCCATCACTGAAGACAGATGGAGGACAGTTGGCAAATCAGGAAGTGAAGAGGATTAATAAGGAGGAAGTGAGGGCAGCTATGAAGAGAATGAAGAGTGGAAAGGCCAGGTGGCATACCTGTGGAGGTATGGAGATATCTAGGGGAGAGCGCAGTGAAGTTTTGAATCAGACTGTTTAACACAGGGAGACGTGTAGGAGCTGCACTGTCTTTGCAAATGAGAGGGAAACAGGTGTAAGGTGGATGAGTTTAAATACCAACAATTCAAAGAAAGACAGCACAAGAGAGCTAAAGAAGAGAGTGCAGGGGGGGTGGAGCAGGTGGAGATGAGTGATGGGTCATTTGTGACAGAAGGGTAGCAGAAACTCATTGTCAGTGTTTACATGTGGACAAGGATATCAACGATTTTGTCTTGGAACATCAAAGGTGTGCACCTTTAACCCCTATTTTGACATCAGACTGTGCTCCATGTCACTGTTTGTTGTTGTTACACCGAGGCTTGTGATTGGTCAGCGGGGTTATATCAGCACTTGCTATTTTTAGCATGCTCTTGACATAATTTTTTGGCGTTTTCATGTGGACAGAGATATTTTTAAAAACATTGCTTTGCGTATGGGACCTTTTTATGAATGTGGAAAATCCCGCTTTTAAAAAATACTCATGTTCGTGTGAATAAAGACTTATTTTTCTTCCATGTTTTGCATTAGTTTTACTTCCTCCTTGTTTGTGTTGATTTTCAAACGTGTCCCATCGATTACTACCCAATCAGTTCTCAGTGTATAAATAGCCCAGCTTGTCTTTGTCAAAGCACCTGTGTATGTTGCTGAATGTGGTTCCTTACAATATTTGTGCTCCGAGTCCTCCGGTTTTATCTGGTTCTCTTTGTTATTGGACTCTATTTAAGTTTTCAACAGTTACTGAAGCTCGCTTTTTAAATTTTAATTTCTATCGTAGTGAAAAACATCAACTTTCTGTCATTTAACTGTTTATCTATTGCTTAATTTCTCCACTTTAGTATGATTGGCCACAGGGGAGGTTTTCAGGAAAAGCTGTAAAACATATGACAATACAGTTAAAAGTCAAAAATCTTTGCCCTCCACATTTTACAAAGCAGTCTAGTGGGCCAGACTGGAGTCTTTGGCGGAACGATTCGAGGCCCCGGTCTGTATATTTGACATTCCTGCTCTACACCATAACCTGATAAACAATTCAAATGTTGTTAAGACATCTCACTGAAAACCACAAATTTTAATCTGTAACTGGTGCTCATGCCATGAGTTCATAATTTTTCCCATGATGACTGTGGCGTGTTGGATCAGTTTTCGAAAATCTACATGACGTAACACCTCCATCAGATTTTGGAGTTCCTGGAGGTGTTACGTCTTCATCAGGACTTTAAAGGAAATCAGTGGGAAAAATTGTGTTTTCATTACAAATCTGTTTAGAAATTCTGTTTTCTCTATATTTCACCGCTTCCATCTTCTCCTGTGCACTGGCTACAGGTAAACATTGCTTGTGCACATTGTTCACATAAACACAAAGAAATGCATTTCTTCACTCGTGTTCTCACGGCCAAAATGCCAATATTGTTCCACACAAAAGACTTGGGCGCACACACACAGGGAGAAAAGACATGCGAGATGATTCACTCGATACAACCACGAGTGCAGGATGACAAATTCTGTTTCACAAGAACTCAATATTTGTGTCACCGCCTACTCGATCGTTGGCAACACTTTCCACGCTTAAAAACAAAAGGACATGCCAACACACATGTAACTGCTGTCACAAAGACAATTTCATACACACATACATGTGTGTTTTAGAGCAGTACCGATAGATTTGTCTCCCACTGTGAAAATCCTTCACATACTCACATAGTTCTTTTCTTTGGGGTTCAGTGGGATGACACACATAGTTTTATCTCAGTCTGAACTATAGAAATAAAGAAAATAAAACATTTAACACAAAAGTAATGGCTGATCTTTTATTTTTCTGGAAACCCTTTCTCAAAAAAAGGGGAAAAAATCAGATAAGAATAACGTTTTGTTTGTTTTTTTCAATAGGGTTCTAAAATTAAAACATTTGTTACCAAACGTTAGTTTCTTTGTTTAGATGTTTGTGTGCCTCTAATGCTTGCTGTGACCGCCACATTTATTCATCGCCCAGTTGTAATTTCCTGGCATTGTGCTTTTAGCATGTATCGGATCATTTCAGGAAAAAAACTATAGAGCAAAAACGTGTCTGGGGAGTGCTTTGATGATAACTTTGGTTTTCTCACTTTGTGGAGGCAGTGCAGAGATGTATCGCAAGTGATTTCATGGGATAGATGTGAAACTGGCAGCGCTGTAGCCTACAGTGACAAAGGATTCAGAGGGGAAAGAAGACCAAAAAGAAAACCATAGAGTGAGAAATTACACTGAGATCTTTTATTCTTCTGATGTGTTATTCATACAGAAAACAAGAAGGCTGGGACGAAAGGAAATTCAAAAATTACACACCTTTGCAATAGCGCCACCAAGTGGAGATAGAGTTTATAACTAGACACTGTTTGAGTGAGAAGATCGTGACAGAATCAAAGTTAGTTCCTTTTAAGCAGTTCACTACAAATATACTGGAATATACCACAATATCCAAATGTCTTCAGCCCTCCTTTGCTTATATTTTGCTTTCAAGGAGCCACACTTGAAATGTTTTAACATGCTCTTGAGCAATAGTTCTCCAGGCCTTCTGAAGGTGTTTGGACATTCCCTGCTTTCTCACTCACTTTTCAGTCCAGTCCAGTGTGCCTGACTATTTTCAGAGGAATGGGCTTTTTTGTTTACTTTTATTTTGTTTATTTGTTAAGTCCCTTAACACTGACCTATAACTCATTCAAGCATAAAAAGGCACCTAATTCTAAACATTAATCACACATAACAGTAAACTTAGCAAAGAAACAATTTGACAGACATAAAATAGCATTTTGGTACCAACAAGGTGATTCCAAACAAGCCATTTACTGAAGACTTTCTATAAATCAGCATGGTAAATGGACTGGTTTTTATATAGCACTTTTCTACTCTGAGTACTCAAAGCATTTTATACAACTTGGCTCATTCACTCATTTATACAAGCACTTTTTTCTGCCTAAGTGGGTTTTTTTTTTTATTTAACATTCACACACATTCATTCTCTGGTGCATCAAAGAGCAACTTGGAGTTAATATCTTGACCAAGGATAGCTTCCAGCTAGGGATCGAACCACCAACCTTCATGGGTGAATAGATGACTTGCCCTGCCTCCTAAGCTACAGCCACTCCAGCATGCAGATTAAGTACATGGTGTCCAGTGTGTCCTTAGAAATCTGACAAAACTGGACAAGTGGAGTACACAAGAAGAAGTGACAGGCCAGAAAATATCTATTAAAAATCTGCTCTTTATGGAATAGTAAAAAAAAGTCAAGAAAACATCTGACACAGGACCTGAGAGATGCATCTGGCTCTTCAGATGATCCATCTACTGTTCACTGGAGCCTCATCAAGAATGTTCAGTTGAAGGGTGGCTGTCAAGAAGCCATTCATAAGGAAAAGAAATCAAAAGAAAAGGCTTAGGTATTCAAAATGACACAAGAACAGAAGTGAAAATCAGTGGCAACGGGTCTGATTGATTGATGAAATATGGAGAAGGTCAGGAGAGATGTGCAAGAGTGAGTTTCTACAGTTTCTACAAAACAAGGTGGAGGTTCTGTCATATTTTGGAGACGCATGTTAGCCATCCTTTTAATCCTTTTGCACAGCAACTCATCTAAGCATGTAAACATGGTCAAGACAGCCTGCTGAAGTTCAAACCAAGCATCAGAATGGGAAAAAGGTGACTGTGAATTTCACAAACTGCAGATCTACTGGGATTTTCCCCAGAGAATGGTCCAGCAGTTATCTGAGTGAAAAATGTCTTGTTTTTGTCAGAGCTCAGAGGAGAATGGCCAGACTATTTTGAGCTTGATAAGTAGTAACTCATATAACCACTTGTTACAACCAAGGTATGCAGAAGAACATCTCTAAACACCTTAAAGCAGTGCTATAGCAGCAGAAGACTACACTCCTGTCAGCAAAGAATAGGAAACTGAGTACCACAATGAGCATCATTTAAAGTCAACACACGAAAACAAACCATGTCACAAATTTCGAATGATCTCAAGCTGGTTTCATGAACACGACAATTAGTTCACTGTAGACAAACGACCTCTACAGTCACCAGATCTCAATACAGTAGGGCAGCTTCTGGATATGAAGGAATTAAGGTAGTTCTGAAGGCAAAAAGGGTTCAACCTGATACTTGCAAAGCGTACCTAATAAAGCAACCGGTGTGTGTGTGTGTGTACATAACACGCAAACTAAACTAATAAGTACAACTGGTTTCTAAGGAAACATCAATGAATGCATGCATGCTGAATCCTACCATGGCAATGTCCTTCTATAAAGTTTCCCCTCAGTTACATTCTGAACTTTACACATTGATAATATTAATAATTCTAATAACACACAAATTCACTGTTTTAATTTGCTCTTACAACACAGCACCTAATCTAACATCCATGGTATTCTGTGATTAAAAAGTACACAGTGTTATGAGAACATCCCAGTAATGGAAAAAGAAAAGTGAGTTTTTAAGAAAGCAAGAAAAAGTAGCCTGATCATAATATTTAGGTGGTCTCTTCTTTTACCCAGAGGAACAAGCAGTTTTTGAAAATGTTGTGTTAATCTTCTGCAGAGCCCCATATGCAAACTTCAGGTTTCTGACTGTGCAGAGTGACTGTAGAGAACAGAGTTACTGTCGAGGAGAAACTATTATTAGGACCAGATCTTACATCAGCAGATGACTGCTACTTGCTACTTAAAAGTGACGCTTTTGTGCTTTTTGTTGCAACATTCCTCATCGCTGGAAGCCTGATTGATGTCTGATTGAAGTCTGATTCGGATGTAAAGGTCTGAAATGAGGCAATCAAAATCTTCTAAACACACACACGAGGGATCAAAACAGAAGCAATGCAAAATAAGTAATGGTAGTAATAAATACTTTTATTTATAGGATTGGTTCAATAAGTGAAAAGGACAGGTGGTTCACATATACAGACTGGAAAATAAACAGCTTTGAAATCCAACAGCTTCATCTGCAGTGACGAATGATGGCTATGCTTCAGTTTTTATAATACTGTCACAAAATACAGGATTGAGGATCCAAACGAGCACAAGCTGAGGAAGGAAACACAAAACACACATTTAACAGAATACACAGAAGAACATAAATCTGTTACACTGAGAGTATAACAAATGTTGTGCCAAAGGAAAGACAGCAATACACACACATACTGTGAGGGATAATAAGGGGAATGGAAACACCTGTGTAGCATAGCACAGCTGACAACAATCCCGACAATGAAGCAAAGGAATTCAAACTAGACATGAAACACAGACGATAACCAGCTGTCAAAATAAAACGGGAACTCAGAGTAACATATTCAAACTTGACAAAGAAGCACAGAAATGGGGTTGAAAACAACACAAAATAACAAACTCAGAGGTTACGACAATCATAATGCATGACACAAAGCTGGGAACAGGTGTAGTCGTTTTGAGGGGAATGTGTCAGTTACAGCTTTACTTTACTTGTAATTACAGAGAAAAATAAAATCCGTAATCACATTATCTTCGGGTTATCTTCTTCTGAGATGGAAGAGAAACAGAAATTAAGCTTATCTTACATTGCAATTACTATTGAAGCAGCTTGTCTGTGCCTAGACTTCCTATATATGGTAAATTTATACTCACCCCCATGATGACAACAATAAAATGCAACAGGCAGAGAGATTAGCAGGTGTATGTGTCTTTAATATTGGTGTTCAGTAGATCCTGGCAGTCAGCAGCTTGCTGATAATCAGTATATGATATGGCTCCGGGACTGAAACCTAAAATGTAAACTCACTGTGGACAAAAACGATGACTGTGAAGAATCCAGCCACAGTGCTACTAATTTGTGGAATTAAAAATATTGACAATTATGCAGTGCTCTAGGTAAACTAAGCTATTCCCCTCCCAAAACAGTGATGAGCAATATTTCTGGTGTCACTCTGTAAAAATCCCTAATGGTCTTCTGTGCATCTTCAAATTGGAGTGACCAGGCAGCCAGCTGCAAACCTTTTCACGTGATAGTATATCTGTACTGTACTGTGGCAAAGTACCAATATATAAACTATATAATGTGCAAACATACATGCTAATGCAGTACACAAATGAACAACAGGAATTCTAGGAAGCTTGAATGTCAATATTTGGTACAACCACCTTTGTTCTTCACCATAGCCTAAAACTCTCTTAGGCAAGCTTTCTTGTAATGTCTTTAAGTAGTCTTCAGGAATAGTTCTCCAGGCTTCTTGAAGGACATTCAAAGCTCTTCTTGTTGGTTGTTGTTGGATGGCGGCTCTCTTTTGTCCTGTTTTCATCTTGATGACCCCACGCTGCTTCAATAATGTTGAGGTCCGGACTCTGGGGAGGCCAGTCCATGAATGGACTGAAAATCACCACCACTCTTGCTGCTATCCTCCTGTCACTCATCTTGACACTCCTCTTGTCACTCATACACCCTGCCTACACTCGCTTCATCACCTCTCTTGTGAGCTGTCTGTTGCATTGGATGATTGAGCCCAAGTGCTTAAACTCATCTACCTCTACTACCTCTGCTCCTTACATCTTCACTGTTGCCTCTAATTACTGTATAATGAAAAGCATTTGCGTGCTGTGCCATAGATGCCGGTGCTGGCAGCACGGTGGCATGGTGGCCAAGAAGGTCCTGAGTTCAATTCCACCATCAGGCCAGAGTCTTTCTGTGTGGAGTTTGCATGTTCTCCCCGTGTTTGCGTGGGTTCTCTCTGGGAACTCCGGCTTCCTCCCACAGTCCAAAGGCATGCACTTAATGGGGATAGGTTAATTAATCAGTCTAAATTGCCCATAGGAGTGAATGTGAGTGCGAATGGTTGTTTATCTCTGTGTGTTAGCCCTGTGACAGACTGGCGACCTGTCCAGGGTGTACCCCGCTTCTCGCCCTAAGACACCTGGGTCAGGCTCCAGCCCTACCGCGACCCTGAGAAAGGATAAGCGGAAGCGAATGGATGGATGGATGCCAACCCAGCTGCATAATCTGTCACGATCAAGCTCATTAGAGGACATAAGGAAGGCGTGAGCTTTTTTAGATTTCTTCCAGCTAAGGCTTTAAGCTTCTACACAAGTTCATATCCGATAATAAAGTCCACATTAACATTGAACCAGCGGCTTTCAGCTTTAAATCAATATGTAATCCAAGGACTTTTAATGTTTACCCCAAAGTTAAGTATTTATTGACTGGTTTAAACTATAATCGTGAGATTTCATCACCAGTTTGGATGCAAGTGCACAACCTGACCACTAGGTGTCGCCCGGAGCCCGCTGATGGAGCCCAGAGCGTGCCCAGAGAACACCAGGTGGCTGGGATTAGCGGGCTTTTAAGATCCAGCAGTGGCGCTGTGTGGCTAAAGCCTGCTGTACTGTATGCGCACTTCAGGCCTGGAAAAAAAAAAGAAAGAAAGAAAGAAATGAAAAAAGGGCCCACACAGAAACTGATCAACAGCTGAGTGCAACTGCAACTGTTTCTGCATAGTTTCCTTCTTCCTGCCACTCACCACCACACAATCCGCTCCAGTTGGCCCGTTCAGTGGATGTTGAGTGTAAACATTCACCGTTTTAACCGCTTCCCACAGTCTGCTGTACACTGAGAGCAGACCATAGTGGCACAGTGAGCACAGAGACAGCGGGGAAATACCCAGCAGCGCGAGGAGTGTGCAGCTGTCAAATATTTGGTAAGTGGGTTTGCCTCAAGTCAGCTTTGTGCAGTTTTGAGGAACAATGGGAGATAAAAACAAAACAGGAAAGGATTTTTTTTTTTTTTAAGCAGCTGGATTCAGAATTAAGGCAGTCATCTCTAGGCTTCAGAGTGGAGAGGTGACTGGGCTTTATCAAAGCAGTGCAGAGGTCAGCTGCTGCTCTGTGTCTGCCTGTCCTCTGGCCCACTTCATACTAAAGCTCATACAGAAGGCCAAGGCTGACCTTAGTGCATAGACTGAGGACTGATATAGCCCAGTGGAAGACATATCCTAGTAATTTACACCACAGCCCAGCTCCTGGTCTGTGCAGACTTGTGTATACGCTCAGACTGGGAGTTGGTAAGCCCCTTCTTCCTCAATGAGCACTCTCACACAGGGAAAGGGAGTGCTGCCGAGGCCTCGATGCACAGCCCAAGTGTGGCTTTTAGGTTTGACTGCACCAGCCATATTCTTATGTCACTGGGTTTTTCAAAGCACATAATCCTTCTTATATAAATGTCCCTCTTTTTTTTTTTTTATACCCTAGATGAGACCAAGAGAGTACAGGAGATGAAGCAGCTGGATCTAAATAAAACAGGAAGAGTCAGTGATGCATGTTGGTATGAAGAGAAGGCAGCAAAGCTACAACTTTCAGTGGACCTCCTAGTGTGGCAAGGAGCCTAGCAGCTTTTTTTGCACGCAGCCACAGTAGACTTAAAAACACAGGATACAAACAGTTGTGGGTGATGAGTCATACTTCATAGGAACGGCTTATCAAGGCCAGAGTTGTTAGACGCTTTCCCGCTCTATTTAATTGCGTCCGGGTCTCATAATGTGGAGTCACTTTAACTTAACCGAGGCAGCAGTGCGAGTTAATATACGTCTCACCTTCCAGAAAGATAACTATTGATCCTCAGGTCTCGAAAGAGAATGATCTGTTATGGCGCTAGTTTTAATTGCGCACACTGATTTTTTTTTCCCCACATAGAGCTCCCATTTAATCCAACTCCTGCTCTACCAGCTTAAATCTCACACACGTTTTTTTGTTTGTTTGTTTTTTAAACACGTAACCTGTACACAATACAAAACCAATTTATTAAAAAAAAAAATGTTTATTGACATCAGAAGCAATTTAATTTTCAACAATAAACAAGGCTTTTTTTTGTCTTATTTTGCTATTACAGTGGTACATAAAGATCAGTAAAACAACTGTGATACGTCAATTTTGATAACATGTAATTTAAAATAAAAACACACAGGTGAAGGAGGAAAAAAAAAAAAAGGAGAAGAAGAAGAAACACTCAGATCTAACTCAGAACATTTTTATGTGCTGTGCACCTCTAGCTAAGGTAAATACTGTAAAGCCCACCCCTTTACACTGTACCAGGCAGGATAGTGGTCTAGTAACTACCACTGGGAAAAAAAATAAGACTGGCAGAAAGATACAGACACGATACTTGTGTAGTGTTAACTATACAAAAAGGAGAAAAAAACTGTACAGCATAAAAACAACTGATATACACAGCCTTTTTTGTCGTTTTATTCATTTTTTTTTATTTTTTACCCCTTGGATACTAATGAATTTTCTTTCAGTAAGTGAAGTGTGTACAAGGGGGTTAAATGCTTTATAAACAAGAAAATGACCACTTTATGTCACCTGCCACCTACTAATCATCATCCTCATCGTCATCATCCTCTTCCTCCTCCTCGTCTTCGTCATCGTCGTCATCATCATCGTCTTTCTTCTCTGCCTTGGCTGGGGCTTTCGCTGGCGCACCGCTGCCTGGTTTGCCCTTTGCGCGATACGCCGCGATGTCCTGCGAGGGAGGAGCGAAAACGTGGTGAACCAGCGTCGAGACACAAAAACAGACAGCTGTCACCGAAGAGCTCCGTCGGCGTTCACATTTTACTCTTACCTTCTCATACTTCTCCTTCAGTTTGGCCGCCTTCTTCTCGTAGGGCTGCTTGTCCTCGGCTGCGGTGCTGTTCCACATCTCGCCCAGCCTCTTGGCGACATCCCCGATTGACAGGCCGGGGCTCTCGCCTTTCACCTTAGGGCGGAACTCTGAGCAGAAGATGAAGAAGGCAGATCTGAGGGGGGAGAAAAAAAAAACAAAAAACAGAAAAACATTTATTTACACGACTCACTCACCATACATCTCAAAAATCCTCAAATGTGGTTTTGCAGTACTTACGGAGGTCTCTTGGGGGCATTAGGGTCCTTGTACTTCTTCTTCTTCTTTCCCCCCCTCGCCGGAACGTAGTTCATCATCTCCCTTTCATAGCGTGCCTTGTCCTGCCTGGCCATGTCCTCAAATTTGCCCTTCTCCTTGGCCGACATTGTCTGAGAACAAAAACAGGCATGTCACCAACTGCACGTTCTGAGGCGTCACCCTCTGTACGCAAGCTTATTTATTTCTTGTTTTGGGCAGTGTTAACCCATTACACAACACCTGCACCTGTTCAGCTAAAGTCAAAAGGTGTAACCAACAACATCCTGCTTCTCATATATCCTTGACCCCTCAGCAGGAATACAAATTCACTTTCAAAAAAAAAAAAAAAAAAAAGACAACCCAAAACAAAACCTCAAGCTGAACTCTACTACCTTCCATCGCTCGGAGCACTTCTTGGAAAACTCTGCAAAGTTAACCGAAGCCTCGGGGTGTTTCTTCTTGTGCTCCTCCCGACAGGTCTGCACAAAATATGCATAGGAGGACATCTTCCCCCTCGGCTTGGTTGGATCCTTCCCCATCCTGGTGACAGTATCTAAAAACAATTTACAAAAATAATAAAATAAAGTATATCAACTATTTAATGACGCAGTATTCAAAATTAAATGTTACTATCAGCTGCAATATAATATTAAAATTTAATAAATAATGCTATGTGTCATTTAAATTATTAACTATATTAAGAAAATCATAAATAAAAGCGACCTACAATGTTTGTCCAACCCACACAATCATGTCTCTCTACTGACCACACGCACTATACAAGTCACCCGCCCTCCCCGCTGTCAAACTGCACTAAGTTAATATCACTTAAAGCAGTCCTGAGAAATAACACCGCCCAACACGGACGGAGCTGATGTAAAAAAAGAAAAAAGAAAAAAAAGTGTTTTATTGATATTGATATCATTTATTTATTTATTACAGTGGCCTTAACATAAAATCCGCGGTCAGCTCCTCATTATGGTGTTTCACCAAATGACTAAACACCGCTGCGTATTAAAGAAGGAAATCCCATCATCGCAGCCAGCAGCGATCATTAATGTGCGTTTGGTTTGCAGAGATAAATGTCCCGGAATCGCTCTCAAACGCCGAACTGCAAAAGTTCAACTGCATGGTATAAACCTGAACCATCCGTGGGGCTATATGAGTGGATTGGGCGTTAAAAAAAAACAAACAATATTTTTCCTTGCCCCCCTTCTTCTTCTTCTTTTTGCAACATAAATATCCTCAAACCCTAACCTGCAGCAGTAATAAATCACCCGAAAACCCTTCGTTTTACTCGTGTTCGTGTTTTTAATCGAAAGAAATAACTTTGACACAAAGAGACACAAATTGGAGAAAAACACGTATTTATTGCAAATAAAACACTCCAAACTGCGCTTCCGTGACATAAACACTCATCTCTCATAACTCTTCTTTGTCTCTTATTCGGGAAATAATGTGAAAAGCTTTCGAAAAATGTTTAAAAAACTGTTATTTTTCTCCCCCTCCCCTTTACATTTTCCTATTAAATGCTACTGTAAGTCCCAAGTAAGCTGCGTCGAGCGAAGTAGTAATGGCGCAAAGGCTCTCGTTGAGGAAAAGGAGGTCAACAACGACAGCAATATTTCTTCTTCCATTTTGTGAGAATGCCTTCTTCATGAAAGAAAGTCCCCCTCAAATGTCTCCTCCCGCCTCCCAGTTCGCTTTGCTACGCGACAAATATGTCTAGAAAGCCGGCGATCTTGACTAAATATTTCCCCGATTGATTCCTATTGCACTAGCCGCCTTGTATAGTAATACATTGGGTCTGTACTGTGTCTATGAGCGGGCTGTGCTACTGACTTGGTTTCTATGAGCTCCTAATGGCCGCTCGTCTTCATCCACTAACATGGAGAATATGGCTCCTTCTCTTTGTGTCAACGCTCAGCCATTGCACTGCACGCAATAGAGGGCAGAGCGACCGCGGCCACCACTTCATTTCAAGCCCCGATTTAAACGTTTTCCGAGCATCGGAAAAATCTCTCCTTGGTGTCGTTCGAATCACGAAAGATTGAATTTTCTTTTGCCGTCGTCACATCTCATAGTTACGAGTTTGTTTCTCGAGAAAACACGGTTAGAAAAAGTTGAACTGAACTGCGCCCCTGTCACTGGCTTCCCATTTGCCTCGCTGCCTTGTTTCCTATGCGAATACAGTCAGCCATTACAGTAAAGCGCAGATCGTGAGGTAATTTTTTTCGTTGTCTTCTCGGGTGAAGTGTGGCAAACAAACATTTGCCCGGGTGTATTTTGAAATGCTCTCTCTTTTTCTTAGGTTTTTATAAATTTTGATGCTCGTCTCCAGACTCCGCACGCTCCTCCGGTCTTCGCATGACAGCCGTTCAGCTTTGCAATGCACTGCAATGCCAATGGCTAGCTAACGGTGAGTCTTCTACCATTGTCGCTAACCGTGTTGTCCGCTAGACATTCCTGATTTTTTTCGCGATAACTACCATTTGATTCGACTCCATTTTGCGAAAACGACACGATTGTATTATACAAAATTATTCGTATTTAACGAAATCGACGTTTTGCGTCGAATTTCGTCAAGGTTAATTTTCAATTCTTCTTTTTTACTGAGCGTCTGGTCCTCACTCCCAGGCAGAGTAATGTAACGTTACCTGCTTAGCACCGGCAATTTTGTTGTTTTTTTAAGGGTTCCCCGCAATAAAATTATTTGCAACCAGTAAAAGGCTTCGCGTTTAACCGTGGCAGACATATAAGTAAGATATTTTTGAATGTTACCGTCATTTTCATCCTTACGGACACTTAAAATGTTCGTGTGTGTGATACTTACCCAGTGACTATCGCTGGATCTCAATGGTCTGCAATGGCTGTGTATGAGGGAGCACAGGCGATACGCAGTGTCTTCAGTCTTCAGCTCTCTAACATTACTCTCGGCGGGGCTCGCACGCCATTGGACAGCGCCCAGTCTGGCGCCCCTGCGATTGGTCGAAGGCTTTTCATTGTCCTAATAGAAGACGAGGTTCCATTGGTTGTCTTTTGTGAAACGTCACCGAAGTTTTGTGAGGCGCGTGGATACAAAAATATTTCTGTCCGAGCATGCTGGAGCTGGTAGTAGTGTAGTGTGTTTGCCATAGTATTGAATTCACTACGTTGAGCTCAGTGTACAGTAGGCAAGCTAAATGAATGAGACATCGAGGAGCGCTTGTAGCCAGCGAACGAGGCGGCCGTAAAATGTTGTCAGATTGTGTTGGATGGGTTGTACGTCTCCTTATCAACAGGCTCCATTGTGCATTCTGCACAATACACGTGAGCTTATTTGCAAATTATATCTTTAAAAATGTATAGGTAGAACATCGCAAATTCCTGTGTAAGAGGCATAAAGAGCGATTACCCGTCCCATGCGTGATAGTTACGTCCAGATATGAAATTTAAAAAAAAGATTTAGCTCTTAGTATGAATGAAAACCATAGGAATTCAATGACTGGCCTCCCTTGTGATCAGTGTAATAACCATGATTATCATTTAGGCCCATGATCGACAGAAGGTCCCTGCACTGACTCTACTAAACAGTGTTTTCTTATTCTCTCTGACAAGTATCCATAATTATTAGTTTTGTAAGCACTCATTCTGTGCTTTTGACTATGTTTACTTACGACCCAATATTAATAGTAGGATAAAAATGGAGCTGGAGATAATAAATTATGGTAAATATATTTAATGGGAAATTAATATGCAGATCTGTCTGTTAATGTTTTTCTACACAGTATGTTTTTTATCCTGATATTTTGAGGTCTCATTACCTGATTAGAAGATGGTCATGTGCTTATTGTTAATTAAGACTTATGAAGATCAAAGGGGGGCTGCTCAGTTTAAAGCAAAGGCAGTAAATGTGTATTTTTGACTGACTTTATTCATTCAATTATTTATTTATTTTTGCCCTAAAAGATAGTGAGCTTTTACTTGGAATTTTAGATATAGTCCAACAGGTCTGTATGATAGCCTCATAGCAGAGGGCTTCTTACTCCCAACACTTGGCGCATTGTTATAATAAACATAATACAATTGTCATAGACTCAAATTCCAGTACATCCAAAATGGGGAAAAAACAAACAAACAATCCCAGGAGTCTGTTTATTTTGTCTATTCATGAGTGCTTTTCAGTCTAACCCACTCTACACAGCAGGTATAGTACATATAGTGCATATGCATGTACAGTGTATATATATTTTCTATATTAATTTTGCAAGCTGTTTTGTTCAAGATTATCCAATATTGTACTGACAGTACATTCCTAATTTATCATTTATTACTGATTGCCTTACAAAATATAGCATATAACTTATTGTATATGAGGTTTTAAAGGTTTTTGTCACTTTTCCCTGTACAATATGCATCTGTTACACATTTTCTTTGTACTACTCTTATGCAGCTGAGTAATGTGGCTGATTAGTAAAGCCAAGAGGTGACACAAATACATTTGCTTGTGTGTCTGATTAACAGACTGGGAAATATTAGTTTCTGAACGCAGTGTGCATGGGGTAACCTAATGAGTTTTAGTGCCAAGTGGTGTTGCTCTACCACTACCATCAGATGAGGAGTAGATTAATTTATTGAGTGTGCCTGTTTAGCATGGCCTGCCTTATAACATATACAGACATGAAAATTGCTATTATCCTTGATAATAAAATATAATATGCAGTTATACTGCATTATATTCAGTATAACAGTGTGTAACTTAGAGTTATAAATAATTACCCATTACACTACCAGCACAGAATAACTGCGCAGAAGAATGAGCTGTATAGATTCAGATCTATAAAATGCACATTTTTCCACTTTGGGACCTCAGCTCTAGCGCCACCATTAGGCAGAGTTATATGGAAAGTTATATGGAAATAAAGACAAAAAGAGCCTCCACTGAATAGAAAAGACATTCCAGGAGTGTGATCTTAGTCTGTGACAGAGGCCCTTCCTAAAACGACTTGTTTTGCACTGAGTGGATTCAAGCCAGTAATGTAATTTGACTTGAAAGGTTTGTTTGTGTGTTTGAATGTGGCTGGTGAAGGGGGGGAGGGGGGGGGGGTGCTTAAATAAAGAACGTGCCCACAGTCTCTCATGATTTCAAATATAACCACATCCCTACAGTAAATATTCCTTTAATTGCGCATGTTTAAAAATGAATGAATTGTTTCTTTATACGTTTAAAGAGAATAAATAAACGGCTCTTTTTCTTAGCAGCTAACATAGAAACAAAGAAAAATGGCTGACAGAGTTTATTCTTATCCTTGAATTAAGAACAGGAAGGGTGAAGTGATTCCAAATGCCAATCACAACCCAGACTCAGGCCACATGTCTGCCAGTGATGCTGCCTGTCTGTGTCTCATTTTGCATCA
This sequence comes from Pelmatolapia mariae, assembly GCF_036321145.2. Classification (NCBI taxonomy): domain Eukaryota; kingdom Metazoa; phylum Chordata; class Actinopteri; order Cichliformes; family Cichlidae; genus Pelmatolapia; species Pelmatolapia mariae. Next base: position 17,570,515 of record NC_086236.1, read on the forward strand.
GGAGATGCCACGGCGGAAAGCTATAGCCTGCTCGTGAGGCTAGGAGGCGGCCGGTTTATGCATTCTAATGAACGCTCCCTGGGAAAAATATGCAAATTCATTTTGTCATCAAGAGGAAAATAGAGGACAGGAGAGCAGCAGATACAGGAGGGGCTTAAAGGGTGGGGTGGGGGGGGGCACATGCTATGCAAGAGGCGGGATTGGGTGGAGGGAGGTGTGTGTGCATATGTGTGTGGGTGGGTTGGGCGTCTGTGTGTGTATTGGGGGGGGGGGGGGGGGGGGGGTACAGGAGCCTGCAAGGGCTGGTATTATGAACTGAAATGGGGGACATATGTAAAATCCATCCCACCCCCACCCAATAATCAGCAAAATTCAGCATAAAGTGGGCTGGCAAAAAAACAAATCACCAGAGAAATAGTCGCCCTTATTTACAAAATATGCTAAGTGAAAAAAGAGGGGTCAATAAAGGCTGTTTTTTCAAATCAGCAGATATTTTATCTGCTTAAAATAGTCAGTTCTGTTGATTATGGTTAATTCAGACAAGAAAAACCCACTTTGTGTGTGTGTGTGTGTGTGTGTTCAGATAGAGTGAAGGGGAATGACAGAATAAAATAATAAAAATAACAAAGTGCTGTTTAAGAACAACTAAAACAACAGCACATATTCTTCCCTTCCTTGATGATAACTAGGCAACTTTTTTTGGAGGTGAGCAAACGGAGCTCTCGGTGTGTCTTTATCCTATCCTGGGCGTCCCTGGTTACTCACTCAGTAAGTATTTCAGTATTTTGGCGGGTAACAATTTAAAATAAATGTATAAATAATAGTAACATAATAACAGAAAAGAAAGAGAAGATATCACTGTTATCATTGTATTGATTACTGTGATAATAATATTAATTACAGTGAACAGTAATAACAGTAAATAAATAAATACACTGTGAAATAGACATCCCCTATCTCATCCTACCAAAATAATATACGTAAATAAAATATTATTAGTATCATTAGTCGCGCAGTGTTGGTGATAGTATTGTGTCAATCTAACTTCAGCCCAAGTTATTGCTGTTCACTTGAACAGCCGAGTGGCGGCCGGCGGAACCATCAGTGATAGAGGGGGGGAAGACAAAGGCCGCTGCACAAACCGGCGGTTGGGAAAACGTTTGTAACACGAATCGATAGAAAGATGCACATGGACTCATTACACCGGCGGGACTTAAAAACTACAGCATAATGTGCACCGACTTCAGTGTAACAGCAAATATAATTTAACATCTGTTTGGGTACGTATGATTTTTTTTTTTTTTACTAAAAATATTTTTTAGCCGCGAGTTAAGCGGTTGCCCGGCCTTAGGCTAAGCGTTTAGCATGCTAGCTTCCAGGCTCAAGCTGTCTGATAGTTCAGTCAGGGCATGCAGACTGGTTAACAGAACTGATTTTAACTTATTTTTTTAATTTCCCAAATTATATCGGTATATCCTTACAGCATTAACAAGGTAATGGTAACTAAGCATTTTATTACAGAAGTGTTTTTTAAGTGAGGTTTCTTTTTTGGCTTGCTTATGTTAGTGCTAAATAGCTATCAAAGCTAGTTTTGCTGGGAAACTAATTGGTTCCTGGTTTGTGTCGTGTACTATTATTGATCTAAATACCTTTGGAGAAAAATGTGGAGAAAACATGTGGGCAACCTGGGTAAAGCCTTGCCAATTAAGGTGTATACTTTATATACTGTACCCTGTGAATGTTCAAGAAAGATGAATGAGACGCTCATAATGAATACATTTAACTAATTTGGAAACTAATATATTGACTTTAGGTGTAAACACAAGCATGCTGCAGTCATTGCCGTGACCATCTTAGAAAAGTAGAGTCCTTTATTGTAGTTAGAACCTCGTGGGGGTTCTTTTATAAATTTCAGAGAAGATCAATCTTTATACACTGTTGGTTTGGTCAATTAAATGTGAAGTATATATTTAAAAATGTATCCAAACCCTCTGTAAGAACTTATAGGAAAGAAGGGCAGCTTTCTTATCTGTTTGAAAGATAAGTTCTGAATTAATTTAAATTCCACTCAGTGATCATCATCTGTGCTCAAGAGTCTATTGTTCTGCCTTCAGGCTGGCTGTAGATTGACAAAGATTAAGCGTAAACATTAGGCCAGTGAAAAGATTAAAGAGTCACATTTGAGCATTTGCAAGATTTTTCTTTTTTGGGGGTGTTTTAATGTATTTATTGTGTACATTTATTCCTTTAGTAGGGATGCCGCAGTATCGTGCCTGAACATCGTTATCTGCTAATATCATCCTTGTTGACTGCCATCGTCCTATTGGTAAATACAGATGGCAGTAGTTGATGTTTTTCCTTTGTCAAATCATTTTGTTTCAGGTAAATGTTTAAATATGGTTGAAGTAACGTAAAATAGTTGAACTATATTTTTTTATGAGTACGCTATTTCCCTGCATAAGAATAAATAAATAACATAGTATACTGATGGTGAGCAAATTCCTGTTTAAATTCCTGATTAAACACAGATTAATGTACCTCTAATGTTATGCATTAGCATCACTGTTTCAAGCCTATGAGATATAAAGTGATCTTTTTTTTTCTCTTTTTTTTTTGCAACACAACCAAATTTATTAAAAGGAACAAAACCACTTTCAAAGCAACCTGTACCTTGATAACTTCATAACATACCTGTTTTCTTTTTCTTCCTTAGTGTCCTCGGAGGTGAGAGAGTTTGTGGTGACATGGTTATATATTGTGGATGGCACCGGACAGCCATGGACCTGAATAGCCGCAGCAGCTGTTTGCCAATAACTGGTGAAGACACTGGTTTGGAGGCTTTGGCCTCACCACTGGCGGGGTATTTGGGAAAAGTCAGTAGAGCTCTTGTTCTCCTCTCATTGTCACTTGCGCAAAGCTGAATTGTATTTGAAACTGGACTGTGACTGGACAGTACCAAAGCAAATTCAAAAAGCAAACAAAAACGGAAATCTTTGGTTGTAAAAGGCGAAAGTTGGTACGTTACTTGTCTTGACAGGCTTGAAATTGGTAAATCTGTCATACTGTAACATGGGAAACTGTGTACTACTTATGATTTTATTACAAGTATGCATCTGCTTTCAAGCACTTGACTCCCCCTGTCCTGCCTCACTTGAACTGCTCCTCACTACAAGCATTAAAACATAAATCTTGATCGGTCTTGTAAGGTAAATCAAGTAAAGTATTTCAAGTTTTGATTCATGTGTACATAATGTGTAAATATATAAAAGTAAGGCTGCTGACAGATAAAAGAAATGGTTGATTTAAAAAAAAAAAAAAAAGTAATCAGTTGAAAATATAAGCAGTCTAAAATCTAAAATGTTAATGAATGTCATCAGTTAGATCTTTTTCTAGATTTGTGTTTTCTTTTAAGCTGTTGTCTTCAGTTCACCTGTGAACTTGGTAAACTTGGTAGACATCTGGGGCTTTAACATACACCATGTTTTGTCCCCAGGTGCAGGGAAGAGCTGCTTCACTGGACTATTGCCCTTGGTGTACATCGAAGGGGCTGAGCTATGCTCTACGCTCGTACCGAATCAGCCTCCAGGATTCGATCACTGTCTGCACAAACCCACAGGTAAGTCCAACCACTCAAGTCACAGTTTCATGTATTTGTTTTGCCGTCATCTTCGGTAACCTCTTTGTATCCATTCCCTCACAGTGCCTTTTCCCACTGGTCAGCCGCTCCTTGGAGGATGTTTTGGCTAGCTTGGATGCTGTGGAGCCAGTTGTTGGGAACAAAAGAAAAAATGCCTCCACACAGGAAAAGGAAGAGTTGATTAAACCTTCATTCAAACGTCTTCGATCAAGTGAATTTGGCGGTCTCGAGCCACAAGGTGTAACTGCCACACCTGTTAGCCCAGCAGAGGATGGTGCTGTAAACACTGTCAGAAGTGACCAATATGCAGAACCCACGACAGATGAGGAAAAGCTGAATGGATACCACAGGGATTATCGAGTTGCAGAAGTGACAAATAGGGAATCTGTGGAAGAAAATGATCCAGACTGTGCTGCTTATGCAGATGGTCTTGCCCCCTCTATACTCTCAGCCTCAGCTGAAAGCTCCCTGCAACTTTCTTTGACTACTGATGAAAATGAGGCTGTGCTCAGTTCTCATTGCAGTGCCCACGGTATATCAGGGATTGAGTTAAACCACGAGAGGAGTCTTCCTGGGATCCAAAACGGCTTTAAACAGGAAATTCATTTAAATGAAATCGATATTTCACAGAGTCCTCAAAGTGAGCAGACAATGTGTACAGAAATATCATGGACTGAAATCTGTAAGAATACAGAGGGCGTTAAGTCAGAGAGTGAGGATCTGTCTGGTTCACCATTAAAGGAGTCAGAAGATCTTGTACCTATTCCAGATCAGCTTCTCTGGAGGAACAGTGACAACCTGTGTTGGCTGGACTCGCTGCTTGCTGCTCTGTTCAACTGTAAGAGTTTGCAAAGGTGTAAACCTAAAGACGAATCTCAGCAGTCATCTCTGTGGCAGCTCTTAAAAGGATATGAAGACATATGTGCGGCCATTCAAGTCCACCAACAGACTGGCAGTGGTAAGTTGAAGTGAATTTCAATCTTTGCACGAGTGTGATGTCTAACTTTTATTCATTAATGTCTGTTTTCATCTGTTGATTGTTACAGTGAACAACAGGCTAATAAGATGCATTAGTATTTATAGCTGTTGTCTAAGGAAAACAAAGTTCTTAACAGAAAGTGGCTGTGACTTTAGCTCCATAGACCTCCATGAATAGACTTGTGGAAACCCAGCATTTGTTGTATTTGTTTTGCTTATCTGAAAATTGTTTCTGACTAGATGGCATTGTGCGGGTTCCAAGTCATGTGCTGCAAAAGGCCACTGCAGACCTTCAGAGTCTAAGAATGTCAGTCTTCAGACTACTGCAACCCAAACTGCACTGCAAACTCGGTAAGCTCAAGAGTTTTACACTTACTGAAGGTTCATGACAGGTTGGTAAGTGTTTTCAGGCAGTCTTAAGTCATGTCTTTAAGAGACAAGTTTTTCAGGGAATGCTATTTAAAAGTGTAAGCAAAGTGGTGTTTATCAGCATCTCTATGTTCAGTGAGAACATTGAAAATAAAGGTGCAGCTGTGCTGAGATCCCCATGAGGAATTTCTGTCTCTAAGGAATGTTGTCCTGTTTCTGTGTATTACTGCTACTGGTTTAATCCACACACATTATCTGCTCAGTCACACTAAAACCAGAGTCAGCCAAAGGCTTAATTATAAGGCAACTAGTGCTGGAGGGGTCGCGTTTGCCCAAACAGTACAGGAAGTAGGGTGGGGCAACTAACCAGATTTTATTTTCATTTATGAGTTTGACATTCAGAGATTATGTAAACAAGATAATAGAGATAAAGCAATTATTGTATTTGTTTCACTTTCACTGCTTCTTTTTGTCTGGTGTTATAAAATCCAACATTCATTAACAATGCCAGGTTTTTCTGGTTAGTGCTGTTGCCTTACAACAAGAAGGTCCTGGGACTGAATCTACCAACTGGCCGAGCATTTCTGTGCAGAGTTCTCCCTGTTTCCGTGTGGCTTCTCTCCGGCTTTCTCCCACAGTCCAAAGACATGCGCTTAGTTGGATTAGGTTAATTGGTGATTCTAAATTACACCATAGGTGTGAAAGTGAGTATGAATGTCTGTGTTAATCCTTCGACAGACTGGCAACCTGTCCAGTATGTACCCTGTCTCATACCTTATGGCAGCTGGGATGTGCTTCCCGCCCCCGAATTGGATAAGTGGAAGAGATGACAGATTTTTCTCTTTTCTTAATAGACCACCCTCTGCCACTGTGTGTTATATTTTGTTCAGTTCAGCCAAGAAAAAGTTCAGTAAATGTGTCTTGTCTCTGATGTCAGACTTGTTCTTAATATTGACCAAAATAGTCATTGTAATAGTTTTTGTCATAATTGAGCAGCCTGGTGGGAAGGTCATTCTATAAAAATCTGCATTTGTTTTCAGTGAATGCATGCAAAAAATTGCCTTCATAATATGAAAACTGTGCTATTTGCAGAATTTTTAAATGCACAGGTGTTGCTTGATATTTAGCACTTATAATTTACATTGTTCCTGGGCTGATGAACGCATTAAAACGTAATCTATTTTACACCCAGTCCAAGCGTCACAATCTAAAGCCAAAATCTTTTGTTCAGCACAATCTGTGATCAATTTTGAGCACCAATATCAAGGTATACATATCATTGCTTCAGTATCAACACTGGCCCAATTTAATGTCTGTTATGTAGAGTAAGCGAAACAGTCAGTGGTATCCTCAATGTTTATCTTTTTGTGTGTGTGTTTGTTTTTGTGAACAGATAAGAGTGTATTTTGGGTAAACTTACAAGGTTCATATCACCATTTGGGAAGAGGGCCTGTAAGAGCCACAGTCTTAAGAAGATTTAGTTTAAATTTTGCGCAGACTTCAAAGTTAATTTCTAATTTTTGCATAAGAAAGGCGTAATGTATAAAGATAAGTGCATGTGCATTTGATTGTTAATGTTGCTGTCTTTATAATAATGAGTGACAGCGTACAGTGGAGTCAGACAGGGAGCTTCATTAGGTATCGTGGGTGTAGTTTTTATACCGTGTGACACTATTTTAATAATATAAAGTAAACATCTTAAATCAGAATTACGTGTCCTGTCGCACGCCTCAGACCTAAGTTACAGCTCATTAGTGTCTTGTTTAGATACTCTGAAGCAATATCATTACATCGGCCGTTCAAAACAACTTGTAGCATCTGAAAGGTCTTTTTACTAGAGGTGGGAATCACTGGACATCCTACGATATGTTATTACAGTACTTCACCCACAATACAGTATTATTGGAATGTGTTTATTTATTTATTATCAGATTTTGCAATATGCTTTTATTGTTGTTGTAATAGTTATTAGTTTAGAATTATTGCATCAAATGTGAGTTCTCAGCGCCAAGTTATTTCCTTAATATTAGACTTTGTCAATATCTGTTTTAGCCAATAAGATGAAGTTATCTCATTTCAGTTTTTCATTTTTATTTTTTGCTTCCAAAGGAGATGTCAAGCACAGCAACGCCGTCACTAAAATCTGCCATAAATGTTACCACAACACGAGAGTCGGCCTGTGATTGAATGTGGTCATACTGTTTTTGATAATATGGGAATACATTTTATGATACATTTTAAAAACCACATATAAAACGCACATTTTAAATACAACATTTCTAAACTGAGATTTTATAGAATAGGAACCATCAACCTGATTTTAGGTATTTGTTAAAAACGACTTCAGATTTCAGATAACCTTCATATTATACTCAAACTCCTGGACCACCAGGAATTGAGCAGCCAAACTTGAAGCACAACTGGATCTTGGGTCCCTGAAGGTTCTTATCTATATCAGATAAAATGATGTCGTTATTTTGCCTAGCAACCACCTAGCAACGGGCTAAAATGTCCCATTTATAGCATATAAACATCATCTGCCATGTTTGGGGGTTGTTGGTTTTTTTTGTTTTTGTTTTTTCCCCATCCTCCACCTCTCCACAAGGTTTCATGATCTTGCTGACAGACATGACACTGAACATGAACTAGCAGAAGAAAAGCTGCATGTTTGTTTATAAATACATGTATTTTATGACCAGGGGTGTTTTCTTTAAGTGTAGTTTTAAATAAATACATTGAGCTCAAAGCATGCATTAGGTAACGGAGATGGGCTCCAACTACCAACCTGTCCAGGAAATGTTGCCTTTACCATTATTATTTGAGAAAATGCTGATAATTAAAGATTTTTTCAGTCTCTTTGGTGCAACAAGTAAAGTCCTCAGTGTGACTCAGCCTTTAGTCTTCAGCCATTCAAGTCTTAATAGGTCATATACCAGACAGGTCTTGCTGCCCAGTTCTGCATGTCTGGTTCTTGTTTGTTCAGGATTTAGCTTGTTGCAGCACATTTTAGCTGACAAAGACTAAACTTTTGCATTAGGAGATGATAGAATTGCTCAAATATATACGTTTAAAGAAAAAAACAGGGCGCAATTAATTCTGTTCTGCAATTAAATCTTTGGGGAAAAAAGGGGGGGGGGGGGGCAGTTGGTAAACACTTGTTCCTTGGCTTTTTGAGGGTTTTTTGCTAGCCATCTTTGCCATAGCTTTGTCTGTACATTTGCCAAGTAATTTTTTCCCACATACTCCCTAAATTCAGAAAGTTTAGTTGGACCACATGCAGGGTAAAAAAAAAAAAAAAAACAAGACTCCTAGCGTGGACTGCTGATATAATCTTAACTTGTTTATTTTAAAGTATTGATAAGAAAGTCAAATGTTTTCTGGACTGCATTTCTGAATCCACCAGCAGTTATAGGAAACCAGTGTTAGGTCAGAAACAATATGCAAATCTCGCCACGCTACTATGAGCAAGGAAGAGATGTCTGAGCGAATGCAAACTCAACCGCACAAGGCTCGTGGGGCCCCTCAAGCCCTCGGTTCTTGAATATTAATTTTCAACATAGCCTAGTTCTACAGTTTTTTCCAGGATATCAGTGACAAAAGAAGTATTTAAAGAAGCAGTTGGTTCTGTTCTGGCAAGTTCCTTCTGTAAAATGTAAACGCGTACAGTAGTTTACACACTATGTGAAACGCCCCATCTGAGAACTTCAAAAAAATAAAATACTTACTTTAAAATTGTTCTTATTTTTACTTTGTTATGTGTAAAATCCTTTATATATTTGGCGTTTCACAAGAAAATACCACATACCACAATGCGGTATTCAGTACCAGTCACTCTTTTGTGTAGACTTAATCTTAAACCCTTCAAAACAGTCATTATCACCTGATGGTATCAGAAAGACACAGGTCCGGGCAGGCAAACCTTGGATTTTGTTCAGCTTGTTGGAGCCAAATTATTACAATATACAAAATCTGGAAAATGCATGATCTAAGTGCAAAGGGATGGATGGGAATAATGAAGATGAAAGCCAAGCAGGCGATGGCTATCCTGATGTGATATCTAAAGTTTATCTTAATCCCCATCCACAGATTATGTTTTTAAAAATCACCTGGAATAGGAGCGTGTATCTGAGTGTGTCACAGTGTTCGAACTCTGACATGTTTTTACTTTTCAGGTCAGAGGGAAACTCCAGTATTTGCTATGCCACTGCTGCTCGTGATGGATTCTTGGGTAGAGTGTCTCTTCCAGGCAACCTTTTACTGGGAGATCAAGTGCAGCGAATGTAAAACACCTGTGAGAAAAAGGTAGGTTCATCTATTTTTAACCAGCTGAGGTGTACAAAATACTGCATTACACTTTATTCCATAAAATTTGATCTTAGTGTAAGCACAGCACAGAATAACTATACTGCTGGGAGCAGATGCATTGTTTATTATAAGAATTGGAAGAGGCCCAACTCTGCTTTGGGCGTCTCTCAAGAGGGCAAAGGGAAAATATGAAATATTAAGTAATTGAAGGCAAATTTCTATAAATTCCTCAGCTGCATTTCTGCCAGAAATGTTATCAGATACATAAGCTTTGAAAGCTTAGCTGATGAAAGTCAACATCTCAAATAAATGTTATGCCAGCTAGTGCTGGGCGATATGGAAAAAATATTTATCACGATATGAATTATTTTATATCACGATAACGATATATATCACGATATACCACCTGACCTGTGGTCATCTGGAAAGTATGCAGTCTGTAAACAGCGAGTGGAGAGGTTGCAGTTGTTTTGTTACCATAAAGCATGTTGCAAATCCGGGTGCACGTAAAGCAGTACCATGTCGCAAAACCACAAGACAGTTTCTTTGCGAAAAATATCATTTTTTTATACTTTATTTTCTCTTGCATAAAGTTAAGAGTATGTATAGTGAGAAGACAACATTAATATATTTGCACAGGCTATTTAACCCTTTAAGACCTACCATAGAACCAAGTCCGCCAGAGTTTATCTTTACATTTTACATGCTGTAGTGCCATTTGTGGGAGCATTTCAAGTTGCTATACATCAATACAACCGTTCTAGCCCAAAGTTTAATAATATGTATGTATTAAGTCCATAGTAACTACATAAATTGCAAAAAAGTGCAATAAACTACAAAAAAATTGAAAATCTTTTTTTTTTTACATATATTTCTAGTTAGAGAAATTTAAGAGGCTTATCCCTCAAAACTGTAAATACAAAAAAGTTGCACAAAATAGTTTCCAACCATGAGAAATTTATTTTGAGTGTCTTCATAGTTTTATTTTTGAGATACACAAATTTTTATATACCACAGGAAAAATGAAAATAAATAAATGCAAATTTGCAAAAACACAGCATGTGCATCAAAATAAACTATTTCCAACAGTGTAATTTGACTTCTAAGCATCCCGGAAACGATACAGAAGAGCATAAAGTCAAACATGACTTTTAAAAACACCAACATAGGCTTTGAAGCTAAAAAACTATATTTTCCGCGAAATGACGTCACTTCCGGTTTCGGACAGCTAATGGCGGACATGCGATAGTTCGCGCTGACTTATATTCCAACTAGTAAGTGTTATGAACAGCTGATCGGATCGGCAAAGCGTGTTTCTGGAATATTATGTTTTTGTTGCTGGAAGTACTTTTTATGCAATTTTTGCAAAGCTATATGTGGAAGGAAACCGTGACCTAGGGCAAGCTAATGGAATAAGATGTAAGTACAACGCCTACGTTTTCATATGCAAAAGAAATTATTGCGCTACCTCACGTGGTTCCAGTACTACAGGGATTTAAAAATAGTTAGGGAAAACGGAGTGTGCCTGCTCCGACCGGTTGTAAAGGGTTAATGATCTTTTTTATGTAATAATTTATAAAATTCGGGTTAGAAACGATAGAAGACAAATGGCACGATAGACACTTTTCTATCGTCCACACGATATATATCGTCATATCGCCCAGCACTAATGCCAGCAATACATTACAAAAAACTTGATAGTGGCATTTTTTTAACTAGTTGGTTGCACTTCTCATCATCACTGTATTGTTTTGTCTGAATCCTAAATACATTTTATGCTGTAATTTTTCAGGGTTATGAAGACTCTTCCTACCTTCACAAATATTGTACCTGATTGGCACCCACTAAAAGCAGCACACTTGGGCCCCTGCAATGTGTGTCGTAAGAAGAATGAGAAGAGGACTATGGTGCTTGAAAGGTAGGAATCAAAAGAATCAAAGTGTTGTGGGGTTGTTGTTGGGTTTTTTTTTTGTTTGTTTGTTTTGGTTTTTTGGATTTTGGGGTGTATGAACATAAATTAGCATCTTGTTGAATTGTTTTAGTCCAGTGTCTTCAAACCACAGAGGTTGGTGGAAATTACTGTATCCAGTCATGGAAGGGATTAATAACTACTTAATGAACACATTAATAGAAGTAAAAGATCAATAAATCTAATCATCACGATTACCAATAAACCCACGGGACACCTTATTAACTACCTTGCTAGCATAAATCCCCACACCATTACCCCATCATCATCAGTCTGAACTGTTGACACACCACAGATTGTAGATCTGTGCTGCTATGTTTTTTTACACCAAATTCTGACCCTTCAGTCTGAATTTTACTGAAGATATTAAAACTCATCAGTTTTGTTAAGCCCGTGTGAATTGTAGGACCCATTTGTTTTGCTTAGCTGACAGGAGCATGAGCCAGTGAAGTCTTAGGCATCAAGGTTCAAACTGCTCTTCATTCAGAGTTGTTTTTCTTCATACCTTGCTTCTAATAAGTGGTTATTTGAGCTACAGTTGCCTAGCTTAGCGATCAGCTTAAAACAGTCTGGCTATTCCTCTGTGACCCCTGCCATCGAAAAGACATTTTAACCCAGAAAACTGCTGCTCGCTGGATATTTTCTCTCTTTCAGACCATTCTCTCTGAAACCTAGAGAGTAAATGAGCAGGTTTTGAAAAACAGACCAACCTCTCTGACGCTGACAGTCATGCCAGTTGAAAGTCACTTAAGTCTGCTTTCTTCCTCATTGTGATGCTTACTTTGAACTTCAGCAGATGCTCAGTTCGTACGAGCATCTGCACCACCTGATATCATGGTCTTAAATGCAGTGACTTTTTGCCATGTGATTGGCTGATTGGATATTTCCTTTAACGAGCAGTTAATTGTCCAGTGAGTGTATATGTTATGCAGATTTTTTTTTCTGCTTAAATATAAATGGAAATACAATTTGACAAAAAAAAATTGAAGTGGGTCATCTGTAGCAGTGGTATCCTTATGAATATACTGTGAGAGTAATAAAGAGAGTGCAGCTCAGAGTTGAGTTATTGCAGGGTATATTTTTCTTTGCAAAACTAATGCACGGAGTGGTTAAAATAAATAAGATTTTTTTTAAAAAACCAGACAAATACATTTTTAAAGTCTGTCTGGATTTTCACTTTTTTATACCTCTAACCACTTTTTGCTTTTTTTTGCCTTGCTTTGTGTTTTATAGTCTGCCTCCAGTGTTTGCACTGCACTTTGTGGAGGGGCTTCCTAACAACGATGTCAGTACATACACCTTCAACTTCAAGGGCAGAAACTACTCCGTCACCACTGTCATACAGTACAAAAGTCACCTGAAGCACTTTGTCACCTGGACTTGCAGCGCTGATGGTACGTATTTGTGTGTGAAATGTGAACAGACGACAGAATTATTTAATGTTATGCAAATAAGAGAGTATCGAATGTTGAAACTGAGAAATATATATTTATTTATTTAAAAATATGCCGATTTCAAATGAATCAGAAGCATTTCAAAAACGGTAGGACGGGGCATGTTTACCACTATGTTGCATCAGTTCTCCTTTTAACGACAGCGCGTCACTGTAGATCAAAAATAAAGTTTTTTCCATTCTCGCTTGATTTTAGATGTTCAGTAGATGCTGTGTACAGACATGTAGTCTTCGTCTAAGAGTGCTCAACATCATCTCTCTTTGTGTCTGAAACAGTTTCTGTGGGATAAATGGTTTCTTTATTGTTACACAACCTTTTCAGCCTTTTGTTGCCCCTGTCCCAACTCTTTGATGCATATAGTTTTTCATAAAATCATAAATAAGCATTTCAAAACAAAAGCAATTCTCACTTTTAACATTTGATATGTCATCTTTGTAATGCATTTTTTTCCTTATACAAGTTGAATTTGATTAAGTAGATATTTTGAAGTTGTTAGTGCAGTATTTTTACACAAATGAGGTTAATAAATAAATTAGGTTTTTTGTTGTTGTTTGTTTTTGTTTGTTTTTTTTTAATTAAACTGGAAGTTACATTTAAGTGCTTTTCTTTGTGGTTGAATCACTTAATGGTTGAGTATGATTTGACTCTGCCATAGTTTGCCAACAGCACATTCTGCTGGACAGTTCATGCAAGAGAAGATCCCTATTTGCTGTCTATTTCACTGTCATTTAATAATTAGATTTATTTAATAATTATATTGAATAATTAGATTTTATTTTGTATCTAGCTTACCGATTTTGCAAATGTAATGTTATTGTGATGTGTAGTTATTGCTTTCACAAGTTAGATAATTAATTAGTCTGCAGTATGCTTTGAATAGATTAGATATATGGCAGACTGTTGCGCAGAGTTGCTCTTGGAAGAGACCGGAATTCTGCATTATTTATTTTATTATTTTATTTTATGTTATTTAAGTTCTTCTTATTCATTAGTCACATAAAACAAACCCTTGATATAGACGACCAAGTTGAACCTGCAGCATTTTGCTGTAACCATTTGTTGTGCTTTTTTTTTTTTTTAATTTACAGGCTCGTGGCTGGAATATGATGATTTAAAATACCCCAACTGTAAGACCCACCAGAAGCTTCAGGTCCCTGCTAATGAGATGCATATCGTCTTCTGGGAGGTGGAAGACGACAAAGAGCTTCACATCTGTTCTTCCTCCTCCACATCTGCCCTCTCTGACAATGAGAGAAACAACAGTTTAAATGAAGGTTCGGTAGCGGATGAGGTGTTGGTTCGCAGTCCAGATCAGTCTCTTCTTATTCCTCATAACGACACCGACATCATCTGCGCTCTCACCGAAGACACCAGCAGCATCATGGACACAACAATCATGGCAGGCGTTGATACTTCCATAGGTGCCACCACTTTGCTCGACACCTTTGAGGGCCTAACCCACGGTGACATCATTACGCTCACATTGGTTGAAGTAAAACCCGATGTAGAAATGCAGTCTTTAAACAACAACCACAAAACTGCAGATCTGAGCACCGCTAGTAAGAATGAGACTCTTGACTCCACACCAGACAGCTCTTCTGCTGCCGAAGGTAATGAACTGCATCACTGTCCCAGTGTTGACCTTCCCTCCACCTCAAGTGATCCCGACTCAGGGGACGGCTCGTCCAGCGATCCAACATTTGTGCCCGGTGCCAGGAGAGGACGAGGGAAAGGAATCAGCAGGGGGAACACCGTCAGCAGAGCAAAAGGTAAAAAGGTAGCTTCATCAAAAGCAGCTTTGCATACTTCACCATCGACATCTTCAGAGCCCTGTGGAGTAAACTGTGAACAGCCTGTGGTCCCTGATACTCAGGATAAGAGTCCATTTACTGAAATTACACAACAGGGTTTCCACATGTCTTCTACTGATAACCCACCCCTCTCTGCCAATCAGAGCGATCCCACATCAGCGTCACTACTAGATCAGAATGCTCGCTGGTCCTTCCTGCTTAGCAAACATCCGCTAAACCAAGTTCAGAAGTCCACTGCAAAGTTTGCCCCTGCCTCAGTCACACAATTAAAGCCCCCCCCTCCTCCTCCTCCTGTTCACTCTACCCCCAACCCTGTGAAGAGACCGCATCTTCCAATGGCGCGCTACCCAAAACCACAACTCCAGACAGAGGACAGCAAAGATCTGCCAGTGAAAGCTGCAGACATGTATGGGGCATTTCGTGCTAAGAGCTTAAACAACCAGAGACCCCTCCTATCACCTACTGTGCAGTCACAACCGGTCACTTCTAACCATCTAACCAACCCTACAGTGATGTCTAGTATGTCCCTGATTACACCTGGAGCAAAGGCACTCCTTAAAGCCTCTCTAAGGAGACATGGCAGCCATTCCTCAGAGGTTCCTGTAGGCCTCGGCACCACAGAAGCCCTCAGATACAAACTGCTAAAGCAACTCAAATCAAAGAAAAAGCAGCGTGCTAGAATCGACAAGATGTTGGATAAGCTACAGCTCCGACCGGACAGCACTGACTTGGACTCTCCCAGCACCGTCACCTCAAGCACGTACGATGGCGCCACCAGTGACGACTTCCTGTCGGACTTGCTCTCGCCAGCGACGACAGCCAGCAACCTTTCACCAGACAGCACGGGCTTCTTTGAGATGTTCGCCAATGGGCCTGACGGAGCCGAGCGCGTGGTCGGAGCTGCTGGGAGACCATCAGAGATGAATGGCGGAACAAACGGGCAACACGACGAAAACTTCCTTGACGAGTTCCTCTCTCAGGCTGTGAGTCATACCCCGACTGACATGGAGACCGAGGCACTCAGCGCACTTGACCTTTTCATTTAAGCTATGATGTTTACCATTATGTCAAGTTGTTTAACAGCTATACCTTGTCTTTTTTAGTTCAGATTAAAGAAGATAGAACTCCTCAATGTGTATTTATGCTTCTGTTAATGAAGGTTTGTAGGTGTGTCAGTCATGTTGGAGACAT
Organism: Pelmatolapia mariae; assembly: GCF_036321145.2. NCBI lineage: Eukaryota > Metazoa > Chordata > Actinopteri > Cichliformes > Cichlidae > Pelmatolapia > Pelmatolapia mariae. Next base: position 17,586,229 of record NC_086236.1, read on the forward strand.
GTTAAATAGCAGCTGAAATTTGTAAACCACATTGTTTGGGGGGTGTTTTTTTTGTTTGTTTGTTTGTTTGGGTTTTGTTTTTGCAATTTTGGCACTTTGAATTAAGGAACTGGCCATTTGAAGCCAATGAAATTTTGTTTCTGTTTTGTGTTGATGTATTACTTAAAGTTATAACTGTCTTTTAGTGTAAATAATAAATTATTTATATGATTCTTGTACTTGTCAAAATGTCAGTTATTATGAAAAGGAAGGGGCAGGACATAACTATTACTTCCACCTAGCTTCCTGTTTGAGAAATAAAATATTTATGTTCAGATTTTTCAACTTTGGTTACTTAAAACTTTAATATTAAATGTAAAATGGACTGGTTTCAGGTCGTTCAAGTACCCAGTTATTTGAGTTGAGTACCATACTGCACACTTGTTGTGTTTTTAACAATAAACAATTTAATGATATAGCATATTCGCAAGAGAATCTCAGGAAATGCTGGTTGGTAGCAGGTAAATTTGCTACCAACCACAAATAATTCAGAATTTACATTTGGTGGCTGCAGCTTTGTTTCAGAACTGTTTATTGGGTGCATGTTTCACACAGCCAGGTGATAAGCTTTAAATAAGATACGGCATTAGCATTGGCAACCTAGACTTCTGAGTTGTGTCATTTATTGGTGAGGAAATTTAAAATTAAGAACTTAATAAAGGAAAGCTGTCTGTGTGGTTGGTCCTGTGGGTGGTATCGTTTTGTAGGGTGATGTTTTTATATAAAGCACCCTGAGTCAGCTTGGGTGACGATATATAAAAGAGAATAAACCTCGAGGAAAAAAGGGCGTTCCCATACCGGGAGTCGAACCCGGGCCGCCTGGGTGAAAACCAGGAATCCTAACCGCTAGACCATATGGGATATGCGGCCAAATGTCGTCATCATATATATATGACATGGATGAAGACAACGAATCAGGAACTGATAGGATGATAATGGTACTTTTCGTGGCGCCATGACGTTCCTAAAATAACTTTAACGTTAGCGATTCGTTCCCCGAAAGCTGACACCGAACAGCATGTTTTAAACTAGCTCCTTAGTCCAGCTTATCTTCACTGGTGTTTGTAAACCAAAGACATTATAAACATGTTCGGTGTTACGCTGTAGGTAGGTGTTAGGAAAAGGTGTGCAAAAACATTTTTTTAAATTAAGAACGACATTTCTGGATATCTTTGGGTTTGGGGGCTTTGTAGGGCGGAGGACGTCTTTATTTGGATTTAGTCGATACGAGAGTGCATCAAAGTCGTTCAATATAAAGTTTGAAAAGAGATTTAAAAAACATCAGCGAGGACGTTGCATTTCCTTTGAAAGGCGCACGCAGGTGCTATTTGACTGTAAGTGGGTCAAACCAGAATAAGAATAAGCCAGCTCTATCTTACTGTACTTAACCCCTATTCACAGCAGACTGGTGAAGAATAGACATCTAAAAGTAGGACACTGATAACTATGAACATGAATACCTACTCTACTTTTACTTTTGTAGGATAATAAATGATTACATTGTTTCTGGGGGGGGTGCCTTCTTTTTAAAGGCATGTTGTGTGGTACAGTATGCTGTAATTTACATTTTTCTAGGAAACTAGAAAATAGGTCGGCAATTAATTGAAACATCTGCAAACATACTCGGATTTATTATATATAAGGCAAAAAAGAGTTTGTACAATTCCAACAAACTTGAGAGTCAAGTTTTGGTGTGACCACCTTTATTCTTCAACACATCCTGAACTCTTTTCGACAAACTTTTTTATAATTTCTTAAAGTAGCCTTCAGATATAACTCAGAAGTCTTCCTGAAGGACATTCAAAGCTCTTGTGTGTTGTTATTGCCATGTCTTGACAGCCTCCCTTCCATTAAAACCATTTCTGATGAACCTTCAGTGAAGACAATGGGTCGTGAATGGATCATGAAGGGCTAAATGCATCTCTCTGTGCTGTGTCAGGTGGATTTTTCTTCTTTTTTTTGACAAAGTTTCACATACTGTTCACCTGTTGTAACTCTTTTGTCCTCTACTTGCACACTGTGCTGAAAAATGCTAAGTTTTCAGCTAACAGCTCCTTGGGAATCACCTTCTTGGTACAAAAATAAAATTTTATGTATGCCAAACTGTGTTATCTTTTACATGTTTCATACATTTAACTAAAGAAATTGGAACAAATGACAAAGTACCAAAATATACCATTTTAAAATAATATAAATAATTAAAAAATGTATATAGAAAGTCTGGCTCTTTTGAGGCAAAATATAAAGAAATGGGGGTTAAATCAAACCTTTTGCACTGTGTTGTATATGTTGACACATTCTCATGCATGATCTTGATTATTTTTTTGCCAGAAATACTTCAAGTGTCTGTTTTTAACACTACTCATGTATATAATTACTGGGGATAATGAGAGGTGACACATAGCGTAATAGTGATGCAAAATAATTTTGCAAAACATCAAGTTAGGCCTTTACATGCAATCCGGTCTTACACAAGCACACAGAGGAAGTAGCAGAAAAGTTGTTTGCGGCCCTCTGTATTAAGCCAGAGCATCATTTACATAAAGGGGAAGCCACAAACAAGTGTGTATGTGGGATGGAGGTGGGATGGGGACAACATGATGTCACAAAGGGAGAGATCAGGTTTATGATTTGCTACTGACTTTAAATACGCCCGTTTGGATGTGAAAGACAGTCTTTGTCTCTTTCAGCCCAGCAAACACCTGCTCCTAAAGCTCACACGATAATCATGGACTCTAACAAAGTGGTGGAAAACATATACCTCCTGGTCATCGTCACTCTTGTCAGCGTGCTTCAGAATGGTGAGAAACTCTAACCCAGTGACTGAAAATGTACCGCTCACATCGCAAATGCTTAATCTTGACTCTCTGTTTTTAAGCTTTTTTCGCACAGAAGGTGGAGAGGGAATGCAAGAACCATAATACCCGCACATCAGCTTTTGAGCGAGTGTCTTGTGCCAAGTGAGTGCTCTTTCTTCAACAATTCATTCTCTATTGCAACATCAATACCAGCGAAATGAAACAATGTCACATTTGTTTCCTAATAGGCTTTCCATTCAGCCTCATAATCCACCAAATATTAACTCTATCCAGAGGCAGTCCTCATTTGCTTGAACCCTCCCAGGTTGGGGAAAGAGCTGGCTGGCGCTGACCGTATTTGAATACTTGATGGTGAAATAACAATGATGTGTTAGAGAATTTGCTGTACGCATGCACACACATAACGATACTTAATACCCCACACATGTTATCAATTAAATACGTTTGATAAGCATGCCACAGCTAGAAATTTAACCTCTAATATTTATTATAACTGAAAGAACGGCTCGAATCTTAAGCAACGGTTCATTGACTGTCTATAAAAGGAAATACCTGAGCTACTTCCTGCATTTAAGGTCAACCTCTCATATATCTGTTCCATCTATACAGTTGCAATGACATGTCAAGAAGTTTGTTTGATTGATCATCAACATGCTAATTCATTCCTTAAATGCTACAACTTTCCACTGCAATCTCCATGCCCCTTTTCCCTGTGAAGATACCTCCGGGGAATATAATCATTATGCAGCCGCCCACACATTTAGGTAAAGCACTGTGGACTTCTCACACTAGAACTCTGGATGACCATTGATTATTGTTATTCATGCATGTTTTTTTACAGTTTTTTTTTAAAGTTACATTTTGTATTACATGTGCAGTGCTTCACACACAGTGTAAAGATTATCCCACATTAACAGTGTTGATAATTACAAAATTGCAAACATTTGTTGTTGTTTACATTTCTGTTATTATTAATCCACCAGTAGCCCCAAGCTTTCAGTCAAAATTGTATTTTTAATGCTAAAATATTCTTGTTAGTGTTATCTGTGAATTTTCCAATGTACTGTTTTACAAAGAAGCAGAAAAAATAGTAAAGCAAATTGTTATTTTTAATCAACTGTGCTTCAACCTTTGTGAAGTACTTGGTAATTTGGAAACCATCATTTCAAAGTGTCTTCCACAACAATTACAACAAAAACCTCACAAAATGCTAGATTTTGTGACTCAGGCGTTTCAGTTTTTCTGCCTTTAACTAATCTGCCATTGCTTCATAGTTTCTTCACACTTGCCTTGAAATGTGCTAATAACAGCTTTTGTTTAAACTTCTTCTCTAGTCGCAACTGCATGGATGCTTACCCCACTTTCTTGGCAGTAATGTGGTGTGCTGGTCTGTGTCTCAGTCAAGGTAATCATTCATGAATGTAAAGGAGGCTGTAAACAGTGCACACCCACACAGAAACAAAAGCAAACATTTAGAAAAGTGTTTGTTCTCTCCTTGTACAATACAATACAACACAACACAATCCAATATGCCTGAAACACTGCTGTTTTTCAAAGGTAGAAGGTCAGATCTGCACATGACTTTACTGACATTAACCTTCTGTGGCCACAAGAGTGTGGATCATGCTGCTACAATTTAAGGACAAGCTTTAGGCCAAACCGATAAAATAAAATAAAGCATAAGCACAAGTGCTGACATAAAATGCAGTTCCTCTAGTGGCCACTTGAGGCTGGATCCAAAAGTAAGTTAGTCTCCATATATTCCCATGTTGGCAGACTGGGAGCTTAAAATACCAACCTGTGGTTCAAGCCAGAGTTGTGGTCCAGAGTTTACATCAACTCATCATGGGAATGAATGTCATGCTAATTTGGGGCTTTTAATGATTTCTTTCAACTGTTCTTTTTTCTGTGTGTAGTGATTTGTTTGAATTTATTTTGGATTCTTTGTAATCCACACATGGTCAAAAGTTTAGATACAGGCTCCAATATATACCCCACTAAAATTTAGCTAAATGTCCCTTAGTAATTTGGACCTCAACCAGATGCTTTTGGTAGCCATCAAGAACCTTCTGGAATAACTCTGGTTGGATATTTGACAAGTCTTGTTGGAAGTATTGGTAGATTGCATTTAAATTGGCTGATTTTCTGGCACCGTCCTGGCTTAGCGTATAGGGTTGAGGTCAGGGCTTTGGGATGTTAGCCTGTTCAATGTTAGCCTGTTAGCAAACACACATCGAAATCAGTTTCGATTTGTGTTTGGGATTATTGTCCTGTTCAAACACCCAACAGTTTTTCAACAACTGTGTTTCAACAAGTTTTAACCGTCTGGCTGCTGATTTAAGATGATGTTCAAGAATTTGGATGTAATCCTTCTTTTTCATTATTCCATCCACTTTGTGAAATATACCAGTACTACTGGAGGCAAAACACCCTCAGAGCGTGATGCTACCACCACCATGTTTGACCTTTTGCCATTGCGAGCAAATAGCTTAATTTTTCTCTCGTCTGACCACTAAACTTTTCTCTTCACTTGTTGGCCTGTTTCTCTGTATTACCTGACCTTACCTAAAATACCTTAAAATTAGTGCTGTCAGCATTAATCTTGTTAAAATGACGTTAACGCCATAACCGCATTAACACCGCAAATCTCCGTTAGCGAGTTAGCGTGGCTCGCCCCGTGCGAGGGGCTGCACGGCGCTAATGCGTTAACGACCTTGCTAACGCGTTGACGTTGTGCAGCGCTCGCACGGGGCGATCCACGCTAACGGAGATTTGCGGTGTTAATGCGGTTATGGCGTTAACGTCATTTTAACAAGATTAATGCTGACAGCACTACTTATACTATAAAGCACCCTGAGGAGACCGCTCTCATGATTTTGTGCTATATAAATAAAACTGAATCGAATTCCTTTTCATTCTTTTTCGGTATTCACGTTCATGATGATATTCTACTTCTGACCACAACTGTATATAAACACTTATGTAAGAAACTTTACATAACAGTTACAACATTCAGTAGTATAGGATTGGATAACTGGATTTTTCCTCATAAACAGTGCGTGCAGTGTGAGTTGGTCAGGGTGTTTTGTACTTATGAGCTCTCTCCAGTAAAATGCAAAATGGGCCTACGCTCTGTTTGGGTGCAGATGTCACAAGAATGAAGCACACTATTAGCTGAAATATTACTGTTTGTGCCACAGAGTTGAGGTTGACTAAGTGGAAAAAGACCTAAACCATATAAGACCCACAGCGTATTATGAAACCACATACAGAATCTTTTTCTGTCCTCTGTTTGAAGCTCCCGCTGCTTTCGCTGGGATCATCTATCTCGTCGTCAGGCAGAAGTACTTTGTTGGATACTTGGGACAAACCTCTCAAAGGTAAATTCCTACAGACCCAGTAGCATGTATTCTATGTGTTTAGAAGCAGTATCGCACTAATTTTTCACATCTGTACAGCACCCCAGGTTACCTGTTTGGAAAACGGGTCATCACCTTCCTTTCCCTGATGTGTGTCATTGGCATTGCCAACTACCTGCTGGTGCGCTTCTACGGCAGCGACTATAAAGAATACGTGGAAACCATCACTAACGCTGCAACTGCTCTTCTGCTTATCCCTTAAATGAGTTTGTGTCATTTAACCTTTCCACATGAATAATTTAGCTCCTGGATTTCTGTTGCATTAAAAAACACTGTTTAAAAGATTCATTGCATTTTTTGGAAAAATAATAAAATAATTCTCACAAACAAATATTGATTTGACATTACAAAATCTGTAAACATTTTATTTTGCAGCAGCACAAATTTGATCACCATAAAACCCCTCAAACAGTACAACAATTAAAAATCATGTAAAAACAAATATTTACACACACAAAACAATCTTTATGACATTCAGAAAGTCTTTTCAGTCCTTGTCAGTAGCTTCCACCCACTGAACAGACAGAAAATCTGGACTCAGATCCTAAAATCTCCAGAGGTAGGAGAGCCGTCGGTCTGGCAGGATAATATTTTAACCATTCATCTATTTTACTGAAGAAGCAAAAACAAACTCCAGTTAAAGTGAACAGTTAAACTCAACTTCGCATCATTCTTCATCCTCAGCTGGCTCATGTCATTCTCAACTGTAATAAGAAGAGATGCAAGAAAAGCAAAGTTAGAAAACACCTGCAACTAAAGAGACTCAAAAACATGGATTTAGTTTAAGATCTGATAAGAACAATTCGAGACGCACCTTAAATGTTCTTTTGCTGAAGCCAAGCCAGTGTGGAAAGTCAAATAGAGCATCAGAATAATATTTGAGGGTGAAGGAGGCGTCTCTCCACACAGGCTTGACCTTCATGAGGTCGTCAGATATGAGGTTTTTTGCTGCCCAGCTCTCCATTTCTTCAGTCAGGTCAATCTGAAATGAAGGGAAAGGTAACATTTAAGTGATTCTGAATAAAAGAGGCTCATGCAGCAGAAACCCCATGAAGTCCTGCTCACATCCACTCTGTAGCTTTCTCCAGCAACAGAAGAGATGGTCCCATCCATGCCTCTCTCCAGCTGCCACTTGATGAACGGCTCGTTTCCGTCGATGCACACCACATACCGCTTCACCACTGAAACGCAGTTGGGAGAAATACATGAGGGAAACAGAAAAAAGGTCAGAAAAGGAGAGAGTTTGCGCAGAAACATGGTGTAAGAAGCATGCTTTCACTGTAATGTGAACTCCACCCAAATCTGGAGACCTGCATGAGTCAGCTGTGCCAGCGAGCAGAACACAGCTGTAACATACTGACTGGCTCTATAACTGACAACACAAGAGTTATTTTCACCACTGTCAGCTCTTTGTACTGTGTGTAATTACGGTTAGATGACAGCTTGTGTGTAGGGAGACACTTACCGCTGAGTTCTCTGGCTGCCTTTTTGTTGCTCACTGAGGATTGTTCTTCGCAGGCTGAAATCAGCAGATAGATCTCCTTGCACAGCAGACTCTTCCTCATGCTGCTGTATTCCCACAAGTTGTGCATTTTGACTTTTCTGTGGCCAAAAGCAAAACAGAAAGAGTTTCATATTCATTGCTTGTGCACATGAACGCATAAATAAATAAATATACATTTGGGTGTGCATTTCTGTCTTTTCTCACCTTCCCAGCGAGTTGTGGAAAACGATCTTCTTCCCGTAGGACTGGAAGTCGTCGATGAGCACCAGGCTCTTCTCCTCGTTGCAGCGGACTCGGTAACCCGATCCAAGAGTCTCCACAGAGAAACCTGGCGGTGGATTTCTCACAAACTCCTCCACTTCTGTCACTCTCATCCTGCTGCCCGACTGCTTGTTTACCGGCATGCTGTCACGTTTTCTTCTCTCACCTCCTGCCGACGTTTATGCGGTCTAGTTGATGGACTTCCGAGCCTTTAGTAACGCCCACCGACTGCCAAGTCTGAAGAGATGAACTGATATGATTTCCGCTCACTTTGAGCCAGAATAAAAGCCTTTAGTTACCGCGCTATGGAGGTGATCCATAGCTGCTTGATCAGGTGATTCAACCTTTTAACTCATCCTATTTAAAGACGCCAGCGGCCGATTCCAGCTTCTCAGAAGGAAAGATCGAAGAAGAAGGAAGATTTTTGCATAATTGCAGCTGAAATGTATCATAAAAATGCAGTGTCTGTACACGATTAAATAAATATGATTATACGTCTATCTGTGAATGTTTAGAGGGAATAACGTGGTTTGAACTGTTGGCCAAATAAAACATGGTGATGACGTCGCGCTTGAAATTAATTTGATCCGTTTTCATTAGAATTGTTTTCTAATTTTTTTTTGTTAAATAGGTCAAGCAATTAATCATAGCCCATAGGCAAGGGGTGTCAAACATAGAGCACTGGGGCCAGAATTGCCCGGCAAAAAACGAATCTGGCCCACTGAACAGCTTTGGAAAATGTATTTCTGGTTTTTCACTATCTAAAGTAAAAATGCGTGTGATTTTTTCATAGTGGGCCCACAGTAACAAAAAAAACCCTCATATTTTTTTTAATTACAGGACATTCTGATCAGTGTGCAATCTCTCCTGTATTTTACAAACCTATTACTTATACTTTATGAGAGTCATGTGGACAAATTTATTCCATTTACTACAGCAGCATTTTTTCAACGTGTAGAAAAACTGAAACTTACTTTTGAAGTTGTACTTTTTATTTTATTAAAAGATATCTGGGGGATTCAGTGTGTAGTTAAACTTCGGTACACTGACAGAAACGGGAGTTTCATTGTGGTCTGGCCGTCATATACAGGTTAACTGAGAAAATATGAGTCCTTGGTGCTGTTATTTTGAATTCACTTTTGTTTACTTTGAATTTAGTAGAGTAGAGCATGATGGATCAGCTTTTATCAAATGACCTACATATATATGCACGTGTAAGCCTGCACAAACAGAGACACAATGACAACGCAGAGCATTTTAAAACATTGCTGGTTAATGAATAACCTAACCTGTGTTTCTGCTTCATTCCAACAGTCTGCCCCACTTATGGGAATTTCTGATCACGTTGCAGGCCCTGTGCTCAAGCTTATCTCTATGAGCAAGTGGTTATATTGTTGTTTTATTTAACTTCAGATCACATTTACAAATCACATATCGCTCATGTTTTGCCATTCCTGCACAGGCTCCAGTCTCTGTTCAAAATTGAGCCAGCTTAGAAATAACTAGTTACGCTAACATGCATTGAGAGAGTCACAGTGCTGACCACCTCACCGCTATGCTGCCAATGGAGCAGCATATCGATTTTGATTTACCTGGTAAGGTGGGGAGGCGAACTCTGAGCGGGCTCTCACTGCTGGGGTCGAGTGCACCTACTGGGGGACAGTGTGAGGCAGACTGGTGTCCTAAGGCGAGCTGGACACCAGCCAGCTCGCCTTAGGACAATATCTTCCGTGGATCAGAACACTCACTTGATCTTGATAAATTCAGGAGTTTAAAGCAATTTTGGCAAGTGATTTTTTTTGTCTCTGTTTGAAAGGAAGCAGAAATCGGTTCATCTCTTTCTATTGCTGTTAACTGATTATTTGTATTAAACTGTTCATTAAAAAAATCAGAATATCTGACAGCGGTGTTTTGGAAATAGGTTTTCATTATTTTTTATTTTTTCCATTGCATTCTGTAGACAAAACATTTACCCAGCAAAGTGAGAGCCCAGTTAGTTCAGTGCATTAAATGATCAAATGTGGTTCTGTAGGTGAGACTTTAACACTCCAGAGGCTTATAAAAGAAATCTAATAGAAGAGGAAATGGAAAAAGAAACACCAAAATCAAAGTAAAAATATATGATCAGAGACAAGAAACACACAAAAATGTTACAATTCTTCATAAAAGCAAAAAAAAATAAACACATGCACATACAGCACATACAGTGCTGGTAGAAGAAATAAGGACTTTCCATCATCATGCAGAAAATGTGAAGTCTCTGAGACAGCACGTATAGTTATCAAATTCATCTGTAATGAACACAGTGAATAGTTACAGTATGACAATAATACCTGATGTTCCACACATCATCCATTACATGAGTTTTCACAGGTACGCTACAGCAGACACAAAGTTACCTCTAATATTTCTAACTCACCTAATGGCTCATGTCTGCTTTCTGCGTCACAGAGGCAGACATGAGAGTCACACCTGGCCAATATTGCCCTGTGGTAGCTGGGATAGGCTCCAGCCCCGTCCCCTGATGAGGATAAATAGAGGGAATGGATGGATAATGGCTCAATCTTGAATGAAAAGACAAAAAATAGGGGAAAAAATCAGCCTGTCATCTACACTTTATTTCATTTGCCCGAACATTTTCTATCATGTACGACAGAAAAGCCAACAGATCTCATGTTTCACAAGCAAGAAATGTATATTTTGTTAAATGATTGCAACTAATTGCATCTAAATAATCATTGATAAGACCCCTAAATGGTGCTACTCCCTTCATAACCTCTTTTCAAAGGCTATGGATCAAGTGACCTGGTGACCAGTTGGTTTGAGTACATATCACAGGCTACAGTGCACATATTGTTGGGGATAAGTGAACAACATTTGCACTACTTTAGCTAAATTCATAGTAAAGGCAAACACGGAAAAAGGTTTGTGAAATTCTCTGAAGTACAGCGTCAACCATACAGGGATATGCTCATCTCTGATGGTATAATATCCCTGTTGTCTTTTTGTTTTTGTTTTTTTTTTTAACAAGAAATGAGTGTACTGAAGGAAACTATAAGTAAGACAGAAAACATAAATAACGTATCTTGTGAAGTATGTGTTTTTTACACAAGACCGACTTTGTCAAATGTGCTTTATTGTTTACTACAATGTATTAAGAGAGTGTTGTCAGCATTTCCTGACTTTCCTTCTCATCTTTGCTCCTCAAACACTTAAAAAGTTTCAGGCACTCAGAAATCTGCATGCTTTGTTGTTGTCATAGCCACTTCAGCTCTGCTGTCTGTAAATGATCTGTGATTGTTTCCTAGGCTCTGGTCGCAGGTGACCTCAAAATATGCTAATAACAGCTTGTGTTTACGCTTGTTCTGGTCGCAGTTGCATGGATGCTTATCACACTTTCTTAGTATTAATGTCATGTCTGACTCATAAATGAATGTAAAGGAGAGTCTAAACATTGCACACCCACACAGAGAATTTAATTTATGATATAAAGGCAAACAGATGAGAGCAGCGTTTGCTCTCTGCTTGTAGATCACAGCATGTTTCTGAGAAGAACAAAATCACACCTGCTTCTGAATTTAGTGGTGCTTACATTATATGTCGAAAGGTGTGTGGACACACATTATATTCATATGTAAAAAGGTTAGAGAAATTATTTCAAACGATAGACAAGATAAATATGTTACTACAACCTGTGGCTGAAAAGCAAAGCCAGCAAAGAAGTGCAAAAACCTGTAGTTCCTGGAGTGGAGTCAATACCCATAGGCTCCCATCTTAAAAGCCTCAATTGGCTATTTTTGGCTGCTCCTTTATTCACCAGGGGTCACCACATTGTTTAGATCTACATCTTTAATTTGGCAGATACTTTACACTGGATTCACTTCCCGATGCAAGAGAATCTGTAAACCAATATATCTACGACTGTTGTTGTGATTTAGTGACATAATTAAAATTGCAACCTTATCGCACATGTTTACAACCTGATACAAAGAGTTTTATCTCTAAGGGTAGTTTTCCCCTATTTAGGAATTATGGGTGGAGATCAATTGAAGCCTTAACCGTAGCTTTGTTTCATAAGCTGCTGTAGCTGATCGGTGCCTCCTAGGCCTCACTTTCACAAACTAGCCCACAGATGTCAAACTCCAGGCCTCGAGGGCCGGTGTCCTGCAGGTTTTAGATGTGTCCTTGATCCAACATAGCTGATTTAAAAGGCTAAATGACCTCCTCAACATGTCTTGAAGTTATCCAGAGGCCTGGTAATGAACTAATCATTTGATTCAGGTGTGTTGACCCAGGGTGAGATCTAAAGCCTGCAGGACACCGGCCCTCGAGGCCTGGAGTTTGACACCCCTGAACTAGCCCCTCTGACCTGGACCTCTCACTCATCCTGTTGGTACCTTATCGCGCTTTAGGTGAAATTAGTTGTACAACTTTTTTTACACAGTCTACAGCAAAAACCTGAGCCCCTCCTATAATGTTGATATCGCAGGTCCAACATGGCAGAACAATAAGTTCAGGTGGATGTCGGAAGAATTTACTAATGTAAAGCTGCAACACTTCCGATTGCATTGGATTGAGGTCAAAATAGATGCAATCTAAATTTTTGTAGACATGCTGTACTGATATTAGAGGGGTTGATTAGAAAATGCTTTCCCGCTGGAGAGAGAATTTGTGTTTTTAGAGATCAAAATGCTAATTTTTAGCAGCTGCAACTTTTGCAGTGGAAAAAGCAACTGACTGTCGCCAGAGACCTTTAGAGACAAAGCAATAACTCTAAGTCTTACAACACTAAAATAGCACATCAAACACATTCCTGTTTACGTCAACTCTCTGCCAAAAAAAAAAGTAAAATACAACTACATTTCGTTTGGGTCCCATTGTCACAAGAAGCACACCATTACCTGGAATATCATTGTTCACAGACCCGAACCATAAAATACAGACCCAAAGTGAATTCTTCATTATGCACTGAAACACGAGATTCTTTGTTTTTAAAGCATTTATTGCTTTTTTTAAGAAAAAAAAAAAAGCAATTCTCATGAACAAATATCTTTTCTTAGTGCAAAAGTACGAGCATTCCATTTTGCAGCAGCACAGATTTGACTACTTTAAACCCCTCTTACAGTACATACAGTAGTTAAAAATCATGTAAAGAATTAATATTTACAGGCACACAAAAAAAGTTTTATACACATATTGTGTTAAAACAATCTTTATGACATTCAGAAAGTCTTTTTCAGTCCTTGTCAGTAGCTTCCACCCACTGAACAGACAGAAAATCTGGACTCAGATCCTAAAATCTCCAGAGGTAGGAGAGCCCTCAGTCTGGCAGGATAATATTTTAACCATTCATCTATTTTACTGAAGAAGCAAAAACAAACTCCAGTTAAAGTGAACAGTTAAACTCAACTTCGCATCATTCTTCATCCTCAGCTGGCTCATGTCATTCTCAACTGTAATGGGAAGAGATACAAGAAAAGCACAAGTTAGACTAAAAAACCTGCAACTAAAGAGACTCAAAAACATGGATTTAGTTTAAGATCTGATAAGAACAATTCGAGACGCACCTTAAATGTTCTTTTGCTGAAGCCAAGCCAGTGTGGAAAGTCAAACAGAGCATCAGAATAATATTTGAGAGTGAAGGAGGCGTCTCTCCACACGGGCTTGACCTTCATGAGGTCGTCAGATATGAGGTTTTTTGCAGCCCAGCTCTCCATGTCTTCAGTCAGGTCAATCTGAAATGAAGGGAAAGGTAACATTTAAGTGATTCTGAATAAAAGAGGCTCATGCAGCAGAAACGCCATGAAGTCCTGCTCACATCCACTCTGTAGCTTTCTCCAGCAACAGAAGAGATGGTCCCATCCATGCCTCTCTCCAGCTGCCACTTGATGAACGGCTCGTTGCCGTCGATACACACCACATACCGCTTCACCACTGAAACGCAGTTGGGAGAAATTCATGAGGGAAACAGTAAAAAGGTCAGAAAATGAGAAAGTTTGCGCAGAAACATGGTGTAAGAAGCATGCTTTCACTGTAATGTGAACTCCACCCAAATCTGGAGGCCTGCATGAGTCAGCTGTGCCAGCGAGCAGCCCACAGCTGTAACATACTGAGTTGTTTTCACCACTGTCAGCTCTTTGTACTGTGTGTAATTACTGTTAGATGACAGCTTGTGTGTAGGGAGACACTTACCGCTGAGTTCTCTGGCTGCCTTTTTGTTGCTCACTGAGGATTGTTCTTCACAGGCTGAAATCAGCAGATAGATCTCCTTGCACAGCAGACTCTTCCTCATGCTGCTGTATTCCCACAAGTTGTGCATTTTGACTTTTCTGTGGCCAAAAGCAAAACAGAAAGAGTTTCATATTCATTGCTTGTGCATATGAACGCATAAATAAATAAATATACATTTGGGTGCGCATTTCTGTCTTTTCTCACCTTCCCAGCGAGTTGTGGAAAACGATCTTCTTCCCGTAGGACTGGAAGTCGTCGATGAGCACCAGGCTCTTCTCCTCGTTGCAGCGGACTCGGTAACCCGATCCGAGAGTCTCCACAGAGAAACCTGGCGGTGGATTTCTCACAAACTCCTCCACTTCTGTCACTCTCATCCTGCTGCCCGACTGCGTGTTTACCGGCATGCTGTCACGTTTTCTTCTCTCACCTCCTGCCGACGTTTATGTGGTCTAGTTGATGGACTTCCGAGCCTTTAGTAACGCCCACCGACCGCCAAGTCTGAAGAGATGAACTGATATGATTTCCGCTCACTTTGAGCCAGAATAAAAGCCTTTAGTTACCGCGGTATGGAGGTGATTCATAGCTGCAGTTGTTAGTTGATGAAATGGAGAAATAAGAAATGCAAAAATATTATTTTTTTTAAAAACCCTCAAACTGTGCTACCTTGTCAAAAGAAAAGAACCGCTTTTCCCTCATTTATATCGTCGTAATAATCCATTTGAGCATTCACAAGTCAATAATATTAAAACCTAAATTAAATTAGAATGTAATGTTATGCAAATGTAATTAAATTATATATTATATCACATTACATTTATGTAAATAAATACATAAAGAACAAGAGAACAGCAGAAACTTCCCTCTTCCAAAGGTAATCATGCTATTATTTTGAAGGAACGCGTCTTCTCTTTAATTTTGATTGATATGAGATCATTTCAAAGCCAAACTTTATCAGCTGACCTGCTCACAAAGAGACTAAGCCTCTGACAATGTGAGACACAAGCAGACATTAGATAAAAGCTCATCTTCCCAGAAGAGGTGGCGGTGACCATCTGACGGTGACACAGATCTAATCTTCCTAAAGTACTGTGCAACAGTCTGGAGCCACTCATCATTTACTTTTAATTTGCTTCCAAGGAGCCAGACGTTTATTAATTTATTTTTATTTATTTTAACTCTTTATTTCTTAATGTCATTTTTTTTAAAGTCGTCTTGAGCAGTCCTTCTCTGGGCTTTATGGTTGTAAGGAGATCGTTCAAGCACAAAAAATTGCAACTTTTAATTGGTATCTTTTGACACTTTGTTTCAGGTGTCTATTCCCGATGTATTTAGTTGAATGAATTAAAAATTCCAAAGATAACATAATTTGACAATGTAACAGCTAAAGACCTATTAGCTGAAAACTTGGCATATCTCAGTTTGGTGTCCTATCAAAAAGCCATTCTTAAGGAAGTGAAACAGTGAGAAAAGGCTAAGGTATGCCAAATTACACAAGAACTAGACTGCAAACCAGAGGCAAAAGGTCTTATGGAGTGATTAAACTTGACATTTAAAATTGTCATCAACACGCACAGAAGAGATCAGGAGAGAGGTAAACTGTAAGAGTCTACAATCATCTGTAAAACACAGTGGAGGCTCTGTCATGTATTGGCCTCCAGAGCCCGGACCTCAACATTATTGAAGCAGTGTGGGATCATCTGGACAGAGAACACAACAAAAGGCATCCAACATTCATAGTAGAGTTTTGAATGTACTTTAAGAAACCTGCAGAACTATTCCTGAAGGCTATTAAAGAAATTACAAGAAAGCTTGGCTAAGAGAATTCAGGCTGTGCTGAAGAATAAAGGTGATTATACAAACTCTTGTGTTTCAAGACCTGTTTTTGGTTCATATAGTATCTTATTTCCATGTATGCTGGCACATGTTTCAATAAACCGCTGCGCTATTTTCCCTTTTTTTTTTTGCAAAATATAAAGAGACGGTGGCCCAAAACCTTTGCACAATACTGTACATAATAAATACAGGTGAGAATGAGGGATGTCACAGAGCTGTTACTTATGTTGACCTCTATAAATGCACGAAGGCATGTAAAACAGCATTTGTTCTGTTTGAAATTAACCTCAGGTGGACTATTGAACTGAGAAAGAAGCTATAAACACTTGAAGCTAGTCACGTACGAGCCTTTGCTGCACACTAACACCATTACTGTGCAGCATTTTTGTTCCTCTTACATGAATTTCTGGTCACATTGCCATGTTTTCTCATCAACAGGCCTAATGTGTGCTGTGGTGTACTTTGTGAACAAAAGGGCTTAGTATTACTTTATCTAACTTCAAACACACTCACACATGACATAGTTCATGCTTTATTGCTGTCTGTGAGTAACAATGTGACACATTATACAGCCTATCCCTGTGAATAAACAATGCTTAGGTCTGCAGTTCCTGGATTCTTTAAAGCTTTCTCCCACTTTGGATTTCTTTCTTTTTCTTTTTTTTACAGTTCACTCCATCTGCAAAACAATGTGAGCACTCTGAAGTGCTGTTTCACAACAGAACCAGCCTACTTTAATGTTTGTGGCCCAGCAGTTCACTTTTAGCCTCTGTGGTCAGGAGCCCGTTGACTCATTTGTTCTGGATGTCTCCACCAGTCTGCGTGTGCTTCCACAGAAAAAGTACTGTCAGCCTGTTTTCTCCACACGTCCTCAGACGAGACTTTAAACAATCCTATCATACTCTGGAAAATAAAAGTGGTTTGACCTACATTCCAGTTGTAATGCTCACCGAACCTTCCTTTTGTTTTAGATTGTATCTGTTTATTATCTAGGTGCAGCTAAACTTTGTCTTCCCTGTGTAGGACAGGTAGAGGCATTGCCTATTCCAAGTGTGGAAACTTCAGTCTTATTTATTCATACTTCATTCTTATAATAATGGTAGATATCTAATCAGCCAATCACATGTCAGCAACTTATTTAGGCATGTAGAAATGGTCAAGAAGACCTGCTGAAGTTGAAGCAAGCTCATTTAAGTGACTTTGAATGTGGCATGGTTTTTGGTGCCATGCTATGCCATGATGGGCTGGTCTGAGTATTTCAGAAACTGCTGATCTGCTGGGATTTCCCCACAGAACAATCTCCAGGGTTTACAGAGAATGATCTAAAAAGGGGAAAATACCCAGTCAGCGGCAGAAAAGGCCTTGCTGATGTCAGAGGTCAGAGGAGAATGGCAAGACTGCTTTGAGCTCATAAGAAGGCAACAGTAACTCAAATGACCACTCATTACAACCAAAGTATGTAGATATGCATCTCTGAATGCACAACATGTGGAACCTTGAAAAAGATGTGAGCTACACCAGCAGAAGACCACACTGTCACTCCTGTCAGCTAAGAATAGGAAACAAAGGCAAAGTCACACAGGATCACCCAAAACAAGTGATTAGTCTCAATTTCTGCCTCGAGAAATCAAATCATGGATCCATCCTACCTTGCATTAACAGTTCAGGCCAGTGGTGGTGCTGCATTTAACAAAATGGTCAGTGAGTGAATATAAAACATGAATTTTTACTATATTTTTTAACATGTGGTGGTTCTCACATTAGCTGAGAAATATCAATATATCAATGTGCAGCAGGTACAACTCTGATCTCTGAAAACAGAAGGTATGACTTCCTCTATGAGCATTTTTTTTAATTATTGATTTTGAGTGCATAATTTTGTGGCATACAGCAAGTAATAGAAAAATTGTGGTGTAATCTTTTATATAATTTAATCATGCAGCTCATATGTCTCGCTCATCTACTGTTGATGAGACATAGAAACTCAATTCAAGCAAAACTACACTGGCATTATTAAATGGGGCAGGATTTACAGTCCCAGTGCAGAAACTGTTCATAATTGCCCATCATAAATGCCTTGAAGCTTATCACTTTTTACCATCAATGCTGGCATGTTTTCTTGACAGTTGGTGGTTGCAAAATAATGTCAACAAACTCAGTGCAGAGGCATTTGTTGTGCATCTTATCCTATTTTATGTTCCTCTGACTCAGAGTAATAAAAAAAACTTTGCTAATGCTAAACCCCTCCCAAAAACAAACAGGGCCAATCTACTCATTTACAAACACGAGAAGCCATAATGGCAATGGTATTAATTAAAATTAAAACTAAACTGATTCGGTACACTTTTTCAGTCATTCTGTTTTAGATTTGCTGCTGTGTTTGGGATCATTGTCCTGCCATAAGAAGCAGTTTTAGCCAACCTTGCACTCTCAGACAGACAGGCTCACATTTAGCTCAAGGATTCTTTGGTATACAGAGGAGTGCATGGTCGACACAATGACTACAGGCTATCCAGGTCCCGCGGCTGCAAAACAAGCCAAAATCATCACCCCTCCACCACTGTGCTCACAGCTGGTATGAGGTTTGTGCTGATATGCTGTGTTTGTTTGTTTTTTCCAAACGAGGTGCTGTCCATTATGGCCACACATCTCCACTTTGGCTTGTGTAACATTATTCCAGAGATCCTGTGAATTGTTCAGATGCATCGTTGCAAATCTAAGCTGTGCTGCCATATTCTTTTTTTTAGAAAGACATAAGAGACTTTTTCCTGGTAGCACTTCCAAACAAGCCATACCTGTTCAGTCTTTTCTTAACTGTACTGTCATGAACTTTATTATTTAACATGCTAACTGAGGCCTGTGAAGTCGGAGGTGTATATCGTGGTTTCCTTGCAGTTTCCTTTCCTTTCATTCACCTTGGGGGGAACTGGCTGGGTTGTCCACTCCTGAGAAGACTGTCAAATTTCTTGAATATTTTCCACGCGAATAATAATAATAATATTAACCTCCTAGGACCCGAACTCTTCCACAGCATGCATTTTTAATTTCTATTTGATGTTTGGGCATATTGGGGCCCAATGAATGTAAAAACAAAGAATTACCAGATTTTTTTTTTTACCTGATTTTTGTTTCTAAGAAAAATGAGAGCCACAAATGAGGATATTCATTTAAAATTTTGATAGAACAGTAGCAGTATAATGTCCTCGTAAGTGGATATCAGGCCCTTGTAGAGCAAAATTGAGTATTTTGGTCTAAATAACCCAAAATGTGATGTCCTAGGATGATAATAATAATAATAATGGTAATAATAAAAATAATAATACAGCGTAATATACCATCTGCTGTTGTTAATCTGAATCAGTATTTACCCAATTTTAAAACCTGCTGATTTTTTAAAAGTAAATCTTAGATTGAAGGAGGGCACACGTTTTTTTCGTGAATCTAGAAGACACCTTTATTGCCATGAATAGTACAAAAATTTAGGTTGAATTCCTATTTACTGTGACCAGAGAAGATTATTTATATGATTTATATCCCGTTTCTGTAACAAACCGATCCAATACCAGACTTCGAAAACCAAACTAGTCATTTGCTGTCCGCTAGAGGTCGCTACAGCTCCGCACTAACTCGCACTACATGAAAGCTCACGCCTCCGGTACAGAGATGTAGCAAACCGATTTCTCCAGTTCGCCATGGAAACACGGTGATTGAACCAGTAGCACTAGGAGTCATGTCACACCGTGATGTGTTTTACGGATGCAGACTGGTCGCTGTGCTTCTCATTTGTCTCGGTAAGTGAAGCGAAACGTCTGCAGATCCGAGGCAGGGGTGCAGTTAGCTTACCCGCTACACAAAGCTGGACACACTGCGTCAGCAGCCGGAAGTGGCTTTAAGTTGTTCTTTGAAGTTAGTGAAATATAACATTGTTTAACTCTGCATTAAATATTATGAACCAAGGTCATTTTTAACCTTGTCAAATTTTAACGTAAAGTCATAATGACATTTGTTCTGTTTTTGTCTTTCTAAAGAAAGTGAGAGATATAGTGCATGGTTTTATTTTTAAAATCAAAAGAGGAAATGGTGCTAATGGGCAGCTATTGTTATCGTCCGCTGTGGTTGCTGACAGGTCTGTCGAAGCGTGGGGGGCTGCAAATGAAGCTGAAGGTGTCTTAAAAAATAGGCTGATACATGCTGATAAGTTCTACACTTTATAATTGTTCTCTTTTGTTATCAGAAAATTAAGTCGTTTTAGTTTAGTTGTATACAACTATTGTAAAGAAAGTGCACAGTTAAACAGCCAAGAAAAACCCCGACAAAAAGCAAAACAAACACTGCATTTAGTGAGTACTAGAGTTTAATCATTTACAATGTTGATATGCTAATTTATACTTAATATTGCGAAACACTTTTATTAATGGGCTCAGATTTGTTTTATTAGGTTAAAATGATTCAAAATGGGTCTTTTTTGGGTCAGAAAATGTTGCGGACCTCTGGTATACATAGCAATATACCTGTGTTGGGTTGGATGGTGTAATAATCTTCAAGATATTTGAAAGTTTTGTTAAGTTAAGAAATGAGATGAAATACACACATCCATCACAAAGTCCTTGTGATATTGTACAGGGTTTTCTGAGTGGCGGCAGTGCACAATGTCACGAGAAAGAGCTCAAAGCGTCAGCCCACTTCAACGACAATATTGAAAACAGAATGGATCCATGCTTTCATGTACGTTTGTGACAAATTCAGCCCCTACCATCCAAATGTCATAGTAAAAATCAAGACCCGTCAAACCAGGCAACAGTTTTCTAATCTTCTCTTGTCTGGTTTTACTGAGCCCGTGTTTAATTGGAGCCTCAGTTTCTTGTTCTTAGCTGACAACAGAGTCACTCGGTGCGGTCTTCTGCTGCTGCCGCCCATCTGCTTCAAGGTTGTGTGTTCAGAAAAGCTCTTGTGCATACCTCGATAGTAACAGGTTACGTAAGTTACCCTTACCTTTCTATCAGCTCAAAGCAGTCTGGCCATTCTCCTCTGACCTCTGACATGACTTGCTGACTGGATATTTATGCTGAGAAACAGTTGAACAGGTGCACCTAATGAAGTGGCCATTGAGTGTAGGTACTGGTTTGATTTAAACTGAAAAATCAAAAAAAGATATTTTTTTGTCTGCTCACAAATAACTGTTCAGTTGTCTTTTCTTTCCATACCAAGACGCCTTTGCTGGAGACAAACACACAGGGCCTGATCATGTAAGTGCTGCTTTTTAGTTTCTTGTTGTAATTAATGCTTCGTCACGTGCCTCAGCAATGTGTTTATGTCAATCTCTCTGACTGTCCACAGGCAGCAGAGCACAGGAAACACTCTGTCGGTGAGTGAGAGGGCGATATAACATTTTGTACAACTATTTGGGAAATAAACAAGTTCTATAGCACATGTTATAATAATTTGTCTGTCATATCACTCTTTTTTTACGTGTGGCCTGAAATTTTCAGAGGAATGAGAAACTCATTACAATAATGAAATCTAATTTAAGGAGGGCTAAGAGCGTACTTTGAAATATTGTAAACGAGTTTAAATTTGAACATGAAAGGATCAGATTAGCGCTTTCTCTTTGTTTTCTTAACCAGTCATCAGGATACAAATTCCATGCATGTCTTTTCACAGAGCTGGAGGATGTAGTGATAGTGATCCAGAGCCAGAGGAACTCCTACCATGCCCGTCGCAGTGGTCAAAGGAAAGTGGAGATTCTGCAGCAGGCAGCCCGACTTGGGCAGGTAACATCTACCATGCTTTGTTATGATCTTCCTATTTTCCTGTACACGCTCATACATGTATTGTACAGAAGGCACGCTGAGTACAGTCTCCATAAGAAAATGTCAACATTCTTCTTATGTTATAAAAATCTGCTATAATCGTTTATGCGAATTCATTTACAGTAGTAATGAATAAAGGAAGTTAACCATTTGAAGTCATTTGCAATCATAAGGTGAAGTAATGAGGAGCTACAAGCAGGCTCTACTCATGATAGTGTGATTGTCAGAGTGCTTGCTTTGATTGGAACCTCTTAGAAGATTAAAAAGAAGACGACTGGACTTCTTTAAGCTTGTGAAGATGTCACTGCTCATCCAAGAGGTTTCTGCAGGTGTTAGAACTACAGAAGAAGCCTCTTGGATGAGTGTCTAAGAGGGGCAGTGAACACACAGGCTATCTCCCATTACAAAAGCTCTCATCAACCATCAGCCATCTTGAGCTGGTATCAGATGTTGTGGCTTTCTTCAGTTTTTTGGGCTCTTGGCTCGTATTCTAAAGGAACTAACTTCCTGATGTTACTGAAAATCAGCAGCAGCCGACCTCAGAGGGAAATGAATCTCCGTGCCATCATCCTGTATCAACCATCTTCCCAGTACAGAATGAGTTTGACAGCCAAGATGTGTTTTTTTTCCTTATGCTTACATTTCTCTACAAGTGATTTATTGAAACATGTGCGAGCATACATGGAGATACAGTAGATAAGTCAAAAATAGAGTTTGTATGATTCTAATGAACTTGAAAGTCAATATTTGGTATGACCATTTTTGGTTCGGGGTCACATCTGTTCACAGGGGGGTTGATAGTGATGGTTGTGTGTCCTTGTGTCATTGCGTGTGTGTGGTCTGTGTGTGTCTGTGTATATGTGTAGGTGTGTTTATGTATGGCTCAGCCTGGGTGACCCTTGGCCCCTGTGGGACATGGTTGAGGAGGGTGGCCTTGCCCCTCCCCGGGATGTGGGTACTTTTGGTTCCAGGGTGCATGGCTTGATGTTTTGGCGTACTTGTTGGCCCGCTCCTTTGGAGGTTGTGGTCCAGGGTGGCCTCTTCAGTGCAGTTGGGGGCTCTGCTGAGAGTTGAGCGGTTCTCAGGCATCTGAGGCCCTGTTCTTGTCTTTGGTGGCGTGGGCTGCCTGTCGTCTCTGGGTCTCTGGGGGTCTTGCTCTTTGGCTCTAAGGGCTCCATCTGGGGCCCACTTCCTTCTTCTGCTGCTATGTGCACGAAGTTGTCATCGAGATGTAGTCTCGGGTCTTCAGTATTCTGTGGGAGCAGCAGATGCGTGGGTCTCCTGGGTCTTTCTCTGTCTGCGGGGGCCGTTATTACAAAAATTGTTGGTTTGTGTATCCATCCATCCAGGTGCTACTTTTTTTGTATGTTTATTCATACAGGTGCAGCACTTGGAGGCCCAGCATGCCTTTTCACTTGTGCTCTGTCCTCTTGTCCTTTTCATTTAATCTATTTCCCCTCCCTTTTTTTTCTTGCTCTAGCAATGCTGTATTAGACATTCACTCATGTGAATAATAGTAGAAATGAATAAAGAAAGAAAGAAAAGACAAACACAAACAAAAGGGGGCCTAAAGACTCCAGAGCTCGTCTTGGAAAAGCAAATATGTTTGGCACAACAGTCAATTTAGATCCTGATTCTGATTGCAAAAGCTGCCAGACATCAAGACAGGCTAAAAACAACCTCCAGCCTGAACTCTCTTAGCCAAGCTTTCTTGTAATTTCTTTAAGTAGTCTACAGGAATAGTTCTCCAGGCTTCTTAAAGGACATAGAAAGCTGTTCTTTGGATGTGGTGATTCATTAAATCATTAACCTAATTAATTAATTAACTAATTAATTAATTAAGTGATTTTAAAATTTAGATTCATCACCCCATCAGATCTGTCACCACTGATTTTCAAGTCAGATTTGCGTAATTTGGCACACCTCAGCCTTTTCTCCCTGTTTCCCTTTTTTAAAAATGGCTTCTTGGCAGCCACCCTTCCACTCAGACCATTTCTGTAGAGGCTTCAGTGAACAGTGGATGGATCAAATTGTTTTGCTAAGTTGTTTGTTATGTATAGACACAAAACTGTTACATCCCTTCACTTGGGTGCTTTTTTATGCTTGTGTGCAGTATTGAATGACTCAACAAGAAGAAACAAACATTCCTGTGAAAATGGTCAGGTACAAGGTCTGCATTGAAAATGTGTGAAAAAGCAGCCAATGTCCAAAGAAAGAAAAGCTGGAGAACTATTACTCAAGTCAATTTAAAAGATTACAGGAATTTCCTCCTAGTTAGATGCTTGTTTTGAAATTTGGGGGCAGGTTCTTACATAAACGTGTCTTGAAAGTCTTCAGGTCAACCTCTAATTAAAAATTGCAATAGTGTATTTTAACTAAAAAGGCAAATAAGGTGGAAAAAGCACATTACTGCATATGGCATAAAGAGACGCCAGCATGAAAACACCGTCACGTTGACGCAGTACAGCAGAGAGAGCATCATCAGTTAGGGCTGCTTTGCTGTTTCTGGGCCTTGGTGATTCAGGTGGACAATTACTCCAAACAAAGTAAACCTAAACACACACACAGACCTCATTCAACTGCAGATGCTGATGTATTGACTCCATTATGGCTGAGCTTAAGCAGTTCTGTAAAACGCAACAGTCCTCCTGAGCATCGTGCAGGTCTAATCCGCAGATAATTGAAACACAATTTGGAGGTTATTGCTGCCATAGGCGGTCATTAAATCCAATGGTTCATTTACTCTTTACACCATCTAAAGCTCTAATGGGTGAATTTTGTCTAATTAGAATACAATTTATATCTCAGTTTGTTTTTGTGTTGATAAGCATCACTGATATTAATGGACAAAACATAAAACCACCTCCACACTTGCTTAGTTTAAAGCCCATAAGTGAGCTCCTTTAGTTTCTATGGTGGATTTTTATGGCTGATTCTTATGCCTGTTTTATGATTGCACTTTACTGTGTCAGCAGGACAGGACAGCAATCCGTTAAGTACTTTAGCTTTTATTAGGTGTCAAAAAATTTTAAAACTGATTTATGCTTTGTTGTGGTATTAAGCTGGCACCAATAGATGTCCTCCTTTCCACAGAGCCTCTGAAGGAAGCCAGGCTCACTGTTTTCATGCAGTAAGTGTTTAATGGTACCTGCCTGCAGGGTGTTTCTCAGAAGTGATTTGTTACCAGTGAAATGAGATGACAGGTTTATGGATGTGATGGGGTGCAGTAGACGTAGATGTTTATTTTCCTTTGAGATGAATTGGTACTGTGAAATATGAGTCTGATGTTTTCTCTTTACCTGCAGTTTAAGTTGAGGAAAAACTGCCTGATTGCAAGAAATGGCAAAAAATTCAAGCAGCAGGGGCTCTGTGAAAAGATTTCTAAAGCTAAATCGTAAAATCTTCACTTTCACCCTTTTTTAAAGAGCAGTTGGTGATCGAAAACTGTAGTGAAGGCATAAAATAGAAAAGGGCGATGAATCTTGGTGAGTTACTAATGAAATCAATGTTTAAAAACCCCCCAGAAAAATATGTTTTACTTTTACTTTTAGTTTTTGGCAAAATAGTGGTGCAGTTGTGAGGAAGAGCCTTCTGAGTTTCAGCATTGTGATTGGCTGGAGCCATTCTATGTAACATTTAAACATGTTATCCTTTCCCTCGCTCCTGGTACTCCGGCTTCCTCCCAGGTTGATTGGTGATTCTAAATTGGCTGTAAGACGTTTGGCCTTTGTGCTGCTTTAACAAGTGAATTTCCTCAGTGCGGCATTAATAAAGTCTCTATCTCTGTCCTCCTTCACTACATCAGTAAATCTTCTTTCTGGCCTTCCTCTTTTCCTACTGCTTGGCACCTCTATCTTTAATGTCTTTGTCCAGTATATATGTGCTATCCCTCAGCTGCACAGGTCCAAACTAGCTCTACCTATTCGCTCCAACTTTGTCTCCATGTGCTGTACACAAAAACCGTCTCCCTTTTGTAGACAGTTTCGTTTCGTAGGTGGGAGAACACACAGGTCCTTAGAAAGGCTTTTCAAGCGTTGTGCATCTCTATAATGTTTCGTCTAAGGTTCAGTGAAAATAGTTGGAAATGAGACTTGTGTCTGGGTTCCCTGTTTGACGGATATGGATGCAGCACCATGCTTGTAGGAATCTTGTTAATCTGATGAATTTTCATGGATATAATGTCATTTCTTCACAAAAGCTGGAAGGGTGTGATTGGAACTGAAAGCTTTTGATTTGACGCGTATTGCAGCATAAAGACCTTAAATTAAAGCGGTTGCGTAATCCTTGTTTAAGGTGACTTTTCTAAAATAAAATATCACTAAAATATCATCAATAGCATCTCAGGTTTAATTTAGGGGGGGGATCTGGACCCATTTCAATTTAACTTTTCATTAAGCCAAAAAATGCAGCTGCTTCTGAGTGAAAAACACAGTAATTTCGTTTTAAAGGAACCGATTCATAGCATCATGAGACATCAAAAAGAAATAAAATCCTCAAAATATTCATTCTCTGTCAAGTTTTTCCTAAATGTTGACATAAGAAACCCCTACAAAGGAGGGTTGTGCAACTTCTTCTGCTATCTATGACATCTAGCTAAATCTCTTGCTGTAAAGGGCATCTCTGATCTGCTGGCTTTGTGTCATGGTGCAGCTGCTGTGATGGGCTGATTGAGAGGAGCAGACACACTCTTCATAGAAAAGATCACCCCTAACCTGACCGTCATTCACATGGTGTCAGTACCATTATTTACATACAGGTTAGATGCTGTAGTACACGTTATAGAACCAAACATTTAACACATTTATTTCACTAGCTGGGGCCACATACTCATTTAGGTTTGACAGCATTTCTAGTAGATAATGGCAGAATGGCTTTAGCATGAATTAAGGCTGTGGTTTGGGGAAACTCATGCTGAAGGTGGGGTCGTATGTAGACAGAGAACTGGAAAGAGCGGGTATAGTGGTGTGGTCCTGCTTCTGAAATTCAGATAAATTGTCTCCAATAAATCTCAATTTTGAAGGTTTGCTGTTGATTTCAGAGGTTTTTTTTTCCTCTGGAGTTTTGCAGATGTGGGTAAAAACAGCAGAGATGGATCAGAATCTGCTGTAGTGGAATAATTATTTAATATTTTTTTAATTGACAGCATTTTGTCCTTTTGTGCTGTTAAATATTGAAATTAAATGGCACAGCTGAGATCTAATTCTGTTATGTCAAACCATTTGTATTGTTAAAATTGCTCAACAATAATGATCATACTCAAAATGCAGACTTTTAAGTTATTTGATAACATGTAAATTGTCCATGTGAGTTTGTTACATAAGTACAATGTGAAATCTTAAATTTATTGAAATCTGATCAAATGAAATTGATTTGATTGGTGTGCATTCAGTTTATACTAAATATGTTTTCCTCAATGATTAATTATTTGAATAAATAAACCTTTTATTTTATGAATTTCATCTGCATTTTACTCAAAATTATTCCTTATATTTATGAGGGAGAATAATGGTACAATTGTTTCTGGGGTTAAAAAATTGCACCCAGTGTGTGTATACCTCATTTCTTGTTTTTTGGTCCTTGTCTTTTTTGCCCGCTGCCTTTTTCGATTGAATAATTGGATTTTGGACTTTTACTCTGCCTCGTAGTTCTTATTTGCTTTGTTTTAATTCACCAGAAAACAGCGCTTCAACTTACAAGTGTGAAAGTTCTTTCCTAAAACACACAGCCCACTTGTACGTGGAGCAACATGTCTGAGTGACCTTTATAACAGTTTTGGAAAAGTGTTGTGTCCTTTTTTAGTCAAGAGTGAAATGAGGAGGTGGTTAGCGCTGTCATATGCTCTTTCAGTCTGAAGCCAGCGTTGTATGATTGTACAAAATAAAGGAGAGAGGGAATCATCAAACCAAGCTTCGTAAATGGAACATCAGATAATGGCTTTATTCAATATACTGGCAAAGAACATCGGTGCAGTCGAACATAAATTTACACCGAGTGAAGCATTTTATTTTGGTCATAGGTCATGCGTAGGTGCATAAATCAATTTGCGCACTTGACGTAAATGTGATATTTGAGGCTTGCACACCTCTCTTGCTGCCAGACAGTTAAAGGCCTTTTAGTCTCCTGGTTCTGTAACAACATATGTAATGTAACGACGGGCTTAATCTCTGCACCAGCTTTCACTTCAGTTGACTGGTCCATACATCAGTTATTCCTCTCAATTGCTTCTTTACAACCAATTTAAATAGCTACATGAAAAAGACTTATGTCTGTACGAGTCCTCTATTTTCTAGTCTCATTCTGAGCTTGTAATCACCCAGACTATAGGCTCTATATGAAGTAGCACAAATCCCATTATACTGAAACCTGCTGCAGTTCACTTAGAGGGTGTTTGCAAGATATTTCTCAGTGAAGAAGAGTTCAGGAAACAAAGTTACTGAAGTAATGATTTTTAGGGGGGGAAAGCATTTTTTGTCTAAAAAGTGTTTTAATTATCAGAAATTAAGTGTTGATTATATGTCTGAATTTAAATGAAACCATACTAACTTTTTTTTATTTGAAAAATGGACGCAGATTAAATACTTAAGGATTAACTACATAATGTACTCTTGATGGCACTCTACCAAAGCTACAACAGATGTTAGGAGTTCAGTAAAATCAAAACCAGAACCAGTTTATGAATCTGAATAAGAAGCAGCTTCTTCTGGTTGTTGAAATTGACTTACATCACATGGTAGCTCCCCCAAATTCTCTACTATGGCTCTTTTGAAGCATGGAATAAAACTGGCAAATCCCATAAAGTGACTGTGATGTCCTAAACACTTATGGAAAGCCATTTTATTGCACTCAAAATCCTGTCAAAACCTATAAATGGAGCTTGCTGTTACCTCTCTTCAGGTCAAGTTCTGCCTCTTGTCATATTTCAGATGTCTGTGTTCCCAGATGGTGGAATTTGAGTTACATTTTAATGTCATGAAACATTTTGGCAGGCAGGACTCGGGAATGAGGGATAAAATAAAAGGCAGCTTTATTACTGAGCTTATGAAAACTGTGCACAAAATGCAAAAAACTCAAAATTAGCAAGATACACACAGGATAACGAGAGGCGAGGGAACAAGCGAGAGCCCAGCTGGGACTAATTACAGATGACAAGACAGGAAGTAGAATTAGGCACAAGATAAAAGAAGAAGAACAGACACCAGAATAAAAGAAGAAGAAACAGAATACCAGCTTGACACAAATACAGACGCAGGACGCAGAGAGACCAAACCGACACAAGGACACGGCTCTGGAAACAGAAAGGGATAACAAAAGATAAGACACATGGACTCAACCAGAGAAGAAGAACGTAGAATACAAACAGACTGCTGGAGGATATGATGATGACAAAGGAAAAATAGGAATCTTACAAACATTACAAAAGAGCCAAAGTAAGAAACAAATGAGACACAAAACAAAACCAAATCCTAACTCAAAAAATAACATTTAAGGTAAATATATCAGAGAAACATCCAAAAACGAATTTAATTTATTATAGTGGACTTCGTCCCCCTGGTGGACTCCAACAGAACTGCAGGGTAGGTCATTAGACCTTTTCCAATAAATAAATAAAAAGTTTAAATATCCATTCTGTAACAGAAGTTTGAAGTTGACATACAGTACGGATGAATCACTATGTTTTAAAGAAAAATGATAGCTAATATAACAAAGCAATGGGCTTCAACGTATTATTCTTGATTGTTTTAAATCTGCATTCATTAAAGTTTAGGTGTTTGAAATAGAAATTTAGTCCACATTTGCATTTATTAACACCTTTGAAGTTCTGGTGTTTTGCCTGTTTGTCTGTTGTAAGACTACGGTCATCATATGTATGTGAAATATGTTATATGATGTATTGGTACTATCCGTACTTGTCATGACCCGGTGCCTTTTCGGCTGACTCTGTATGGCTACAAGTGTTTTTGTTGTGGTTGCGTCTCTCTCTCCCCTCCAGCGCACTGCGCTCTACCGGGGCGGAGTCATGACGACTCCAGCCCCTGGCTCGGACACCTGCAAGCAATCATCTCGTCACCACGCTCACTTCTTAAGGCGGCTGCTGAGAGTGCTTCTTCGCTGGATTATTGTGTAACACTCGTCAGTGTCATTGCAAGTCTGAGCTGTTTCCCAAGTTTCTTTCGTGCTGCAACTTACCTGTTCTTCCTCCCTGTGCCAGATTTCTCGCCAGCCTGAGGACCGCCGTTTGGTGAGCTAAAAGCCGGAGTCCGAGCTAACCTGAGCTTCAGCGAAGGATTGTGTACATAGCCCGTTCCCTTCCCGTGCCTGTATTCCCCGGAGACCCTCTTCCTGTGCCCCCTCACTTGTATATATCCGCACTTGGTGTCTGTGTGTAAATAAATTGTGAACTTTAGTGACGGTCTGCCTCCGAGTCTCTCCTGAGCCTGACAGTACTAGTAAACTATGGGACATAGTGGGGACATAACAAATACTCAGGCAAACACATGCACAGATGCTTATGCAGAGAAACTGAAATCATCATAAATGAATCATTAAAATGCTTCTGTAGGGGTTCAGCACTGTGTTTTTCATGTGACTGCAGGATGATTCAGCTCTTATGTGTCATGCAGGGAGTTCCAGTGGTTGTTCTTCTCCATGAGCTGTCACAGTATGAAGGGGACTGGAGTATCCTCCCCGCACTTCCTCGGTGAGTGTTGAGCACTCAAATGAAGATGAGTAACTTATTAAAATTAAGTTGCATGCTAGTTTATTTAACCTTAATGGTTTGGTGTTGTTAAGCTGTCGATCTTCTCAGGCTCTTTGCCAAATATGGACATTCAGCTTCCTGGTTGTTCTTCATAGAGGAGGAAACCAAAGTCACGCTGTCTGCTCTGCTGGAGGTCCTCAACAGATATCCAGCTGAAGAGGTGACACACACACACACACACATACACAAGCACCTCAATAACAGTAGTGACTGTGTACTCGATTGCTATGAATAAAATGATGATCATGGTGATCTTTTTGCAATACAGGAGTGGTTTTTGGGCAAGCGTCTCCATGACAACGAGGCCTCCATCATCCACCACTATGCCTTCTCTGAGGACCCCAGTTCCTTCAGTTACCCTGACACCACAGCAGGCTGGGCTCTCAGTGCGCCGCTGCTCAAGAGGTGAGCGTGAAGATTAAAGTGAGTCACTGTGTTGCTCTCCTCTCTGCTTTTACACATTTAGCAGACCTTTATAAGCTTTCTAATAAGACATCTGTTAATTGTAAAGACTAAGCTAAATTCAGCCAATAAAAATAAGGACCTACAAGAGTGAGGGAGACAGTTTACAGTAACAAAAACAAAAAAATAAAAGATGAGAAAGAAAAGGTGCCGCTAAAAATAAATCTTTTAAAAAAGAAATGTTCCCAGAATAACTTTTAATGCAGCACTTATTTTTGCCCCACTGACAAAATCGTTATCAGCTGCAATCTTAACCATTACCTGTTGCTTCACTCACAGTGTAAAATACATCTTATATATTTTATATTAGGATTTGTTGCAGGCCCTTACTTTGTTCACCGTCTCTTTCTACCTTTAAAATCACCTACCCTTCAAGCTTGACTTCTGATTGGCTGCTTTCCTGCAAAATAATAACTGAGTAACTTTCAGTCATTGTTGTTAATTTCATTATACAATATGGGAAACTGCTCGTTTCATCTGTGCTTCCTTACCTTCTTTCTTCAACCTTCATGTGTTTCAGACTCACAGAGCGGATACGGTCTGAGAATCTTAAGTCAGATTTTACAATCGACCTGAAGCATGAGGTACTTTGTCACGTTCTTGGAGCTTTTAAATCAATTATAACGAAACAAAAACTGGTTCAGTTCAACTTTGTGCTTTTACAACTTCTGTGAAAATTGAAATCAGTGTCTTTCAGTCTACAAGCTCAGCTAAAGTACACTATAACAGCATTTCCTCCCCGTAGCTTTCGATCTGCAGCTTTGGTAGATCGTTCATTATTTTTCAACGCATCACTGGCGCAGTTAGCATTTACAGTCCTGTGAAAAACTTAAGTACACCCCTACTGCTTCCATAGGAATTAAGAGGGTAAGTAGCAACCAGGTGCAGCTGAAATGCACTTTATTTTATAATCATCAGCAAGTTTGAGCACCTCTAAAAAAGCAAACGTTTTGGTAGTTTGCTGCTCTTAGCTTAATATCTGAGACCAGACTGGAATTTATCTTTACTGTTTCCTTATTTAACATTTTCTTTCACGCCTTTTTACTTTTTTGTCAAGTTCACTAATTTGAATATAGTGACAAAACACTTTAACCTTTGAATTTGTCTTCATGCATGTTCTGTTTTTCTAGATTGCTTTGTTTATTTGGGAGGAAGGACATGGCCCAAAGCTGACAGCAGTTCCAGAGTTTTGCACAGAGCCGAGAGACGGCTGTGCTACCACGTTTACAACCTACCTGCCCGACTGCGTATGTAACAGCTTCACTCTGTCTAGTTATTCTAGATATAACTTGCATTTCAGTTCTTCTCATTTTGTGTGAACTTTGGTGTAAAACCAAATCTATTATGAGAGCTACCTGTAGATTTTTTTTTCTAAGTCAACAATAGTTATTTTTGACTCACATATGCGGCAAGACTGTGTTTTATTATCGCTAACATCTTGGAAATAATACGTAACGTTCATTGTTTACTCACCAAACTCAATGAAATCGTGAGATATTCTTATTTAGTTTAAATTGTCGAATATGAGCACAGGAAAAACTGGCTAAACGTGTTAGACCTTTTTCCAGTGTGCAGTAATCCATCACTTTAAGTCACAACAAATTACAGCTGAGCTGTCCATATTAGTTAGACTGAAGTCAGCCCTTTATGCCACTGCCAAAGTCTGCTGTACGGGAATGCAAACAGAAAAGTTCTGTGAGCAAGTGAGCTGATTTAATCTGAAGGTTCAATGGAAATCAAGTGCACAGCTATCTGCAATGAATGCTTTAAAAACAATTTGAACAGATCGAGTATAAATATCTGCTACATGATTTTTATACATCTGAAACATAAGACGAGTCGAGCATATGCAATATTATGTAGACATTACATGTATTGCTGATATGAAACACATATTCTGAAACACGTTTGTTTACCCATTGATGGCTACAGTGCTTTTTTTCCCCATTGAAGGCAGACGCTTTTTCTCTTTCTCTCTTATTTTAGGGGGATCCAGTGTCGAAGAATGATGTATTTGTTGCTGTGAAAACTTGCCAAAAGTTCCACTCAGATCGAGGTGTGTGTACAATTTCAGACAAATTAACAATACTTTGTTCTGCAGAGCTGTAAGTAGGTATCAAGATCCATCATTTCAGTAAGCACATCGATACTAATTCAAAATTTGTTAATCTAAATTAATTATTTAACATTCAATACATTTGGTTATCTAAAATATATCTTCTAGCTACAGCTCTAGCCATCTCAAATAATAGAAAGTGCCTTAAAGTATAAGTATACTTAAATATACCTCTGGCGTAAATGTGCCTGTCAACGAATTGTCATGTAAAAAAAGCACATTGTGTTTCAATTTTAAGGATTTACATATCAGTGAAACTAAAGAAAACATCTGGTCTTTTATAGGTTCTGCATGTCGCTCTCTGTGTCTTTATGTATTTATCATTTATTTATTTAATGCTTCCATCAAATTAAAAGGGTAAAGTGCTGATAATCAAATGCGCTTGATTAACTGAAGTATGAGAGACTCTATAAAAGCAGAACTGAGGCAGGCTTCAGTTAACATGTTCAGTCTTTTTATAATTGTACTACTGTTAACTTTAACAAGTACGGCTTGTGCAGAATTGCCAGGAGGAGGCTGTTTTTTCTCTAAAAAGAACATGGTGCTATGACTTAGGTTTGCAAAGTGGCATCTGAACAAACCACAAGACTTATAGAACAGTAGGCCTCATTCATTAATCTGCATGGGATCGTTCTTATTCTTACCTTGTTCACAAGAAATGTGTTTGCATAAAGATTCACTAACAGATTCATTACATGTGCGCAGTGGCCAATTTTGTTCTTACCACACTGCACGTGTTGCAGGATGGAACTGCAGGCTTCTGTTTGTTGCCCACAATCTGCATACCGTATGCTTAACACCATGTAATAGAGATTGAGTCCCAAAAGGTTGATTCTGTTCATCTGGACGTAGCGTTTTCAGTGGGAGAAACGTTTCGTCACTCACCCACTGAATGAACAATGGGCTGGGAGTTCCTTGATCATTAATATGGAAATTGTCATGAACATTGGTCAATAGCCACTGATCAATGGCCATGAGTATCATTCACAAAGAGTTGGGGCATGGCTGCAATGACAGCGTTGTAAGGTGGCGAAAGATTTAGCCTTAGGCCTCCTCCTCGATTCAGGGATGGTCTTTCACTTTTCACGTAACAGCCCATCGTTCATTCAGTGGTGCTGGTTTCAGTTATTGTGCAAATGTACTGTTTATAAGGTTGGGGAAACCTGCAGTCAGCTGAGACTAAAGAAGTCACTTGGATGAGTGACGAAACGTTTCTCCCACTGAAAACGCTACATCATCAACTACGAATCAGCCTTTTGGGAATTGCTCACCTGGATAATTGAGTATGCATCAAGACAATAGAGACTGAGGTGTAAGTAAAGAGACTGGCTTGCCAAACTAAGGTAAAAAAAAAACATGAGAGTTTCCTGAAGAAACTTAAATAAAAGTGTCGGAGAAGGAAGCGCAGGAATCCACAGGAGTTATGACGGGTTTAAACAAATAAGTAAATTAAGGAGGAAAAAAAACCTGAGCGATGCTCTGGCTGAATATCGATACACTCGCTGTGGTAATATGTGGCTCGTAAAATACGAACAGGTTTGTGTGCGTATGCACTGGTTATAAATTAGGCCCACTGAGCTGACAGTAAACTTCTCTGTATACCCAAACACTCTAGAGTCAGATGTTGTGTCCAACAAATAAAGTTTTACTGCCTGAAAATTAAATAAGTGGGAACAGTGGAGCAAAAATCACCCACAACAATCTCAGAATCTTTTAAAGTCATACAGCAAAATTTAAATTATAGTTACTAAAAGTGCTTCTACAAGTCATAGAATCACGATTTGTACATAGTTTCTCTTTTAGTTTAGTTTTTGTGTTTATGTCTTATTCACCTGAAGTTCTCTTTTATTAAGTTTGAGACCAGGCAAAGATCGGATTATTTTTTTATTTATTTTTTCATCGTGTTCTGAGATTTAAAACATTAAAAGAGAGAATACTTTTTTTAATGACTGTACTTCATTGCCTTTAATAATTATACTTTTACAACATTTTGTCCACTGTGATCATTTTAAAAACAAGTGATTGAGACACACAGGAATAATAACAATGCAACTCAGATATAACAATATATTTCAATATATTACAGTTTTTGTATTTGTAATAATTTGTGCAATTATCCAAAGCACTGATGCTCTGTACAAGTGAATAATTAGTGGATGTATTTCAGAATAAATTAAGGTAAGAAGAGTCCCACTTACCATGGATCACTTTTAAGTCTATATTTTAATTTGTAGTTATTACTTTGTAGGTTTTTTGTGTCATGTGTAAAGACTAAAGACTATAAATGATAGTCTATTAATTAAATAGAAGCTTTGCCTGCCATCAATCAGTGCTTCACTAGTCATAGCTACTGTATATATATCTGTTTGTATGTGTCTACAGCTCAGTGGTAAAGGCTTAATGTTGTTGCAGGTTCGGTTATCTTTCCCCATTCATTTCCACAGTACCAGTGGTGAAGGCGACCTGGGAGAAAGATGCTGGGTTTTTAGAGTATTATAGCGATGTTACTGATGCTTCCATACCAACAGTCAGTTTGGGAGTGCCCAATACTGAGAGGGGTAAGTTCATCAGCAGCAGCAATTTTTACTGATAACTGCTGGATACAGATCAGAATATTCAATTACATGTTATTCATACAGCATCAATTCACAACAGTCACCTCAAGGAGGTTTATATTGTAAGGTAAAGAGCCTACAATATTAGAACGAAACCCCAACAATCATGTGATGGCCTTTGAGAGCAAGCACTTGGTAAGGGCAGGAAGGAAAAACACATTTATACAATGTGCTCACTGAAGGATATTTCCTGGTCAAAGTTACTCCCAAGTACTTCAAAGTGTTAATGAAGGCCAAGGTGATGCCATCTTTTCTCACCAGGTGTTCCAGACTCTTCCATGCCCACAGTCTACTGTTAGTGGTATAATAACAAAGTGGAAGTGACTGGGACGCAGCCATGAAGTGTTAGACTGTGTAAAGCCACAGAGTGAGGTCAGTGGATGCTGAGGCGCATAGTGAGCAGAGGTCACCAACTTTCTGCAGAGTCAATCACTCAGACCTCCAAACTTCATGTGGCCTTCAGATTAACTCAAGAACAGTGCATAGAGAGCTTTATAGAATGGGTTTCCATGGCAGCTACATCCAGTCGTGTTCAAAATAATAGCAGTGTATTTAAAACATGAGTAAAGCTCAAAATCCGAAAAATATTTTTTATTTCCATTCATTGGGAACACTGCACATTATATTTAACATCAAAACACGAAGGAAAAGTATCAATATTTCAATTACTTAGCACAAAATGAAGGAAAACATGATATTGGGCTGTTCAAAAAATAGCAGTGTCTGCCTTTTTTATTACAAACTCAAATATGTACACGACAAACTGAAAAAACATTAAGATTTAGCATTCCTGTGAATCACTAAACTAATATTTAGTTGTATAACCACTGTTTTCGAGAACTGCTTCATATCTGTGCTGCATGGAGTCGACCAACTTCTGGCACCTGTAAAGAGGTATGCCAGCCCAGGATGATTTCACAACCTTCCACATTTCCTCTGCATTTCTTGGTTTTGCCTCAGAAAAAGCATTTTTGATGTCACCCCACAAGTTGTCTATTGGATTAAGAGTGTACTGTGGCTTGAATTCAGTGTTTGGGGGTCGTCTGACACGCTGTATGCGGCCCTGTCAAATGTTTTAGTACGACTTTGCTAAGCTACGAAGCCGCACCACTTGATGGATTGTCGGACCATTACCGCTATCGTAGGCAGGAGCCTCGCGGAGTGATACGTACTGTGCTTCAACATAATATTACCGTATTGTGTGTGTATAAGCTCTTTTTAGGTTTTGTGGATATTATACATGGTTATGCTGAGGATATGTCGGCCAATTTCCACTGGAAATGCCTTTTGGTTAAACTGTCAGCAAGGAATTTGCATTTGCACTCTTAAATTTTTATGTAACTTTAATGCACATAAAAAACAGCTGCTTGTTTAAGTGAAAATACATTGATTTTTTTTTTTTGCACTAATAAAGTTGTGGAGTTGTGAAGTATTTTGTCTAGTGTCAATTATATCGTCAGTTATATCGTTATCGCAAATTTTCAAATGTTTATCGTGATAAATATTTTTGGTCATATCGCCCTGCTCTCCTCTGATCTTCCTGGAGCTGATCATTGACTGAGTCTTTGCCCTCCTGACTATTGTTCATTCCTTTCAGATGGTAGTCTTCAGTTTTCTTCCACGTCTCTCTGGTTTGGCTTTGCATTTTAAAGCACTGGAGATCATTTTAGCTGAGCAGCCTATCATTTTCTGCACTTCTTTATATGTTTTCCCCTCTCCAATCAACGTTTTGATTAAAGCATGGTGTTCTTCTGAACAATGTCTGGCACGACCCATCTTTCTCAGGTTTTCAGAGAGAATTGCATGTACAACACGTGCTGGCTTCATGCTTAAATAAGTTCCATGTGAATGACACCTGTTTCTTCACATAATGAATGACCTCACTGATTGGACTCCTCACTGCTATTATTTTGAACATGCCCCTTTCACTTAATTATTTAATTACACAGACTCAGGTGCATTCATATCATGAATGTTGGGTCTGTTGGTCTCTCTGACTCTACTACACCTACTGGTAAATTATTTGCCATGTAATAATACGATTTCTACCAAAAACACGGGGCGATCATGGCTCAAGAGTTACCAGTTCGTCTTGTAATCAGAAGGTTGCCGGTTCGAGCCCCGGCTCGGACAGTCTAGGTCGTTGTGTCCTTGGGCAAGACACTTCACCCGTTGCCTACTGGTGGTGGTCATAGGGCCCGGTGGCGCCAGTGTCCGGCAGCCTCGCCTCTGTCAGTGCGCCCCAGGGTGGCTGTGACTACAACGTAGCTTGCCATCACCAGTGTGTGAATGGGTGGATGACTGAACGTGTAAAGCGCTTTGGAGTCCTTAGGGACTAGTAAAGCGCTATACAAATACAGGCTATTTACCATAACACTGATTAATCTGGTTAGTCACATTGGACTGCTATTATTTTGAACACAACTGTACATCACTAAAAGTCCAATAAACAAACTTTTAAACTTTGTGAGAAGCCTTCCCAGAAGAGTTAAAGCTGTTATATCTGCAAAGGGTGGGCCGGCATCATAGGCCCTATGGATTAAGAATGGGATGTCAAGTTCATATGCATGTGACAGCAGACAAGCAAATATAATAGCAATATAGTGTATGGATCTGGCTTTTGGGTTTTAGGACTCCTCGTTTACATGAACACATTGGAATCTATCAGATAGCTATGAATCTATGTTGTGTTCTAATCTCTGTGGTCACATATTGTGGCCATTGGTATTGAATGCTGCACTGAGGTCTAACAGCAAAAGCACAGAGATGTGTCCACTGTCAGAGGTCAGATGAAGATCATTTGTAGCTTAAAATTGGAGGGAAGAGTAGTATGATTGTGTAGACACTCCAAAATATGCATTATTAAAATCATCACCAAACTAGCTACATGACTATAAGAAATTCCGAGTTGGCGATAAGCCCAAAATGCACTTTGTTTAGTACTATTTAAGCTGAGAAATCTGGCTAACATTGTGCCTGCTTTATATTGGCATTTATGCAAGTGTCGTTTGATCATGCTCAGTGAAAAACAGAACACATTTGGGAATAATGGAGCACAATGTTGCCCTGAGCTGCTGGCATAAAAGCTGCAAGTGTTAAAGTTAATGAAGAAGAACTAGAAGGAGAATTTAAAGCTCTTGGTCCCTGGCTCACCTCTGCACCGCTGGCCAATCACAGGATGTAATAGCTCCTTTCCTGAGGACTGAAGTGTCGAGCTCCATAATTCCTGTCCTTACACATTTGAAGTGCACCACAGTCAGTGTATGAACAGACAAATCAAAAGACAGTCTGATTTAATCAGTTAACTGGCTGTTAGCGGTGAAAAGAAGTGTGTATGTCACCTAATCTTTGTCATAATAGGTGCTCGAGCAAAAAATACTAAACAGAGCTTCTGTGAAAAAGGCACAGACGCCAGTTTTATCTCTCTGATGATATCACTCTTGTCTGAGATGCCCCTTTGTGCTTTACTTGAAGTCCATACACATGGAAGGGAGTTGCACATCCATCTATTCCTCATATCTATGCTTTCTCCTCTTACACTTTGTCCACAACCTTTTCTTGGCTCTACTTTGTCATTTCACACATGCAGGTGCTTTTGCTCATTCTTCCTTTTTCCCTTCTAGTAAAGTGTTGTTCTCCCCATTGTTTATCATTTTGTAAACATTTTCTTCCATTTTATTGAAACACAACATTAACAAGTGCACTAAGAGAGGACAGCTCCCCCAAAGGTCGTGACCTTGACATGATTATCAACAAAAATAAATCAGCTCAAGCTGTTATTGAATGTGATGTTTAATCTTTTTCACATTTTCTTCTGTATATTTTATTCCCCTGAAGGACACTGTGGGAAGACGTTTGCCATCTTGAGGCGGTTTTTAAGCAAAGCTGTGCCGAAAGCCAATTGGCTGCTCATCGTTGATGATGATACTCTCATCAGGTAAGCTGGAAAATATTTTTTCTCTTTATTTAACACACAAAAATGAATAGTTTTAAGTTTAACCACACATTGATATATTACAGTACAATGTTATGAATAAAATAAAAAGCTACAGCAAGTCAGTCAGTAACTATAATCATGAAAGTGTTTTATAAAAAGGTTTATAATGTGCTTTTTCATTCTAATTTGCATATTAAATATGAAATGCAAAAAAAAAAAGAAAGAAGTATTGTAGTGAAGTTTTGCAAAAAAGTCCCCAATGCTAATCTTGTGTATCCTTCTATCCTGAACATGGCCACACTTTCTAATGTTTCAGTTCAACTGTTTTTAGTATCATTTACTCTGGTGTATAAAATCAAACATGTAGCCATGCACACTGGATTTGAGCGTAATGCCTTAAAATAGGATGCCACAGTTGAAAGAACAAAACAGTGTGGGGCATTTCTTGCCTCTTAGGTAATCCACAATCAACTGTAAATACTATTATTGCAAAATGGAAGTAATCAGGAACCACAGTAGCTCAGCCGTAAAGTAGCAGAAACCACATAAAGTTACAGCGCAGACTCATCGAACGTTGTGGTCTCCAACACTTAATAACTGCAGAGCTCCAAACATCCTCTAGCATGAGCAAAAAACTGGCCCAGTACTTTTTTGTATTTATAGTGTATATGTAGACCAGGGGTCGGCAACCATAGGCACGTGGAAGGGTTAACTGATGGCATGACCATAGCTGGACTGGCCATCGGCCCACCGGGTGATTTTTCGTTTTTATGGGCCGATGATTTATTTATTTATTTTTTTTGTAACGGTATAAACAATGAAAGGTGGTGGATTGGCCAGATGCTGGCCGGTGTGTAAAAATAACTCAGCTGTTTGGTATGGCGTAGCTTCCACAGATTCAGTAACATTAGCAAGTGGTGGAGGCCAGCAGGTGGATGAGGGAAAGGGGAGGCAAGAGGAGAGACCCGAGGTGGGGCCGGTTCGAGTATCAGGTGAACTGAACTTCAGGTAAGAAGTTATGACCTGCAGTCTATCTGGATCAGATATAAACCAAGTTTAGGTGCAGTTTATTTTCGTTGTGCTGACTTTTTACCGTCAGTTACAATAACTTGTACTGCGTACTAGCTAGCATGATGGAGTTTATATACAGCTGGGTGGGTGCTATGATGTTACTGATAGTGAACTTTATTTTATTCATAAGGTTAGTTAGTAGAGTTGCCAACCGTCCCGTAAAAAGACGGAATCGTCCCGCATTCAGAGAAAATATTATGCGTTTCGTATTGAGCTGAGAAGGAACAGTTTGTCCCGTACTTCAGCTAGAATGGAAAAAGACACAAAGCTGGAGTTATTCTGTCTTTACGCTGCAGCTGCCTCTTCTTCTCTCATTCTCTCCCCCTCCCTCTCCTGTTGCTGCTTCAATCATGAAACTGATCAATGATCAGCTGATCGGCTTTTCTGACGCAAGTCCCGTCTCTCTTGTTTATTTATCGCCCACTTTGTGCCAGAAAGAGGAAACCAGCAGATGTCGCGCTAAACAACAGCAGCACGTTTAAACTTGATCAGCTGTTGCTAGAATTTATTTAATATTAATTTCTAGTATCAGCTGATGTTTGCTGGAGCCACAGCTGTAAAAGCTGCTGGTCATGATGTCGGTTTGGATATGTGGTGAGAGGGAAACATGAAGATGAAACCAGGAGATGTCCTTACTGAATCATCAGAGCTGAACAGGTGATGGAGAAACAGGTTTACCTTTTACGTGACATGAATGAGTTGAAGGGAAGTTATGAACTGTTTCTGAGAGACAAATAACACCAGGATCCTTTTCTATGTAGCTGACAGCTGGTAACTGTGCAGGGGCGGGTCTAGCAAAGTTTTGCCAGGGGGCCAGGTAGGGCATTAACAGGGAAAAGGGGGCACAAAGAAATACTTTCTTATTCTCATTTAAAATGTCTGGCTGTTATTAAATAATTATCTGAAGCTTACAACCAAAGTTTTTATCTGATGTAAAATGTATAGAAATCATACATATACCAACAAGACAGTGTACATCACTGTCACAGCAGTGTTTGTTTTCATTCAAAGGCTTTATGGCTTTAATACCTGGGGGGCTGGTCTCTAGTCAAAATGCCCGGGCCAATTTTTTTGTCCCAGTCCAGCCCTGGGCACGACACGCAGTGAATTAATCTGAGAAGGTGCATTAAAAAATAAATGGCCGCGCCAGCGGTGCACATCGCAGATTAGCTCGCATAGACACATTGGTTGTGCCGCTTCTTAATGACGGTATCTTAGCTAACAACCCCAACTACCAGATTCAACTTGTAATTGGCTAAAAATAACTTAGCCTACTGGTGAGAGGGACGTTGTTAGCTTTCCACATTTTGACTCTTCAAATGCTTCGGGAGCTGTCCGCTCAGCACAGCATCAGCACCACGGAAATACATGGATACACCCGTAGACTCGAGACAGAATTCACAATGCGTTTTTGGGACTTTCAGGTGTATGGACCAATGTTTTCTTTTCTGATCAAACCAGAAAGCTTTAAAGAGCAGCTGGATTTGTCTCGCATTAACTGGCTGAGTTAATGCCAGTTAATGTAACATCGAAGCACCCGGAATCCATAGCTGTGCTCCATGAACGGAGCTTGCATTTTCACCTGCTGGACATCACTACCTGACAAGTTTAACTGTCTTCAGAACATTGCAGAGGCCTTATTGACAGTATTTGGCTCTACATATCTGTGTGAGCAGGTTTTCTCTCACATGAAGAGTGTCCTCAGGAGACCTGTGTCTCTGAGTGGAGACCAGAGATCACACTTACATGTGTATTAACAGACATGCCATGTTGGCTCAGTTTATTTTTCTTATCATTGTTGTGAGGAGACCATAAATAGCATTTGCATTTTCTGTTATTGATATACCTTTATTAGTCCCACAAGGGGAAATTTCATGTTAAGGCTGCCGACCTATTGCTTGAGGGGGTAGGGACAAATAAGTAAATACTTCTGCCTACTCCTTTTCAAACAAATAATGGAATAATATTTTGTAATGATTGTGAAGGCACATGTTTGAAATGTTTGAAATAAAAATGAACTGAACTGAACCTATTGCACGCAATGGCGGCGCCATCTTACCCTCCGACCATACATACATTACACAAAAACATCACATGGGGAAGACAGGTCAGAGAGGTCTGACAATAGAAAATGCACCACATGAGGAAAGATAAGGAGAAAAAAATAACTCCCCCCAGACTGAGCTCCAATAGGGAGATCAGTTTGAGAACAGAAAAAAAACACCTCTGCACATAGCACATGAAAAAACTCTTAATACACAACAATAAACAGGGGTGGGTAAGGGGTGAGAGACAGCCGATGTGGACAGCACATCCAGGCCTGCAGCCTATGCGCTGGTCTCCTTGATCCACCGTCAGCATCGGAAGAGAATAAGCGTTGAAGGCGTTTGGAGGGGGGAGGGGGGATGAGTGTATGTCTGCATGTGTATATATATGTCTGTGTGCGTGTGTGTGTATGTGTCCAGAGTTCAGCTGAGACAGTGTCCTTCGCCCTGCCAGGCTAAGTAAACAGTCTTCCAGCCAACCCAGGTGGCCTTGCATAGAATGGGAAGAACAGTCTAAACACAGTCGTTATCAAGGTGTTGTTGTTTAGCTCCAGCCTTGAGCCCACAGCTGGCGCCAAAGGGGTATCCGCATGAAGTGATGGTGGTTTTTACTTTAGTGCGAACAACTCATATGAATTTCAAAGCTGTTCTAACAGTCCGACACTGGTCTCTCAATCTCCTGTT
Source organism: Pelmatolapia mariae (assembly GCF_036321145.2). NCBI lineage: Eukaryota > Metazoa > Chordata > Actinopteri > Cichliformes > Cichlidae > Pelmatolapia > Pelmatolapia mariae. The sequence continues at coordinate 17,629,833 of NC_086236.1, forward strand.
GGAGAGCCGTGAGCTTCTCCATGATGTTATCAAACTTACGCTCCGTGATGTTGTCATTCTTGTGCTCAAAGAGCTGATTTCTGAGAACTCACGACCGCAGTGCGCTTCTCCAAGATGTGATCTAATTTGCGCTCAGTGGTGTTATTCCGAGCGAGCCCCTCCAAGATGTAATCCAGTTTGCACTCAGAGGTCTTATTCTGAGTATTCACGCTTCTCCAAGATCTTATCCGTGCTGCACTCAATGAGCCCATTTTGAGAACTCACGCCTCGTCCCATCGTTTCAGTCCCAGCAGGCAGCCTTGTGGGGGTTTGAACAGCCGGTTCCGCTTCCTTAATTCTTCGATAAGCCAGGGCCAAGCCAGCTCCAATCAGCAAGAACCCTGTTATCATGGTTCCGAATAGGTAGATATCTTCAGCACTCAGGCTCACCCAAGCCCAAACTTCTTGTTGAGAAAAGCGTGTCAATTGCATTCAGGGACCAGTTGATCAAATCCATAATTCTCTTTTAGGTTTTAGAGAACAGACTGTGAGAGAGTGTTCCAGGGAAAAGTAATACAAAAAACACGAGACTAGACAAGGACACAAGAGGCTAAGCAGGGAAGCTAAGGGAGAGGAGGAGGAGGAGAGGAGAAAAGTGCGACTGCCTTCGTCAAGAGCAAGAGCAGAAACTGTTGTACAGTTCATTTGCTGTTATGGATAAAAAGTGTATTTTTTTTGTTTCAAAATAGCTGATAACTATTCGCTGATAGCTGCCAACATCTGCGAACAAATATAATTCTATAAAGTGGTTCTATATAATGTGTAACTGTTAATATAGAGCGTTATTAAATTTATTGCTAATGCAATCAAATGGCACACTGACTTCTGAGGAAATTTTAGATGGCACTCGTCATCAGAAAGGTTGCCGACCCCTGATGTAAACTGTAGCATAGCAAACATTTCTGTTTGGGTTGCTGCCTTTCAATCTATCCTTATATCATAATGTTGTTACTTGTTGTTACTAAGATTAACTTCCATGTGACAGATGGAACGAGTCACAAGGGGGAAACATGTAAACAAGAGGAGGAGACGAGACACAACAACATTACTGAAACACATGAAGGGCGAGGGGGGAAGACAAGGGGAATCTAATAAACAATGAACTATAACTGAGCAACCTAGGAGCTTAAGATAACTAAATGAACTCAAACATAAACCAGAAACCATCAAAATATATATAAACTCAAAACACAGGGTCAAACGACCCAGGACCGTGACACACGATTACCTGTAAATTAAAATAAACTAGATTATTTGTTAATCCTATAAATTACTTTCATATTTATACTCACTGACTGCACTGGGTTACATTATTTGGCTTAAATGCAACAATGCAATATTTTAATTGGACAAAATGAAACTTTTTTTTACAATATATTTAAATCTGTGTTTTGAAATACTGCAGAGTCTGGTGTCTTATGTAGAGCACCAGGTTTTAAAAGTCACACTTTGACCTAACCATGACTGCTTCAACAACAATTAGAAAGTTGGGTTTTTTTGTAATGTTACATTTTGTTAATAATATTATTTATTTAAAAATTATAATTGTAGAATACAATAATTTTGTATTATTTTAGGATCTTTACTTTACATCAATAAAGTGCCCTGAAGTGACTTGAACTGAGTAACTCTATACTCACTCACCCTGATGTTTTTACTTTACTTACTGGTCTATTGTAGGCATGTAGGTACTATGTATGCTATGCAAACTTTCTGTCTCTTGGTCCACCAACAGTTTACCCCGGTTGAGACAGTTGCTGCGTTGCTATGACCCAAAGGAAGCAATGAGCCTGGGGGAAAGATATGGCTATGGCTTGATCCAGAAGGGATACAGCTACACCACCGGAGGAGGAGGGTGAGGCTGTTGGGTCAGATGATATTTTTGGGTTGTCGGTGTTAATGATTGTTGAGCCAAAACATGCAAAACCTTGTGTGAAAATTTGAACATTACTGATTTTTCTTTATTTAACCTTAGAGGCAATAGTTGTACCTTAGCTATTACATAGCTAGCATCAGATACAGGCAAGGCATGGCAATACAGACATCAAGGCCCATATTAGCTGGAACCAGTAATTTCTTTCTGTTACATTGTACTTCTCCGTTGGCTTTGGTCTCAATTTGCATTAAAAGAGCCAGACCATAGTAAAAGGGAGTTAAAGCTGTTAGGCTGTGTGAGGATTTACCAGTGTTGCAATAAAGCAAAAATAAATGTTGCAGTACAAACTCTATGCTTCTTACACGGGGTTTGTCCCAAAACTTTTGGCTTTCCTTGCAGTTTTCATGCCAGCTTTGAATTAAATACTGATAATAATATAACCACATTCTTCAGTGCATCATGTGATCCAGTCAAATGTTTTTTGCACATTTGTTCTTGTTGAAAATCTTTAACTGATGTCTAAAATAAAAATAGTTTTTGGAGGGGTTAATGTATACATACCTAATATGCCTACATAGTAAGAACACAACAGAGGGAGCACTACATGAATCTAACAGTGACTCGTGCATTTAGTTTTCTTGTTTTTACACACTGAACACTGTGTGTGTGAAGGATGGTGCTCAGCAGGACGGCGGTGTCCAGGCTGCTTTCCAGTAGTTGTGGTTGCTACAGCGATGATGCTCCTGATGACATGGTGCTGGGCAGGTGCTTTACTACCCTCGGTGTTCCCATTACACACAGCCCACTATTCCACCAGGTAGAGAGCAACGCACACGCACGTGTTCTTGTCACGGTAAAACGCTCTCTAGATGACGTGGTTTTTATTATTTTTTTGAGAGTTGTAAAAACTTCCTGGGAAACAAGCAATGCATAAATTAATTTGGTGTGTTTAAGCAGGTCAGCTGACCACAGAAAATGTATGACAGATGTAAAGCATGAAGTTTTAATTAAACAGTAAATATTTGCTTGACTTAAATAGGAATTGTTCTTTTAAGAGCATTCTAATAGAAACTATCAGCTGCTTATGAACTTAAAATCTCTTGTAATGTTTTCATTTACTGTAGCAACAAGGGATTTAATATGGCTGTTTAGTAAAAATAAATCCAAAGTGCTAAAGTTTAAGACGTGTGGGTAGGGGAATAGACGGAAGAGCCTTTCAAACCATTTCTGTCTTTGTTTTCTTGCTTTTGCAAAGCCACTCACACCTTGATTAAATGCACAGAGACGCCACTTAAATGAGCCCAAATTGCCCCAAGTGTTAATGGAGACATTAACCTTTACTTAGGACCAGATGATGCGCTGCGCGATACTCGCTTCCTGTTTGCGTTGTTTAAATGAAGGTCAATTAGAGAGACACAGAGAATGCCATGTGGTTCTGCTTTCCTAACAGAGTGCTGAACCTCGCAACCCGAGAGAAACAATCTTTTTGCCACATAGAAAAATAATTGAGACATTAATCATTTTGTCCCAGAAGCTTGCAGCTTTTTAATTAAACTGGTGGGGCTTTTTGAATTTTATTCTTGTGTTTTCTGCCTGTTAATTATACTTTATCTTATGATTATGTGTTTACTGCTGGCTCTTTGAGATAATACAGATATCCTTGTTCTGTGGATAGGCGGGCGGGGCACACGCACAGACAGACAAACTGCTTTTCCTTGATATTCCAGGCCCGACCAGATGACTACTCCGAGGAAATGATCTCCACGCAGCGCGCCATCTCCTTCCACAAGCACTGGAATGTAGATCCTGTGACTGTCTACAGATACTGGCTGCAGGACACACGACCACGAGATGAACTGTAGAAACTGTGTTTATGCAGTGAGTATGTATCGTGGACAAGATGTCAAATTTTCAAAGAAAAAAAAAACCAGTAACCACTGTTAAGGTTGCTGTAACATTCAGATAATGTGGGGAATTTGCCACATTTGTTTTGACATTGGTGTGTAGATTTGTCAGATCTGAATAAACAGATCTGACAAATCACACCGCTGGATTTGGCTACAAATGCTCCGTAGCTCATTACACACACTGGTCCTGAATACACAAGGAGTAAAATAATACTATTTTACCTCAGACACAAAGCTAGTCGCTGCTTTGGATCATTCAACTCATTGAAATTATTTCTCTGCCTCCGCAGTCTCAACTCTGCCAAAAAGAGCTCGAAATGTACGAAAGTGGTGGTGATACAGCTTCAACTCCTGGATCAAACCATGAAAGTCTCCCTGCTGCTGCCTTCTTGTAAGACGTGGATTGAAATTCTCAGTCTCTTCCTTTTCTTGTTTAGAAAAGGGCCGGCTCATCATCACTTGATGTTGACTTCTGTTTTTCACTGTACGTGTTTTTTGTAGGACAAATTTTCCGCAAAAACACAACACATTCAACATGTTATATACATTACGCAACACGTTTGGATCTGAACATTTTTGCATTGTTTTTTTGTGTGTAATGGACTTCAGACTAAAAGTCTGATGAATGCGCTTTGTGATGATGGTAAAGTGAGGAGGAATTTGCCCAAAATGAGATGTTTTGCAGAATTAGGACCCAGAGTAAGACAAAGTAAACAAACAAAATATTAATAGGTCACAAGCAGGTTGATCAAGTTACTTGAAAATAGTAATTAGTTACTAATTACTGATTACTTATTTTCAAAGGTAATTAGTTACTACTTAATTACTTTTAAGAAAACATAATAAAGCAATAGACCTTTCAGCCCAATTCTATTTTCCTGCATAATCCATCATATAAACTGTAATCAAATGAAAAAGTCTGTTTTTAAAACTTTTTTTATTAGCTTTAATCTTTTGACTTTATGCACATTGCATCAAACAAAAATTAAAATTATATGCAACAGTCTTTGACTTGAACAAATTTGTTTAACATTTAAAACTATTTTCTGCATATTCCAGCGTATAAAATAAAAATAATGTTTTGTGTTTAGGGGTTAGAATGAATGAATGAATAAATGTGAATAAATCTGAAAAAGGAGGAGGTTCAGTTGAAGTAAGCAGAACTTTATTTTTGATGTGTGAACAGCAGCACTGTGTGAATGTGGGTCAGTTAAAGAATTGCCGTCAGAGGTGACGAGATGAATTAAAATGTAATGTTTCATCCATTTTGTGGAAATGTTGGTGTGTTAACTAAAAATCTGCCATGTCTTTAAATTAACTTTTGAGGTTTTTTTGGTATTGTTGAAATAAATCTTGAGGAACATTTAACAAAACCTTTTTATTTTTTCATTTATTTTGTATTTTCTTGCCTCATAACAGAGTAACATGTTTGCGTGTTGAGTTACTGATGTACATTAAGAATTGCTGTATTATCCAGATGTAGACTTGTGAAATAAACAGATCTTTATTTTTGGCAGCTAGTAAAAAAATCCAAACATGAAGACACACGAGAGGAGAAGAACTGAGTACCAACAATACAACATGACAAAGAACACAACAGATGGAGGATTTAAAAACACAAGAGTAATCAGAGATGGGAAAAAACAGGAAAACACAGGTGAAACTCACAAAAGGAGAGACTATCAAAATAAAACAGTAACTAACATCTAACAGAGAAACACAGACACTGGGAACACAGGAGGGCAGGAAATCTGAAACTCAGGGAATTAACATCATCTGTGATGACAAACTAATAAAACAACCAAACCCGAGAGGAAAATCATGGAAAACAAAATATAAACCAGAATATGAAACTAACCAACAAGAAGGAAAAACAATACATAACAATAAACAGAAATAAAATGTTGAACTCAAACCACAGAGTCCAAACCTGGCATTATGATAACTGCAGAATTGAACAGTTCTTTTTTCTGCTGGTAAGATTTGCTGGAAAACTAGATTTGGTTTTAAGATTCGAAGTGATTGCTCCTCTCAAGGTCATATAATGAAACTAAAGGTGTAAATAATACATGAATGAATGAATAAATAATGCAGTCATGCAAACAAAGCTATTATTCATAGTGTGGAGGCGGATTCAGTAGCCTGAGGGGAAAATTCCTTCAAAGCTTGTTGGTAAGATATAAAATATCCAAGTGACACGCTGGCTTTTTGTGACTTTTGTTCGGTGTCAAATTCGTAGCTCGTCTGAAATTCTTGTTTCTTTTGTCTGTCTCGCCATATATAAGTATTTGAGTATCATGCTGGGGGCACCGCTCCTGGATGATATTACAGCAAACTCATCATTTTCTCTGCCTGGGACTGTGTGCCGTTTATTTTTTCCTGGCTCATCACATGCTTGAGGCCAAAATCCCCTGAGAGGCAGCTTGGCGTCATGTCACTGTGACACTAATTTTTTAGAACAGGGTATTGAACTGCCACAGTGGGGGCTGTGTATCATGGTAGGCACTTATATTCAGCATGAATTCTTGCAGAAGTAATGAATTCATCACAGTGACATTATTCATCCGGGGAAAATTGGTTGATTTAGACACTGTTTCAGAGTCCTTTGCTCTCCTTGACTCCCAGAAGTTCCATTTCCAACATTAATATCCGGATTCGGCTGCGACAATGTCACACAGCTCATTTCCTGTCATTACGTTTGTCGCTGACTTCTAGGTGTCACGTGGGAAACTTCACACACTTCACTGTGTTCCCGTTGCACTTTCACACATGCGGACACTGATGCAGATTTCATAAACCCTTGGGTACGTTTAGTGATGCAGGTGAGACACAGCCTGCTCGGCAGCTCAAAAAGAAAAGCATGTGGGAAGTAGTCTAAGTCCAGTGGTTCACTATTTTTTTTTTTTTTTGAATTTCCATCAATAAACAGTAAATTACTTTCACTAAGCAAGCACTGATTATCACTGTTTTAAGTGGTTAATAAATCAGGTTTGTCCACAATTACTATGTTCTACCACACTGCAAGCGCAAACGTTATTTACCAAGTAACTGAGGCAGTTACTCCCCATGTCAATTTTATGAGCCCAGGAAACAGCTGTTAGCGTTGACCTTGACCTTTGTCCAAGTTGACTCTTGGACAAAGGTCAAGAAACCATATAGAGTAATATAGCATATGAAGGGTTCTACGGGGGCAACTGCCCCTTTGCTGTAGAGGCTTGCCCCCTAGCTGCCCCCCAACTTTTATGTCCTTAAAACATGTCCAAAATCTTAGGGTCCCCCTATATCAAATGTCGTCTACCGACAACAGACACATTTAGGTATAAATTATACCTAAAAACTGGCTTTTTTTTTTCTTAGAAGATATAATGGTACAATGAATAGTTTTAAAGTGTTTTTTCTGGATATTTTGTTGACTCCAATTACATAAAGGGGATTTTCACATATTTCACTGAAGAGGTATATGCCCCCCTCCCCTATTAAAATTTTCTAGATCCGCCACTGGCATGGAGAGAGCTAGAGCTGTATTTTTTTAATGCAATGCCCTACGACGTCACAATGACACCATAAAGACACAAAATCACACGCTGCATGAATATATCTTAAAATCTCAAGTTTTTGCAAGCCAAAAAAAAAAAAGTCAGCCAATTCTATTCCAATCATATGGTTAAAGATAATAAAACAGACAATTTTAATGTGCAGTGTTTCAGTGTCATAAGTCAAAGGTCAGATGTCAGCATGTTGTATTAAAAACATCATATAAAAAGCTTTAGTATAGCCCTTTCCCTCTCCCTCTTGTATTTCTGGTATTTTACATCCCCATATCACTTTGGTTAGGATGCTGTGAAAAATGTAAACTTACTTTTCCAGCCTTTTGTTGCCCCTGTCTCAACTTCTCTGAGATGATTTCCTTTCATCAAATTCAAAATGAGCTCATATTTTCATGAAATAGTAAAATCTTTCTGTATAAACATTTGATATGTTTTCTATGTTCTAATATGACTAAAAATATGGGGATTTTCTTTCCATTTTGCACACTATTCTAACTTTTTCAGAATTGGCAGTGTGTTTCTTCTTTGCATATGATTTAAGTTTAAATGCAGTGTTTCAGTCTTTCCTGATGTAGAGTTGTATAATGTGGGACAAAACTGATAGGACTGGCTACAATGTGTTGAACCAAACTGAATAATAACAAAGTTTTGCTTTATCCATAAAGTTTGAATTCAGTTACTTACAGATATCACCAGAAGCTTCCCTGAAGCCATGCCTGCAGCCCAGCCATCTATGACTTTTCACTGTTTTTGAACAATTTTTTGCACTTAGTGTTTTTTGCACTTAGTGTGCCAAGTAAAACACTTGCTAATATGAGCTGAGGATCCCAACAGACCCAAACAAAAAGAGTAGGTATCAGTCTTACCTGGCATCATAGAGAGAAAAGTAGCAGAGAGGGAAAAATAAAAGAAAGCCCTATGAACACTGCTCACGTTTGTGCCAGTAGCTTCTACTTTATTTATTCTCATTAGACCCTCCTGAGGTAAAATAAAGCGGTCGGTTAATAAACAACTTTTTTTTTTTCAAAAGAAAAAAAAGAAAGGATAAGAAGTAAATACGTGTATCAAAAAGTTACCCAAAGTCCAAATGTAGATGAAATTAAAGTGTAAACCTTTGCAAGTTTACTCTTCATAATAACATCTTTCAAGTTAAACAACGTCTCCATCTTACATGCATTTGGACTCGACCTGAAATATACAGACAGATATTTCTGTCTTTGCAATGTAAGCTAACTCCATCCAGATAAGCCGATTCCCAGGAATATCAGGTGGAATGGCTCGGTCCAGAAAACAAACAGAGATGGTATTGAGTGAATTTAAGAAAGATCCATGTAAACACAGTTGCTGTTCTGCTGTTTGGTCTACAGGGATTATTTAAGCTGATTAGGTTGGAGCTAATGGTGCACAAGTTTGTCATCATAGTTTTTACCAAACAGTTTCTGCACATCATCCTATTCAGGGTTGCAAAATGTTTCCGTGCAGTTTCTGATTTATTTAGAAGCTGTAACACTGTTATCATGCTCATGTTGTACTTCTTCTGCCAAAAACTGCTTTCAGAAGGCTTAAAAGACTCATTTTTTCTCTGCGCTTGCCTGCCAGACAGTCATCTCTCATCCTATTCAAAGGCTAATCAAGTCTTGATGACAAACTTTGCTTTTACTGCTGTTGGATTTTGCCATTCTGTGCTTGCTTTAAGATCTGCAGACACTGCAAGCTATTTTACGTTGTTGTATTACACGTGTTCTTTTGGGGTGGTGTCATCTCTCTGAGGAATATTTGCCTTGCTAATGGCAATTAGCTTTGTCTGTTGTTTGGCTTGTGTATTTTGAGTGTTTTGTGCCAGTGAATTACAAACGAATTAAATATAAACCCCAATTTCATAAAGCTGGAGTGCTGTGTAAAATGTAGATGATAGAAAACATCAAATGTTTAAACTGAGAAAAAGAAACATTTTAAGTTAAGTTTAAGTTAAATTTAATAACTGCAATTTGTCTCAAAAAAGATGGGATGCTGGGGAAAAAACAGAAAAGTAAGTGGCACAAAAAAGAGACAGCTGCAGAAATGTTTTGTATGTAATTACATTTATTTGCAAAGGGTCAGTAACATGATTGGGTATAACAAGAGCAATTTGGAGAGGCAGAGTTTCTCAGAAGTAAAGATGGGAAGAGGTTCGCCAATCTGCAGAAAACATGTGTCTGCAAATTGTGGAACAGTTTCAAAATAATGTTCCTCAGCTTAACATTGCAAAGATTTTGAATATCTCATTATCTGCAAAAGATAATATCATCAAAAGTTTCAGAGAATCTGCAGAAATCTCTGCCTGCAAGGAACAAGGCCAAAACTCAGTGTTGGATGCCTATGATGTTCAGGCCCTCAGTTAGTACTGCATTAAAAACATGATTCTGTGATGGAAATCACTGCGTGGGCTCAGGAAGACTCCCAGAAATCACCCTCTCTATCATGCCACATGTGAACATGATCCACAAACGTCCCCTCTTCTCTGGGCCAGAGTTCATTTCAAATGGGCTTAGGCAAAATGGAAAAAGCTGTTCTCTGGTTCGACCATTTGAAATTGGAATTAGAAAAGATGGACAAAGGAGAGGAGAGGGACCATCCAGCTTGTTGTCAGTGCCCAGTTCTAAAACATCTCTGATGGCATGGGGACTACAGACTGTAGTTAAAAGAGGAGAGGATGCTGCAGAGGCGTAAACTTTTTGGAGGCGCTTTGCTTCCATCTTTTTCTCACAGTGGTACATTTTCTCAGTTTAAACATTTTAATGAGATTTATGAGTTTATCGAGTTTTGAAAATCATTGCATTCTGTTTTTATTTTCATTCTACAAAGCGTACCAACTTTTTGGTTATTTTCTTGCAAGTTGTTGTCACTGATTTGGAATTTCCTATTGATGTTCTTCAGAACAGGGCATCCCTGCACATTGCCTCTTTTCATATGGTTACACTAATGCTACAGTCACACAAGAGTGGCTGGGAAACAGCATGACCAAAACGATTTACAGCGAGATAATTACAATCATCTCGCTGTCTTGTTGACTTTGAAAGGGTCGCTTTGAAGACGGGGAACGGGTGTGCAACAACTTGCAGTTAATTGCTGTCTTCAGGGCAACTTTGGTGCTCCAAGACGGCGATGTAATGCAATAAAACTGAGCCAGTCTCCTATCAGTCTGCTTGCTACTGGTTTATCATTGAATTGGGTCAAGCTGGCAATTGCGTGAAATCTTTTTCTGATAATAAAGTGATTAAATGTGATAAATCATCAAAATAGCACATCTGTTGCCATCTACCTACACATCTACTTTCACAGTAATCTAGCCACAACCTCACAGATCTGAACAAGTAATTCTAAATTCTAGCGCCAGTAGTGACATTGGTACTACAAAATGGTAAAGGCACTAGTGTGGATTATAATCAGAATACAACCAGCTGATTTGAGTCCTCTATTCCAAGTTGAGCTGGGCTCACTGTGACAGACTGACTCAGATTGATTACATTTATAAATTAGGCAGCAGTTATTTGTAAACCATTTCCAATCTGTCTCAATCTGAACCATACTAAAGACTTTATTAGAAACACTGTTTTTGTCACTTAAGGTCATGCTGACATTTTTTTTGACCCTCGATGTTAAATCTTCACAGAAAGACTTCGAGCGTATGGCATTGCTGCAACTTTATCAGCCTTTTTTGTTGGAGCAGATTTAATTTTTTCATTTTCTGTCATTGACCCCCCAAAATTGGCTTGTAATAATAAACTTTTTCTACAAGATTTTCTACAAGGTTTCGAAACCTGTCTATTAGGATTTGCTCCCATTAAGTCAAAAGAGATTACTGAGGTCAGACAGTGAAGTGAAGTGATGTTCCAGATGTTCACAGCTGTGGGTTGAGATTGGGCTTTGAGTGGGCCACTCAAGCTCTTCAACGCTAGGCTATTTTTTCATTGACCTGCATTTGTGCAAAATCCCAAACTCATCATGTACTTTTGTTGCTTGATGCTTACTGTCAGAATAAATCAGCACATTTCTTGTTGACATCAGCTTGGCGCTTTACCCTCTCTCAACATCTGTGTCCACACCCTGCTGCTGTGAAATCGGGATGAGTGGACATAGTACTGTTAGTCTTATGTTACCAGTGCAAAACAGGAAGGGATTAGACAGACAAGGAAGGTAGGTCAAACATATTTGATATGTACAATTATTCTGACAACTGGAATTATTGATAGATATTTTAAATAAGGGGTTTACTGCTATAAATCAACAGTAGGTGCATGTCTTCTTTGCCTTTTTGCATTTCCTTTATACCATATTCCTAAAACTTTGTGTACAATGTGTGATTTCACTGTTTCCATGTCTGTATTTGGGGTGGGGGTGGAGTGGGGGGGTTGTCAGGAGTGTTTTCACAGCACAAAAACTTATGTTGCTGTGTAGAGACAGACTGTCATCTGCAACACAAGGTTAAAGAACAAATGTAATCCACGCCAGGCAACTCATCTGCTGCCTATTATCATTAGACTCCTAATTTAGTCAGAGACAGCACATCCAAATGGGAAGAGACCCCGGGGTAGACCCAGAACCTGCTGGAGAGATTATATTTTTCATCTGGGCTAAGAAAGCCTCGGGGGCCCCCAGAAGGAAGTGGAAGTATGGCTAGAGAGAAGGATGTTGGAATACCCTGCTAACCCTCCTGCTGCTGTACTATAGTTTATATGTTTGATTGGTCTGCAAACAGACGACCTGAATCTTGGACCTGGAGCTATGAATTTAACAGTTTTTCAGAATAATTTTTTTTCTCAGATAAAACTGCATTAACTGTCGTTCAATCAATTATAAGAAAATTATTTTTAAAAACGTTTTCCCGTTTTCATCTGTAGTTTCACAATAAAAGTCTTGTAAAAATCTGGTATATTTGTACATGCGCAAGTATAATTCTTAAACGAAACAATTTAATTTCAGTAACATATACCCAATTCCATATCTTCAAATATGTAATAATTAAATGAAATAATTGACCATATTTATTTTGACTATATTTACTCTGCCAATTTGTCTCCTAGCAGTTTATTTTATATAAGCTAGCAAATAATTTACTAAGTAAGGTTTGGGGCCTGGTGCCTTTACTCCATGAAAGCAGTAAGAGAAGAAAAGATGAGAACAAAAGAAGGATATTACATAAATTCAAAGTGTAGAAAGAACACAAAAAAGTTTGAGACCGAGGGGGAGAGGAGCATAAAGGCGTTAAAGGACAGAGGTGAGAAAACATGTTTGTGTTTATGAAGAATTTAAAGTTTAACAACAACAACAAAAAAAAACATACATCCATTGCAGCGAATTCGATTGATATTTTAAATTCAATTCAGTACAGATTTTTTTTAACTGATAATATATCTTGTCATAATGGCGTGATCAATTTGCATAGTTTGCATATTGGATTGGGTTATCCTGGTAGCAGCTATGGATGCCTTGAGCTACTGTTTCTAATAAATACAGATGATGAATACTGAGCTCTGGGTCATTCAAGGCAGTGTCAAATCTCTACACAGGGAAGTTGTTCATTTCCTCCTGTCCATCGTTTTTACTCATGAGTCAGTCTAACAGAATAAGATGAGGAAGTGGTGAAGTCTTTCAACCAAAAGGTCCACAGTTAACTTCACAGTGACATGATAAGTCGCAACAAACAAAAAAATTTTTTTTTGTAATTTTCCAGATCCCAATTGGATGACACCAGTCTTTTATGGAAGACATGGATATGAACTGTGACTTGTCAGTAGAGACATGAAACTCCAAATCGTTCATTCTGGCTTGAACTGATCTAGCAGATCTCTCTGAGTATGCAGTCGCACATCCTTTCATCAGTGTGAAACACAAACTGTGCAACGCATGTCTTTTCGAATGCTATGCTGTACAAACAAGACGAGTGGGCTGAAAAGGGGGCGGGTCGTCTTTTATTAACATTCAGAGGCTGAACATGTAGGCTGACACGCTCCAGTGAGTTTCACACTGCAGATATTGAAAGCGCACGATTGAGATGTCATTTAGCTGCTGCCAAGTGAAACATCGATCCAGAGGAATAAAGCTCAGACTGTTTCCACACATACATCAGTCGCTGTAGTCAATATGACTTTACACAGATATGAAAACTGAAGGGGAATTAGCATAAGAAGTAAAAATTCTTCACAGAGTAAATTATAGGCCTGTTAAGGATTAAGATTTTCAGAAGAGGGAGAGAAGATTGCAAGGCATTTGAAGATAAGGATGTACATAGTATGCTGTGTTTTAGCTTCTGTCGTACCGACTGTTCCCAAGTGCAGTGTTGCATGAATTGCCATCATGGGACGGGGTGTTATTCTTCATCAAGAAGCTGGCTTGGATCTGCTCTTATGGAGCCTACCACAGAGACTCATTATCACACCATCAGAGCAGCATGTCCCACATTCCTTATTCGTGATTCTCACCCTCGCACTCTTCTCGTCGTTTTCCACCGTGTGTGCACTATTTAAAGTTGAGTTAATGATTAACAAAATAATTTATCACGTTCCTGGAAATTCTGGCAAAATGTCCCTGTAATGGTTTAATTTACCAAAAACACACGGTCACTATCTAAACAGTCTATTTTGGAGTCGCAGGCATGATGCAAGCATGGTGGGATGTCTGTGGTCAGAGCAATGTCATGATGCTGGTTGTGTCACTTAATGCGATGTTCTGCAATGTTTATTTGATTAATTCCCCTTCAGGGGGAATTTGATTTTAAAGCTTGCACCTCTGGCTGAAAATTGCTAAAATATAAAGCCACCATGATGTCACAGCAGCTCTGTTGTTGGAACACGATAATGCTGCAAAACTGATTTCATGGCATTTCACACTGACTTTGTCAAAGTTATTCAAGGTTTGTACAAATACAGGTTAGTGATTTCTGATAGATACTGCCTGAAGAGGTGAGAATAAAGACACCAGGATTCTCAGTGAATATTTTGGGGTTTGGGTTTTATTATTTTAGCAGCGTGTCAGTTTTATTTCTGGTGATTTTAGCACTGAGTATTTGATTCCTGTTTCTGCTTTATTGTTATTCTAGTGCTGAGTTTCACTTTTGTAGTCATGTCTTGTGGTTTATGTGTCAATTTTTATTAAAAGCGGCAGCTTTAGTTGTTTTAGCATTGCTCTGTTTCTCCCTCTGTCTTGTATTTTTGTAGCTGCAGAGTTATGAGTGGGTTTTTTCCCCCCTGTTATTTAAGATATGTGTGCGCAAATATAGCTGGTCACTGTGTGTCGAGTGCTGGGGATATCGGAGGTGATATCTGCTCTTCCCATCTGAGTTTTTTTATTTGTCTTTTTCACCTCTTCATCTTTGTTATTCTCTGTTTTCTGTCTTTGAGTCTTTATTATGTTGTCCTTCCATGTTGGTATGGTTCAGCTGGTATGGAATCACTATCTACTGACTATTTAATTCACCGGAAAATAGAGTCACCATTCCTGGAAGATCTGTGGGCATGGATAGTAGGAGGGCTACAGTTTCACCAATACTCTCAAGACATTCAGAAGCATCACTGGGAAATACAAGAAAAATCTAGAAAATCTCAACACATCCATCATTGTTAGAATATTGTATATGTAATTAATGTCTTTAGTGCATGTTGCTAAGTAGAGTAGATAATTATGAAATGAAATGGAAGAGCATAGAGCACGTACTAAACCAAACTAATAACAGACCTTTATTAAAGCACAAGCATTAATAATTTTCATCACCTATCTGTCAATGAGATCCTTGATAAATCACTATGTTAATAAAGTAACA